>NC_088375.1:149305000-149930000 GCF_037993035.2 Macaca fascicularis | reverse complement strand
GTCCCAGGTTTTCTTTAAAAGTTTGGCTAAAAAGTTTGATATATCTCTTTCCCCATGCATACCCTTTGTTGGAGAGAAGGGCTGGGTTGTAATTCAAGATTGTAACCACTGGCTTGAATCTCTCCCAAAGTTTCTTGGGCTCTAGGCTTCCTCTGGGTTTAGTGACCTAGTAGAAAATTATTCTCTCTCTCAGGAAATAGATCTAACAGTCTCCACTTTTCTCCTTATGTCGAGGGTGACTCACTAGAATGTAAGAGAGGACCAGATACATTATCATTCATTTATTCTTTTTGTTCCTTCATTTCTTACTGTGTAAGAAACGTAAAGAAGAAATGTAAGAAGTGTAAGGCTTGTAAACCCAGAGGTTAATATGGCTCAGTATCCTAACAGCCGCGTGTTCAAGAAGCACAGCCAGGGGGAATTCCACTGTTTTTGGAATTTCTCTGAGAACCTTAAA
Organism: Macaca fascicularis; assembly: GCF_037993035.2. Taxonomy (NCBI): domain Eukaryota; kingdom Metazoa; phylum Chordata; class Mammalia; order Primates; family Cercopithecidae; genus Macaca; species Macaca fascicularis. Next base: position 149,929,543 of record NC_088375.1, on the reverse strand, counting down.
TGAACCCTAACAGACATTAACACCTCTTCAAGCCACTTCTCACTACCCCCACCCCACTATGGCTCCAGTGGCTCTTTCCTCAAACTAACCCTTAAAATGCCTCTATCCTGTAGCACAATATTATCTCTATGCTTTTAAGCTCTTACTGCAGCACTCATTATTTATTACTATGCAAATATATGACAAGAGGTGGGGCAACTCCCAAAGAGATCTAGGCTTGGCCAAGGAATCAACATTGAGCTCCCAGAGGATGCTGATGGGGAGGCGGGGAAGGTCCATGAAGAGGAAGGGAATTGCACTTAAGACAAGTACCAGTGAAGTACCAATAAATCAAATTCCCTCCCCTTCTCACCCACTAGCTAATCTTTCAATTCCATCCCTCTCTTCCTATTTTCCACCACAAAAGTCCAAAGAACAAGTTCATCAACAACAGAAATTCCCTCAGTGGGTGGAGAGAGCGGAGAAAGAAAAGGCAGAAATCAAATTCACTATAGCAGGAAGAAGAGAAGTTAAGCATGCAAAAACCTGGGGTATGGGCTAGTAGATAGTGCGAAAATTCAAATAGTAAGCAATTTTGTCTGGTCCCAATTCATTCATTTGTTCATTCTTTTTGCTTTCTTAAAAAAAAAAATTAAGATGCTGTCGTGTTGCAAGGCAGTGGCCTAGGTATTGGGAATTCAGGAATAAATTAAGAGCACAGTCCACACCCTCATTAACCTCCCTGTGGGTTCCCTTCCACCCAGCCTGGCTGCACCTACTGCGCTTGGGGTGTTTAGCTCAGACTGGCAGAATTGCGCCCTCTGGCTGTTCCCTTTTGCAACAGCGGACACTGGGAGCAGACGACGCTCCCAGCAGCGCTCTGTTAATGGTAGCAGCTTCCCAAACCCCTGGTCCCAGGGCCTGTTCTTGTCAGCAGTTCTCTTAAGGCACCTGTTGACTCTGCACTTTGACAAATCGATTACTCTTTAGGGTCAGGGCTGGGAGTTTCAGCATCACCTCCTAGGACACTGCTCACAGTATGTGCTGCCAAAAGGCAACAGCAACGCAGATCAGACCCTTTCCAAAGGTCCTTGCTCAAAGACACTGGAGCAGGTTGCTCAACTTCAGTACGGTGCATCCCCTACAATCCCCAGGAGCGTGCCTGCAAACTCCAAGAGAGAAATATTTAACCCCTAAATCAGTTAAAGTATGCATCAAGTAGCTATTATGGGAAAAGAGAAGTTTTATTTACATACAGTACATAAAATAATTTCCTTTTACATTACTATTAAAATGAAGATGGAAAAAAATGTGGAGAATTCAGGGGTCACCCAGAATATACCCATGGCCCCAAGATTGACCCTGTATTCGAGGAGGTGAACCTCACTCCACCCCACAGCATTTGACTCCCAGCCATCTCCTGCTGGGCACTCCTGAAGCAAGAGGTGGAGAACTCATACAACCATGGTTTAGAGCAAGCTTGTCCAACTCACTGCCCGTGAGCCGCAGGAGGCCCAGGACGGCTTTGAATGTGGCCCAACACAAATCATAAACTTTCTAAAAACATTATGAAACTTTTTTTGTGACTTTAAAAAAGCTAATCAGCTATTGTTAGTGTTATTTTATGTGTTCTACAAATGTAGAACAGGGAAGCCAAAAAACATTATGAAACTTTTTTTGTGACTTTAAAAAAGCTAATCAGCTATTGTTAGTGTTATTTTATGTATTCTACAAATGTAGAACAGGGAAGCCAAAAAACTGGACACCTCTGGTTTAGAGTGAACTTTCATACCCCAAAGGAGTCCTCTCAGGACTGATGTGTGCAAAGGTAGGTAACCAGAGAATTGGCAAAAGTGGAGCTTTTCTTTTTGCTAATTCCCTTCCCCTATCCTCAGAGGGCACAAAGACACCAGACAAATCAAGTCCAAGAAACTATCTCATCGTTCTCCAGCTTATGAGTGGCAGACACTGCTAGCAGCCTACCTAGTAGTATCTATTCTTCATTACTAAGAGATTCTCCATTTTGTTCAAGATAACAATGTACTCAACTATATTTCCCTTGTAGCTAACGCTGACTATAGTACAGGGTTTTAGCCTTAGTCTAGGGTTACAAGCAGTGCTGCTTGTAATCATCATTTATTACAAGCTTTATTATGATCAGGGCTTCTGGAAAGCTCTTTAAAGGGCTTAGGTTTAGGAAGTTTTTGCCCTTCGCCCTACACCTTCTTTGGCATGTGGAGGCCATATGATATGGTTTGGATTTATGTCCCTGCCCAAATCTCACATTGAATTGTAATTCCCAATGTTGGAGGCGGGGCCTGGTGGCAGGTGATTGGATCATGGGGGTGGACTTCCCCCTTGCTGTTCTTGTGATAGTGAGTGAGTTCTCATGAGATCTGGTTGTGTAAAAGTGTGTAGCACGTTCACCTTTCCCTTCTGTCTCTCTTCCTCCTTCTCCAGCCATGTAGGCCGTGCCTGCTTCCCCTTCACCTTCTGCCATGATTGTAAGTTTCCTGAGGCCTCCTCAGTCGCGCTTCCTGTACAATCTGCATAACTGTAAGTCAATTAAACTTATTTTCTTTATAAATGGCCCAGTCTCAGGTAGTTCTTTATAGCAATGCGAAAACTGCCTAATAACACTATGGTAGAAGTGGAACTGCTGTCACTTACCAGGGTGTGGCTGTGAGCCTGAAAGCCACATGCTGAGGCTGGTAGGGCACTGAGCCCGAGTCCCTGATGGCTATATGGATCCTTTGTTCTGGCCCCAGTTGGAATAAGCTATTTCAACAAAACTTGCATGTTATCCTCACAGTGGTATTTCAAGTAATATTTCTGTGAGATGATTCTGAAGCATGTTGAGTTTTCCCTCCTTTGAGACTTACAAGTATTTGGGGCAAATTTGTTATTTTTCTTCTCTATCAAAATGAAAAACAGATCCATATTTCCTGTATCTCACAGTTTTGTTGACATTAAGTAGAATTGATAGTCTAATATATCTAAAGTGGATCATACTGCTTTGTTTTTGTTTATGGGTTTGGATTAGTCAGGATTCTCCAGAGAAACAGAACAAATAGAACATGGATGTATATAGGAGATTTATTATAAAGAATTGGCTCATGCAATCATGGAGTCTGGCAAGTCTAAAATCTACACTGTGGGCCAGCAAGGTGGAGACCCAGAAGAGCCAATGTTGCAGTTCCAGGAACCTTGAGAATTTCCTCTTGGTTGGGGTGGCTGGTCTTTTTATTCTACTCAGGCCCTCATCTGACCAGATGAGGCCCACCCACATATGGAGGGTGCTCTGCTTATTCAGAGTTCACTGATTTAAATGTTAATCTTCTCCAAAAACACCTTCTGAGCTGACACATAAAATGAACTATCTTTGTTTATTTTTTAGGGCAGACTGACTCAGGGACAAATGGAATGTACATTTGCAGCCTTGCCAAATCCCTGGAATTATTCATTTTCTCTCCTTAAGAATGAAAACAATATCTAAAACTCATAGCTACCTCTTAATAATAATTATGTCACTCCTCACTTTAAGGAAAGTTAACAGAGATTCCTGAAAGTGCCAGTAAAAACTGCATTTATTGAAATTCCCTGCTCACCTCAAACCTTGCCAAAATTTCCCTAAAATTCCAGAAAGACCAGAGTTTTAAATTGTTACAAACTAAGAGTAAGAATATTCACTATGCAATACAGCAGGGTGCTCCAAGATTTAATTCTGTGCCAGAGGCCTGACATTCTAATTGAGAAATTCAGTACCACACCTCCATTTTCCCTGTCAAAATAATACCTTAAATTATCATACAGTTTTCTGCATCTGAGCTCTCAAGTATCCTGGGAGTTTTTGTCATTAGTATATGATCTGGCTAGTTTACCCAAAGAAGCATAATCATGTATTCAAACATCTTTCAAATCCCACCTATTCTACAAAGGATTTGGGACATCTTACAAAAATATTTATGATATGAAAAAAAATTTAAATAGGACACTCTTTTTTTTAAACTTCTGTTTTGGTTCGGGGTACACATGCAGATTTATTATATAGGTAAATTGTGCGTCGCAGGGGTTTGGTGTGTAGACTATTTCGTCAACCAGGTAATAAGCATGATACATAATAGGTAATTTTCCAATCCTCATCCTCCTTCCACTCTTCACTCTCAAGTAGGCCCCAGTGTCTATTATTCCCTTCTTTGTGTACATAGATACTTGATGTTTAGCTCCCACTTATAAGTAAGAACATGTGGTATTTGGTTTTCTGTTTCTGTGTTAGTTTGCTTAGGATAATAGCCTCCAGCTTCATCCATGTTGCTACAAAGATGATCTCATTCTTTTTTGTGGCGATGAAGTATTCCATAATGTATTTGGACCACATTTTCTTTATCCAGTCTACTGTTGATGGGCATTTAGGCTGATTCCATGTCTTTGCTATTGTGAATAGTGCTACAATGAACATTGGTTTACATGTGTCTTTATGGTAGAATTATTTATATTCTTTTATGTATATATTCAATAATGGGATTGCTGGGTCAAATAGTAACTCTGTTTTAAGTTCTGTTCTGACAGAAATCACCAAACTGTTTTCCACAATGGCTGAACGAATTTACATTCCCACCAGCAGTGTATAAGCACCCACTTTTCTCCACAACCTTGCCAGCATCCATTATTTTTTGACTTTTTAATAGCAGCCATTCTTATTGGTGTGAGATGGCATCTCCTTGTGGTTTTGATTTGCATTTCTCTAATGGTTAGTGATGGTGAGCATTTTTTTCATATGCTTGCTGGCTGCATGTATGTTTTCTTTTGAAAAGTGTCTGTTTGTGTCCTTTGTCCACTTTTAATGGGGTCTTGTTTTTCTTGTAAATTTAAGTTTGCAACATAGTTTGTAAACATTATCTCTCATTCTGTAGGTTGTCTGTTTACTTTGCTGATAATTTCTTTTACTGTCCAGAAACTCTTACTTTTAATTGGGCCCCATTTGTCAATTTTTGCTTTTGTTGCAGTTGCTTTTGGCATCTTCATTGTGAAATCTTTGCCCGTTTCTATGACCAGAATGATATTGCCTGGGCTGCTTTCCAGGGTCTTTACAGTTTGGGGTTTCATATTTAAGTCTTTAATCCATCTTGACTTAATTTTTGTATATGGTGTAAGGAACAGGTCCAGTTTCAATCTTCTGCATATGGCTAGCCAGTTTTCCCAGAACCGTTTATTGAATAGGAAGTCCTTTCCTTATTGTTTGTTTTTATAAGCTTTGCTGAAGATTAGATGGTTGGAGGTGTGCAGCATTATTTCTGTGCTTTCATGTTCAATTGGCCTATGCATCTGTTTTTGTACCAGTACCACACTGTTTGGGTTACTAGCCTTGTAGTATAGTTTTAGGTCAGGTAATGTGATGCCTCCAGCTCTGTTCTTTTTGCTTAGCATTGCCCCATCTATTCCGGCTCTTTTTTTGGTTCCATACAGAGTTTAAAATAGTTTTTTCTAATGCTGTGAAGAATGCCATTGGTAGTTTGATAGGAATAGCATTGAATCTATAAGTTGCTTTTGGCAGTATTGATTTTAACAATATTATTCAGGAGCATGGAATGTTTTTTCATTTGTTTTGTATCTCTTGTTTCTTTGAGCAGTATTTTGTAATTCTCACTGTAGAGGTCTTTTACCTACCTGGTTAGCTGTATTCCTAGGTATTTTATTCTTTTTGTGGCTATTGTGAATGAGATTGCTTTCTTTATTTGGTTCTCAGCTTGGATGTTGTTGTATAGGAGTGCTATGATTTTTGTACATTGATTTTATATCTTGAAATTTTGCTGAAGTTGTTTATCAGATCAAGGAGCTTTGGGGCAGAGACTATGGGGTTTTCTAGGTATAGAATCGTATCATCTGCAAACAGGAATAGTTTGATTTACTCTCTTCCTATTCAAATGGCTTTTATTCTTTCTCTTACCTGAATTCTCTGGCCAGGACTTCCAGTACTATACTGAATAGGACTGGTGAGAGAGGGCATCCTTGTCTTGTTTTGGCTTTCAAGGGGAATGCTTCCAGCTTTTGCCCATTCAATATGATGTTGACTATAGGTTTGTCACACATGGTTATTATTATGAGGTATGCTCCTTCAATGCCTAGCTTGTTGAGCATTTTTAACATGAAGGGATGATGAATTTTCTCAAAAGTCTTTTCTGCATGTATTGAGATAATCATGTAATTTTTGTTTTTAGTTCTATTTATGTGATGCTTCACATTTATTTATTTGTATATGTTGAACCAACCTTGCATTGCAGGGATAAAGCCTACTTGATTGCAGTGGATTAGCTTTTTAGTGTGCTTCTGGAGTCAGTGTTTGCAACCTCTGTCCCCTGGGTTCAAGCAATTCTCCTGCCTCAGCCTCCCGAGTAGCTGGGATTATAGACACCTGCCACCACACCCAGCTAATTTTTGTATTTTTAGTAGAGACACGGTTTGCTGTGTTGGCCAGGCTGGTCTCAACCTCCTGACCTCAGCTGATCCACCTGCCTCAGCCTCCCAAAGTGCTAGGATTACAGGCATGAGCCACCCACTCCCTGCCTGGATTTGGTTTTCTAGTATTTTGTTTTATTGTGTCTCTGCCAGGTTTTGGTATCAGGATGATGCTGGCCTCATGAAATTAGTTAGGGAGGAGTCTTTCTTTTTCAATTTTTTAAAATAGTTTCAGTAGGATTGGTACCAGCTCTTCTTTATACATCTGGTAGTGTTTGGTTGTGAATCTGTCTGGTCCTGTGCTTTCTTTGGTTGGCAGGCTTTGTATTACTGATTCAATTTTGGAACCCATTATTGATCTGTTGAGGGATTCAATTTCTTCCTGGTTCAGTCTTGGGAGGTTTTATGTGTCCAGGAATTTATTCATTTCTTCTAGGTTTTCTAGCTTGTGTGCACAGAAGTGTCCATAGTAGTCTCTGAAGGTTTTTTGTATTTCCGTTGGGTCAGTGGTAACATCGTCTTTGTCATTGCTGATTGTTTTTATTTGGATTGTCTCTCCTTTTTTTCTTTATTAGTCTAGCTGGTAGTCTATATATTTTATTAAATTTAAAAAAAGACCTCCCGGATTTGTTGATGTTTTGAATGTTTTTTCACATCTCAATTTCTTTTAGTTCAGCTTTGATTTTGGTTATTTCTTTTCTTCTTCTAGCTTTGGGTTGGTTTGTTCTTGTTTCTCTAGTTCCTCTAGTCCTCTCTAGTTCATCTAGTGATATTAGGCTGTTAATTTGATATATTTCTATCTTTTTGATGTGGGCATTTGTGCTACAGACTTCCCTCTTAACACTGCCTTAGCTGTGTCCCAGAGATTCTGGTATGTTGTATCTTTGTACTCATTAGTTTCAAAGAATTTCTTGATTCCTGCCTTAACTTCATTATTTACCCAAAAGCCATTCAGGAGCAGGTTGTTTAATTTCCATGGAATATGGTTTTGAGTGGTTTTCTTAGTATTGATTTCCATTTTTATTGAATGATGGTCTGAGATTGTGGTTGGTGTGATTTTGTTTTGTTTTGTTTTAATTTGCTGAGGATTGTTTTATGTCTGATTGTGTGGTCAATTTTAGAGCATGTGCCATGTGCAGATAAGAAGAATGTATATTCTGTTGTCTTTAGGTGGAGTGTTCTGTAGATATGCATTAGGTCCATTTGGTCATGTGTCAAGTTCAGATCCTGAATATCTTTGTTAGTTTTCTGTCTTGATGATCTGTCAGTGGGGTATTAGAGTCTCCCACTATTATTGTGTGGTTATCTAAGTCTCTTTGTAGGTCTCTAAGAACTTGCTTTATGAATCTGGGTGCTCCTGTGTTGGGTGCATGTATATTTAGGGTAGTTAGTTCTTCTTGTTGAAGTGAGTCCTTTACCATTATGTAATGCTCTTCTTTGTCTTTTTTTTATCTTTGTTGGTTTAAAGTATGTTCTGTCTAAAATTAGAATAACAACTCCTACTTTTTCCTGTTTTTCATTTGCTTGGTAAGTGTTTCTCCATCCCTTTACTTCAAGCCTATCTCACTGCAAGTGAGATGGGTCTCTTAAAGACAGCATAACATTTGGTCTTGCTTCTTTATCCAACCTGCTTCTCTGTGCCTCTTATTTGGGGATATTTAGCCCATTTACTTGTGAGGTTGGTATTGATATGTGTGGATTTGTTCTTGTCATATGTTGCTAGCTGATTATTATGAAGACATGTTTGTGTGGTTGCTTTATAGTCCACTGGTCTATGTACTTATATGTGTTTTTGTAGTGGCTGGTATTTAGCATTCCCTTTAGGACCTCCTGTAAGGCAAGTCTAGTGGTAACACAATCTTCTAGCATTTGCTTGTCTGAAAAGGATCTTATTTCTCTTTTATAATGAAGCTTAGTTTAGCTGGATATGAAATCTTTGCTGAAATTCTTTTTTTTTTTTTCCTTTTTTGAGACAGAGTCTTGCTCTGTCGCCCAGGCTGGAGTGCAGTGGCATGATCTCAGCTCACTGCAAGCTCCACTTGCTGGGTTCACACCATTCTCCTGCCTCAGCCTCCCGAGTAGGTGGGACTACAGGTGCCCACCATCACGCCTGGCTAATTTTCTTGTATTTTTAGTAGAGACGGGGTTTTACCATGTTAGCCAGGATTGTCTTGATCTTCTGACCTCAGGATCCTCCCGCCTCAGCCTCCCAAAGTGCTGGGATTACAGGCATGAGCCACCGCACCCAGCTGGAAATTCTTTTTTTTTTTAAGAATGCCGAATATTTTTCCCCAATCTCTTCTGGATTATTAGGTTTCTGCTGAAATATCTGCTGTTAGCCTAATGGGGTTCCCTTTGTAGGTAACTTACTCCTCCTCTCTAGCTGCCTTTAACATTTTTCTTTCATTTCAACCTTAGAGAATCTGATAACTATGTGTCTTGGGGATGGTCTTTTTGTATAGTATTTCACAGGGGTTCCCTACAAAAAAAAAGGACACTCTTAAGGGTAGGGGGAAAATAAAATCAGAGGTAAGATTAGCAAACAAAATGAAACCCACATATTTTTATACATTTGCTAGAGGTGACCACAATTTTGGCTCCAGTATTTCTGCTTGTTTTTTGTTTTGGCTTTGGTTCCAATATTTCTAGTGGTCAAAGGAAAGTGAGAAACCCAATCAGTTACAGGATTCAGAATTTTCCATAAGATTAAGTAAAAGGGAAAAGAAGTGTTCTATAGAAGAACAGTTTTACTTGATTTTGAGTTTCCTAAAGATATGAAATGTTATGGATAATATACATCATAATATTCCTACTGAAATATGCACATTCATGATTTTCACACCACTGCTTATGATAGGGTATCTTAAAGTGGGTCAATTCTGCAGAAAAATATTCTTCAAGGCAGCAAAATGTATATTACTCTCTAAAGTTTAATCTAGGGGCAAAATTTGACTCTAGAATTGTTTTTCTTTTAAAATTGTACATCTTAGAGACTCTTGAATTTCAGAGGATGCTTCTAGGGCTGCCCTGGTTTTGGGAGCAAGGCTCAGCCTGAAGAATCTAGGCTGTTGTTATCATCTGTTATCTCATTAATACATTTCTAGATTCAATTTGCTAATATTTTTTGTTGAGGATTTTTTTCATCTATACTTATCAGGGATTTTTTTTTTTTTTTTGATGGAGTCTCACTCTGTTGCCCAGGCTGGAGTGCAGTGGCACAATCTTAGCTCACTGCAACCTCCACCTCCTGGGTTCAAGAGATTCTCCCACCTCAGCCTCCCAAGGAGCTGGGAGTACAGGCATGGACCACTACACCTGGATGATTTTTGTATTTTTAGTACAGATAGGGTTTTGCCATGTTGGCCAGGCTAGTCTCAAACTGGTGGACTCAAGTGATCAGCCCACCTCGGCCTCCCAAAGTGCTAGGATTACAGGTATGAGCCACCACACCTGGCCTTATCAGGGATATTGGTCCATGGTGTCTATGGAATGTCTTTGCCTGGATGATGCTGACTTTATACAATGAGTTGGGAAATGTTCCTTCCTCCTGCATTTTCTGGACAAGATTGTGTGAAGTGAATATTATTTCTTCCTTAAATATTTGATAGAATGCCTCATATTTCTCCCTTTTACATCCAAGTCTCACCTGGATAGTGTTGCCAGATAAAATAAAGAATTTCCAGTTAAAATTGAATTTTAGATAAGCAACAAATAGTTTAAAATATAATTGTCCTATGCAGTAGTTTAGACATACTAATAAGTACATCTTGTTATTAATATTATGAATGAAATATTATTCATTGTTTATCTGAAATTAAAATTTAACTTACCCACGAGAATAAAAAGCACGTGTTCACACAAAAACTTGTACATGAGTGTTCATAGTAGTGTTAAGCATAATAGCCAAAAGGTGGAAACAATCCAAATGTCTGTCAACTGATGAATGGATAAGCAAAATGTGTTCTACTCATATATATTAATCAGGGTTTTCCAGAACAACAGAACCAATAGACATAAAATGTATATGCATATGCAGACTTATTATGAAGAATAGTTGACTCATGCAATTAAGGAGGTTGCAAGATCCCATGATCTGCCATCTGCAAGCTGGAGCCCAGGAAAGCTGGGCATACAATTCAGTCCAAGTCCAAAGGCCTGAAAACTAGGGGAGCCAGTCATGTATCTTTTAGTCCAAGGGCAGGAGAAGTTGAGATGAGATGTCCCAGCTCAAGCAATAAGGCAGAAAAAAGGAGGAAATTCCTCCTTCCTCCACCTTTTTGTTCTATTCAGGCCTCAAGGGATTAGATGATGACCACTCACACTGGGGAGGGCCATCTCCTTTACTGAGTCCACTGACCCAAATGCTAAACTCATTTGGAAAATCCCCACAGACATACCCAGAAATATCTGGCCACTCTCTAATCTAGTCACATTGACATATAAAAATTGTCTTATGATAAAATGGAATATTATCAGCCATAGGAAATAATGAAGTACTGATTCATACGGTAACATGAGTGAAACTTAAAAAGGTTATACTAAGTGAAATAAGCCAGACCTAAAAGGTCACATATAGAATGATTTCATTTATATGAAATGTCCAGAATAGGCAAATTCATGAAGACAGAAAACATCTTAGTGTGGTCAGGGGCTGGAGGAAGGAGAGAATGAGGTATAGAGTGTAGGGGTATAGGGTTTCTTTTTGGGGTGATAAAGTATTCTGGAATTAGATAATGGTGATGGCTGCACAACTTTGTAAGTATACTGAAAACCACTGCATGGTACACTTTAAATTGGTGAATTTTATAGTATGTGAATTATATATTAATTAAAAATATGTATGAATAAAACATTTTTCTTCCTGTGTTATTATTGAAACCTGGATGCATCTGATTGGTGAAAGTCATTACATATCTCCACATTCTAGCTGCAAGGGACTCTGGGAAATGTTGCTGCTGGAATCCCAGTGTGGTAAAATTTTGAAATGTGGAGAGACTGTATAAAATGCGTTCAGCCTGTAATCCCAGCACTTTGGGAGGCTGAGGTGGATCACTTGAAGCCAAGAGTTCAAGACCAGTCTGGGCAACAAAGTGAGACCCCATCTCTACAAAAAACAAACAAAAATTAGCTGGGTGTGGTGGTATGTGTCTGTAGACCTAATTACCAGGGAGCACGAAGCAGGAGACTCACTTGTGCCCAGGAGTTGGAAGCTGCAGTGAGCTATGGTGGTGTCACTGCACTCCAACCTGTGCCACAGAATAAGACCTTGTCTCTGAAAATAAATAAATAAATAAATAAATAAATAAATAAATAAATAAAATGTGTTGAACATCCTCAAATGGTGGATATTTACTCCAGATTCTGAAGTTGAATGCCTAGATTTGAATGCTGTCTCCATCACTTACCAGTTGGGTGGCTAGAGAAGGTGATTTAACCATCTGCCTCAGTTCTCTCATGTATAGGATCTATCAGTACCAATACTACAATTGTTTCCTAACCCATCTCCCTGTTTCCTTCTGTCTTCTCTCCTGCATTCTTTGCTCAACAGGGAGGCCAGAGTGATACTTTTAAGGCATAAGTTAGATTGTATCACTTCTTTGCTTAAAACTCTTCAGTGGTTTCTCAGATTACTCAGAGTAAATGGACAGGGACTCATACTGAGGAGAAATTGTGGGGAGTGGAATCAAAGTGGAGCAAGACAGGAACAACACAGATAAAGGAAAGTTAGCTACAAATAAAAGCAGTGGCAGGAAACAGAGCTAAGAAGTCTCAAGAAGCAATCCATCATGTTTTCTAAACTCTACATGAAAAAATGAACGCACAAACAGAAGAAGCATCTCTGTGATGTTAGAAAAGCTCTCTTTAACTTATTTCAAATAAAAATGAGCAATAGAAAAGAATCAAGATCAAATACCATACAAAGTTATTATAAATACAAAGACAGTAAGTAACAGAATTACACCTGCAGTAAATAAAGCAGACAAGAAAGACAGTGCCTTTAAAATAAATCAAAGCCGTTATTTCAAAACAAGCTAAAATACATTAAGAAAATAATATAAGACATGAGAGAACAGGATAAATCAGAATTAGCAAAACACAGAAATGAGATGACAGAACTCAAGAAATCAATACAAGGAATGCAAGAAAAAAATATTTTAGATATGAAGTTTATAGGAAGGACATCAGCAAATAAACACAATAAATAATGTCTTAAAAGAAGCAGAAGGTGAGAAAGAGAAAAATGTTAAAAATCAAAAGCTATAAAGGAAAGTACAAATACTACTGATGAGAAGCAGAAACAGGTCTGTACATATAATGGGGGCCACTGAAGAAGAGAACCAATGCAAGAGAAGAGAACAATTAACAAAAACTGTAATTCAAGAAAAAAAAATCTTGAAATAAGAAATGATTTAAAAGTATATAATGAAAAAACACACCATTTACCTGAGAATATCAATCCAAGATGACCAGCATGGCATGCCCCAGTAAAATTACTGGGTTTTAAAGTAAAAGAAAAAATCCTTTGGACATCCAAGCAAAAAAGAGGAAGTGCCTTATAAAGTAAAGGAAATTTGATTATTTTCAGACCTTTCAATATCAACATTTCATGCCATAAGAAAATTGAGTAACATATTTAAGGTAAAAAAAGAAAGACATGTAAGTCAAGAATTTAATATTCAGCAAAACAAATTTCAGTATAAAAGGCACAAGCTGTTACGAACATACAAAAATCCCACAGAATACTGTTCCCCTGAACTCTTACTGAGGAATTAACTCGATGTGTGTTAGACAGTCTAAATGATCTGAGAAGTATCAACACATGACTTGTGGTGAGCACTGAAGGTGTAGAATTAAGACTAAAGGAGAGCTAAGAGGGAGAGAGCATCGTATATCATGGCTGTATTCTCTGATAGTGTAGATACAGAACAACTTTATATAATATAAAGAAAGAAAGAAGAATAGGGATAACAGATATAAAAAAAGTTTAACTGTTTTCAGTAATCATAATGAGTAGTGATAGTGTTAGTACTGTCATTCTGAGGCTGCTGTGTATGTAATGTGGGATAAAGCAAATGAATAAGCATGGCATTTTCTAATTCTATCATGTTTGAGAACCACATATCTTGCCAGGGAAGAAAGGAGGTTTGAAATCTGTAGTCTTGATATTTGAATGTAAAATATCAGTATGAATACTAAAGTATTTTATTTTTAAGAAACAAATGTGTGTGTGTATCTAAACACTGAAAAGTTTCAGGCACAATGAACTACCGAAGTACCCACGAACACCCCTAATGCCCAGATTGTGATCTTGAAATATTATTACCTATTTAAAAAAAACCTAGGGCTTCTTGTTTTTGTAGAACTGGATTTTCAGGTATGGAGCAGGAAATGTCCAAAATGAGCCTGAAACATGTCATGATTGCAGATGGCAAGAAAGCTGTCAAAGCCTGTAGGACCATGTCAGAAAGACTCGGAGCCAACTTGCAAAGGTTCCCACTAGTCAAAAACAAAGATAGTGCGACCTTTAGTGATGATGATAACTGCAATGGGAGAAGAAGGAAGTTCTTACTATTTTTAAGTCACAGCACGTGGAGGGATTTCTAGAGTGGTTGACAAAGTTCTTTTCCCTACATCTGGGTGGTGATTACAAGGGTGTTTGGCTGATAATACTTCACTAACCTATATAGTTATTTTATGTGGTCTTCTGTGTTTTTGTTTTATTTCACAATAAAAAGTTATTAAAAGTTACTGTTGATGGAATCACATGATTGAAACCTTCTGGGCCTTCGTTTCTTTGCGTGGGCCGTGAAGAAATAGCTTCTCATGTTCACTCTGGAACTTTACTTTACAATTCAAATAATGTTGTTCATCTAGTAGTGATTTGTCCTGGTTATGGGAAATGACTGCGTGCATTTCAGTTCTCCAGGCCAGTGCTTAAATCGTGTTTAGGGAGTGGAGGCAATAGAGAGGACAGGCTTAATTTTGACAATAATTGCCTCTATGCTTTCCTTTTATCTTTACAACTGTCTAAGAAACACACTCTCTCACCAGAAGCCCATCAAGAAAGAGGTGGAAGGTATAAAGGCAGGCTTCTCTGAGGCCGTAAAACATCCTTGCTCCACCTCTTCCTTTCTCCCAGGAGGATGTATGTTTACAATCACTAATCACACTATCCTGCTTAAGGCTGAAATCGTCACACAACCAAAATCTGCTGAGAACTCTCATGGGATTCAAGGTTGGACAATACTTTCAACCCAAATAAAGGAGTGCTGTGGCGAGGAGGCTTGAGTGATGCTACATGGCAAGGTCCAGGCCCACTGATGGCAGAGCCATTGTGGATGCGGGAAGCTCAGCAGAAGGGCCAGGGCAGCACAGGAGGCTGGAGAGCCACAGTAGACTGGCTTGGCCTTGGCTGATGATAGTCCACTGTGCCCCTAGGTTGTAGGTTAGAATATGGACAAAAGAAATTACAAAGGGAATTATGAGGGAGCTTGAAACCACTCACTTGGTTTTGGAACATTTATATCCCTTATTTCTCTTTCTTCTTCTTTTAAATACATACTCATTCCTCTCATATATAAAATTTTAGTCTCTTTATTATTTATTATAATATTTTATGGCTTTCTTAACCATAATATTTTAATACATTAAAATATATTTTAAATTATATTTTATTTTAATTTTTTATTTTTAATATATTAAAATCTACTCTTAATATATTAAAATGTATTTAATATATTTTTAAAATATATTTATTTTTAATATGTTAAAATATGTTTAAGATATATGTTTAAGATAATATGTTAAAATATGTTTAAGATATATTCATGTTTAAAGGAGGAAAGACATTTTAAATTTAATTTTTATTTTAATTTTTATTGTATTTTACATACATATCAGTCAGTGACTGAAATTCTTAAAACAAAAAAATAAAAAACAAGTGTTTATTGAAGATAGTTTGAGAAGCACTGAACTAGACTACATTAAAATTAAAAGATTGTATTCATTAAAAGTCACCTTAAAGAATGAAAAAGGAAGCCACAAAATGGGAGAAAATATTTGCAACACAAAGGACTGGTACATAAAATACATGAAGAATTCAATCAAATTAATTTAAAAATGGCAAAAAATACCTCGAATGGTCACTGCACATAAGAGAAGTCCCAATGGTCAATGAGCACTTGAAAGAGTTTAATTCAAGGGAGTAAAAATTAAAACCCCAGTGAAAAACCTCACTCATCAGATTAGCAAAAATTTAAGCCTACCAATTCCGAATGTTGGTTGAGGGCACAGAAGCTCTCATACATTGCTCCTAATAGTTTTTAAATCAGTGAAAAAAATCACTTTAGAAAACCCTCTGACATATGCATCTACGAAAGCTTAATATACCGATGCCTTATGAGCCATCTACTCCACTCCAGGACATGCCACAGGTATTTGACATGGTAAGCCAAATGGCAGGTGCACAAATTCTCAGAGCAGCATTATTTTTAAGAGCTCCAGATTGAAACAATTCAAATGTACTATCACCTGAAGAATGAATGAACTGTAGTATGTTCACAACATGGAACACTAAACAAGAGTGAAAACGAACAGCTTTGCATGACAACACAGATGAACCTCCCACGCATACTCAGTTGTCATAGGAATTCATCATGGTTCTACCAGAGAAGCAGCAGGATGTTTCAGTGCACAGACTGGTTTATAAATTCAGATATATCTTGCTGCTGGAATGTTCCTGTTCAGAGACTCAGCTTCATCTTGGAGCTGAGGTGTTATGAAGAGGAGGTGCATGGTGAAGTCACCGATGAAGTCCGGGGCCGGGGGGATATTTCAGATTCTGACTTAGATTGTATGGCATGAAAATCAGAGGTTAAGACCAGAACTAAAACCACCAGACCCCTCTGCTGGAGTTCTTGCACTGACACTGATAGGACTGGGAGTGGATGAGACAAAAAGTCTTCCTGCTGTTAGAATTCTCAAGGGGCTACGCAGAGTGGAGCTGCAGGAACCTAAGGCCCTGGGACAATAGGATTGGCAGAAGCAGATCATGTGCCCAACATCACTTCCCAAAGGTGCCATGTCCTAATGCCAGTGCACTGGGGATTAGGGTGCAGCATGTGAATCTGGGCAACATAAATACTCAGTCTATAGCAGTATGAGACTAATTTGTAAAGTTGGGAAATTTACCCGTGTTTCACCCTTCTCTATCAGCACAAATAATGAAGAGTTAGCTAAGCTAGCTCAGAAATGAAAGCTTTTGTCATTCACACAGTTACTGCTTTCCTGCTCTCAGAATCACTACATATCTTACTGTAAGAGGCATAGAACTCACATTCCCACCGAAAGCCTCTCCTGCTGGGACCCACTATAGAAGGAAAAGCTTCAAATTTTGCTTAAAAACTGTATGTGGGAAGAAGATTCTATTTGGCAACTATATGAAATAAAATGCAAAATGTTATATTTAATTACAAAAGTGAGAATTAACTTTCAGTTGTCTCCTCTGTGTTTCTCTGAGGGTTGCAGATTGCTGCTTTTTGTAGCTCATGTCTATGTGTGATTCACTATTGGGAATAAGCATCTCTCTAACTCAGAAACAGAATGAATAGTCTGCTGTAAATCCTGTTGGCTCACAGTTTGAAAGCTTGTTTTGTGCAGATGTTAATACTAATTTGTGGCTTTAAAACACTTCCTCCACTACACCAATGTTCCAGTCCAATATCCCCCAGGGAGGGCATTGTCCATTATATTACTCACCCCCTTAATACAAAGCCTTACCTGACAGCAAGAAACACAGTCCACCTTTGAATGTGCTAGAATGCAAGAAGAAAGCAGTCTCTCTTCTGAGTTAGAAAAAGAAGGCTACACTTGTGAAGGGGAAAACGTATATGTATCTATATTTATAAATAATTGATTTTTACACTGTATTTTTTTTTTGAGACGAAGTCTCACTCTGTCACTCAGGCTGGAATGCAGTGGTGTCATAGTGACTCACTGCAGTCTCAACCTCCTGGGCTTAAGTGATCCTCCTGCCTCAGCCTCCCACATAGCTGGGACCACAGGTGTGCAATAGCGCAACCTGCTAATCTTTTGATTTTTTGTGGAAACGGGATCTTACTTTGTTGCCCAGGCTGGTCTTGAACTCTTGAACTCCTGGTCTCAAGTGATTCTCCCCCCTCAGGCTCCCAAAGTGCTGGGATTATAGGTGTGAGCCATCATGCCTGGCCTACACTGTATTAATTTTATCAATCAAAATGAATTAAGAATCTGTTTAGTATAGATACCATGCTAGGGTGTTGGAGACATGAACAAAATGTGGTCCCCAACTTCAAAGTTCTACATTTTCTGGTGAGGGTGAGTACTTGACCACTGTGAAGTGATGCAATATAGAACTTTTTACTGATCTTTTCAAATTCCACATTTGTATCTAGACCCATCACTCATGTGAGCATCAGTCTCTTCTTTAAGATTATGAGAAGTGAAAGCATGAACTTAAATTTCCATCCTCTTGCTCCAGCCAGCTATATCCATGAAACATTTTCCTGAGGTATGTTTGTCTGAAAAAGAGCAAATGCAGAAACGTGGCACCCACTCGGTAGTGGCCCCACGTTCGTGGGCAAGTCTGCATGTGGCCATTTGACAATGAAGGAAAGCATTGTGATTTACAGCCATAATCACTTTCTAAGGAGGATGGTACTTGTTACGTGAAAAGTCTTTGCAGCAGAGCTCTTTCCTGGGAGCTGAGTTTAGACACAGGAACTGCAGTAAGCTTAATTAATCTGCATAACAGACTGAGAAGAATTAGGAATTCTCTGTGCAAAATTGTGGGGGATGAGACGAAGAGGCAAGTAGAGAGGCCAAGGCGGAAGGAGTTGGAGGATAGAGAAGAGAAGTAAAAAGAGGCTCGGATGCTACACAGGGTGAAATGGCCAGGAAACCACCCTCAGTGGTGGAATGGCCAAAAGGTTGCTGTCTGAGAGTCTGCTTGAAGTAGCTGTGTGGTGCAAAGAAGCACCCCTTCTTCCCGAAATCTTCCCCGCCCTGCAGTAAAGTCTGCTACTCATACCCATGACTTGGGTGAATGGGTATTGGAGTGTGTGGTAGACAGAATGATAGCTCCCAAATTTGTCCTAAGCCCTGGAACCGGTGATTATGTTAGATGGCTTTACAGGTGTGATTAAATTAAGGCTCTTGAAGTGGAGAGATTACCCTGGATTACCTGGGTGGGCCCCATGTCATCATAAGGGTCCCTGAAAGTGGAAGGGGAAGCCGAAAAAAAGCATTTGAGGGAGATGTGACTTCAGAAGAAAGGCACAGAGAGATGCAACATTGCTGGCTTTGGGGATGGAGGAAGGGGGGCCAACTTCAGCCCTAGAAAAGGCAAGGAAACAGATTCTCCCATGGACCCCGCAGAAGGGAAACCAGCCCTGTGACACCTAAATTTTAGCCCTGAGAGGCTCCCGTTGGACTTTTGACCTCCAGAACTGTAACTAATAAATCTGTGTTTAAAAGCCACTACGTTTATGGTAATTTGTTACAGCAGCAGTGGAAAACTAATACAGGGTGTAAATCAGGGAGAGAAGAGCTGAGTCCAAAGACAGGAAAATCTAAGTATGATTTAGGGACAGTCATTAGGCCAGAGGGTTGCTGCGGCGGGCATAATGGAATTTAAAGTCGGGAAGATCAGTTTGAGTCAGACTGTGGGGAGCCTTACATGAGAGATGAATGAGTTGAATCGCTATCTTTGAGCCATGGAAAGCCACTGAAAGGTTCAAGGGTGGAGTCACATAAGAAACAGAATTTCAGAAAGGAAGACCAGGGGCGCTCTCTGTAAGGATGCCTATGGCTGCCTGGGGAGACAGAGTAATGGCCCCCAAAGTTGTCCTAAGCCCTGAAATCTGTGATTGTGTTAGATGACTTTGCAGACATGATTGAATTAAGGATGTTGAAGTGAGGAGATTAGCTTGGGTTACCTGAGTGGGACTGATGTCATCATAAGGGTCCTTAAAAGTGAAAGAGGGGGTCAAAAAAAGCATTTGAGGGAGATGTGACCACAGAAGAAAGGCACAGAGAGATGCAACATTCTGGCTTTGAAGACGGAGAAAGGGGGCCAACTCCAGCTCTGGAAAAAGCAAGGAAACACATTCTCCCATGGACCCCGCAGATGTGGCTGAGTCAGGGCAAGTAAACAGGCCCTGGGACTCTCATCCTCACTTCCCCAGGACCCCGGCCTTGTTACCTGTTTCGTGTTCTGGGCTTCCACTTCAGGTTTCATTTGAATAAGGTATTTTGTATTTAAGATAAAATGAAAACAACAAATGAGCACAACTCGGTGCACAGAGAAGTTCAGTGTCTTGTTCCAGCTCACCCAGCTATAAGGTGAGAGGACAGGGACTTACTCCCTAGGAATCCTGACTCCCAGTCCTGGACTCTTCTGGTGGAGGGCCAGGGGGACTGGAAGGGGGAATAAATCAGGCCATCTGTTAGATGATCAGGTATTAATTCCTGGACTATGGAATCTTTGAGCAGGAAAGGAAGGGCCTACATAGGAAGGACAAGTCCCATGAATCAACATGCCTGGGAGAGCCAATGGACCCAAGAGCACCAGTGCTTCATCCTGAGGCCAGCAGGTACTGATGAGAAACACTACACTGACCCCTTCTCAAGTCCAGTGATCTATAGATGGAAGGAACTTGACACTTTAGAGCTCTAGCATGAAGGAGAATCATATTAGCAGATCCCAAAGAGGACACACTACAAGATGCAGGGAATGCTTTCGAGGGAGGGTCCAGTCTTGGGTTAACAAAGCAAGAAAATGAATGAAATGATAGAGCAGGAAGCAGAGACCTGGACTCAGGCTTCTGCCAATGATCCCAGAAGAAACACATACAGCCCAATATATTAACTTCCTCCTGACCTCACTTCCAGGAAACTGGGAGAACCACAAACTGACAAGCTCTGTGAGGGCTCGAAATGAATGTTTAGGGCCTGGTGGTTCTCTAAGCACACCTTTCAATGGTCAGGGTATTATTAATTAAACAGGAGCACTATAATTACTCGTGCATCATTACAATACACAAAGTGATTTCAGCGGTAAAAAGGGCTTTGATGAATTAGTAGTTCTTTTCATTTCTATAGTTTTGTGGCTCATGTTCAAAGACATCTCTTAAAAGTATTCAGATTCATGGGAAAGCTGTAATATCTGTTACCCATCCTTTTTTTTTCCTGACTCCAAATCTGCATATGTTACTGCTTTCCGGACACTCAACCCACGAGCCCCATCCCACCCTCCTACGTGACTTGTTCAAAATCGAAACTCAGCCCCTTTCATTCCCAGCTTGCTCTTCCTCCTCTATTTTGTACCTGGGTAAATTGCCCTTCCACCCATTCAGCAAAATTTGGGGAGTCAGCCTCATTCTTTTCTTTCTTGTCCTGTCTCCTACCATCATTCTTTACATCTATGTAACATCCATCGCCATGACAATGAATAATAGTGGCAACCCTTTTTTGAGTACCTATTACATTCTAAGCGTCTTAGATATATTATTGCAAACCCTTACAAATCCTGCAAAATTTGTACTATTATCCTCATGTTATAAGTCAAAGAGCCTGAGGTTCAGAGATATTATTTCCTCAAGGTTCACCTGCAGGTAGGTGGCAGTTGGGGTCAGGACGCAAACCCACATTTCTCTGGTTCTAAAGCATATGCATTTTATATCACATGGGGCTGCATCCAATAGAGCACCAACAGTTCTGCCAAATTTGCCTAAGTCTTGGCTGAAATCCACCTACTTCCTTCCCTCCATAGGCCATTTGCTACCTTAGTGTACGCTGTCATTAATTCTCACCTGGACTGATGGCATAAGCTTTCTCACTTGTCTCTCTACCTCCAGCCTTGCTGTATTCTCTAGTGGTATGTCTGTTAGCTGACTGATCATAAGCAAGTTCCTGTGTGCTCACCCTGAACCTACTAAATCACAATCCCCAAGCCTTCATGTCAGTCTTAGTAATAAGCACCTCCTATTGATTCTTATGAGGAGCCAGTATAGCCAAAGGCAGTTCGAAAAAGAAAACTCTAGGCTCAAAACCTTCAGTGGCTCCTGTTCACCTATATGATAAATTGAATACTCTTTAATCTGACATTTAAGGGCCTTTTATGATCTGGCTACAACTCGTCCTTTCTAATCATGCTGGCACAAAGAAATCACTCAGCAGACTGACTCGTAGTATGGCAGGCAGAATAATGGGCCCCCAAGATGTCTGTGTCCTAATCCCTGGAACCAGAGAATATGTTACCTCACATGGCAAAATAGACTGCAGATGTGATTGAGTGATGGACTCAGAGAAAGGGAGATTATCCTGGGTTATTCAGGTGGTACCAATCTAATCACATGAGTCATTAAAAGCAGAAAACCATTTCTGGTTGTGATCAGTGAGAGATAACATCATGAGAGAAGGGTTAGAGAGACAGAATGTAGAAGAATTTGACCTTCATAGCTGATTTTGATAATGGAGGAAGGGGACCACGAGCCAAGGATGTGGTGGTCTCTAGAAGCTGAAAAAGGCAAAGAAATATATTCTTCCCTAGAGTTTCTAGAAAGTAGTGCAGCCCTGCCAATACCCTGATTTTAGCTCATGTTGGGCTTTTGACCTCAAGAGCTGTAAGATAATAAATTTGTATTATTTTATGGTATTAAATTTATGGTAATTTTCTATAGCAGCAATAGAAAACAAATTCACACAGTTGTTTTTTTTTTTAATGGTGACTTGCTTATCTACATTTTCTACATGTATCATTTTCTCTGCCTGGAGTGCTCTGTTTGGTTCACTTGGAAAACTCCTATTCATCCCTCAAAACCCAGTTCAAAATGGCTGATTCAGACAGCAATTTATACATAGTCCTTCAACTCCAATAGCACCCAATATTTATTCATGATAAATGTTAATATTATTTTGCTTTGTATTTACTTATAAACTTACCTACCTCTCCCACCTCCTTAGAGAGTTTGTCCTGCTCATTTTATACTCTTATCCTGGCATAGTGTCCATAGTATCTAGCATATGGTCAGTGCTTAAAAAATATCTGCTGGGTAATAACTATAGAGATATTGAAAGAATTGTATTATAGAAGCACCTCATGTAAGCCAATCAATGTTGGATAATATGAATTCTTATCATCAGAATACAATGGTTTCAAATATCAAAAGTAATGATTGAAAAAAGGTAATAAATCCAAAAATGAGTCTCTTTGAGATTGACAGTTAATGTTTATCACTTATACTTAATTACTTTTTTTTTTAGGCGGAGTCTCACGCTGTCCCCCAGGATGGAGTGCAGTGGCATGATCTCAGCTCACTGCAAGCTCCGCCTCCCGGGTTCATGCTATTCTCCTGCCTCAGCCTCCCGAGTAGCTGGGACTACAGGCGCCTGCCACCATGCCCGGCTAATTTTTTGTATTTTTTAGTAGAGACGGGGTTTCACTGTGTTAGCCAGGATGGTCTCGATCTCCTGACCTCGTGATCGTCCCGCCTCTGCCTCTCAAAGTCCTGGGATTACAGGCATGAGCCAGGGCTCCCGGCCGGTTACTTTCTTTTAAGATCAAATTGTTTTTCTTTTCCTTATATGAAAACCATTTATTTCTACTTTACTCCAGGCAGGAAAGGCAGAAGAAAAAAATTATGTCAATTAAAAGTAAATCCTGGGCAGGGAGAGATAGTTCACGCATGTAATCCTAGCACTTTGGGAGGCCGAGATGGGAAGATGGCTTGAGGCCAGGAGTCAGACCAGCCGGGGCTACATAGTGAGACCTCATCTCTACAAAAAAAATTAAAAATTAAAAAAAAATTAGCAGGCCATGGTGGTTCACGCCTGTGGTCCCAGCTACTCTGGAGGCTGAGGTGGGAGGACTGCTTGAGCCCAGGAAGTCAAGGCTGCAGCCAGCTACAACTGTGCCACGGAACTCCAGCCTAGATGATAGCACGAGACCTTGTTTCTCTCTCTCTCTAAAAAAAAGTAAATTCTGTATCCCAATATCATTATCTAGGCTGAGTTTACACATCTTCCCAGGTCCTTAATGCTCACTGGTGCCCTCGCTCTACAGGCATATGAAGTTAAGAGTCTTGTCAAGTTTCCTCTCCTCACATGTAAGAAAGCCCACAGGAGCTGGGAAAGTCCTAGCCAGACCAAGTAAGAAGTGAGACAAAGGAATCTTATGGTTATATCCTATAATCCCTGGTTTGGCTTCACTTAACATCCAAAAGGAGCGTAGGGCCTGCCTCAGGGCACAGGAGACGTCCTAGCACAAGACCTTAAGATGCCACACAGACTTATTCACTAAGGGACCTGGAAAACTGTTATTAAGTTTGTTTTAATGAGTCGCTTAGTTCTCAGCCATGGCTGCAAATTAGAATCACCTGGAGGAGAGCTATTATATTCAAATGTGACTAAAGGAATTTTTTTTTTTTGGATGGAGTTTCATTCCTGTCACTCATGCCAGAGTACAATGGCGTGATCTCAGCTCACTGCAACCTCCACCTCCTGGTTTCAAGCGATTCCCCTGCCTCAGCCTCCATGCCCACCACCACGCCCAGCTAATTTTTGTATTTTTAGTAGAGATGGAGTTTCATCATGTTGGCTAGGCTGGTTTCAAACTCCTGACCTCAGGTGATTCACCAGCCTCGGCCTCCCAAAGTTCTGGGATTACAGGCATCAGCCACCATGCCCAGCCCCAGGAATTGGTCTGTAAGAGGTGTTTTCAAAGTTCCCCAAATGATTCAGATGTGCACTCAGGGTTGCTGTTCGCACCAGGCAATGTTGTTGAAATATCTTTTGGAATAAGAATCACTGTGGGTGAACATTAGGCACCAGAAGGCAGGCACCCGCTGGCCCCGCCCTTGAACTGCCCCTTTCTCCAGATTCCAGTCAGCAAGTCTGAAGTGGAATCTGGAATCTGCTGGTCTGATGTGCAACTCTAGTGAGTCCGATTCAGGTAGGTGGTACCCCCTGTCGCCCCCTGCAGCCTGCTCTAGGGAGCACTGATACCGTCAGTAGCTGCTATCTGTAGGCACCCGGACCTATGGGGAAGGACCCTTGACTACGGCCTCTGAAACAAAGGCTGCAGATCCTCTGTCTATACAGTGCTGACAACGTGAAGAGGAGAGAAAAAGATGAGAGTGTGCTCACAGCGCTTATACAGAAAACACCTGTCTTTTCACACCCGGTGGTAAAAGCTAAGCAAGCCTTCGGGAAGTGCCCTAACTACCACCAATGTCTGAAATCTCAGTGCTGCCCTCGCCCTACCCTTTTCCAGAGCCACTCGGTCCTTTGATAACATATTAACATCTTAAATTCCAATGATAGATTTTAAAGGCTGAATTTCAAAGAAGAGTTAAAGTGAACACCCACATGTTAACTCCCACCACACACTGCAAAATCCAGGTTTTCATCAGCTTAAATTTTGTAACAAAAATGTTTGGACTTTGCTGAGAGTAAAGTTGGACATTATACTTTCCATAAGTGTAATGGAAATTTTGTGAGTTGGTCACAGTCATGGATAAGGCTGTTGTCAGGCAGATCGGCTCTACTTGGTAATCTGTAGTTTCACTCTGGAATATTTACATTGGCAATCCTCCTCATTACAGACAAGCAAGTCTTTACTTACATGAGGCAGGAGAACGCAGACTTCGTCACGTCTCACAATCACCTTTCCTATCCTATTGGTTCAATGCAGTATGGTGTCAGGTCGCCTTATCTTCTGGGAACAGTGGGCTTCTAATACACCCCATGGATACGCATCTGGACTGATCCCGACAGAGACTTAAGGCAGTGACACCAGAGTGGGTCATCTCCAGGTCGGCTCTGCTCCTGAGAACTCTGGGGACAGTGAGCAGTTGGATCAGAGATTTTTTTTTATGACCAAGCTCAGTGATGCCAGCATTTGCTAAGATCCCAGTGTTTAAAATAAACTGTTCTTTGAATCTTCCACAGAAAGATTCAGGGGTCTTGGAACAGAGGAAGCCTTGGTTGATGATGGGGTCACAGTCTTCAAGATAGGTTGACACAGGCTGGCATCTATGGATCTTCCCAGCCCTCAAGCCCTGGACATGACCACATCCTTGTGGGCCACTCCCTCTAGCTACATGAGTTCACAATCTCCCCTTCTCCAGGGAAGGCTGTCAAACAGGAACTATAACATTAGAAAATTATCACTGGTATATCTGGAATCAGCAAAATTTCTTTCTTTTTTCTGAGATGGAGTCTTGCTCTGTCCCCAGGCTGGAGTGCAGTGGCGCGATCTCAGTTCACTGCAAGCTCCGCCACCCGGGTTCACACCGTTCTTCTGCCTCAGCCTCCCGAGTAGCTGGGACTACAGACGCCCGCCACCACGCCTGGCTAATTTTTTTTGTGTGTGTGTATTTTTTAGTAGAGACAGGGTTTTGCCATGTTAGCCAGAATGATCTTGACCTCCTGACCTCGTGATCCGCCTGCTTCAGCCTCTCAAAGTGCTGGGATTACAGGTGGGAGCCATCGCACCCGGCCGGAATCAGCAAAATTTCTAAGAAATGTGAAAATGTGAAGAAGTCAGTGATTGTTAACCTGAATGCACTTACCAACTTGTTAGTTGCCACTTTATGACAGCTGATACTGAAAGCATCAAGATGAATGTTGACTCCTTCCCTTTAGAATCTTACTGGCCGCAGGTTGCCTGGATTTGTGTGAACAACATGAGAACTATAGGGAGAAGAGGGACTTGAAGCCATTTCTGCATACGCTTGCCTGAGCCTCACCTGCATTCCAAGTTCTCCTAACATGTTCAGACAGCATATGTGTGCTTTTGCTTAATTCTTGAGATTGGTTTGGATCTTGTGTAAAGGAGGGTAACGACCTTATAACAGCCACAGATCACCTGCACTGCTGCTGTGATACAATCATTAAAATGTCTTCATTTGTTTAGAAAGGGTTGAGGTTCATTCCTTTTTCCCCAAATGTATTATTCTCCATAATTCCATCCCCAAAAGCAAAAATGTCACAATGACTTGCTGAATGCTCAGTGCAATTTGAACTTACTGACAGCAGAGACTATGCTTGTCTATCATTGCATCCCCAGCAGCTACCAACATTCTTTGCACTTACTGGGTGCTTGTAAATGTTTATTGAATGAAAGAATTAATCAACAAATGACAACTGGGCATTACTCGGTTCTATCAAATTTAATCATGCTTCCACGGTTTCACAATCTACCTTTAGAAGTGAAAATGTGAGGCATGCCTTACATTCCATCAATAATGTAAAGGCTTCTATGAGACACTAGGGAAGTAGAAAACAGTGGTTTATTGAATCAAACTAAAATCTGTTAGTGGCAGAAGTACATATTTGCAAACAACCCTAACAAAATGACCTGGAGGGACTTTAAAAGGCTCCACAGCTTTGTGAGGCTCTGGGTGACTCCCTGGCACAAACATTCTGTGGCACTTTGACTTGTATTTTCCTGTCTGATGAGACACATTATTCAGAGTGTTGACACAAACTTCCTTTGGCCAGTCGTGGGAGGACGTGTGCGCACACGCATAATGGGATGGAGAATAGAGAATGTGTTAGTGCCACTCCAAAAAAGACATCTGCTTTGAAAAAATGTTTATGTTTAGCACAAAAATGTATTCCACGGAATCATATTCATGGACCTTAGAGGATATCCAAGTTTAAATTAAGAGCTTTCTCTTCAATTCTATCAAAGCTCGGAATTGCCATGGGAGTATGGCACCAATACTCTGGCAAGGAAGCTTGTCCTCTGAAGCCTCTCAGAGAAGGATCACCCAGCAGGGCTGCCACTATTGCACACATAATGCTTAACCTATAAAAGCTTTCCCTTACTATGCAATGCATCTTAATTGTTTCCATTCTCTTCTAGTCCATTTTTCAAAAATGCTGGTCACATTCACTATATTGATTACCTGACCCACTAATGGACTGTGATCTGTAGTTGGAAAAACACTGCAGTAGAAAAATGAAGAGTGGCCGGGCACGGTGGCTCACGCCTGTAATCCCAGCACTTTGGGAGGCCCAGGCGGGCAGATCACAAGGTCAGGAGATGGAGACCATCCTGGCTAACACGGTGAAACCCCGTCTCTACTAAAAATACAAAAAATTAGCCGGGCGTGTGGTTGCAGGCGCCTGTAGTCCCAGCTACTCGGGAGGCTGAGGCAGGAGAATGGTGTGAACCCGGGAGGCGGAGCTTGCAGTGACCCGAGATCGCGCCACTGCACTCCAGCCTGGGAGACAGAGTGAAACTCCGCTCAAAAAAAAAAAAAAAAAAAAAAAAGAGTGACCCTAAACTAAAGACTCTAACAGGAAGCCACAAAGACTGCTTGGAAGGTTTGGGAATGTTGTGGTCAAATTCACACCCAGAATGTGCTCATCAGGGGTGGCCTGCAGCTCCTGATCTGGGATGCAGGGCTGTCTGGATGCACTATGGCGGCTCACAAAATGAGGAGAAGGGATGGGAGATGGCTTTGAATCCCTTCTCCTTTAGCGTGGTGTTCAGGAACAAGCCACCTCTCTTAGCTTGGAGGGGAGGCTCATAGAGCTCTGTCATCCAGGAGGAAATCTCCCATCCTTCGAGAGAAAATGCAAATGTCACCATCACTTTCCTTGATGGGTCCTGTAAGGGTCTACTTTCCTTGACCCTTACAGTTGAAAGTCCTCTTTCTTCTTAACCCCTAGAGCATATAATTTATTACTTACCTTGAGTACATAACACTTTCTAAACTATGCTTTCAGCTTTTTTCCTTTATTGCCTGTTAGTAGCATCAGGACTGTGAGGATGTCCTACTCATTTTTGTATCCCTGTGTCTAGCACATGCCTTGCACATATGAGGTGCTCAATCAACATTTAGGACATACACAAAGAGGCTAGAGAAACGCTTTGTCTTATTACATTATCCCTCTGTATCAATGGAGAATTGGTTCCAGGAACCACCCTCCTCCCCATCACCACCTTGCAGACACCCAAATCCTCAGATGCTCAAGTCCCTTATATAAAATGGTCAGTAAAATAATGTGTGCACGTGGATACAGAAAGGGGAATATTAGATATTGAAGACTTAGAGGGGTGGGAGGGTGGGAGTACATGAAGGATGAGGATTTACTTAATGGGTACAATGTCGCTAAAAACCCAGACTTCAGCACTACACAACGTATTCATGTAACAAAATGGCATTTATAACCCCAAATATATAAAAACAAAATAAAATGGTGTCATATTTGCATCTAACCTGTGCATATCCTTCCATATACTTTAAATCATCTCTAGATTACTGTATACCACATATAATGTAAAGGCTATATCAATAGTGGTTATACTGTATGGGTTTTTTATTTGTATTATTTTTTATTGTTGTATAGTTTTTATTTCATTCTTAAAAATATTTTTTGACCCGAGGTTGATTAAATTCATGGATGTGGAGCCCATGGATATGAAGGGCCACCTGTTCTCGGAACTTGAGAATGATTTGTCTTTGAGATGCTGTCACTAGGATTCTGCAGGAGGCTCACTTATCAGCATTGGTATTTCCACATATCTTACCTTCTTCTTACCCTTCTCCTTCTCCCTCCTTCTTCTTTTTTTCGAGAAGAGTCTATGTTGCCCAGGCTGGTCTCAAACTCCTGGCCTCAAGTGACCCTCCCACCTCAGCCTCCCAAAGTGCTGGGATTACAAGCATAAGCCACCTCTTACCCTGTGCCTGCCCCTTTTCCCATGCATCCATCCTCCCATCCAGCACTTATTGAGAACCTACTGTGTTCCTATGCTAATCGTGGTGGTTACTAAGGTGGGTAGGGCAGTCCCTGCCTCTAGATCCCAAGTCTAGTGAGGCAGAAGACAAGTGAGGGGGTAATGACCACAGTGTGAGAAGCACTGTAAGGGGGGCTGTGACCTGTGTCTCCCAACTCATGTCACAGTCCAGTGCTCTCTCATCGTATGCTTTTTGTCTGCTCCTCTCAGATTTTTCTTTTTTTTTTTTTTTTTTTTTAAGACAGAGTCTTGCCCTGTTGCCCAGGCTGGAGCACAGTGGCGTGATCTCGGCTCACTGCAACCTCTGACTCCCAGGTTCAAGTAACTCTCTGCCTCAGCCTCCCGAGTAGCTGGGATTACAGGTGCCCGCCAACACGCCTGGCTAATTTTTGTATTTTTAGTAGAGGCGATGGGGTTTCATCATGCTGGCCAGGCTGATCTTGAACTCCTGACCTCATGATCCACCCGCCTTGGCCTCCCAAAGTGCTGGGATTACAGGTGTGAGCCAGCGAGCCCGGCCTCTCAGACTTCTTAAGCTCTGCCCCACCAGCAAAGATTTTGTTAAGCTTTGTATCCTATAGTTTGTATTAGGAAAACAATAGCTGTGTTAAAAAATTAAATTGTTATAATATTGAATATGCATTTTCTAAGTGTTCACATAGGTCTAAAGCAACAGGTGACACAGTGGGAATCACAATACGGTGTGAAAAGGAAATTATTTAAATAAATAATAATAATAGAATCATCTTCAAGACCCTTCCTTTGGCCAGGAATAACATCTTAACAGAAGCGTGACCCTGGCCTAAAGGTTTCTGCATGACGCGGTCCCTACCTGCTCATCCCTGGCCACAGCCTCTTCCCTCACTGTGCAGCAGCCCTGGTGGGCTTCCCTGTCTCTCTTCTTGGTACACTCTTCACGTATCCCTTCCAGGTCCACGGCCCTTCTTATTCTTCAGGTCTCAGCCTAATAAATCGTCATAAAGGTCTTCCCTGACGACTTTGCAAAAAAGCTGTTGCCACCTTAGTCTCCATCCTAGGAGTCTGATCTTTTCTTTCATAGACCTAATCACAACGTGTAATTACTTCATTTGTTTGGTTGTCTCTCTTGCTAGACTGTGAACTCCACAAACTGTTCACCAGCCTATCCCCAGAGACTCGCATGGTTTCTGGCACGTGGCAGACACTATAAATACATTTTGAATAAATGCATGTTAGGGCGGCTCACAGAAAGCATCTGCTTGAAAGGGAGGACATCTCACCAGCGAGGGACAGAGCTGCAGAACCCAGCAGCGGAACAACAGCGACACCAAGTGGTCAGTCTGCATTACCCACAGCAGCTGTTCCTTGTCAGAAATCTCAGGCTGATTCTTGAATTTTAAGGGGGATACTAATCCACTAAGCTTGTTTATTCATTTCCTTAATTAAAAAAAAAATCTAGAAACTGCCCTCAAATATCTCCCACTATAGAGCAGGACACTTGAAAACATGTGGCCACTAGCTAGGCAGACTTTAGGAGTTGCTATGGTAACTTTTCCCTTTTTTGGCTAACCATTTGGAAACCTTACATTTTTCAAATCTGCCTGCTTTGAAAAGGCCTGCTTGCTTCTACGTTGTTTTTCAAGCTTTACTTTGATTTACTGTATTTAATTTGCTTCACCTTCTAATTTGTTAAATGACATGTTATTAAAATTCCCCAGGGGACCAGCAGGAATCTGTGCCACTGAGAGACAGCATGCATTCTGGAAGTCGGTGACTCACATCTGAGCACCCCTGAGGAGGTTTTGGAAACCCATTAGGTTAGTACTGCAGAGCCGCTGTGGACTGAATCAGCGTTGGCGGGGGCGCTGCATTTGACAACTCAAGTCTTTAGGTGATGCTCAAAAGCCTGCCCTAGCTTCTCATTTCCTGGGTCCCCCAGCGAATCGTTTTCTGCTGCTGCTGTCCTCGGTGTGAAAAGGTGACCCCCCACTGCCCATCGCACCTGCTTGCTTTCTCACGTCAGTCACCCTTACAAGACCGGAAAACAGGTCTAAAAAAGCCAGAGCGTTCCGCGCTCAATTACAATGACGCTAAAATGCATCCCGAGGCCTGTCCATCGCGGATTTGAGAAGAGCCGCAGCAGCAGAACACGCCATTAGGCGATAATGGCCAGGGCCTGCTTCAGTCTCAGGGCCGGGGAAATGAGGGTGATTTAGTGACGCCGCCAATGCCCGACACCATCGCTGCGGTAGGCAAATGGCAGCAAATGGAGGTGTTAAGTAAAGGAAGTGCAGACAAACAATGGTTGCAGAAAGGCTCCTAATATTTATAGAGCTAACCCAGGAGGAAAGCTAGGGCAAAATATCTTTACATTGCAAGAAAAAATAGATCCCAGCACTCTCCTAAACATTATTATTTGCTTTAGGGTCCATCTGGTTCTTCATATAAAAATGGAGGCAATTTCTCCCAGCGAAGACAGAAGCCCCGGTGCCCATTCTGCCAGCGGCATGTGCTTCCACTCCACTCCCCACCCCGCTCATCCTATTTTTAAAAAATAGTAAATATGTGTTCGCTGTTTTATCTGATGCATGTCCCTTATGTAAGAAAAAAGGTCATATGACAGGGAACTGTGAAAGTGTGAAAGTGAAAGTTTTGTGTGTGTATGTGTGAGATACACATACACATTTATAAATATATATGTGTACATATACATCTGTACACGTACATGTATTCAATTTAGGCATAAAATTCCACTTAACGATGTAATTATCTCGTGCTGTTTCTAGAGTGCAGTCTTGACTGTTCTTTCGACTTTGGTCCAGTTTGAGTCTCAGGCACACGACTTTTTGGTCAGTGCTGCTTTGGCCCGTCCCAGAATCTGAGGTCCTCCCACTCCCCAGCACCTTCCACTGACCTCCCTACACCCTATCCCCTGGGCCCTGCCTGTTGGATCTGTGCATCACGAATGGACAGTCTGGATTTTCTTCATGTTCTTGCCGCTCTTCGGTTTTCTGGAAAAACACAGCTTTGACAGTGACCCCAAGCTCCCAAAATCATTTCACCCGAGGAAAATCCACCCATTCCTTTACCCCACCCAGTGTCACAAGTCTCCAGCAGCTTCCATGATGTCTCCTTATCTTTGGATGGGACACAAAATTCCTAGTGTGTCTTCTACCCGCAAACTCTTTTGGCCAAGCTTCTTGTCATCTTGCTGCCTTAACACCTGGGCTTGGCTCTTTCAGCCCCAGGGTTTCCCAAATTTGGGTAAGTCGAGAGCACATTCATGTGTATATGTGCAATCTATCTGGTTGGCATTTTGTGTTTATTACACGATGATGGCCATTTTGCTCAAGAATAAGAAAGAAATGGATCATCGTTGCAAAGCTTGCACAGTAGCTTCACAATGAAATTATTTTGCCATTTGCTTCTAAGTAGAATTGTAATGTTGGCTTCCAGGTGCACCTCCCACTTCCTCCCCCTACAATGTATCTTTTCACACCGTTCATTTTTACCTATAATTTCTTTAGCATCCATTGAGAAAGTCTTTATTCAGGGCATAACCCTGTGATAGGCACTGTGAGAGATATGAAAAAAGCCATGAGGCCAACTCTTTTAAAAAGGTGTTAATTGGATTTTTCCCATATAAAACCCCCCATAGCATTTTATTTCCTAACTCTGCTTCTCACAGTCAACTTCATTTGCCCATTTAATGCAATTTGCTTCTCATGATAAGATTCTATTAAGTGATTATTAAGACATTCTGAGTTACTTCAGCCAAGTACATCTATAATCATTACCTACCTCCTGGGGGTGATTTGAGGTGTAATTAGTTAAAGCTCACTGTTACCTCCCAACATCTGAACAACAGAGACCACCTCTACACAGCCAATCTGTGAGCCCGGTGCAGCCTGTTCACATTTACATAAACCCCACAGATCCAGGTTTCACGAGAGCACATGTTGGGTCTATAGAAATAGAGTGCATACTAGAAATTGCCTACCTCTATTTATATCAAATTATACCCCTGAGGGTTAATTTCTTTTGGTTTCTAAGCGATATTATTTAATAGCCCTAAGGTTAGTGTTAATAAAACAAACACAATAAACCTTCACTAAAAATTGAGATATGCTGAGACAAATCAACCTAGCACGACCCTCAAACCTCTTATTCCTTCTGTCTTTCAGAACCATTTATTGAACTTCTACTGTACGTGAAGCACTGGACTAGGATCTAAGGCTGTGAAGTTCAGAAAGAAAGTCACTTGTCCTCGAGGAATTTATAGTCAGCAAACTTCACAGATGGTAATAATGACTTTTAGAAAACTTTCACATTTCCTCAAAAGCCTATCTAGTATTGAGGGGGTGAGAAAAAGAGAGAGAGAGAGAGAGAGAGAGAGAGAGAGAGAGAGAGAGCGAGCGAGCAGGAGCCTCCAGGTGGTTTAAATACTGTATTGATGAAAGTTCTCAAGTCAAATACCAAAGGCCCCAGGGCTCCTGGGATCTTTTCCTGTGGAGAACTACTTTTAGCCCAGGGAAGATTAGAAACATTTAATTCGGAGGAGTTTCAGTAACTGTTTCAGTAGGCACACAGACAACAAGAAGAGACACGATAACATCCCTGTAATAAGTAATCAGGTAGAAAAATGAAAAGGAAGGAAGGAAGGAATGAAGGAAGGAAGGAAGGAAGGAAGGGAGGGAGGAAGGAATGAAGGAAGGAAGGAAGGAAGGAAGGGAGGGAGGGAGGGAGGGAGGGAGGGAAGGAAGGAAGGAAGGAAAAGAAAGAGAGAGAAAGAAAGAAAAGACAGGAAGGAAGGAAGAGAAAGAAAGAAAGAAAGAGAAAGAAAGAAAGAAAGAAAGAGAGAGAGAGAGAAAGAAAGAAAGAAAGAAAGAAAGAAAGAAAGAAAGAAAGAAAGAAAGAAAGAAAGAAAGAAAGAAAGAAAGAAAGAAAGAAAGGAGGGAGGGAGGGAGGGAGGGAGGGAGGGAGGGAGGCAGGGAGGGAGGGAGGGAGGGAGGGAAGGAAGGTAGGAAGGAAAGAAAAGAATTCCTGGAGCATTGCAGTGTGGAGACATTTAGTACAAAGGCAAATAGCTTTGTAAACCCCAATGGTCTCGAGGGCTTCTTTGCATTACAGCACAGCACAATAATTTATTTTCATAATGACTGCAACGCACGAAGACAACTTTACAACATGGCTGCTAGGCAGGATAATAGGGAATAGAGAATGTTTTCCATCAATAACTATTTCTAGTAATTTGAATCAGTTCTTAAAATGATTTAAATCAGTTCTTAAAGTAATTCTTCAGTTATAAGATGCAGTAGGCAAATTCTAATTCAATATAAAAAAGTGTTTTCTAGCCATTTTAGCCTCCTTTAAAGCAGATTTAGTGACCTTGGGAGGTGGTGAGCTTTCTGTGGCTTAGAGGAATGTAAGCTAAGTACAGACAGCTACCTATGAGAACACTGCAGAGGGACTTTGGATGTCCAACTGCCGGTCAAATCCAGACCGCCGCAAATTTTGTACAGCCTGAGAGCTAAGAATAGTTTTTACATTTGAAACTGAAATTGTAAAATTTAAAAAAGCCTTTCAGTGAGAATAGTTGCTCAATTTTGCCTCCACCCACAAAGCCTAAAATGTCAACTATGTGCTCCTTTACAGAAAAACTTTGCCAACCCCTGCTCTAAGGAGTTGCTGTTTCCCAGCTCTGAGGTTCTGGGAGCTGAAGCACACTTCATTTTCTCATGAAGACTTAATGAAAATGACTCGATATTAAAACTGCTTTACTGTGGCCAGGGTACAGCCTCCTAGATACTGACAGTCTCTGGAAATCGTCCTTGATCTAGTGTTAGGTAATGCTTGCTGGGATATACAAATATCGGATTTCGTACTTCTCAGTCTTACAAATTAAATTTTATACTTTCAGATTTTATTCACTGGCTAGGGAGAACGACAACTCCATGCGCTTCACTACGTAAATAGCAGAAACAGGGCACATTTCGAAGGCACCCAGACCTCCCCTTAGGTCAATGCCACAAACAAGGCCCAGTGAGCTCTGGGCCATTCTTACGGGTTCCACCAGGGAAGATGGTAGAGGTGAGGCCATCGT
Source organism: Macaca fascicularis (assembly GCF_037993035.2). Classification (NCBI taxonomy): domain Eukaryota; kingdom Metazoa; phylum Chordata; class Mammalia; order Primates; family Cercopithecidae; genus Macaca; species Macaca fascicularis. Next base: position 149,894,237 of record NC_088375.1, on the reverse strand, counting down.
CTCTTGAGGGTAGATGCACAGGCCAGGGACCATTATGTTATTTTTACCCTAAAAGAGAAATGCCCTTGGAAACAAAAGTGTTCATAGTTTTCTCAATTTTTTTCTCCTACGTTTTTCCCTCTAAGTCTGGGGGGGGAAAATCCTTAGCTTAGAGAAATGCCATCTCCACCTGTTCTGCCTTTGCTGAGGGATTAGCAACCCTTGAAAGACTTTGGTCTCCAGGCATGCTGGGGGCAAGAAGAAAATGACTGGTCTTGTGATTCTCCCAGGTGTGAGGTGATGGTTTCAGTAATGTCAGTGTGATTCCTGGGTCTTAGAAAGAAAAATAAAACAGAAGAAAACCCTGGCATAACCCAGTTAATGGTAGCTTAATGTCATAAATTCCATGGCTCAAGTCAGAACAACAGTCTTTGGAGGATTTCATTCTCCCCAAGGACAAATATGTGTTTCCAGTTGGTTTTATAAATGTGTATCTATATGTGTTTGCATCTTTCCTGCGGCAGGGTGCCTAGGCACGGGCAAGTCATCTGTGGATAACAGCATGCAGTATGTGACATGAAGAATCACACGTGGTATGTTTAATTGCTTCAAGGCATTACACACACACACACACACACACACACCCCAGCTCAGTGCTGTGTGACTTCTGCCACTGCCTCCTACCCTATTTGTCAGATTACAAGGACACAGAGCAAAGTTTACTGCACACAGAAAAGCCAAACTAATGCTACAAGCCATGCCTGGATTCTCCCTGTCTTCCATTTAGAAACTCCCGAGTAAAAAAGGATTATGGTCATATCACATTTTACTAAACATTCATTCTGTGACCCAAATAGCTCCTGAAGACACAGTTATCACCCACTGTGGGTGCTTTCTTTGTGACTGTTTTCACAGGCATCTGCAAGAGAGGCTAGAAATATCAAAATATCATTTTGAGATAAACTGTGGTCAGGACCTATAAATAGCTTCCCTTTAGTGTCACCGCCCCCTGTTCTCTGGTTCCCCTCTTCGCTCCATACCTCTGCCCTTCACCTTCTTTTTTCTCACACACAGGATCTCACGCTCCTCCTGGGGAATGGACTTGGACCATGTGCATAAGAAATGACAATCTGGACAGGCACATTTCCTCTGTCACAGAACTGTGTCTTGTATCCCAGCACCCTCCCCACCTCCTTCCCGTGGCCCTGTTTCACAATTAGAATGCAGCTCGGAGTGGAAGGAACTGGCACCCAGCAGATGGCTGCAGGCAGTACCTTCACGCAGCCCCGACGCCCACTCCTCGGCAGCAAGAACCGGGGAGCGCCATATGTCAGAGCTGCCGACGCTGCCAACAGAACGGAGGCTTTGTTCTTTTGATGGGTTTGTTTTGAAAGGGGAACATAAATAATACACACCCACTACTCCTTCCCCAGCAATCTGGGCACAGCTTGCCGGCAGTCCTTGTGGCTCAAAGTGCCCCAATTGTTCCCTGAACATGGCTGAGTACAAGGGCTGGTCTTGGCCACCAGATGGATTAAGTCTGATTAATTGTCAACCATAAATAATGCTTTTTCTCATATTTAATCAGTGAATACTTAATCAGCTTTTCCCTGAAAAAAAAATCATGTTTCCCTAGAAAATTAAGATATTTGTTTTCATACAATCCAAAAAGCTTCTTGCAAAGTCTATTGGAGCAATGGATGGCCCACCCCCTTGACCAATGTGTACATGTGCAGGCGTGGAAGGGAGGGCTGAGGCCGGAGTGTGTGCAGAAGGGAGAGGAGCAGGGTCAGAATGGCTTCGTGGCTCTTGAGGAAAACAGTCCAGTGAAGGAGCCTCCAGGTCTGTCCTGGAGGTGAGGTTTGTTTTTCTTCTGGAAATCCTGCACGTTCTCAAAGTCACTCACTTCAAGCTGTGAAGAGCACCCCTAAGCCCCAAAAAGGCAGCACAGCCTTGCTCACCACTTATTCAGGCCAGGCGGTGCTGGGCACATCATAAATTCTTGGTAATTTCTGTTGGATAAGTGAATTGGTGGTTAAATGAATGACTGTTTTCTGGGTTAAATTCTTGATAGCTTAAAATCTGTTTTGGGAACACATGGTTGTGTGTGTGTGTGTGTGTGCATATAAGTATATAAAAAGGAGCTAAAATTGTCTATAGAATGTACAGCACCAAGAGTGAACTGCAATGTAGGCTATAGACTCTGGGTGATAATGATGTCTCAATGTGGGTTCACTGATTGTAACACATGCACCCTTCTGGGGAGGATGTTGATAATGGGGAGGCTGTGCATGCGTGGTGCCAGGGGTATTTGGGAATTTTCTGTATCTTCTGCTTTAATTTTGCTGTGAACCTAAAACTGCTCTAAAAATAAGTTATATTAATTTAATAAAATAATCTATTCAAGGTATTAATCATGTTTAATATTATTTATTGCTAGTCTCTATTTTTTGTTTTTAGTGTATTGCTTTTATTATTAGAAAAAAATTAGCTTCATTTGGAAAAGGAAGCAAACATGTAACATTTGTCTTACGAGTCTCAGGGCTGAAGAGTATGCTAGTAAGAAGGAAAAATAAACCAAAGCAATATCAATCATCATCATCACAGTAGTGGCATTTTATAAAGAAACTAGAGTGGATGCCCTGTGGAAGGCACTGTTCTGAGTATTGTATATGCATGAAGTCATGTAATCCTTATGACCACACTATGAAATAGTAATTGTTATTAACCCTTTCCACAGAAAGGAAACCCATTAATGCAAACAATTTATGCTTTTAAACAGTGTGCATAATGCAAAGATGAATAAACAAACACAAAATACAATTTTGCAACACTAGCATGTAACTGACAACCAGGCTCTGAAGTACTAGCAGCATCAGGAAGTCCACCTGAGGGACAACACCTGCCTTGTTGGTTTCGAGAGGAATAAATAACATATAGAAGTTTCAGGCACTGTCCCTGGCTTTGAGCTGGGACTTAATGAATGGTGGCTGTTTCCTAAAACCATTGGTCCAGCCCTTCCCACAGTTTCTCTGGGATTTTCTAGGGGATTAATTGGTAACATCTTAGGCTTCAGCTGCAGCATCTGGAAATACCACCAACAACAATAAGAACAACAAAATGACCATTTTTGAGACTTAAGTGTGGGCCAACCCTGTGGTAGGTTTTATTTATTTTATTTTATTTTATTTTATTTTATTTTATTTTTGAGACAGAGTCTCACTTTGTCGCCCAGGTTGGAGTGCAGTGGTGCAATCTCGGCTCACTGCAAGCTCCGTCTCCCAGGTTCACACCATTCTCCCGACTCAGCCTCCCGAGTAGCTGGGACTACAGGTCCCCGCCACCATGCCCAGCTAATTTTTTGTATTTTTAGTAGAGACAGGGTTTCACCGTGTTACCCAGGATGGTCTCGATCTCCTGACCTTGTGATCCACCCGCCTCGGCCTCCCAAAGTGCTGGGATTACAGGCATGAGTCACCGCGCCCGGCCCTGTGGTAGGTTTTACAGCTGTTACCTCAGTCAGTTCTGTCTACTAACTGTGCTGGTCCAGCAGCAACCTGTATTAATTCCATTTGCCAGATACAGTGATATCAACTGGGCTTTCTGTAAACACCATGAGATTGCCAGATGCCTTCTGAAGAACCACCACTCCCTAAAATTCATGTTCTATGCCATTGTAGTGTAAAATTGATTTTCTTTGAAAAATGTTACTTCTTTCAAAGTCAGTAATCTATACAGAGTTGCCACCTCCATTAATTCAACTATTTGCTGAAAGTTCACAGATCATGCACTCAACGAATAGAATGGGCAGCTGTGAGCTTTTGTAGAGGGTGAAGGGCACTCAAGTTCAGAAGACCCAGTATTAATTCTGACTCTGCTGCTCACAAGATGGGTAACATAGGGCTTCAGTTTTCCCGACCATCCATTTGCTTCCAGCTAGGACACTTCATGAGTCTGAGCTAACAGAGCCTTTAGGGGAAAATTAGGCAGCAAACCTTTTCTCTAAGACAGGGTCATTATAATGAGTGCACAGTAGGCCCAAACCCCATAGGTTCATGAAGCCTGTGCTCTGGCATGACGGTTTGGTCTGCCTGTCATCAGAAACCCTACGCTTATTAGCTCAACAAACTTCTGTGGGTGCCTGCTGTGTGGCAGGCATGGGCTGGTACTAGAATGACAGAAGATCTGGTCCCTGCCCTCAGGGAGCTTGCAATCTAGTGCTCAGTCTCGAGTGGGCCAGGTCACTGGAGGGCTCAACATCCCCTGACTTTTGGGAAGCGGAAGCAGAAGAGGGATTCTTACAACTCAGAAAAGGCACCTCAAACAATTTAGATTACCAGCCCAGAAATGAACTGACCAAGCAGCTCTGCAATGTCAGCAGGAGGAAGGGAGATGAAGGAATTACATCTTCCTTTCTCGAGGCCCCTTTGTGCAAACCCCCCTGCAAGCTGCTGACAGAGTTCTGTTCTAAAACGTGGATAGCTTTGGGTTGCTCTTCAACAACAAATCACTGGCTCTCCATTCGCCATAGGCAAGTCCCAGCACAGCATTCAGGGCACCTCACACAGCGACTTCAGCCTATCTTTCTAGCCTCATGCCCCATCTCATCCTTTTGTATCCCAGAATATCTCAGAAGTGTAATGGGGTTTTTTTTTTGTTTGTTGTTTTCTTGAGACAGAGGCTTGCTCTGTTGCCCAGGCTGGAGTGCAGTGGCATGATCGGGGCTCACTGTAACTTCTGCCTCCCGGGTTCAAGCTATTCTCCTGGCTCAGCCTCTCAAGTAGCTGGGCTTACAGATACGTGCCACCACGCCCAGCTAATTTTTTTGTATTTTTAGTAGAGACGGGGTTTCACCATGTTGGCCAGGCTGATCTCAAACACAGGATCTCAAGTGATCCGCCCGCCTCAGCCTCCCAAAGTTCTGGGATTACAGGCGAGAGCCCCAAAAGTGTACTTTCATCCTGTTGACTGTTTCTCATGATCTTGCCCATTTCCTGAAGGGCTGTACTCCCTCTTCTTCTTATAGGTCCAACTCAAATATTATCTTTCTTGATAAGATTACCCCTAACTTACACTCACATTTGTTCCACTTAGCTCAACAAAACATCCATTGTGTTCCTTTTCTTCCAGGACCTAGCACATTGTCTTAGACATGCAGGCATCCTCGTGAGGCAAATCCCTAGATCATGAAGTGATTTTGAATGAAATTGCTAATAGATGACTCTAATTTGCAGACCAGAGTTTTATCTTGTATGCCAAACCCTGTCAATTGATAACAGCTAGCTGGAGCACAGTGCAAAGTAGGATTTTAATGCAACATTTTGGTATACCAGGAAAAGCATGGTGATTGATTCATGATGTCTATTGCAGTCAGAGAGGGGAATGACAACATGCATGCCTATTTCCATCCTTTCACTGGATACTTCCAAAGGACACATATTTTTTGTGGTTGTTAATATAATCTAATTGTCTATTTTATTTTGGTTCATTTTATTTTTTAGAGACAGAGTTTTTGCTGTCACCCAGGCTGGAGTACAGTGGTAAGATCATAGCTCACTGCAGCCTTGAACTCCTGGGCTCAAGCAATCTTCCCACTTCAGCCTCCTGAGTAGCTAGGACCACAGGTGCACACCACTGTGCCCGGCTAATTTTTAAAAAAATTTTTTGTAGGGACAGGGTCTTACTACGTTGCCAAGGCTGGTCTTGAACTCCTGGCCTCAAGCAATCTTCTTCCCTTGGCCTCCCAAAACACTGGATTACACATGTGAACCACTGCGCCCAGCTTGTTTATGATTTTTTTTTCTGTCAGTATAATATGCTGTTGGTTGCTACAGTTATTCATCTGTGTGTTGCCCTCATTGACTTCATCCACATTTGGCCTATATATGCTTGCAGGCTTGCACTTGTATAAAAGTTCCTATCATGCATAGCTCTGGTAAATAATAAGCAAAGATAAAATCTTTTAAAAAGCAGCTGTATTAATACCTTCCATTGATATTTGGAATGATTAAGGTTTAATTATTTGGAAATTTGTTTTCAATGCTCTGAGCCCAGAATGCTGCTGATTGTCTGCATAACTAATCCTGCCTAATGCTGTCTCCACATTCCATTAATAACATGTTCTGGATGCTTAACAATGAAGCACGGTCTTATTTTCATACAGCTATTTGGAGAGCAAAATGCTCTTGCAAAAGACTAAATATACCTCTTCCCATCCTTATTTGGGTGCCCACAACAGAGAAATTCGTGCCTGAAGCTCAAGCCAGGTCTCTTAACTCTGTACAGGCAACTCCTAATGAGGTTTCTTTCTAATGCAAGTCAGGCGGCCACGCAGTGTCCTGTGATCAAAGTCAACTCAGGTAAAAGAAGGAAACCTCCTTCTTTTTAGTTTGAGGCTAAAAGCAGGTTTTATTCCCTTTGGGTTTTTTTTTTTTTTTTTTTTTTTTCACTTTCTCCATAGGCTCTGAAAGTGATTATCTTCCCAATCAGGGAACAACCACTGCAAAGGAATGCAATCCTTGTAAAGCCCAGGGGCACACAGGTTTCTCTAACCAGCAACATGCCTCTCAATGTGAGGGGCTGCCTGGGATATCTCCACTGCCAAGGGACAAGGGAGGGAACAGAACAGAGCTTGGATGCCAATGCTCTGCTGGAGGGGAGGCAGCTGCCATTTGAATTGATGCTTTTTAAAATCTCCTGCTGGGGAGAAATGGGGAAGTGCTAATGGACGTAATGAACCAAGCCTCCCAGGGAAGCGAGAGAAAGCAGTCCCATCAGCCGGATCATTTAAAACTAGAGCAAGGAAAGCACTTCGGAACAATGTAGTATGGGCAGGAACACAACATAGGCAGGAACTCTGAAACTGAGGAACCGGCCGTCAGCCCTTTGGCCCTGAAACAAGTTATGTAGTGTATTTCCAGCACAGAGACTGCTGGCAGGTGATTAGTTGCAAACAGGGGTCTCCATGTACCTTGGGAAGGCGTACAGGGAGGTGAGGAGAGTTTGCAACTCTAGCCTGCAGCACAGGGGGATGAGGGAGGGTGCAGGGCAGCTGGGGCTGTGTCCTCACCCAGACACCCCCCCTCCCTGTGTGCATGTCCCCTGACCATCTCAGCCTTGTCTGTGGGCATCAACGGGACACCTGCCTGCCTCCCTCTTGGCCCCTTGAATTAGTTTCCTATGCTGCTGTAACAAACTTCCATACACTGAGTGGCTTAAAACAAAGCACAATTATTCTCTCACAGTTCTGGAGGTCAGAAGTCCAAAATGGGTCTCATTTGGCTAAAATCAAGGTTGTTGGCAGGGTTTCGTCCATTCGGGAGGCTCTAAGAGACAACTCATTACCTTGACTTTTCCAGCTCCTAGACACCGCCGACATTCCTTGGCTCATGGCTCCTTCCTCCATCTTCAAAGTCAGTCATGTAGCATCTTCAAACCTCTCTCTGACCTTCCTGCCTCCCTTTTGCTTTTATAAAGACCCCTGTGATTACACTGAGCCCACCGGGACAATTTCTGTATCTTAAAATCTCAATCGCATCAGTAAAGCCCCTTCTGTCACGTAAGGTAACATATTCACTGGATCCAGGGTTTAGGACATGAACGTCTTTGGGGGCCATGATTCTGCCTACCACACATCTTCCTACAGTCTCAGCAGCCAGGGTGTCAGAAGCATTAGGCTGTCCCAGGGCTGGAGCTCCACAGCCACAGTGAAGGTGAGTCAGATGGGACCAGGGATGGCATGGCTGGCATTTCTTTACCAGATGGATGGTGTGGCTGGCATTTACTTGAGCTTGCCACTTCCTCCACTGATCCCGTCTGCCTCAAATACTGCAACTCCTGAGACAGCCTCACACTTCTGCCACCTTCTAGATGGACAGTGGAGTGTAGACCCCTCTGCACATACCCATGAGTTAGGGCCCCCAAGGCATAACACTTCCCGGCTGTGCCTCAAGTTGGCCTTCTCCCTAGGGCTTGGCAGATGTAGAGAGTTAATAAACTATTTCCCCTGTCCTCTCTTCCTCATCCACTTGCTAGAAGCAGTCCTTGAATCACTGTGACACAAGGCGTGCTTGAGTCCTGGCATAACCTGTCAGAAATTAAAATACACTTTCCAGCAAAAACAGCATTAATAATCACAAAGAGAAATCACTAAAATTGTACTGTGCTCAAGGTCCATTATATGCTAGGTTTGTTGGGTGGCTGAGACATGCCCTTCACCTTCACCTTCATTTCTGCAGCAAAAGTGGTGCTGAACAGCAGACATGCATCAGCTGGCCTTGTCTGAATGGTGGTTTTCCAGTGACTGTGACGAACTTACTATTTCACTGCATCGCCTGGCCCACATTCATCCCTCTATTATTGCTCTGCTAAATCATTCCCTTCCTAGGGATTTTATTATTTCAATGGTCGCTTCAGTTACCTCACTATGCTATAGAGACATGGAATGTGCCTCTTTGCCATATAGAAAGAATTTACAACATTGGGACCTCAATCTAAGGTTAATGGAAAGAGCAGGGAAGTACAATTAATGGGCAAGCTGTTAAACTTGATGTAGCCTTGTACAGCAGATGAGAAAAGTATATGGTGGTGATTGAATCTGGGCTCAAGTCAGACTTCCATGAAGGGTAATCCTAATTCTGCCATTTTCAAGTATGTGACTTGGGGAAATAGAAATAGAACCTCTCCATGTCTCAGCCTCCTTGTCTGTAAAAGGGAGATAACAATATAAACGCAGCAGAAGGCGAGTGGTTGCCTACCCAGCAGCTGTGCCCAAAGCCTCTTCCTTGCCTTGAATGCAGCAGACACACACTCTTTGGTGTGTCTTCTCCCTTGCAGCTAGGGGTAGCCATGCCACCCAGTTCTACCAATGGGCTGAAAGTGGACATCTGCTGGGGACCCTGGGGAAACATTTTCCTCCATAATCAGAGGCATAGGAGGAGATTCCTCTTTCTGTTACTTTTCTCTCTCCCGCTTTGGAGGGTGTCAAGAGAGAATGTGATATTTGGGGCTTCCATAACCATGTCACCATGAAGACAAAGCCAAGAGAATGTAGAGATGCCCAACTCGTGTCCTGGCTGCTAAACTACCCTGGAACTGCTCACCTCTTTGTTAGGGGAGAAGATTAAATGACTCTACGATTTAGGTCACTATTGCCTGAGTGTTCAGATTCTTGAGTCTTAACCATTCTTAACCATTCTAACCAATACAAATTCTGATATCAGGAGAAAGAAGAACTCAGATCGTGCATATCAAGTGCCTGATACAAAGCTATTATTTCAATAAACAATAACCTATAATTCTTATTATTAATACCTGGGGAAAATTAAGATACTGTTATTTGCCTTTTTTCTTTTGAGATAGGTCTTATTCTGTCACCCAAGTTGGAGTGCAGTGGCACAATATAGTTCACTGAAGCCTTGACCTCCCAGGCTCATAATTGTTTATTTTGTTTTATTTTACCTTTTTTGTTGTTTTTGTTTTTTGTTTTTTGTTTTTAAACAGAGTCTCACTCCGTCACCTAGGCTGGGGTGCAGTGGTGCGATCTCCTCTCACTGTAACCTCTGCCTCCCAGGTTCAAGCAATTCTCTGCCTCAGCCTCCCTAGTAGCTGGGATTACAAGCGCCAGCCACCACGTCCGGCTATTTTTTTGTATTTTTAGTAGAGACGGGATTTCAGCATCTTGGCAAGGTTGGTCTTGAACTCCTGACCTCGTGATCCACCCACCTCAGCCTCCCAAAGTGTTGGGATTACAGGCTTGAGCCACTGCGCCTGGCCTATTTTATTTTTTAGAGACAGGGTTTTTGCTCTGTCACCCCAGCTGGAGTATAGTAGTAAGATCAAAGCTCACTACGGCCTTGAACTCTTGGGCTCAAGTGATCCTCCCTCCTCAGTCTCCTGAGTAGCTGGGACCACAGGCATGCTTCACCACACCTGGCTATTGTATTTTTTTGTAGAGGTGGAGTCTCACTATGTTGCTCAGGCTGGTCTTGAACTCCTGGGCTCAAGTGATTCTCCTGTCTCAGCCTCCCAAAGTGCTGGGATTATAGTATTATTTGCTGGTTAACGTCCTACTTTTCAACCTCACTAGCTCATCAATTTATGCTTGTGCTGAAAAATGAGGTGAAGTCTCATAGGTTCAACTGCACTTGCTGAATAGTCATATCCTTGATTGGGTTTACAGAACAGGAATTTCTCAAGACCAGACGCTGAGTCTTATGCATCAATGAACTCTGTGCCTAGCTCATAGAGTGCCCTCCATTGGTGTTCTGGGGGTGATTGGGTGAATGGATGAATGGGTGGGACAGACAAGTGAACTAACCCCAGAGCCACTGCAGAATCCCTTCTTACCTAGCGTCAGGCCTGGTAGCCTCTTGCTCTATATAACACACACACATGATGAAAAGCAAAGTCAGACTTTTATGGGAATCTGGTACTTCTGACCTTGAAACCCTAACCGATGATGTTTTATAGGCTATCCAGGGAGATTCCTATCTGGGCAAAGAATACAATCCAGTGTTCTCCCAGCCCAGCATGAGCCAGTTGTCTATTATTTTGATGAAATGTCTAAATATGCTCTAAGTCTTTTATATAATGTGACTTTCTTTTTCCAAGAGGAAGCAGATGACTTGCACAGAGGAGCTTTCAGAAAATTGCTTACTGCAAAGAAAAAGTGATGATGTTTTCATTATACTATCAGGGCCACACACACACAAAATTGTTGCCAATAACCAACTTCTGTTGAGGTTTCTGCTGGACGAGATAATCCAATTTCCAAGTGACTATAGTTATTCTCTCATTTGCAAAAGAAGTTGCTAAATTCGGAGATAGATGTTGAATCAAGGATTAAGGATCAACGCAAATACTCATAACATGCTTTCAAGCTATTGATCAATTAGCTCAGGCAATAGCACTTGTTTTTTTCCTGTGTAGCCTGATATCCCTCATCTTTGCAAATGAGCCATGGTGTGTGTGTGTGTGTGCATATGTGGGTATATGTGTGTGTCTATGTGTGTGTATGCATGTATGTGTGTGCATGTGTGTGTATATTTGTGTGTGTATGTGTATGTGTGGGTGTGGGTGTGTGTATGTGTATGTGTATGTGTGTATTTGTGTATGTGTGCATGTGTGTATGTTTTCAGTCCATTCTTACCTCCAAAGTTTCTTTCTTCCTTATGCATAGAAATTTTGCAGTTCAAGATAAAGAGATTTACACTGTGATGATCAGGGTCAGTCATCAATTCACTCTGTCATATCTTTCCATACTCCTGTATCAGTTAGGAATTTCTATTGGCTGCTAATAACAGATTGAAAAAATGTGTAGTAAGTGTATAGCGTGGAGGTAGATAGCGAAGGTTTGGCAGTTCTGCAGTGTCATCAGGAACTCAAGTGCTTCGATCTCTCTCTTTTAGCATATGATTTCCATTCTCAAGCCAGCCTCATGTCTCAAATATGGCTACAATAACTCCAGTCATTAAACCTACCTTACACATACGGAGCAAAAAAACAGGGGGAGGGGAAGGAAGAGAAAAAGATCATATTTTAACTATTTTTCCCTCTTTAAAGAGCCTTCCTGGAAGTCCCACTCAACAACATCCATTTACATTTCATTGGCCCAAATTTAGTCTATAAGAACTATATGCAAGGGAAGGTAGGAGACGTAGTATCTCTGCTGGGTGTGGCGTCACCATACATAACTGTAGCTCATTACTAAGGAAGCCGGGGAGAATAAATATTACATAGAAACAACAGGCATATGCTTACCCCATCTTTACTCTGCTTGCCCTGTTTCACCACCAAGACCCATCTAAGTTGTGACTTTTGATCTGTTTGGGTTTGAGTTCTTCCTTAAATCAGTGTTTTGCTTTTAATGTTTATTATTTATTCTCTGCATGGATTGGCCATTTGTGGCATTGTTAGTGATGCTCTTCAACCAGACAGACTGAACAACTCCACCCAATGAGGCTGTACTCTTAACTTAAACAGAAGTCTAACGCCTCCAGGGTCACCTGCTGGTAATTTGCCAACACCATCAAAGATGCTAACAAGAAAGAGACAAACAACCTGTTAACTGAGCCTTTATTGTGCCTTGTTTAATCCTTCCAACCAACATCTCTATGAGGTGCTGTTATTAATCCCCTTTTTATAGGTGAGGAAACCAAAGATCAGAGAGGTTAAGTAAGTTGCCCAAGATCATAGCTGAGAGTGAAACTTAAACTTTGGTATGTTTTATTCTAGGGTTTTCTCTATTATCCTGTATTTAAACCATCTCTGAAAAATTGGAGCCCACAAGATGGGAGCTATGCCCAGAACATACCAGCTCTGGCCTGGTTGGAGTCACTAATTTCAGAGGCTACTCTTGGCCCTTTGCCAATCTGCAAGATGGAAGCAGGAGGGGGAGTGGATAGTTTTCTGTCATCTGGTTCTCAGCTTTGGTGCTGTTCAACTTCTTTCCCATTGTGGCATATGTTAAAAGTGATAATATTCATGCAGCATGGGGGTAGCGGAGGCTGGCTGATCTGGGCTCCCTCCTGCCAGAGGCTGAGGGGTCCATATCCTGACTCCATGGTCTTTTTCTCTTGCTATCCCCTCCTCCAGAAAAATGAATGTCTTTTTCTCCCCCAAGATCCCCCAGGATCCCACACTGCATTTTCTTGTCATATCTCCTGTCTTCTCCAATCTGTGACATCCTCAATCTTTCCTAGTCTTTTATGACATTGATACTTTTGAAGAGTACTGTTCAGGTATTTTTGTAGAATGTCTCTCAAATTGGGTTTGTCTGATGTTTTCTCATGATTAGATTGAGATCATGCATTTTTGGCAGGAATGCCATGAAAGTGATGCACTCTTATCAGCTCATCGTGGCAGGGGTACATGAGGGCAATATGTCTTATTACGGTGATGTTGACCCTGAGCAGTGGGTCAGCAGCAGACCCAGTCTGCTGGTTTTCCCACTGCAAAGTCATTACTTTTTCCCTTTGTAATTAGTAAGGGTCTTAGGGGAGATACTTTGAGGCTATTCAAATATTCTATTTCCCTTCAAACTTCTGCCCACTAATATTAGCATCCATCTGTGGATCTTGCTTTTGGTATTCTAAAGGTGATTTTATATGTTTCTCATTCCTTGTTTTTTAATTGCAATTCTTCAGAAAGGAAGATTTGTCTTTCCTCTGCTGTTTATTTTATTCTATTATTTATTTATATAATTATTGATTCATAGATATTAATTTTACTCTATAAATTATAATCCAATGCTATAGTTATTTATTTTGCTGCATGAATTGTTCCTGTTCTGGCCACTTGAAGCTCTTTCAGGTAAGTTCCCATGCTCGTCCGAGATGCCATCATCCTTTTTGGGGTACTTCCTTGCTTTCTGGTATCACCACAGTCTCCAGGCTCATCTTGGATATTTTCTGTCTCAGTCCTTATCCAAAGGAGCCCTGGTTTCTTCTATTGAAGAATATATTAGAAAATAAGATCTGGGTACTATGTGGCATTATTTATCATTACAAGATAATTTGGAATCAAAATATATTTCAGTTTTAGGATGAAAATTGTGGAGATTAGTGAGGGTACCCAACTGCCCAACATTACACAACTCAGAACTGACAGACAAAAAGCTCAAACCAGGGCAGATTCAAACCAGGGCAGATTCTGTACTCTTAACCTCTCCACTAGTGTAAATGCCTCATTTATTATAAATATGAATTACTATTTGGCAGAAAATGTGCAAATGTGCCGGATAAATGTGATTTCTGGTTGATGGAGTGTCCGATAAAGTAGACTTGTCTATGAAAACAAACTTGGCATCCAATAAATATTTTTAGATAGATTTTGTTGAGAGAATCATCATTATCCTTAGACATTTCTTGGTCTTTATGAAATTTCTGTAGAGTCCAGTTGTACTTAATTCCTTTATGGAACATGGTAGAACATATATAAAATAATAACAAATATAGAAAAATGAAATAGAACAAAAATAACTGCAGGTTCACTTTTTGGATCCCCATGGCCTTTGGCTGGAACTTGATGGTGGGGTTCACCCTCTCTTTGCCTGTTGCTTTAGTAAACCAAAGAACCAAGGCTTAGGGACATGAGCAACTTGCATTTGGCCAGTGGTGGGCAGAGTGGAGCTGGAATCAAGATTTCCTGGCCGGATCCCCAACCGGTTTTGGCCCTCATGATCTGACCAAGTAAATCTCAGGGTAGGACAACAGCATCCCGAGAGACTAAGCCCAGATGGACAGGGCCACAGGAGGATTCTCTGTACCTTGTGGCCCATGCCTGTGTGTCATCTGAGAGGCCCTGTCCACACTGCTGGGAAGTAGTCCTGGCAACTTTGCTCCCTTTCTGCGTTTAATTCGCAACACCAAACCCAACTCCTGCTTCAGTTGCAGTTAAGAATCCAAGACAAATATGCCTCAAGAGGGGAAAACCTGGTGGCTTGATGGAATGAGATTGGAAGGAGGAGACTGGTTTCTAGTCTTGGCTAAAGTACTAGAGTTTTGCACTTAACCAGTTGTTTACACCAGGCAAGATCTTTCATCTCTCTGAGCTCTACTTTCCTGACTTTAAAATGATAGGGTTGGACTAGATGACCTCTAAGGCCCTATGCTGCTTTGAAATCCTTGGAAACTTCAAATTCCTTTGCAGAATTTCCGAGGGCCTTGGACCAGCCAGTCTCACCGGTAGAGCTCTTGCGCCACCTAGTGGTGAACTCAGAGGCCCTTTTTCTCCCTTTTGAGTTCAGGTCCCACCTCAGCTGGAGCAAGAGAACAAAGCCATTTCAGCCCTTTGCAGGACTGTGGCAAACTGCCAGACCTGGGAGGAACACATGTTTAATTCATGTCCTAGAAAGATATGCTATGTGAACACACTGCCATTCCTTATGGCAAAGGCCTTAGTGCGGTGGGCATGTGGTTACAAAGCCAGGTTCCTGATGTCAAGAACACCCAGCAAGGTGCCCTGATAAATGCCACCCAGAAGAGATGTGTTTGGCTTACTCTCTGTATGCTGACCTGTTGCACACTGATCCTTAATGCTTTCAGCTGCTCCCTGGTTAACAGTCATTAGGCATGCATGCAGCACCTTCATCCTGGGCCTCAGCCCTGCTGTCAGAACCCTCCTCCAGATATCTGAAGCGAAAAGAGGCAGGGGACCCCTCGGGTGTCCTGCTGATCTGAAGAAATCCTTCATCCGATGGGAGGTCTTTCTAGGTTCCTCCCCTGACACTCCTATCTAAATAAAAACCGCTTCTGAAGCCTGCATGACCCTCAGAGTTGGAATCATCTGGGCTGTGGAGCACTTACCCCACATACGCTGGAATTTGTCAAAAGTTGCCAGTGATCCCGGAATTGCAGCTAACTACCTAATAGTGGATATCACGTCACTCCACTCATGGGAAGACTACTGTTAATCTGGATCTGGAAGTTCCACGTCATTTGCTTTTGGTTTCTATGTCCTGGTGAGGCAAGCACAGGCAGCATGGTTGATGCCCATTGTACAGGCAAGAAAACCAAGGTTCGAAAACAGGTTCAGTGACTCTCCAGATAACCAAAGGGAGTGGTGGAGTTACAATAACATGAGGGAACTCTGACTCTCTCGTTCAATCACGCAGTGTTTGGGCATTTGTTTTTATGGTCTCAGTGAGGGACCTTTGGTTCATAGTTCATTAATTTTCATCACAAACACTATTGAAAACCATTAATTGCCTGTACTTTAAATAGCAGTATGGAGTTTTTTCCTTGCCTAGCAAGACAACGGGTGTCAGTGGGTGGAAGGAGCACTGGGCTGGGGACCAAAAACCCTGAGCTCTTGTTTGACCACCAAACTGAGGGGCCTGGGAAGTCACAACCACTGAGGCCTCCCCCCTCTTCATCTAGGAAGTGATGGGGGTAGGAGTAAGGTACGTTTCCTCCCAGAACTCCATATGTGAAAGAAAGGGCATTTCTGATTTAGGGTGTGTTTCACTTTCTCTAACCTTGAATCTGTCCAAGTAAAATGATTAAGCAAGGATATCTGTCTTTGCCAAAGTATGACTTACCTGTTCAGTCCAGATTGTTCAGGTGGGCTTATTGCTTTCTTGATTTGTAACCTTTTGTTTTCCAGTGACCTGGACTGTTTTTGGTATAGAATTTCATTCCCAGGTGATAAATTCCTTTAGGGAAGTGATAGCAAATAGGTTTAATCTTGAGGATCTTGAGGGCCCTTCAAATCAGTGAGCAGTGGCTGTTGGGAGCTCTGTGTTAATGTCTCTGAGGCCATGCTTTAAGGCATCATGGGAACATGATTGATTAGCCATGTCTGCCGTGGGCAGAGGCTGGGGAATGCAGAGGGCAAGGGCTGTATCTGGGATAGCACTGTGGAATTGGAGCAAGGAAAGCCATGCCAAATGAAAAGGCACAGATCTGCTTAGCAGCAGAGCAGGGATAGGAATCCACACCTCCTCCTTTCAAGTTCAGCGGCCTCCCACTCAAGTCTTCCTCTTTATTTGGTGTGATGGGCAATCAGGTGCTTTGAAGATGCTTTCTGATGATGAGGATGAAACTGATGGGCTGGCAGCAGCTTTCTGCCTGCTCTTGCGGCAACGTGTATACCCACACATGTGTTTCTCCCTTTCTGAGACACAGAAAGGCTCAACCTTTGACAAGAGATTGACCAGGAAACATCAGTAAACACATCAGACGCCTACATACCCATTAAAACATGCCTATCTTCTTCTGGGCAGTTCCAAGAGAGACTTCTAAGAGGTCTGCCTTGCACAACTGACAGGTAGCAGCAGGAGGAGAGGTGCACCCCAGGCTGTGGGTGGGAGGTCGGAGGGAATGGAGAGGCAGGAACAATGGACCAGCCTCCTTGGCCTCACAGGGGGCGTCTGAATGAACGATGATGGCTCTTGACCTTCCAAACAGCAAAGGCACATTCCCAGAGAGGCCGGCTGTGGAGGGCTCCTGCCCAGATGGACTCGCTGTACTGTGAAGGAACATTCTGTGTTCTCTGACTGGCAGCGGCTGCCCAGCCCATCAGCTTCCCCTGACTGCACACCAAGGGCCCTGACGGCTTTCTCATGGGGCACCCTGGGGCTTCTGCCCTGAGCAGATGCTGGGCTTTACGTTCCCACAGAAAAGGCTTGCCCGCAGCAGTCCATCCATCTTCCTCTCCATCTGAGAGGCAGTGTGGCCTGCCCTGAGGGTCTGCAGGGAGCGTTCTCACCAGGCCTCGGAGGATGCTGCCAGGGAGCAGACGGCCCTGGAGCCTGAATGCCTCTTTTGTTTACAATGAAATAAAATCTGCCCTTTTAAAAAGCATCGACACTGCCAAAATCCCAGGTAAAGGGGGTGCGGTTGACTTGCTGCTAGGGAGGAATTCCTTAAGCTCTGCAGGCAGGCCATAAACCCTCCACAGGAAAGGCCCGGGCCTGGCTCTTGGTGATGATGGTATTTCTCCATCAACACATGCACCTCCCCTGCCTGGCAGGCAACTCAGGAGTGAGGAATGACCTAAGCCAAGTTTCATAGCAGTGGAGGAGCATGTGGTTCACCTTCCAGTCAGTGCCTCAGGGCAAGCCCTTTCCATCCTCTCCATAGCGCCACCTCTCAGCGGGAGAAATGCTTGGTTCACACAAGGGTCCACCCTGCTCCCGTCTGGCTCTTTGAGTTAACGAAGTATCACCCTTTACAGGTCCTGGTTCTGATGCACCGAGATGTCTGATAATAAAAAGAACCCAGTGGTTACACTCCAAGTTGCCTGGGCTTTCTTCTGGGAGGTTGCTCCTTTCTTTGCTGCCATCACCACACATTCCTTTAGTAAGGAAACCCCAAGAGGCCGGACGTCTGCAGCACATGAGCTGTGTGTATTTCCACACCATGATTATTGCCAAGAGGTTAGAAACTGAACATGATTTGGGTCCTGAGGGGCCTTAAATCACTGTCAAATGGGAACTTGCTATAAACCAGCTGAGACCAGGGACTAAGTTTCTGTTTCCAAGGACTCCATGAAGAACCCTGCAAGAGAAGAAAGCACATTCCATTGTTTAGGCTAAGCTGAATCCCAGCTACTCAAGGCATCCTGGCCTTTGGGATTGGATAAGGTAATTTTTGTAAGGATTCCTGACGCAAGCTGTCATGTCAAGCTTCTTTACCCATCTGGCCACATTTCATGTTCAGATCCATCATGCAGTTCTCTGCATTTTATTGACAAGGCAGAGGCTGTTTCCTGTGCATAACTCCTTACCACCCTCAAGAGGAAGGTCCTCAGACAAATACATGAATGTTCATTCATTCAACAAGCATTTATTCAGTATCTACTATACTCCCAGCACTGTGCGAGACTCAGTGTCTCCTGTGGATCCTCAAGGGGCCTTCAGATATGAAAAGAAAAGTACAAAATGATGCAGGTGCTATGGTAGGCTTAAGTATTAGGCTCCATGAGAGCAGAGTAGGAAGAAGTCATTTCCTACACGGGCAGAGAGTTGAACTGAGGGTGATGGGGCCAGGGAAGCCGCCCAACACCTAACATCTGGAGTTGTTTTGGGGGTAAAAGTTAACATGCAGTTCTTACGTGTACTCTTAGATCTGCGTGCCAGGCATTGTGTTGTCTGCCTGCCCATCTGGTTGGACCAGCATCTGGGGGGTGGGCCAAGTTATCCAAGCTCCCAGGAGATGGGTAGGACAAGAGATTGTCAGTACCTTACTTGTCCACAATGGGAGCTATATTTGTGCATGGGAGGGTATAACCGCCTGGACAGAGGCCACTCCTTCTGGGGCACAACCCTGCCCAGGAAACCCCAAATAGAGGTTTGCTTCAATAAGAGCTATGTTTATCTAGGAAACTCTCTAAGTTGGGGAGAAAAAAGGAGAATAAAAGAAAAGGAAGAAACCATCCATCCACAGCCAGAGACCTGAATATTGCCCAGGAAATCTTGCTAGGTTTGTCTAGTGAGACCACAGACGTGTGATTTTACGTGGGATGGCTAAGGGAAAACGCTTTTACTGCACATTGGCAGGCCTACCCCGCCACGCCATCATGGCAATTGTGGTTCTTTCTACGCCCAAATGCATGATTCAGGTTTTATAGCTCTTAATAATTGCATCCTTTCATGAGCCTTTTCCAGCAGAGTTACTGCCAGAGTTACCTTTTATATATCTCATATATTAACATGGAAATGACACGGCATTGCTGCCTAGGATTCCTACAGCATAGATACTAATTGACAGCCGAGGACCAAAGGCAGTTCAGCTTGCCTTGCTGATTTCATTGCTCGTGGTAGATATAGAGAAACAAACTTCTAACTTGAATTATGGCAATTGCTGGGCCATGCCAGAGGTCATAGAACATGTTTTCTTTCCTTTCTGCTATTTGTTATTTTATTTTATGTATTTTTATCTCTTGCTCAATTTCTCTGATCTGTGAGGGCTTTGGGAAGCCACACATGTGCCTATTGCAACCTCTGAAAGTACTTGCAATATCCAAGGCTTCCATTTTGGAGAAACTCCATGCCCTTCAGAAGGGCCTGTAAATCCATCTCCACTGGTGGCACTCAGGTGCTTATGCTGCAGCTCAAATCAAACTCTTTATTTTCTTCGCCCTTGATCTGGATCTTAATGGAGTGTGTGAGACCAGGAGCTTTGGCAGGGCAGTGCCAGGGTGTTTAGCACTCACTGACCCTCAGTTACTCTGGCCTTCACCAGGCAGCAGCAGTAGAGAGGCAGCTGTTTGTTCACGGAGCTGCCTCGTCTCCATCTACTAGGTGCCGTCCATGGGGCTGTGACATGTGAGCACAGGCTGGTGCGCCTCCACGATGGCAGCCAGGTAGGGCCAGGGGCAAATCTCACTTTTGCTTTGTCTTATTGAAAATCATAAGATAAGCTAGGTGGTACATTTAAAAATAATTTCCAAAGCCAGGTGTGGTGGCCCACAACTGTAACCCCAGCACTTTGGGAGGCTGAGGCGGGTAGATCACTTGAGGTCAGGAGTTTAAGACCAGCCTGGCCAACATGGTGAAACCCTGTATCTACTAAAAATATAAATTAAAAAAAATTAGTTGGGCGTGGTAGTGGGCGCCTGTAATCCCAGCTACTTGGGAGGCTAAGACAGGAGAATCGCTTGAACCCAGGAGGCAGAGGTTGCAGTGAGCCAAGATTGCGCCACTGCGTCTAGCCTGGGTGACAGAGTGAGACTCCATCTCAAATAATAATAATAATAATAATAATAACCAAGTTTAAAAGTTGTAAACTATCCGCTGTCACAGGTTAGTTTTAAGACCTGCTTTTTGTCCTTGAGAAAGGGGCATTACCTAATAAGGAATCTTGGAGGGAGGGTGAAGAGGCAAAGTCTGGGAAGCACACAGGGTGGGGAGCGCCTGCGTGTAGTCACTTCAGGCTATAACTTTCCTAACAAAGAAAACTGCTGAGCCATTTCAGACCCCCTCCAGCCTGATGCAGTGATTTCTTTGCCCTTCAGGGCTGTAGGGCTTATGGAGCACAGCTCAGCACCAAGTGACCAAGCCACCTTGGTCACTACGCTGGTGGCTCTAAAGCCCAAGGCCTTCCCAGATCTGCAAGAGCTTCTGTAACTGATGAACAGTTTTACACTGTGCCATTGTAGGGACTCACAATCTATATAGGAGGGATGCCAAGTATTCACTTGTGTTCAATAACGATTTACTTGGCTCTCCTAGGCCAGACACTTGTCTTAGTCACCAAGGATCCAGTAGTGAA
Organism: Macaca fascicularis; assembly: GCF_037993035.2. Taxonomy (NCBI): domain Eukaryota; kingdom Metazoa; phylum Chordata; class Mammalia; order Primates; family Cercopithecidae; genus Macaca; species Macaca fascicularis. The sequence goes on along the minus strand of NC_088375.1, from coordinate 149,873,544 downwards.
CACAACACAGTTGCTATCATTATGGGGCTAATGTTCTAGGGCAGGGATCCCTGACCCCTGGGCCATGGACCATTGCTGGCCCATGGCCTGTTAGGAACCAGGCCACATAGCAGGAGGTGAGTGGTGGGTGAGCAAGCAAACCTTCATGTGTGTTTATAGCTGTTCCTCATTGCTCGCGTTACCACCTGAGCTCCATCTCCTGTCAGATCAGTGATAGCATTAGATTCTCATAGAAGCGCAAACCTTATTGTGATCTGCGCCTGCGAGCAATCTAGGTTGTGCACTCCTTATGAGAATCTAATGCCTGATGATCTGTCACTGTCTCCCAACACCCCCACATGGAACCATCTAGTTGCAGGAATAAAAACTCAGGGGTCCCACTGATTCTACATTATGGTGAGTTGTATAATTATTTCATTATATATTACAATGTAATAATAATAGAAATAAAGTGCACGATAAGTGTAATTTGTTTGAATCATCCTCAAACCATCCCTCCCCAACCCCACTGGGTCCATAGAAAAATTGTCTGCCACAAAACCAGTCACTGGTGCCAAAAAGAATGGTGACTGCTGTTCTAGGGGAAGGAGATAGACAATAAACAAACACAGTAATCTACAGCACAGCTTCCCATAGTGAGAGACGCCAACATGCAGAGTGGGGTAGAAGGATGGGAGCTGCTCTGGGTCAGGCGGTCAGGGTCAGTCTCTGGAGAGCCAACCTTTGAGCAGAGAGTCCTGACTTTAGAGGGTGCAAGCCTTGGGGCTGCCTGGGGCAGAGCATCTCAGAGGAAGCTGCTGGGCCAGTGCTTAGCAGAAAGAAGAATCTGGCAGGGAGCACTGTGAGGTCTAAAAAAGCAGCTGCTATCTATTAAGTGCTTACTATGTATTAAGCACTTTGCACGCCTCTTACGCTCCATACAAACATGGTCTCATTTAACTATTACAACAGTCCTGTGACATAAATCCAACAGTTCCCATTTTATAGATGATGAAACAGAGGCTGAAAGATAACCTAGTCTGCCTCAGAGCAAGTTTGTCTAACTAGCAGCCCAGGACGATTTTGAATGCAGCCCAACACAAATTCGTAAATTTTAAGACATTATGAGAATATTTTGCGATTTTGTTTTTTTAACTCATCAGCTATCGTTAGTGTATGTTATGTGTGGCCCTAAATAATTCTTCTTCTTCCAAGGTGGCCCAGGGAAGCCAAAAGATTGGACACCCCTGTCACAGAGTTAGGAAATGGCGGAGCTGAGACTTGAGCCTGCATCTAGTCTGTGTCCAAAACCCCCTGTTCCCAACCTCCTCCAAGACCTGCTGCTCCCCTGTGCTGTAGTGGGAGAGTGCTCACAGGCCCACAGCACTTCGTGTGGAGGAAAGGATACTTTTAAGACCTAGTTTGCCTGGAAGAAGCTTTGCTCATCATGAAAACCCACTTTCTTTTGTGACTGTGTTCTCTCTCTTGCTTGGAAACATTGTCCAGCCAAAGCTGCTCCTCTGGGTGGCTTCCTGAGTCTTTGTGGCTTCATTGTTTTATGTGGTGAATGCTGTTGCCACCAGGATGCCCACAAAGTCTGCTTGGGTCCCCAGCTTTATTTCAGGGCTTCCTGGGGCTGCCAAAAAGTTGTGCAATTCTTTCAAGGCCCTGGCACTGGGAACCCACACTTGTAAGGCTGCTTCATTCTTATGTCAGCTCTGAGACCAGAAAGGACTCTCCAAGGGTAGCCACCTCGGTGCCTGCTTCATCCCCAGAACCACATGGGCACAGTGTGGTGCAGAAGAAAGAACAGCAGTTTGGAATCAGTCAGTTTACACATTTGCAGAGTCCGGTAAAAAACAAAACAAAAACAAGAAGACAAAGTAACCAAACTGCACAATCCTGAGCAAATAAGTCAGCAGTCCGCCAAGCCTCAGGGTCCTCATTGTAACAATAGGAGCAGTCTTGCTAACCTCCGTCCACTGTTTACAGTGGCGATGACACCCCCCATGAGAATACGCTTCTTGCAAAGGAGCATATTCTCCCTAGAAGAGAGGAGGAAACAAGATGAACTGCATCGTGCAAAGCCCAGTGCCTATCTGCTGGATGTGAAATGCCTGCATGCTGTAAAATCACTCTGGGATTTACCCATGCTCTAACAGTGGTTGTGTATGTTGACTATTCTCTGTCCTCAGCCAGCCTACCGGAAGCAAAGTACAGTGATTGGAGGGCATCTCTGCAGGCAGAAGCAGCACTGAAGGCATGTGGAATGAAGATGAGTGGGAAACATCTCAGTAAACACAGCACTATTCATGATAGCGAAGATGTGGAAACAACCTAAGTGCCCATTGATGAATGAATGGATAAATAAATTGTGATATATATATATGTACATATGTATGTATTACAATACACCTACAATGGAATACTATTCAGCCTTTAAAAAGGACATTCTGCTATTTTGCTACAACATGAATGAACCTGGAGTACTTTACGCTAAAAAGTAAGCCAGATACAGAAAGAAAATAACTGCACGATCTCACTTGTATGTGGAATCTAACAAAAAGTCTAATACATAGAAACAGAGGAGAACAGTGGTTACCAAGGATGGGGAGGGGAAAGAAATGGGGAGTTTGTCAAAAGGTACAAAGCTATGTGGGAAGGATAAATCTAAAAATCCAACATACAGCAGGAGGACTATAATTAATAATACTATGTTGTATATTGAAAAGTTGTGAAGAGACTAGAATTTAGGTGCTCTTACTAAAAACGGGGGGAAGATGATGAATATGTTAATTTGCTTACCTGTAATAATCGTTTCACTATGTATATCAAAATATCATGTTGTATACCTTAAATATATACAATAGAAAATAAATAATAAAATAAACACAGATTAAAAAATAAAAACAACTCAAGATACAAATGTACATATGGGTAGCTGTAGATGTAAATCACTGGCTAAGGCATGGATTCTGAGCCAATCCCTTTGAGTTCAGATCGTGGCTCTGCCACTTTCTCACTGTATGATCTTTAGTGACAGCATCTTTTTTCATGGCTTAGGAATTTTTTAAAGTCCCAAATTAGGTAGTTTTAGCTGGTAGATCCTCGGATATGTCTTGTTCCTCTTCTTCACTCTTTGTAACCTGGGGATAATAATACCACCTACCCCAGGGTTATTGTGAGATTTAATAATATAGACACACAGAGAGAGGGAAAGAGAGAGTAGTTGGAACAGTCCGTGACAAGCAACATTAAAGTGTTGACTATTATTATTATTAGGGAAGGGCCAGGTAAATGCTAGTGCTTGACACTTGCTTCCTTTAAAAAGAGAAAAGAAAAGAAACAAGACATACCCAACATCTCCCAGCTTAAACCACCTAATTTAGGGTAAAAAAATTCCAGACGATGAAAAAGATGCTGCCACTTAATTATTCAGGGAATGGCTTTTCTCTAGGCAAGGCAATCTGAAATGTGTCCTGGCAAATCGACTCCTTGGCTAAAGACACATAGTGGCTCTTGGTTGGGCGTGAATTAAACTGCAGCTCCTCCCGCTCTCCAAACTCAGAAAGGAGGAGGAATGTTAAGTGTGGCTGCATTGTCATTAATTAATTTCTCAAGGGTTGCAGTAATCAGGAAGCTCATTAATGTGTTTTAGCTTGCCTTTCATTTAGAGAATGAGTAGGAAATGTAAATGGAGTGCACTTAGAAACCTCAAAAATCGTTCAGTGCTGTAGTGGGAGGGGAGAAACCATGGTATGTCTCTAAGGAAAAGAAAAAACCCACAAGGGCTTCTTTAATCACATGAAAGAGAAGCAATTCTAACTGAACAGCAGCAGAGGCTCCCTGTGGCGTTTCAAAATATTATCATTTGGACTTGGTTGTTCCTGTACTCTTGTGCCATGTTTAAAGATGCCATGCTCCATCCATATTTATACTTCTCCCAGCAGGGAGCATAATCCTGAATGGCAAATTCCAGGGGCGACGGCTCGGCGGGGCCATTCCACAGGGGCCTGCCGGGAGCTCCCTGGAGTATACAGGAGCAAAGGCCGCATAGAGGAAATCAGATCTCCACGGCTCCCCCTAGCGGAGGCTCTGCTGTTGGGCCAGGTTGGGGGCGGGGCACCAGCGACTTCTCTAATTCTTTAAGGCCAACCTAGGGCCATACCTGTTCTCCTTCATTCTGCTCTTGACCGCCCCCAGGAGGTGCCTGAAATTGAGCTCATTCCTTCTCCTCTGTGAAGTCAGCATGTTTCAGAGGCCTCCTTTCATAGACGTGGACCAATTCTTCCCTTGCAATTCCTGTTAAATGTATACATAAAGCACTTAGAACAGGAGGCAGTGTTCTATCATTCTCATTGTGATTGTTAGTGCTAGCTACTGGCAGATAGTGGGCCATCCGGTTTTGGGGGGTGTTTACCCCTCCATTTTTCACACGGAGCTTCCTGACAATGATCACTAACCAATTCGTCACACGACCAGCCATAGCATCTTGGGTTGTGACTCAAACTTCCCTCTGTCCTATGTCCACATCCTTATCTTTGGTAGACACAGGTCTCACTTTTACTCTCCCCTTGATGTGGGAGGGAGGGGCTGGGCCTGAGTCCACATACACCCTCTCCAGTAGGACATGTCTCTGGTGGGCATGGACATGATCCCACAGGAAGCCAAGTTTCTTCTGACCAGAAAAGGGAAGCCAGGTAATCTGTGTCTCTCCCTCCTCCCCAGGGAACAAACACTTAAGTCACTTAACACTTATCCTGCCCCATCTTATCCCACCCCCACCTCTCCAAGGGGACCTTGCATACATGACCCTCTCCTATGACCCCAACCAAATTTTCCTCTTCAGCTCAGTTCAACAAACGTCTATTGAACACCTACTATGTGCCAAGCCCTATGCCAGGTGCTGGGGATCCAAAATGAAAAAGACATGTTTCCACTCTTAAGGAGCAGACTAGGGAGTAAGTCACACCCAGAGGCATTATTCCAACAAATGGAAGTACAGAGGGGGCTGGAACTCAGCCTAGGCTTCCTGGAAAGGAAGGAAGCCTGAGGTTGGCCTTGGCAGACATGTGGCAGGTTCCCCAGGACTGGAGAGTGGTGGGCATGGGACACCGTGGCACGAGCTTCCAAGGTGAGCACAGTGCTTGGCGCACAGTAGGTGATCAGCACACACACTGAACTGATGGATGGAGCAGGTAGCCAGCAGTCAGTGCTACTAGTGCGCAAACGCTGGCCTGTGGGGGTTGATGGCACTGAAGAGGGTCTGAAGCCCGAAGCTGAGGAGGGCCTTGAGTGCCAGGCTCTTAATTTATAAGACCTTACCCTACAAGAGTTTGAAGCAAAAGAGTGACATAGTCAGCTTCACATCTTCTTTGCTCATTATTCCACTACCCTAAGGAAGCCTCCTGAGAACTCTGAAGAGTTGCCCTCTAAGATCACAGTCTCATACCAGCCATATTATAACCATGGTGCTCCTTCAGTCAACAAACGGGCTAACTAGACAGCTAATCTTGAGATACTTGGTTGACAGTTTACAGGGTGAAATGTTCAGTCTCTACCTTAGTTCCTAATCTGTAAACAGACCTTTTGAATTCTATTGAAAAGCTTTCTCCACAAACCTTGCCTACAAACAAGAGTTTATTCCCACCTCCTGCCCTTAACTGCTACAGTGCACTCTTACCATCATGAACACACCTCTGCACATCCCAGTACCCAGTCCTATTTGTACACTTATGGACCAGTATCATAATATGACATCCTGGATCAACTTCTGAAATGCAGTAAGCAACATGTTACAGCACAGGAAAGAATCAACTTCAGGTTTGGGCACAAGGTAGGCCAAGGCTGACATTCAAAAGAGGGGTGTCTATTGTAATGTCTAGTTTTAAACCTGGATCATGCCTCACTCTTTGAGATTTCTGCTACATTTTAATTTTTCTGAAGATTGAATAAAATAATGAGTAAAGTGCTTAGAAGTGCCCTACCTGTATAGTAAGTTCTCAATAATATTGTCTATGTTCATTATGATTAACAGGATAGTTCTGCCAAAGATTCAGGTTATTTATACCTCTGAGGATAGAGAGAAATTTATCTACTGTGAGAAATGAATTTGGCAGTTTTTAATGTTAATTACTTTGGTATTATTCTTTCATGTTTTGCGTTTATATCTTGGCCCCCTAATTAGACTGTTAGGACTTTGAAGGCAGGGATCTTGTTAGATTTGTATGTTTATATCCTTCAAAGAATCCAGCACTATTTCTATTATGTCATAGATATTCAATAAATAGATCTAGATTGACTCAATGTTAGAAGGGCTCTATAAGTATTAAAGTGTTAATCACCACAATACTCGGCAAGTGATAATCTGCCCCACAGTCCTCGTCTTTGCCACCACATCAGGAAAACGGGCAAGACATAGGTTCATGAGGTGGGTAATGAGCCCAAAGGACTGTAGACTATGCTGTCTGACTGGTTCACACACCCCAGCTAATCACTGGATCTGTGCTTCCCGCTATACACTGGCCCAGGAAACCTCATGAACTTCTCTGACCTCCAGGCTCCAGGGTTCCAGATGCAGCACCGGTTCCCCCGGCATTTATTGTGCTAAGGTGCATATGACTCTTCCAAAGGTCAGGAGAGGCCCTGGAAAGCTGGCCCCCTTCTTGGGTATCACTTGCAACAAGTTGGGGCAGACTACATTGGCTTCTTCCCCGCGGTCAAATAATAGGCCATTCAGTCTTGGGGAGAGAAATGAATCAGCAACCCCAGGGCCATTCCAGTGGCCCTGAAAGCTGCCAGCTGGACAGCCCATTTCAAACAACCAATTAGTATGAGCACCACAAGTTGATTCGAGCAAATCCAGGCACCTCTCTGCAAGTACGAGATGGGCCTGCATGTCTGCATGGAAAATGAAGTTGTTTCACCTTCCATGGCATTGTTCCACTCCAAGGAACAAGCTTTATTTATCTCAAAACTTGGCTTCTGTTGACTTGCCAGATGAAAAATGATGTGAAGTTACTGAGATCATCTGCTAAGGGAAATGAATCCAAGCACGGCGAAAGATGTTTTGCTGCTTTTTCAAAGCACATCAGTCAGCTTGTCTTACAAGCAATAGAATTTTGCTACCAGGTAAAGACAATAATTATTTCAATTAGCAACTGAATTAGATGTAGAAAGTAATGAGGAATAAAGATGCTGAACTAAGTTCAATAACTCACCACATATGCTTCTCTTTCTTGTTCTAGCTAAAGTAGCAGTAAACAGAGTGAATTCAGCTGTGGGATGATAAGAGCCTTTCCCCGCCGGTGGACTGAGTCTCAATTCATCATTCACTGCCTGATGAAGAGGCAGCATAGCAAACATGAGATGCCAACCGTATTCAGCCTATGCTCAGTTCAGCACCACCATTGGTGCACAGTGACCCTTGTGGAAAATGGGAAATTATGAAGTTCTATGGTAATTAGTGAAACAATAATTTAAAGATATTTTCAGCCCCACTGCTGAAATAAAATAAGGAAATTCCAAGGATCTAGAGTATTTTTATTCAGCATCTTCTGAGACCATTCTTTTGATTTCACTCATATGCGTTTCTGGAACGGGAAGAAGGAAAAGAGAAGGGGAGAGAGTGCAAGGACTGGGGCTTCCTTATTCTGGGAAGACTTTGACCAAACTAGGCTAATGCGGCAGAAAGAAACTGACACAGCTGATGGTCTTGTTGCACGTTTAGCACACCTGAAGTTTCTGCTTTGATTAGCGCCCCTCCATGTTATCTGAAAAGTCTATCACTAAGCAAAAACTGACAGTACTTCAAGTAGTAATTGACAAATTTGTGATCAGAGTGGGAGCTTTAACTTGTCTTTCTTAGTAATTGATAGATCGAACAGCCAAAAAATTCAGTAAAGTTGTAAAGATTTGAACAAGATTATTAACAAGTTTGATATAAAAGACTTATGTAGAGCACTGCACTCAACCACTGAGGAATAAACATTCTTTTGAAAATCACGTTACCTTTACAAAAACTAATTGTGAATTAGGGCATAAAGCAAATATCAAATCTCAACAAATTCACAGAATAAGTATCATGAGACCACAACACAATTAAGTTAGAAACAAGTTAAAATTATAATTAAAAATCTTCTTATATTTAGAAATTTAAAACACATCGCTTAAAAATCCATATAGACAGAAAGCAGACTGGTGGTTACAAGGGGCTGGGAGGAGAGGGGAATTACTGCTTAATGAGTAGAGGGTTTTCTTTTGGCGTGATGAAAATGTGTTAGAACTAGATAGAGGTGGTAGTTACATAACATTGTGAATGTACTAAATGCCACTAAAGTATGAATTATATATTCTAATACGATTAACTTTATGCTATGTACTATGATACTGGATTTCTCCCTTATACCATTTATAAAATAAAGTCCAGGTAAAATGAAGACTTAAATGTAAATTTCACCTGAACAAAAACAAAAGCGCTCATATCTCTGTGTTTAAACTCCTTTTTTTTTTTTTTTTTTTTTTTTACATGGAGTCTCTCTCTATCACCCAGGCTGGAGTACAGTAGCATGATCTCAGCTCACTGCAACCGCCGCCTCCTGGGTTCAAGCGATTCTCCTGCCTCAGCCTCCTGAGTAGCTGGGATTACAAGTGTGCACCACCATGTCCGGCTAACTTTTGTATTTTTAGTAGGGACGGGGTTCATCATGTTAGCCAGGCTGGTCTCCAACTTCTGACTTTGTGATCCACCCACCTCGGTCTCCCAAAGTGCTGGGATTACAGGCATGAGCCACCGTGCCCGACCTCTGTGTTTAAATTCTAATGTGTGAATACACAGGTATGTATAGTTTATAAAAGTTTTTCAAACTATTCACTTATAACACGTACACTTTTCTGTATTAAATGTGTGTATTTACATTTTCTATATTATGCTTCAAATAGAGGGTTTTAAAATTAAAAGAAAACATATTACTTAACTCACGGGTCAAATAGAAGTTGTACAGCAAAATATAAAAAACTAAGAACTGTATGACAACTACACTAAAAATGTGCAGTTTACAGTGCATTTATTCAGACCAAGGGATGCAGGTGAGAAATCAGCTGTGGTAGAGGACAGCAATGGGTTCTCCTAAGTATGTATAAATACAAATGTATAGGTTTGAATGTTTATTTGGGGAAAAATGCTACTTTAAACTTAAAATTAATAAGCTAAGCATCAAACCTAAGAAAGTAGAACTAAAACAGAAAATTCCCAAAGAAAATAAAAAGAAGGAAATAACCTTAAATTAGATAACAGATACAATAAGGACAATCAACAAAGCCAAAAATTAACACTTTGAAGAGACTAACTTCTGGAAAGACTATAAGGAAACTAAAAATATATGTAAAGAGATAAGGCACAAATAATATTAGCAGGGAAAGTAGAATACAAATGATCAAAAAGATAATAGAAATATAAAATGAAAAACCTTATCTAATAAGTTTGAAAATGTTCATTAAATGGACAAATTCCTAGAAAAATATAATTTGCCAAAACTGACCAAAAAAGAAATAGAAAGCCTGCATAATCAGTGGTAAAAATCTTCCTACAAAATAAATCCTAAGCTTAGAGAGTTTTATTTGCGAGTTTTACAAGGCATTTCAATTACTGAAGATTATACCAGTATGTTAAAGAAGCAGGATTCATGGGATATAATCCAGAAAGTTATTAGTTTTGTCTCTATGGCCCCTTGAATTCTTCTTATTGAAGGCAATCCTTCCCCTGCCATTGGATGAAAACTCAGACAAGCCCTATATAAAATAACTATAAAATATTCACTTTTATAGTTGTTATTGAGTAATGGAAATGCCTTTATTCACTTTCAGACACAAACCCAGACTTAAATTAGTAACTTGACATAAAAAGACAGGCTTTCTTTCTCTCTTTTTTTTTGTTTAATTATACTTTAAGTTCTGGGATACATGTGCAGAACGTGCAGCTGGTTTGCTGCACCCATCAACCTGTCATCTGCATTAGGTATTTCTCCTAAGGCAATCCCTCCCCTAGCCCCCCACCCCCTAACAGGCCCCAGTGTGTGATATTCCCCTTCCTGTGTCCATGTGTTCTCATTGTTCAACTCCCAAAAAGCCAGGCTTTCAATTTAAAAGTTAAGACTTCTCTTCACGCTACCTTCTTTTCCCCTAGCTAAGGGCTGTGGCAGGGAGGCCACCTGTTTGGCAGAAAGACATAAAATACATGTCTTCCATTTTTCTCTCTCACCTTGTCAATCACCCTCCCCTATACTAGTCAGGGGACAGAAAACACACCAGTTATTTGAGAAAAAATTTAATATAAAGAATTATTAATTAGATGTAAAGCTACTAAACAGGTAATACAAGAGAGAAGAAGAGAATGCTAAGGTGTCATAAGCAATCATTTGAGGAAATGACTATCCTTCCCAGGGTTGAAGAAATAAAAGGAAGAGATTGGAATTCTTGAAATCTAAAAGCTGAGACAAAGGATCCTGGTGAGCTGAAACCCTGACCCTGAGGAAGGGGTGATGATTGACTGTCTCAACTCAGAAGAGCAGCCTGGGGAGGCTGGAGCCGGGACTCTGAAGAGGAGGCACCGTCCAGCACATAGTCATGTCTCAGGTTAAAGGGATGAATGTGACAAGTCTGGTCCTGCAAGTTTGGTAGAAACGGCAAACTGGATCAGCTGCTGCTATGGAAGGAACTACCACCAATGCAGTGAAGGTGCAGTGCTGGAGTGACACTCACAAGAACTATGAGCAGAAAGGAAGTCCACAGGAAGCAACCAGGAGGAGCACATTCCTTCTGCTCCTCCAGCCTTTGAGTTTCCCTCTAGCACCCCAATTGGCAGAGACCAACAGAGAATAGCTGGCAAAGCAGAAAAATGATTTCCAGGGTTCCCGCCTGAGCACCAAAAAGCAGGGAATAAAAGGGTGGATGAGCTGAAAGACAATTAATAACTCATACATCCCCATCCATTTACTGCTGTTTCTGATCCTCTTCAGGTTTGGGAGATGGGGAAGGAAGAGAGGCAGAAAGTCCTCACTTAACTGATACTGGTATAAGAGTGCCTTGCTCTCTCTGGATCAGCAAGGTATTTGTTTTTTTTTTGTTTTTTTTTTTTTTATTATTATTTTTTATTTTTTTTTTAATTTATTTATTATTATTATACTTTAAGTTGTAGGGTACATGTGCATAACGTGCAGGTTTGTTACATATGTATACTTGTGCCATGTTGCTGTGCTGCACCCATCAACTCGTCATTTACATCAGGTATAACTCCCAATGCAATCCCTCCCCCCTCCCCCCTCCCCATGATAGGCCCCGGTGTGTGATGTTCCCCTTCCTGAGTCCCAGTGATCTCATTGTTCAGTTCCCACCTATGAGTGAGAACATGCGGTGTTTGGTTTTCTGTTCTTGTGATAGTTTGCTAAGAATGATGGATTCCAGCTGCATCCAAGTCCCTACAAAGGACACAAACTCATCCTTTTTTATGGCTGCATAGTATTCCATGGTGTATATGTGCCACATTTTCGTAATCCAATCTGTCACTGATGGACATTTGGGTTGATTCCAAGTCTTTGCTATTGTGAATAGTGCTGCAATAAACATACGTGTGCATGTGTCTTTATAGCAGCATAATTTATAATCCTTTGGGTATATACCCAGTAATGGGATGGCTGGGTCATATGGTACATCTAGTTCTAGATCCTTGAGGAATCGCCATACTGTTTTCCATAATGGTTGAACTAGTTTACAATCCCACCAACAGTGTAAAAGTGTTCCTATTTCTCCACAGCCTCTCCAGCACCTGTTGTTTCCTGACTTTTTAATGATTGCCATTCTAACTGGTGTGAGATGGTATCTCATTGTGGTTTTGATTTGCATTTCTCTGATGGCCAGTGATGATGAGCATTTTTTCATGTGTCTGTTGGCTGTATGAATGTCTTCTTTTGAGAAATGTCTGTTCATGTCCTTTGCCCACTTTTTGATGGGGTTGTTTGTTTTTTTCTTGTAAATTTGTTTGAGTTCTTTGTAGGTTCTGGATATTAGCCCTTTGTCAGATGAGTAGATTGCAAAAATTTTCTCCCATTCTGTAGGTTGCCTGTTCACTCTGATGGTAGTGTCTTTTGCTGTGCAGAAGCTCTTTAGTTTAATGAGATCCCATTTGTCAATTTTGGCTTTTGCTGCCGTTGCTTTTGGTGTTTTAGACATGAAATCTTTGCCCATGCCTATGTCCTGAATGGTACTACCTAGGTTTTCCTCTAGGATTTTTATGGTATTAGGTCTAACATTTAAGTCTCTAATCCATCTTGAATTAATTTTCGTATAAGGAGTAAGGAAAGGATCCAGTTTCAGCTTTCTACTTATGGCTAGCCAATTTTCCCAGCACCATTTATTAAATAGGGAATCCTTTCCCCATTTCTTGTTTCTCTCAGGTTTGTCAAAGATCAAATGGCTGTAGATGTGTGGTATTATTTCTGAGGACTCTGTTCTGTTCCATTGGTCTATATCTCTGTTTTGGTACCAGTACCATGCTGTTTTGGTTACTGTAGCCTTGTAGTATAGTTTGAAGTCAGGTAGCGTGATGCCTCCAGCTTTGTTCTTTTGACTTAGGATTGTCTTGGAGATGCGGGCTCTTTTTTGGTTCCATATGAACTTTAAAGCAGTTTTTTCCAATTCTGTGAAGAAACTCATTGGTAGCTTGATGGGGATGGCATTGAATCTATAAATTACCTTGGGCAGTATGGCCATTTTCACGATATTGATTCTTCCTATCCATGAGCATGGTATGTTCTTCCATTTGTTTGTGTCCTCTTTTATTTCACTGAGCAGCGGTTTGTAGTTCTCCTTGAAGAGGTCCTTTACATCCCTTGTAAGTTGGATTCCTAGGTATTTGATTCTCTTTGAAGCAATTGTGAATGGAAGTTCATTCCTGATTTGGCTCTCTGTTTGTCTGTTACTGGTGTATAAGAATGCTTGTGATTTTTGCACATTAATTTTGTATCCTGAGACTTTGCTGAAGTTGCTTATCAGCTTAAGGAGATTTGGGGCTGAGACAATGGGGTTTTCTAAATATACAATCATGTCATCTGCAAACAGGGACAATTTGACTTCTTCTTTTCCTAACTGAATACCCTTGATTTCTTTCTCTTGCCTGATTGCCCTAGCCAGAACTTCCAACACTATGTTGAATAGGAGTGGTGAGAGAGGGCATCCCTGTCTTGTGCCAGTTTTCAAAGGGAATTTTTCCAGTTTTTGCCCATTCAGTATGATATTGGCTGTGGGTTTGTCATAAATAGCTCTTATTATTTTGAGGTACGTTCCATCAATACCGAATTTATTGAGCGTTTTTAGCATGAAGGGCTGTTGAATTTTGTCAAAAGCCTTTTCTGCATCAATTGAGATAATCATGTGGTTCTTGTCTTTGGTTCTGTTTATATGCTGGATTATGTTTATTGATTTGCGAATGTTGAACCAGCCTTGCATCCCAGGGATGAAGCCCACTTGATCATGGTGGATAAGCTTTTTGATGTGTTGCTGAATCCTGTTTGCCAGTATTTTATTGAGGATTTTTGCATCGATGTTCATCAGGGATATTGGTCTAAAATTCTCTTTTTTTGTTGTGTCTCTTCCAGGCTTTGGTATCAGGATGATGTTGGCCTCATAAAATGAGTTAGGGAGGATTCCCTCTTTTTCTATTGATTGGAATAGTTTCAGAAGGAATGGTACCAACTCCTCTTTGTACCTCTGGTAGAATTCAGCTGTGAATCCATCTGGTCCTGGACTTTTTTTGGTTGGTAGGCTATTAATTGTTGCCTCAATTTCAGAGCCTGCTATTGGTCTATTCAGGGATTCAACTTCTTCCTGGATTAGTCTTGGAAGAGTGTAAGTGTCCAGGAAATTATCCATTTCTTCTAGATTTTCCAGTTTATTTGCGTAGAGGTGTTTATAGTATTCTCTGATGGTAGTTTGTATTTCTGTGGGGTCGGTGGTGATATCCCCTTGATCATTTTTAATTGCGTCGATTTGATTCTTCTCTCTTTTCTTCTTTATTAGTCTGGCTAGTGGTCTGTCAATTTTGTTGATCTTTTCAAAAAACCAACTCCTGGATTCATTGATTTTTTGGAGGGTTTTTTGTGTCTCTATCTCCTTCAGTTCTGCTCTGATCTTAGTTATTTCTTGCCTTCTGCTAGCTTTCGAATGTGTTTGCTCTTGCTTCTCTAGTTCTTTTAATTGTGATGTTAGAGTGTCAATTTTACATCTTTCCTGCTTTCTCTTGTGGGCATTTAGTGCTATAAATTTCCCTCTACACACTGCTTTAAATGTGTCCCAGAGATTCTGGTATGTTGTATCTTTGTTCTCATTGGTTTCAAAGAACATCTTTATTTCTGCCTTCATTTCGTTATGTACCCAGTAGTCATTCAGGAGCAGGTTGTTCAGTTTCCATGTAGTTGAGTGGTTTTGAGTGAGTTTCTTAGTCCTGAGTTCTAGTTTGATTGCACTGTGGTCTGAGAGACAGTTTGTTATAATTTCTGTTCTTGTACATTTGCTGAGGAGTGCTTTACTTCCAATTACGTGGTCGATTTTGGAGTAAGTATGATGTGGTGCTGAGAAGAATGTATATTCTGTTGATTTGGGGTGGAGAGTTCTATAGATGTCTATTAGGTCTGCTTGCTGCAGAGATGAGTTCAATTCCTGGATATCCTTGTTAACTTTCTGTCTCGTTGATCTGTCTAATGTTGACAGTGGAGTGTTGAAGTCTCCCATTATTATTGTATGGGAGTCTAAGTCTCTTTGTAAGTCTCTAAGGACTTGCTTGATGAATCTGGGTGCTCCTGTATTGGGTGCATATATATTTAGGATAGTTAGCTCTTCCTGTTGAATTGATCCCTTTACCATTATGTAATGGCCTTCTTTGTCTCTTTTGATCTTTGATGGTTTAAAGTCTGTTTTATCAGAGACTAGTATTGCAACCCCTGCTTTTTTTTGTTCTCCATTTGCTTGGTAAATCTTCCTCCATCCCTTTATTTTGAGCCTATGTATGTCTCTGCGTGTGAGATGGGTCTCCTGAATACAGCAGACTGATGGGTCTTGACTCTTTATCCAGTTTGCCAGTCTGTGTCTTTTAATTAGAGCATTTAGTCCATTTACATTTAAGGTTAATATTGTTATGTGTGAACTTGATCCTGCCATTATGATATTAACTGGTTATTTTGCTCGTTAGTTGATGCAGTTTCTTCCTAGCCTCAATGGTCTTTACATTTTGGCATGTTTTTGCAATGGCTGGTACCGGTTGTTCCTTTCCATGTTTAGTGCTTCCTTCAGGATCTCTTGTAAGGCAGGCCTAGTGGTGACAAAATCTCTAAGCATTTGCTTATCTGTAAAGGATTTTATTTCTCCTTCACTTATGAAACTTAGTTTGGCTGGATATGAAATTCTGGGTTTAAAATTCTTTTCTTTAAGAATGTTGAATATTGGCCCCCACTCTCTTCTGGCTTGGAGAGTTTCTGCTGAGAGATCTGCTGTTAGTCTGATGGGCTTCCCTTTGTGGGTAACCCGACCTTTCTCTCTGGCTGCCCTTAAGATTTTTTCCTTCATTTCAACTTTGGTGAATCTGGCAATTATGTGTCTTGGAGTTGCTCTTCTCGAGGAGTATCTTTGTGGCGTTCTCTGTATTTCCTGGATTTGAATGTTGGCCTGCCCTACTAGGTTGGGGAAGTTCTCCTGGATGATATCCTGAAGAGTGTTTTCCAACTTGGTTCCATTTTCCCCCTCACTTTCAGGCACCCCAATCAGACGTAGATTTGGTCTTTTTACATAATCCCATACTTCTTGCAGGCTTTGTTCGTTTCTTTTTCTTCTTTTTTCTTTTGGTTTCTCTTCTCGCTTCATTTCATTCATTTGATCCTCAATCGCTGATACTCTTTCTTCCAGTTGATCGAGTCGGTTACTGAAGCTTGTGCATTTGTCACGTATTTCTCGTGTCATGGTTTTCATCTCTTTCATTTCGTTTAGGACCTTCTCTGCATTAATTACTCTAGCCATCAATTCTTCCACTTTTTTTTCAAGATTTTTAGTTTCTTTGCGCTGGGTACGTAATTCCTCCTTTAGCTCTGAGAAATTTGATGGACTGAAGCCTTCTTCTCTCATCTCGTCAAAGTCATTCTCCGTCCAGCTTTGATCCGTTGCTGGCGATGAGCTGCGCTCCTTTGCCGGGGGAGATGCGCTATTATTTTTTGAATTTCCAGCTTTTCTGCCCTGCTTTTTCCCCATCTTTGTGGTTTTATCTGCCTCTGGTCTTTGATGATGGTGATGTACTGATGGGGTTTTGGTGTAGGTGTCCTTCCTGTTTGATAGTTTTCCTTCTAACAGTCAGGACCCTCAGCTGTAGGTCTGTTGGAGATTGCTTGAGGTCCACTCCAGACCCTGTTTGCCTGGGTATCAGCAGCAGAGGCTGCAGAAGATAGAATATTTCTGAACAGCAAGTGTACCTGTCTGATTCTTGCTTTGGAAGCTTCCTCTCAGGGGTGTACTCCTCCCTGTGAGGTGTGGGGTGTCAGACTGCCCCTAGTGGGGGATGTCTCCCATTTAGGCTACTCAGGGGTCAGGGACCCGCTTGAGCAGGGAGTCTGTCCCTTCTCAGATCTCAACCTCCGTGTTGGGAGATCCACTGCTCTCTTCAAAACTGTCAGACAGAGTCGTTTGCGTCTGTGCAGAGGTGTCTGTGTGTCTTAGTTTACTGTGCCCTGTCCCCAGAGGTGGAGTCTACAGAGACAGGCAGGTTTCCTTGAGCTGCTGTGAGCTCCACCCAGTTCGAGCTTCCCAGCAGCTTTGTTTACCTACTTAAGCCTCAGCAATGGCGGGCGCCCCTCCCCCAGCCTCGCTGCTGCCTTGCCGGTAGATCACAGACTGCTGCGCTAGCAACGAGGGAGGCTCCGTGGGTGTGGGACCCTCCCGGCCAGGTGTGGGATATGATCTCCTGGTGTGCCTGTTTCCTAAAGCGCAGTATTGGGGTGGGAGTTACCCGATTTTCCAGGTGTTGTGTGTCTCAGTTCCCCTGGCTAGGAAAAGGGACTCCCTTCCCCCTTGTGCTTCCCAGGTGAGGCAATGCCTCGCCCTGCTTCAGCTCTCACTGGTCGGGCTGCAGCAGCTGACCAGCTCCGATCGTCCGGCACTCCCCAGTGAGATGAACCCAGTACCTCAGTTGAAAATGCACAAATCACCGGTCTTCTGTGTCGCTCGCGCTGGGAGTTGGAGACTGGAGCTGCTCCTATTCGGCCATCTTGCTCCGC
This sequence comes from Macaca fascicularis, assembly GCF_037993035.2. Taxonomy (NCBI): domain Eukaryota; kingdom Metazoa; phylum Chordata; class Mammalia; order Primates; family Cercopithecidae; genus Macaca; species Macaca fascicularis. Next base: position 149,856,259 of record NC_088375.1, on the reverse strand, counting down.
CCCGTTTCAGCAAGGTATTTGAAGCTGTTTCTTTCTCTCATGGAATGCTTTCATGTGTACTTTGGATAACCTATTTTCTTACCCTATCACTGCTGATTTTCTTTGATCTGAATGAATGCACTGTGTTCTGGAAGTTGCTTACTTACTACCCCTTACTGCCAAGGAAAGCAGTATCCAGCTCTAGCTCATGCTGTAATGAAATCCGTTCACCTCTCCAACTGACCTGACTCTGAGTTCATCTATGATGACCCAATTCCCGGCTTTTTGTGCATATCTAGCCACATATGAGCCAAGGAAACCATCATACTGCTTTGTCCAGGCAAATTTGGGGATTACAAGCTGATTCAAGCCCAGCAGCATCTTTCTTTCAATCCATCACCAAACCAACTAGCCCATCCTTTTCTTGCCTTCTGTGTTCTAGATGGGAGCTGGACACAAGTCCGCTGACCTGCCTAAGTGGAGAGGACACATGTGGAGCTTTCCGTGGGGAAAAATTGAATCCCTTCTTAGTTGGCTCAGTTAATACTAGCAATGCTTTCCAAAGAAATCCTCTTCAAATCTCCATTAAACTCAACTTTATAGACATTAATTTGCTTGAGAGGGCAAGAAGTTGTTAGTGTGAAGGAATGATTCCTGGATATTTCCTTTGGAAAGGCAATCTTGGTCTAACATTTCACTTTAGAAGTTTATATTTTTTGAATCTTGGTGCTTCGATTGAAACTTAATTTAACATCCTTTTACATCATTCTTAAATTCTTCCTTTTCACCCTGAGATCAGTATAACATTATCCTAAAATCAAATTAAATAGTACTAGAAAGGAAAATTATTGGCCAATCTTATTCATAGGCAAAGTTGCCAAAATTCTAAGCAAACTATTATCAACCAAATACAGAAGGGTATGAAAAAAAAAAAATCCATCACACTAAGTTGGGTTTATCCCAGGAATGCAAAGCTGGGTTAACATTATAAAATTAATTAATGCAATTCCTTATATTAACAGATTAGAGAAGGAAGACAATTTAATCATTTCTTTCTTTTTTTTTTTTTTTTAGACAGCCTGTCTCTGTTACCCAGGCTGGAGTGCAGTCACATGATCTCTGCTCACTGCAACCTCTGCGTCCTGGGCTCAAGTGATTCTCCTGCGTCAGCCTCCTGAGTAGCTGGGATTACAGAGGTGCACCATCACATCAAGCTAATTTTTGTATTTTTAGTAGAGACGGGATTTCACCATGTTGACCAGGCTTGTCTCAGATTCCTGACCTCAGGTGATCTGCCAGCCTCAGCCTCCCAAAATGCTGGGATTACAGGTGTGAACCACCACACCCAGCTGACAATTTTATCATTTTAATATATGGCAAAAAGCATTTGAGAAAAAGTAACCTAATTTGTGATACAAACACTGAAAATTATAATTAAGAAGGTAACTCCTTTAACAGGATAAAGGTCAAAACCAAAAATTTATGGCAGACAGTCATTCTTAATAATAACACCTACAACGATTTCCTTTAAAATCAGAAACAAGTTGAGGATGCTCAATATTATCATTCTATTTAACATTATTCTACTGATTCTCATCAGTAAAATTTTGAAAAGGAAAATAAAAAGGTATACAAATTGGAAAGAAAAAATAAAATAATCATTATTAGTAGATAATACGATTGCCCATGGAGTATATATTTTAAAATCTATAGTTAAATTATTAGAGTTAAAAAGAGAATTTAAGTGTCGCAAGGTTGCTGGGTATACAAAAACCAATTGCACTTCCATAAGGCAGCCATAAAAATTGTAGTAATATAATTTTTAAAAATACCATTACAATAGAAACAACACTATAATAAAATAAAAGCAAGACCTTTATGGAGAAAAATGTTATTGAAAAACATTAAAGAAGACCTAAACTAATGGAGAGATATACTGTTCCTAGGTAGAGAGATCCAATGTCATAAATATGCCAATTCTCCCTAAATACAATGCAATTCCATTCAATATCTCAATTGTTTATCATGAACCTTATTATCTGATTCTGAAATTTACATGGAAGAGTAAAAGCCTACAAATAGTCAAGATGCTTTTGAGGAATAACAACAAGGTATGTGTGTGTGCGTGTGTATGTGTGTGTGTGTGTGTGTGTGTGTGAGAGAGAGAGAGAGAGAGAGAGAGAGATGGGGTAGAGGTAGGGGTTGACCTGCAATTTGTGGCAAATCTATGTAATTCATGTGAGTCATGATAAATATATGTAAATAAGATAATGTGGCATTGGAAGAGGGATAAACAAATAGACCAGAGGAAAGAATAGTGACCCCCAAAATGAATCCATGAATATATGAAGACTTATCTAGAGGCATTGCATAGTGGCTGAGGTGTGGGACTGGGGTAGAAAGCGTGATAGAGAATGAACCGTTCAATACATAGTAGGGGAAAAAGAGTTTATCCATATTGGAAAAAATGATACTGGATTTCTCCCTTATACCATTTATAAAATGAAGTCCAGGTAAAATGAAGACTTAAATGTAAAAGGAAAAACTTTAACATGTTTAAATGTCATTATAGGAGAATATTTTTGTGACTTTGGCTAAGAGAGTATTTTCTAAACAACACTCAGAAAATACAAACCATAAAAGAAAATATTGATAAATTAAAGAAATTCAAATAAAAGATTTCTAATTTTTATCTAAAGGCACCATAAAGAAAGTAAAAGACCAGCCAAAAATCTAGACGGCATATTTTCCATGCATATAATTAATGAAAGATTAGTATTGAGAATCCATAAAGAATTCCTAAAAATTAGCAAGAAAAAAATACAAACAACCCAGTAGAAAATGGCCAATAGGAATGAAAAGATTTTTCACAGCAAAGAAAACATAAATGGCAAATCAATATACAAAATGTATCTTAATTTCATAAGTAACCAAGAAAAAGAAAAATGAAACCACAGTGAGAGATAGTTTTATGCCCACCAGATTGGTACAAATTAAAAACCTGACAGTTTTAAGTGTTGGCAAGTTTGTGGTACAACAAGGGCTCCTAAACAGTGATAATGGGTGAAGAAATCACTTTGCAAAACAATTTGACATGAGCTAGTATAGCTGAGACTGCGTGTCTCCTATGACTCCTAGGCATACGCCCTAGGAAAACTCTTGCACATGAGTACCAGGTAACAAGTTGGAGGCAGCACCATATTAACAATAAACTGAACACAACCCAAGTGTTCACCAACTAGAGAATGGACAAATCAATGTGATTCTTCATAAAACAGCTATAGCAGTGAAAATAAATGAATCAGCAGTGAAATGGAATGTCAGATATAAAATGTTGAGAGGAAAATTCATGAAATATGATATTTTAATAAGCTTGGAAAACAAGTAAGGAATACAATATTTTGTTTATTGACACATATAAATGTGTAAGACTATCAACAACAGCAAAGGAATGGTAAAGCCAACTTTAGGGTAACGGTTGTCTGTCAGGAAGGAACCACTGGGCTGCGACTCATGAGGGTCTCACAGGTAATGTTGCCTGATAATATACAGGAGGCCCAGGTAAACTTTGAATTTAAACAATGAATACATTTTTTAGTATAAGTATATCCCAGATATTGCATGGAGCATACTTATACTAAACAATTATGCATTGTTTATCTGAAATTCAAAGTTAGTTGGGCATCTTTTCCCACTGTTGTTGTTTGTTTTTGGCTAAATCTGGCAACCCGACTCAGAGAGAGCTTCAGTGATATTTATAATATTCTATTTCTTATGTTGGGTGGTAGGTTCATGGCTGCTCATTGTATTATTTTATTTAAAAAAAAAACGTTAAAGCAAATCTCATAGTTTATAATTCCACTTGGTGGATCCAAAGCTTTTGCTGAAAAAGTAAGCAGTAGCTGTAGATTAGACTGGAGTGTCAGTAGCTGATCATCCCTGGCCATGTGGGGATATGTCAAATGGTTTGTAGCTGGGCTTTCTTCTATCTCTCTGTGCTGTGTTGGCGATCAGCTCACTCCACTCTAATACTCAGGAGCTGCTGATGGAATGCGCTCGGTCAGATACCCACCATCTACCTTTCACAGTGTCTGCAAGTGGGGGGTGTTATTCATTGTGGGATCCAGTTTAAGCTCGCATTCCAAGCCATAAAAGACCTTTTAACCACAAAAGTCCCTCCTACCTGCCCAGCTCACATCCCTCAGAGAAAACATCAGAAAAGAAAACATGCACACCCAGGTGAAAGAGGCAATTAGTTGCAAAATCACTTGCCAGTCCCATGGGAAGGAGCTCCCTGGAGGGAGAAAAGCCTTTCTCAAAATGTACTTGATGTCAATGCTCAAGACCTAAAGAATCTTTTCGAAGCAAGTACACAAGCAAAGGATAAAGACTTTGCCAAGGATATAGGGACCCAGCAACAACAGCAAGACATTCCAGCAGAGCACAAACAGCTAGCAGGGAGGGTATGGTCTGCTCAGTACATGCAGAAGAGGTTCAGACCAGGTCTGTCTTTAAGCAAGCCCGAGGAGAGTGAACAGGCCTGTTGAGCTCACTGCGGTATTCCAGGTCTTAACCCAGTGACTGGCATAGGATTGTCCTCAATAAATCTTTGTGGGTAGAATGTATGAAGCCATAGTGAATGAGAGAAAGAGCAAATGCAGCATTGAATGTTATTATCATTATCTGATCCTTCAAACGATGGAACCAAAAAGTCATATCAGGATCTGCCGATTATTGAATATTTTTCATTGTCTATAGGTATGTACATTGTTTATTGTTCTTAACACAAGATATGGGTTTATAAAGCCCCGGATTTAAGGAACCCTGGGTGAAATCCACATAACTTTTTTTTTTTTCTTTTCTTTTCTTTTCTTTTCTTTTCTTTTCTTTTTCTTTTGAGATGGAGTCTTGCTCTGTTGCCCAGGCTGGAGTGCAATGGGGTGATCTCATCTCACTGCAATCTCTTCCCTCCAGGTTCAAGTGAGCCTCCTGAGTGGCTGGGATTACAGGCATGCACCATCACGCCCAGCTAATTTTTGTATTTTGAGTAGAGACAGGGTTTCACCATGTCGGCCAGGCTGGTTGCGAACTCCTGACCTCAAGTGATCTGCCCATCTCGGCCTCCCAAAGTGCTGGGATTACAGGTGTGAGCCACTGCACTTGGCCAAAATCCGCATATCTATTATCTATTCCAGTCAAGTATCTGGTGCCCAGAGTGGGCAGAACCAAGAAGCAGCCTCTAGCAGACACACCCTTAAAGAGGCCAGCTTCTGCCTGGGTTTGCTCTGTCATCCTGGAAGGTCTGTTTTCTACATGTTTGGTAGACCTTGAGGGATGATAACTTTGGACACTTTTTCTTTTGACATGAGGTGTTGATGTACTGGCCTTCTGCATCAATCCTTGCATTTAATCATTTATCCAATTAATATTTATAAAGTATGTGCCAGGTACTGTGTGAAGTCCTGGAGATTTAAAGGTAGCATTTAATGAGCACTTACTTACTAAATGTCAGGCACAGTGTTAAGCTCATGACTTAAAGTGTCTAATTTGTAGCCCTAAGCAGTAGGCACTATTATTATCCTATTTTGCAGATGAGAAAACTCAGAGATGAATAAGACATGGTCAGTGGCTTCAAAGTCTCTCCTAATGAAGAGGGCTTCATTTGCAGTGCTATAGCTGTTTTATGAAGAATCACAATTGATTTGTCCATTCTCCAGTTGGTGAACACTTGGGCTGTGTTCAGTTTGTTGTTAATAAAATGCTGCCTCCAATTTGTTACCTGGTACCATGTGCAAGAGTTTTCCTAGGGCATATTTCTAGGAGTCACAGGAGACGAGCAGTCTCACCTGTACTAGCTCTTGTCAAATTGTTTTGCAAAGTGATAGCATCACCCATTATCAGTGTTTAGGAGACTCCATTGTACCACAGCATTGCCATTTGCAACACATAGTTCTGAGGGTTTTCCAAGGTACCTTAGGAACATAGTGTATGTTGCCAAAATATTAATACTTATTAATTAGATAATTAAGTATTAATTATCTATTGCTGCATAACAACTTAATCAGCAGCTTAAAAGAATATGCATTTATTTCCTCACAGTTTCAGTGGGTTAGGAGTCCAGGTATGTTTAGCTGGGTCCTGTGTGTCAGGGTCTCACCAGCAAGCTGCAATCAAGTGCCAGTCATGGCTGGGTTCTCATTCCTCAGCTTGCCTGGGGAAGAATATGCTTCCAAGCTCATGTGGTTGTTGACAGCATTCAGCACCTTGTGGCCGCAGATTCTTCCTGGCTGTCAGCTGTTGGCTACTCTCAATTCCTTGCCAACTTTCCTCTCTGTGCTCACAATATGGCACGGGGTCTCCCAGCAAGGTGAACATTTAAGTTCTGTAAGCTTCTGTCTTGGGTAATACAACCCAGAATGGACATCCTATCACGTTTGGCGTATTGTATTAGTTGAAATAAAGTCACAGACTGGCCACATACAAGGGAGAATCGACCAATCAATCGACCAACTTGGGAGCAAATGGAGATTTTAGGACCAGCAACCACACAGAAGGAAACCAAGGATACAGACAGCAATAAATGGGAACTAAAGTACTAAAGCCAGAAATGGCTACCATTTCAAAATAATCATTCTGTGGTTATCTCTGTAGGAACAGAGTTGGTTCCTCAACTGAACAGAAGAAACAGAAAATCAGATGTTTGCCTGGATGCCATACTCACCGTACTATCTTCGGGAGGAGAGGCAGGGATGAGCAGAAGTCAAGCTTTGATGGAATTCACGTTATCTGTTCAGTCACTACAAGCCTTTGGACCTGATGTTCCTTCATGTGCCAAGGAATATTTGACTCAAAACAAAGGCATTCACCACAAAGTTCATGGCCTTCTGCTGTTCTGACCACAGCATAGATCACCTTCACACTGTCCGGACAGTGCTTCATTTCTCCCGACCACCTCCCTTGGCCCTGTTCCTGAAGGATGGAATAATTAGAAAGTTTCTTTTATGTTGCTTCTATTCAATATGAGCTTTTTTGGTGCCCTCGAGTGGTTTTGAGGGCAGAAAATACCATTCAGAGGTTAATGTTGCTTTTTAAAAGTTAATGTTAAATTTATTAAAGTTACAGATTAAGAAGCCCTATTTTTCCTAAAGCTTTTATGTTCTGCATAAAATCTTATTGTTTCTTGTATATTGTATATGGTCTGTCACATTTTCAAGAACTGTGTTAAGGGCCTTTGAATAATATGTGATCCTATTTATAAGCTTAGCTAATTTAACATCCTCAAGCATTTTAAACTGAATTTATAAATCAATATATTCCATTTCTTTTAAAATTACTTCAATTTTCTGATTCAACTAACATAATCTTTCTGAGTACTTAACAGAGAATACCTATCCATCAAACTCATGAATAGGGTTAACTTTAAGTTCCTTTAAATATTTTCAATGATCTATATAAACTTAGTAAAATTATAACTTTAAATCTAAATCAATTATTCACACATTATAAATTGGAATCTAAAATCTGTTCATTTTAATATTAGGCCAAATATCTTAAACATTGCGTGCATGTGAGATACCAAATATGTGCTTCTACCTCACATAAAGTATTAATATACAACAGGTTAATTTTAAGGAAATTACACATCCATACTTGAACTGAAATCAGCCTAGGGTTGAGTGATACTTACCCACTGTAGTGTATTAGTTTCTCTGGGCTGCTGTAACAAATCATCATAAACCAGGTGGCTTCAAACAACAGAAATTTATTCGCTCACCGTTTTGGAGGCTGGGAGTCCGAAATCAAGGTGTCAGCAGGGCCATGACCCTCAGGAGTCTCTAGAGGGGAATCCCTCCCTGCCTCTTCCAGCTTTTGGTGACTGTTGGCATTCCCGGGCTTCCTTGGCTTGTGGCCACATCACTGCTATCTCTAGCTTCATGTTCACAGCACCTTTGCCTCCACGAGTCTCTGCTTTTCTTATAAGGACAGTTGTCATTGGATTTAGGGCCCAGTCAGGTATTCCAGGATAATCTTATATTAAGATTCTTAACTTCATTACATCTGCAAAGATCAATTTTCCAAATAAAGTAACATGCACAAGTTCCAGGGATTTGGAGGTAAATTTTTTAGGGGCCACCATTCAACCCACTGCACCCACAAAAGAGCTAACTGTCATTCCCATGAGTCATGGTAACGCCCAGAGGTGGTGTCTGGGATGCTGACTGCCTTCCTGCCAGCAATGCTGCTGGAACATGCTTAGTTCTATTTATAGCGGCGCTATCAATGCCCTTCAGATGATGTGTCTCACAGTCCATGTCCCCAAGTTCACATTCTACTTTACCGAGTTTCTTCATCTCTTCACAGAAGCCTGCAGCACCCCCACCCCACTCCCCTGGACTGCATACTTCACCCAATTAGGTTTTGCAGATAGATAGATAGATAGATAGATAGATAGATAGATAGATAGATAGATGTATATTTGTGTATATAGGTATACATATATATATGCGTGTGTATATATATATATATGTGTATTTTTTTCTGGTTCTCTCCAAAGACATTTGAACTTGATAGATAGAATCCTGCATTCTTTGAATCTGTTAGGATAATTAATTGTTAGGCTTATTAAAATGACATCCAGTTGAATTCTGGCAGCTCTCTTATGGCTTTGCCTGACTCGTTGGTCACACTTCTGAGGTCTTTCCACTGTTTCAAACAGCTGGGTAAGAATTCTTTTAGGTCTTTGGGCAACTGTTGGAAAAGGAATACCAAAGAACCAATCCTGACAATAGGTCTTTACTTAAAGGAGGCAGAATTGTAGAGTGATAAAGAAACTCAATCACAGCACTTCGAGAGGCCAAGACAAGAGGTTCGCTTAAGATTAGAAGTTTGAGACCAGCCTGAATAACACAGCAAGTCCCCCATTTCTAAAAAATAAAAAAAGATTAGTCACGGTGGCCCACGCCTATAGTCCTACCTCCTCAGGAGGCTAAGGCAGGAGGATGGCTTAAGCCCAAGAGTTCAAGGCTGCAGTGAGCTATGATCACACCACTGCACTCCAGCCTGGGTGATACAGTGAGACAGAAAGAAAGGGAGGGAGGGAGGGAGGGAGGGAGGAAGGAAGGAAGGAAGGAAATAGCAAGACTCCCATTTATTAAAAAAAAAAAAAAAAAAAAAAAAAAAAAAAAAAAGGTTAGTCAGGCATGGTGGCCTGCATCTGTAGTCCTACCTTCTCAGGAGGCTAAGGCAGGAAGATGACTGGAGCCCAAGAGTTCGAATGAGCTATGATCATGCCACTGCACTGCAACCTGGGTGATACAGTGAGACCCTGGAAAGAAAGGAAAGGACAGGACAGGACAGGACAGGAAAGGAAGAGGGAGGGAACAGGAGGGAGGGAGGCAGGGAGAGAGAGAGAGAGAGAGAAAGAAAGAAAGAGAGAAAGAAATTTATATATACATATATATGCTGTGTGGTTTGGGGAAATCACTTAAACTTTCTGATCTGGTGTACTGGTGTACTCCTGTCTATACAATGGAAGTAACATCACTCCAAGTTACTTCATTGGGTTGTGAGAATTTAAAGAAATGGTGCATGCAGACTGCTTCCCACAGTGCTCAACGTATAAGCACACAATAAGTGTTAGTGATTAGAATACTTGAATTTGGCCAGCTGTGGTGGCTCACGCTGGGAGGCTGAGGCAGGTGGATCACCCAAGTTCAAGAGTTCAAGACCAGCCTGGCCAACAGGTGAAACCCCGTCTCAACTAAAAATACAAAAAAAAAAACAAACAAACAAAAAAAAAAAACCCAAAACTAGCCGGGCAAGGTGGCAGGTGCCTGTAATCCAGCTACTCAGGAGGGCTAGGCAGGAGAATCTGGGAGGCAGAGGTTGCAGTGAGCCGACATGGCACCAGTACACTCCAGCCTAGGTGACAGAGCGAGACTCCATCTCAAAAAACAAAAAACAAAACAAACCAAAACCAAAGAATACTTGGACTTGAACTTGTGTGCCTAGAGTAGTTGTTCAGAAGAGTGTTCCCATGCTCTCTTAGGGACTATATGAACACAAATTCAATGGAAAGAAACAATACAGTATTGCACACTTTAAAATATGTTAAGAGGATAGATCTCATGTTAAGTGTTCTTACCACACACACATGCACACACAGAGACAGACAAAGAACACCAGGAAATCTTTGGAGGTTATGGATATGTTTAGTAATTTGATTGTGATGATGGTATTACAGGTGTATGCATATGTCCAAACTCATCAAATATATGCATTAAACATGTGCAATTGTTTGTGTCAATTATACCTTAGCAAAGCTTAAAAAACAAACTCAGCAGATGGAAATTTCCTTAAAAGGAGGTTTCCTCCTGCATATTATACATTCATTCATTATTATTTATATCCAAATATTTACAGAACACCTACTATCTGCCAGGCTGTACTAAGTGCTTGAGATAGATCACTGAACATAAGAGGCAATAATTCCTGCCTCATGGAGCTTAGGTTCTAGTAGGGGGAGCATTTTCGAAGATGATAAGTACTATGAAAAAAATGGAGCAGAGGAAGGGGGAAGGTCACAACCAGGAGTGGGGTGGGTTACAATTTAGATATGATGGTTGGGGAAAGTCTCATGTAGAAGGAGACATTTGGATACAGACTTGAAGGAGCTGAGGAAGTAAGCCATGTGCAGATATATGGGAGAGGAACCAACAGCACAAGGGCCCTGAGGCAGTAGCATCCCTGGCATGTTCAAGGACAAGCAAGAGGATGATATAATGGGAATGGTGTGAGTGAGGGGGAGAGTAGAAGGAGGAGAGGTAAAGAGGTGACAGGGGTAAATCATGAAGGTCGCTGACATCACTTTAATAAGATGGGAAGCCATTGCAAAGTTCAGAACAGGGAAGTGACATGACTTGACTCGAATTGTAAAAGGATCATTCTGGCTGCAGTGTGGAGAATAGATGTAGAAGAAGAAGGGTAGGGGCTGGAAGACCAATGAGAGGGTATGCAGGAATCCAGGCAAGAGATCAAGGTAGCACAGTCCAAGAAATAGCACAGGGGGTGGCGAGAAGTGGTCAGATTCTGGTTTTACATTAAAAAGAAACAAGGCAGTTTGTTGACATATTGGACGAAGAGTGTGAGAAAAAGAGAAGTGAAAGAGGAGTCTAAGATTTTTTACCGGAGCAATCTAAAGAATCGTGTTACCATCAACTGGGATGGGAAGGACTGTGGGTAGAGTTGTTTGGGGGCAGGAGGGAATGTATGCGAGCTGTTTAAGTGAAATTTTCTACATGAGTTTGGAGTTTGAGAGGGAGAGGTCTTGGCCATAGATAGAAATTTGGGAGTTGTCCACAGATAGATGTTATTATGTTATTTAGAGCCATATGATTGGATCAGATCATGAAGAGAGTGAGGGTAGATAGAAAAAAGAACTGGACAAGTGGCAGTGCCCTCCAGCATTTACAAGCCAGGGAGAAGAGTAAAAACCAGTAAAAGAGACTTGGAAGGGGCAACCAAGAGAATATGGTGTCCTGGAAGCCAATGAGCTGTGTCCTCTTTGGTGCAAGAGTCTGCATTTAACTCTGGGAATTTCCTCCATGGGATGACAATGGAGTCAACCCCTTAGCAGTTCAGGTGACACCAGTCCTAGCACTCCCAGTTACCCTTCACACTTCCTCTCTAGCTAAACGTATTTTGCCTTTCTGCATTCTTCTGCAAGGGAACCAAATGGATTTTAATAATTAAAAAATAATAATGGAAACAAAAATCATGGAATATGCTTCAGGGTAGCAATAATAATTTTTAAAGTATGTCTGTAATTCATTTATATAATCTACAGAACATGTGTATCTCATACACAAATGTCCTTGAAGTCATTGGTTCTTTGGAAAATTCTAGTTGGTTCCATAGCAATGAGTTTTATATCATATGCTGCAACATGTATAAAGGCAATCCAAATGGCACTTTTTGATAGTCATAAATCTGGTGAGAGATAGCATAGGCAATCAGTGAGTATGTTGCTCCTTTCTTGCTTCACAGTATTTTTTTTTTATTTTTTTTTTGAGACAGAGTCTCACTCCGTCACCCAGGCTGGAGCGCAGTGGCACAATCTTGGCTCACTGCAACCTCTGCCCGCTGGGTTCAAGCTATTCTCCTGCCTCGGCCTCCTGAGTAGCTGGGACTACAGGTGCATGGCGCTAAGCCCAGCTAATTTTTTGTATTTTAGTAGAGACAGGGTTTCACCGCGTTGCCCAGGCTGGCGGCGAACTCCTGAGCTCAGGCAATCTGCCCACCTCGGCCTCCCAAAGTGCTGGGATTACAGGTGTGAGTCACCACGCCCGGCCTGTTGCTTCACAGTATTTACTGGAAGAGCCTTAGTCATTAATGTAAGTGCTTTTTGAGCTCAGGGTCCATTTTATTTCTCTCACTATCTTTCTTGGTTCCCAGCACACTGTTTAGCCCATGATAGATACTTCATACAAGTTTGCTCTGTGAATGGCTGAATAGTGCAAGCTGCATCAATGAGTGACTTAAACTAAAAAGACTTTCTTGGGACAGAAACTGAAACTCAGACAAGCATAACAATTATTCTTAGAAGTTGCCTTTTATGTTAAATTTATTGCATACTTTCTGGTTGGGTCATTCGTAGTCCTTCTTTCTATAACAACAACAACGAAAACAAAAAAACTCAAAAGTGAATGCTTTCTGGCCAAGGACAGGCAAGATATTTGAACCACATATATTTCCCAAAGGAATACCTAGGCAAAGAAAGGAGAAATGCAGCTTTCTAATCAGCAGCGCTGATGAGGACAGATGCTACTTTATTTTTCATACACCATTTTTTTTTGCCATGATTTTATATCAACTGTGACCACACAGATTTTATTTCTCATGCTCTAATTCAGGAATTATGATTTTCCATATTATCAAAGCAAAAAATATCTCTGTGAGAAGGCAAGCAAACCAATGTTGTCACTGAGCACATCACACAGGTGCAGATGAGAAGCTGTATCCACAGGCCAAAGGGGCATAAAATAGAGTTACTCTGCAAACCAATCAAAAGGACCATTTCCATAAGCATCCAGCTTATTAGATGTATCATCAACAGTCTACCTAGGGCCTCTTTCTGTGGGAGAAGTGGAGAAGATAAAGGTTCATTTTGTCAGTATATTGTAGTTTTTCTTATGATTCTTAGCTGTCTCTAGAATTTTTTTTCAGCATTCAGACAGACAGCTATAAAACTGATTGGCCTGAAAGCCAAATAAAATAAAACACAGTAGCCTACTTTATCATTTAATACTAGCTATTTATTATGAGCAGTGCTGTGTTGGGATATCGACCCTGAGATTAAAGCTGGGGAAATAGGATTCTGAGATTCTGTGGACACATAAAGCTCCCAAGCCATGGTGACAGATGATAATGAGCTCATACTCAGGGGCCATCTTTGATCTCAGTGGAGTCCAACAGCTATCATTTTTTAAAAAATAATGAATTGTATAAACAATGCAGGGAACATTCACTTAGCTATTCTGCAATGCAACTTCCTTGGGCCCTGAGTACACTGTCAGCCGCCCAGCCAACTGGCCATTGAGGACAGACACTCTCCTAATTCATTTATTCCTTGGTTGGTTGGTTAGATCATTCGTTCTTTCATTTATTTCAACCCATTTGGCCCTGGAAGGCATCCTTCTCCCTGAATATTCCCTGAATTCCTCATGTTCTTTTTTGCCTCCAGACTTTTTTTTTTTTTTTTTTTTTTTTTACCTCTAGCTAGGAAACCCTCTTACATCTCCAAAATAAAAATTCTACTGCTCCTTTAACACACAACTGAAGTCACACATCTTCCACAAAATCTTAAGCAATAATCTTAGAGTAAATTGCTTCTGGATTCAAATCCTGGCTTTACTCCTTATTAGTTGTGGACCTGTGGGTAACTCACATCCTCATTCTCAGTCTCAGCATATTTACTCTAAAGTAGAGGTTAAAATTCTTATCTCCAACAGTTGTTTCAAGACTAAGCATATACAGTGTTTAACACAATTCCTAACCCATTGTAGGTACTCAGTCAATGTTGGTTCCTCCTCCTTGACTCCTGTTCTCTGAATTACAATAGCAGTTAAATTTATAGCTCATGCTTACGTAATTAAACATATACTGAATTTTTCACAGCTGTATTTCCTGGAGCTCAGGCTCTTCACTGTACCTCCCCTTCACCCTCTTGCTTTAATCCATGGTTCTCAACCCTGGCTGCACATGACAATCACTTTGGGTGTATCTATGGCTGGGTCCAAGCCCCAGAGATTTTGATTCAATTAGTGGAGCCCAGACATTGCCTGAAAAAATAATTCAACTCTGTCTACAGCATAACTACAGCCAGGCAGCTAGATGGGCTGCAAAGGACACATGGCCGTTCTGAATGGTAGCACCTTAAATCTGTGCCCCCTAGCCTCACTGAGGGGGCCTTGGTCTAGCTGCCCTACTAAGTCTCCTGGTCCACTCACTGCCCTATTCCTCAGGAGCGTGATTTCTTACCTTCTCCTCTCCTCAAACCTCCTCCTTTACCATTACCCTCTGCTAATGATCTGGGGCACTCACTGATACGACAGGAGAAAAAAAAAGTGAATGCTCTCACCCTGTCTTCTAACTCCCTGCATTCATACCCTGTCTTCCTCTTCTTACTATGGATGGAATGTCCCTGTTCAGGTCGAATACCGGACTCCTCCACCTATATCCTAAAGCCCACTCCTTCCATCAATTGTCACCGCTCACCTGAGTTATCACTTATTCCACCTGTATATGTCCTACACTGGGTCATTCCCACCAAGAGCTAATAAGCTATAATAATTCCCACCTTAAACCCCTCCCTTGACCTCATATGCCCCTTTAGCTATTGCCCCATATCTCTGGTCCCTTGTCAGGGAAAAACAAACAAAAACCTCAAAAGTAGCCTGTCCTCACTGTCTCCAGTCCTCTCCTTTCATTCTCCCTTGAACTCCTTCCAGTTAGGCTTTCACCCTTTTCACTCCACTGTAACAGTTTTGTCAGGGTCACCAATAACCTCCAAGGCCAAATGGACAGTCATTTCTCAAGCCTTGACTTGCAGTATCTGACATGGTTGTTCTCTCCTGGGTCTCCACTGACTTCTAGCTCTCTTCCTATACCACTGGCTTCTCCTTCTCAGTCTCCTTACCGACTCCTCATTTATCTGACTTCAAACACTGGAAACCCTCAGACCTGTTGTAATCTCTATCAACACTCACTGTTCAAGCGATTTTGTCTAACCTCATGACCTTAAACAGCATCCATATACTGGTGATTGATATCTCCTGTGTGGACCTCTTCCCTGAGCTTTATATTTATCTGGTGGCCTTCTTGACATGTCCACCTGGTTGTGTCTCGGTGACATTCAATGTCACACATCTGAAATGGAATTCCTGATTCCCACCCACTCCCAAATCTGCTGCTCCTAGCATTTTCTCTATCTTAGGAAAAAGCAATTCCACTTTTGTGGTTGTTTGGACCAAAATGTTTGAAGTCATCCTTAAAACACATCTCTTGATACCGTAGCCAATCCATCAACAAATTCTACATTATATGTGTTTTTCAATATTATTAGATTATTCACACCTATAACTTTAAATTGCTATATAGAATCCATCAATAACAATAACTGCAAATACACAGTGCCCAGCACTATTCTAAGTGCTTTACATAAAACGTAATCTCCACAAAAACTCTGTGAGATAGGTAAGACTGCTATTCCCATTTTACAATACAAACTGAGGCACAGAGGAACTTGCCCAAAGACACAAAGCTAGTCAGTAAAAGAGTTAAGATGAAAATCTAAGCAATTTGGTTCCAGAGTCCACGTACTTGACTACAGTGCTTCATATTTACCCTGTACTTAAATATTTAGATTGTTTAGAAGTTTCCAGTTGCTATAAATCATGTCATTTTAGCCACCTTTCTGTACAAAGCCTTTTCCTAATTTAGAACAATTTCTTCAACATACATTCTCGGGAGCTGAATTACTCAAAAAGCACAAACATTCTTAATCCCTAAAATAGGCTAATTCTTAGTAAACATTGGCTCTTTGAAATCTGAATTTATATCCAGTTATTCAGAAACTAGTTTTTTTTTTTTTTCTGAATAGAGAAGACCTAAAGTAGAGCTTAGAGAGCAAAGTTTGATCCTTGATTTGATCACTATGTATCCTACTCATTCAATCTTCCAGTCTTTTATTTTCTTCATCTGCAAAATCAAGATAATCCCTAAATCACAACTTCCCCCAAGATGCATTAATCAGACTCTTATTTCTATGTTAAAAAGTTTGTCTTATTTCCCACAAACCCTGAAACTTCAATCTGTTATTGTTCCACCCTAAGAAGGTTTTGATCCATTGCATCTTTTAAGATCATAGGAACACTGAGTCTGACTTTTAAAGTGACTTTGCATATCCATATTTTACACCTCCCTTTGCTCATTCATTATTGTTTCAAGACCCTATTCTACTCACCATCTGGAAAGCTGAAGGAAAGACTACGTATTGATGTATTTGCCATGGTTTTATATCAACTATGACCACACACATTTTATTTCTCATGCTCTAAACTCAACTTCGATATCACAGATTTGGATATCGAATAGCTAATGATAAGTGAACTATGATTTTTTTTTTTGAGGTGGAGTCTCACTCTGTTGTCAGGTTGGAGTACAGTAGCGACATCTCAGCTCACTGCAACCTCTGCCTCCCTGGTTCAAGCGAGTCTCCTGCCTCAGCCTCCTGAGTAGCTGGGATTACAGGCATGCACCACCACGCCCTGATAATTTTTGTATTTTCAGTAGAGATGAGGTTTCACCATGTTGGCCAGGACGGTGTCCATCTCCTGGCCTCGTAATCTGCCTGCCTCAGCCTCCCAAAGTGCTGGAATTATAGGTGTGAGTCACTGCGCCTGGCCTGATGTTATATTCTTTTTAGGCTTTTTTCCGTTCAGTCTTTGGATGATCCCTATACTACAATGTGGAACTCCTATGTTATATGCACCAATATATTATTATTTTTTAATTTATTTTTATTTTTTTGAGATGGAGTTTCACCCTGTCGCCCAGGCTGGAGTGCAATGGCACGATCTCAACTCACTGCAACCTCCGCCTCCCAGGTTCAAACGATTCTCCTGCCTCAGCCTCCTGAATAGCTGAGATTACAGGCATCTGCTACCATGCCCAGCTAACTTTTGTATTTTTAGTAGAGATGGGGTTTCACCATGTTGGCCAGGCTGGTCTTGAACTCCTGACCTTGTGATCCGCCCACCTTGGCCTCTCAAAGTGCTGGGATTATAGGTGTGAGCCACCGCGCCTGGCCCCAGCATTTTATTTTTAAGAAAATTTTCACCTTACTCTAAAACTGTTATATTATCTTCTTCCCTCAGTCATAAAAAACGAATACAGTTGTTCTTAGAAAGGAGAAAGTTGCAGGAGCCAAGAAGACCCCTCTCCCCTTCATTCGTTTCCTTCTCTGTATGCTGGCTTGTCTGCTGACAGTCAATTTTATTGCTGTTCCTTTCTATGCTGTTCCCTGTATCAGAAAGGCTGGAAGCCTGGGAACTATATTTCCCAGAATACACACCCAGTAAATATCTCAGTTTAGATTCCACCAGCACCAGACAATTACAAGAGATGAAGAGGGCAGAGGGAAGCAGAAGCCATATTCTTCTACTAGTGGCAGATCTGAGAGTTTGGAGTGGCCTGTGGTGTCCTTCCACAAGTCACAGCCTCAGGGGCCACTTTCCAGAAGTTTCTGACCTGTGTGGCAATAATTCCCTAAAAGTTAGCTGCAAACCTGAGAGCTAACTATGGGCTTCCTTTGCCTTTGTTCCCTCTAGCCTTTCCAACTGTTTTATAAGCATCTGTCTGTTTTCAATACCTTCCTGCTTCAAATACCCAGAATGGTTTCTGTTTTTCTGACTGAATACTGACTGATATGTCCCATCTTTAAGACTTATATAAACCTGTGGTCAGACATCCACCTAAGCAAGATAAAACAGAACAAACAAATAAGTCTAGTTTACATGATCAGTATCAGATCTCCAAACCATAAACTGTAAAATGTCTTTAACTCAAAAAGAAGCCTATTTAGTGGGGTGCAGTGGCTCACACCTGTAATCCCAGCACTTTGGGAGGCTGAGGTGAATGGGTGCATTGCTTGAGCTCAGGAGCTCACGACCAGCTTGGACAAGATGGCAAAACTCCATCTCCACAAAACCCACAAAAATTAGCCAGGCGTGATGGCATACACTTGTAGTCCCAGCTACTCAGGGGGCTGAGATAGGAGGATTGCTAAGCTTGGGAGGCAGAGGTTGAAGTGAGCTGAGATTGTGTCACTGTACTCCAGCCTGGGTGACAGAGTGAGACTCTGCCTCAAAAAACAAAACAAAAAAAAAAAAACAAAAAAAAAGAAAAAAGAAAAAAAGAAGCCTGCTTATATGATTTTATTCCTCTAGGTCTCAGATAATTCTATATCACATTACAGAGGCCCAATCTAAAAACCTCAATGCCAACAGCCAATATCACCAGTGTTCCAGTGTAATGCCTTGAGGATGGCTAAAGCAATAGAAACATGTCCATCCTTCATATTTTCACCTCCCTTTCACTTTAGTTCTCTTATTTCTGTATTTGTGCATATGCTTGATTTATGATTTTTGTTTATTCTTTTAAGAGCAGGTTTTTTTGGGAATGGGTCTCCATCACCTAGGAAATGTTCTAAAAATGTTGGTTAAATTAAATGTAAAATAAATATGTGGTTTTCTATTTGGCTTGATGGAGTAAACAGCAGCTCACACATATCAAATTAAGTTCGCTCAGGAAACATAAGGAAATCATCAAGCTCTTTGGTTTTCCATATGGGATAGCAGTTCCATTGTATTTTGAAAATCCTTTTTCCCCTGCTGATGAATTTATGATGACATATCTCGCACCTGCCTAAAGCGCATAGATTTTAGGTTGTCTCCCTAGGTAATTCTGTTGCACACTAAAGCTTGAGAACCACTGCAGTAAATGAAGACAGAGCTCCTTTTCTTTGAAATCTCTATGCCAAGAGTGAAATGCACAGAATCCAAAGACTTGGGTCTCTTTTCTAGGATTCGCATTTGGGAGATGATGCACAGAAAGTGAATTTTGGAGCTGAAAAGGTCCTTATAAATCATTTAATTTAAGCCTCTCATTTAGAAGATCAGCAATTATATCTAGAGTTTCTTTGGCAGTTTAGGGCAGAACAGAAATCAGAACACAGGTATTCTGAATTTCAGTCCAATGTGTTATCTCCACGTGTCAGCAGTACTGTGGACAGGCACATGTATTAGCAGAGTTTTCTGGCTGGTAGCAGTAAAGTCTTTCCAACAGATGCAAGCGTCTTGAAGAAGAGCTATCATTTTTCTAATATGCAAAAAGATGTAACATGGGCTTGTGGCAGGCAGCCCTCCCTTTTTCTTTCAGGTATCTTATTAATATACAGTGTGGAGGCTCTAATCTCAATAAGAAAATACAATACAGATGCATTTTAAGAAAATTTGAATTATACAAAGTTGAAATTGCTGATACAGAAAAATATTACAAAGCTTTGCTGCATAAAATTGCAACTTTCTAAACAGCTGCCAAGAACTGCAAATTCTAAAATGGGCTAGTGCAGTGAATTGCAAACCATGTTCATGGAGTGTCATGCAGAGGCGCTGCATTACATTAGTAGGATGTGACCCACACTTTTGTTGATGTACCCTGGAACCTGCCTGCATGTGATTCCAGTGACCGTTTGCTATTATTTGCACAATAAACTTGTACTTAATTTAATTAATTTATTTTTGAGACAAAGTCTCACTCTGTCACCCAGGCTGGAGTGTGGCAGGACAATCTCAGCTCACTGCAACCTCCACCTCCTGGGTTCAAGTGATTCTTCTGCCTCAGCCTGCCGAGTAGCTGGGATTACAGGTGTGCACCATCACGCCCGGCTAATCTTTGTATTTTTAGTAGAGACAGGGTGGGTTTCTCCATGTTGGCTAGGCTGGTCTTGAACTCCTGAGCTCAAGTGATCTGCCTGCCTCAGGCTCCCAAAGTGCTGGGATTACAGGCATGAGCCACCATGCTCAGCCTGCACTATCAACCTTGAACTCAGAAGTTATAGATAACATAACATTCTGAACCTCTAACAACTGCCATTAGTAGCTTACCATCTGTTAATTTAGGAGCGAGCACACCAGAAGGCACTGAAGAGAAGGGTGTAAAGATAAAATATGGCATTAGGGCCAAAAAAAGAAAATAACCCACACCAACAGCATCGCCCATCGAATGTCTATGTATCTGTGAAAACTAGCCTTAAATTGTGAATATGTTAAACCATGTGATGTGTTCAGGAGGGCATCCCTCACAAAAAAACGCAGCTTCCCTGACTTGAAACACTCTTCCTGTCTTTACTCCCATGCCTGAAAGACAATGTGTAAAACTGGAGGGAGCCCTAGGGGTTTCCAATTTACCACCACATTTCGTGGTCCAGAAAGGGATATAATTCTCTAGTAAGTCTCCTAGAAGTCAGATCTGCTTTTGCATGTTTTTAATTCCTTTTAGCATACAGTGAGATGCATCATCACGTGTTTTTACTCCAGGCGCTAACAGGGCCGGAGTTTGTCACTAAGTCACCTTCACGGGCATCTTCACAGGCCTCACCTTCATTATGTCTGCTCAACCAACTAAAAAAGAGAGCCAAGTAATCTTATTAACCCCCTTCCCAGAATGATTAGAGGATTAATGAGCTAAACAAAACACTCTCAAGCTCAGGAGAAACACTAGTCTACAAACACGGAGCATGGCAGGCTCTGTGGTCTGCGAGGGGTGACATCTGCAGATGAAGAGAAGAGAACCGCACCTTCTGCAGCGCCTGATGCCGCCGCGGCCAACTCCATCGGGTCCTTGGTCTTGGTCCATCCGACCGGGGCCGAGCGCGTGCTCCGCGCGCCGATGAAGCTGAGGCACCAGAATTTCTAAATTTTAATTAGTATTTATAAAAAGCATCAAGATGCTGGGTGTGAGGAAAATTAGAACTTTGTTGGAGGCTTACATTTATTTCAAGGTTTGGTATTGTTTTTATTTGGAATTACATGAATGGGGGCAGGGTAGTGCGATCATCATTTCCGTGCTGAGGGCTTCTCAAGGTCACAAACTGGTTCCAGGTTTACTATTCACTTCAAAAAAATTCACCACAAAATTCAACAATTTATTTCCAAAGGATTACTTCTTTCCAAGCAAGCTGTCTTCATGAAGTACTAAATTCTTTCACCAGTACAGATTTATCAGAACACCTTGGACAGTGCTACAAATCTAAGAAGAAAATTAAGTATCCTTTAGCTAGGGAGTAGCCTCTGCCTTGAGTCAAGGGCTGGTCTGACTAGGTCTAGATGAAATTTTCAGGACCACCATCTTGATGGCTTGCAGATAAGCTTGGATCCTAGAATCTGAGGACACACAAACACACAGAAAGGGCCAGGGTCTGTCAAGGGTCCTTGGTGAACTCTGTGACCCATGCCGCTCCTCATTTCTAAATATTCCCGACTTCCCTACTCTTGTGCCCTTGCTGAGACGTGTGTGTGCGTACAAACAAAAGCTATATATTTCTACCCTGAGTTTCCACACTTTGGACCCCCTCCAGACACCATTCTGAATATGACACTCTGCTGCAGGGTACTAAAAATGGTTCTTTCCTCAAAATAAAACCTTTAAAGATCCCTTAGTAGCTATTTGGGGACTGGAATTCAATTTCAATTCTCTACCCTTTGGCCAGCTATAGATTCAAAATGCTTACATAAAACATTGAGAGTATGTACTTCATGGCAAATTTGATTTTTCTTCTGCAATAGAAATTTGTGCTGTAGTTACCACAAACTATATTTTTACTTAGAAAATACACAAAGCAATAATGCACCTCAACAAGAGAGAACAGATCTTTCAAAATTTTATTTTATAGGTAGCTTTGATAAAAGCTTCAGATAGACCCACATACTATACAGAGTTTGTGAAATCTACACTTTCAAATCATAATATTCTCTATTTTAGGCTATTATATTTAGAAGCATGACTTCTCGAATCCTGTTGTTACAAGTAGTTCTTGCACATAAATGTTATATCACAATAGCAAAAAAAATGTAAACTTCTTTTGCAAACTACATAAATACTATAATATCTGTCTTGAAGTTATTCTCATTTTAAATCAGAATACACTCTAAATATTTTACATAGAAAACTCTGGTTGGTAGCCTATGTGTATGAAACATTATTTTTTCTTTCTTACTGACTTGTCTTTCATGTTGCCTACTTACGTCTCTAAAGGAGAAAAATTCAAAATAGAACCCAGATCAAAATTTAGTTCACATGTAAGCCAGATACCAGAAGGATGCCGTTAACCTTGGGAAAAATAAGAGATATAAAATTATTCTACATGCTCAATCCAACATGCCACCAGTTTGTATGGAGGTAACTGAAGATAAGGACTGGAGTCAAGCTCATATTTCATTCTATGTGGAAGGGATTCAGCCTGCTTATCAATACAGCTTTTACTCTGATGTATAGAAACATCTGTTTTCAAATGAACACCTCTTTCTCTTTTCTGGTACAGCACAACAGATCATTGCTACAGCTCTAGTCCTAGAGTGGAAAGTCTAGGTGGCCTGGGAATTGATTTTGCCTTCGCTGTCCTTTGAGTCTTTAAATGCAAAGTGAAGTTGTTTAAATACACACATGCACTCCCTGACATTCTCTTTTTTTTTTTTTGAGACAGAGTCTTGCTCTGTCACCCAGACTAGAGTGCAGAGATGCGATCTTGGCTCACTCTGCAACCTCCACCTCCCGAGTTCAAGTGATTCTTGTGCCTCAGCTTCCCAAGTAGCTGGTACTACAGGCATGTGCCACCATGCCTGGCTAGTTTTTTGTATTTTTTAGTAAAGATGTGGTTTTACCACGTTGCCCAGGCTGGCCTCAAGTGATCCACCTGCCTCAGCCTCCCAAAGTGCTGGGATTACAGGCATGAGCCAGCGTGCCTGACCTCTCTCCTTGATTCTTCACACTGTTCTTTGGTCCTCTTATTCCTCTGCCCCTTTGCTGGGTTTTCTCTACCTGCTCCTTAAACATTGGTGTTCTCTTGGCTTCTTTTTCTCTTACGGCAGGAGTATCAGCTGGATGTTTCATAGGCACTTCAAACTTCACATTCTCTTCTCCTTGTTTTCTGCATTAAACCCTTTACTAGCTCTCCACTGTTTTTCACCATCATGAGGGAAAACGAGAAATAATGTGGGCTGGTGGGAGGCAGTCTGGGGCGGTAACCCTGTATCTGAAATACTCTAGGGATCCATGTTTCTTTCAATAGTCAAACTAAGCATTCCCCAATCCCATCCCCAGATATCTTTGAATAAAATCAATAAAAATCAGTAAAAACAGGAAATATATATATATACACACACACACACACATGCATATATACACACATGCACGGAGGACCATACCAAGGTCTTTTTCAGGTCAAAAAGGGTTTTCACATTGACCTTTTTGTTATTTTTAAGTAAGTATTTTTCCTCAGAATGTTCCTTTAGTTAAAAATCAGGTTTAATCTGGAGCTCTTACGTAGATTTTTCTTTGATTCCTACTGAACACCTACCTACTGGCCATGGTTTCTTTGAGGAAAAAAATACCATTGCTGAAGCATTTCTAAACATTGTTAATGCATGCAGAAAGGACTACATGGACTTTCCAAGCAGCTATATAAGGCGGCTCAAGTAACATTATTATTTATTTTGGTCTAAGCCCTTTCATAACATCCTTTTAAAATACAAAGAGAATGGCTACGAAATGGTGCCAGAACCCAGAAGGCCCAGCCGGACTGACAGGAGCTCTGAGCAGTTCACAGGACAAGTAGGGACCTGCCGTACCTCTCCCGTTTCTGTGCTTTCTCTAAATGCACCAGGTCCTCTCTTTACTGCCCATGCTTTTAAACTATGAAAAACAAATTTTAAAAGAAATCTAGCAGTGATTAATGGAGACCTCAAATAACACTGTACATGGGCTTTGTTAAGAGACAGGTAACCATTCTTAACAGCTCTTTTCCCAGAGGAGGCCTGGGTGGGCAGAGAGGCGTCCAGAGTTTAGGAGCTGCTTTTATTGCAGACTGTGCCTTGGCTAATACTATCCTCTATGTACTGGCTGCCTGTGTCACTCCTGCTGAGGACCGTGGAGGGGACGCGAGAGGGACGCCTCTCTGGGTTCTCCTGAGAGAAGCAGCAGATCATCTTCTTCATGGTGCCGTACATGTCCTCGTCCTTGTAGGAGTAGATGATGGGGTTCATGACGGAGTTGAGCAGCGCCAGCAGCAGGAACCACCTTTTCACGTGCTGCACACCACACTGCCTGCAATTCAGGCCATCAAGGAGCAGAACCACCAGGCCTGGGGTCCAGCACACCACGAATGCCCCTGCAAGGAGAGAAGAGGAAGCAACAGACGCTCAGACCTTAGGGTGCTTATTCAGGTTTTCTTCTCTCCCAGCCTTCAGTCAGTGGCATCAAGGGGCCCTCATGATTTGTTCTGACAACTGCAAGGCAAACTTCCACCTACCATCTGAGCATTTGAGACCTGGGCTTGGTACAGGCAAATAGCTGGGAACCTCCTTGACTATCAGTCACATTTCATTTCACTTTCTTTTCTGCTTACCCAGGTCTTGTGATTATGAGAGGCTCACATTTACATTCTGCTTAGGAGGCACTGCACATGCATGATCTCTGTTAGTTCTCTGAACCACACTGGGAGGCTGTTGCACTCATTACCCACATTGGACAGACAAGAAAAGCAAGGCCCAATTCTAGGGGGAGATGAGGGGAGAACTCTCTGACTCCAGGGCTCCCACACTTCACCCTACATTCTGCTGTTCTAGAAATCAGATTTTCTAAATGTGCTCTTGAAAATAAGACACAATGAGTCTATGGCATCCTCCTAGTGGTTTAACTAAGTCACCTACTCATAAATTTCATTCTTCATAAATTCATGTGGATGCTTAGTAAGCACTATATTCTTTTTGATATATTCATGGGCCATCTGCATAATCGTCTGCTCTACATTTAGATTTTTTGGTCAGAAATAAATCTTTCATGATGAGATAGTTAAAAATCTACTTTTCAGACTCTATAATTGAACATGAACAGTAGTCTGTTCTGAGTCTCTAGCCACAGGATCGTATTTACCTTACGTCTAAATTTCATGATGTTTTTCTCCTATAAGACATGGATCTACTGTTTCCCTACTATTATCATAACCTCAGATAGCAATAATGACTAATCTTTATACAGCACTTACTATAAGTGAGGCACTGGGGCAAATGCTTTCGTTGATTAACTCACAGGACCACACTATGACATTGGCATTATTATTATCCCAAGGAAACTGAGGCACAAGGGAAATTAAGTGACTTGTCTATGATCAAATAACTCTTAAGAGACACGATTTTGAACAGAGGCCATCTTTCTCCATGGGCTGTGCTCTGGGCCACTATATGACCCGCCTCTATAGTATGATGTGGTTGCTTTTGTCGAACGTCCTTGTCATCTAAATGAACTTGCTTGTCCATTCATAAATATTCATCTGAAGCTTACAATGTGCCAGAAGCTGTACTAGACAGTGAGTGAGGTGAAGGCCATGCACTCAGGGAGCTAAAATACTAACAGAGGAGATGACAAACAAGCAAGTCTATAGATGATATCACCAACTACTCTCCTGGTTAGAATTAGTTCTGCACAGCATTTCTCTTGTTGCTTTATCTTCCTTCTAAGAGATATAATACTAAGCAGGGTAAGTCAAGGATTATAGAGAGGCAGTGTAAGGGAGGGAAGAGGCACGAGCTTTGGGGTCAGACACATATGCACAGCTCAACCTATGAGCGACCCGAATTAAGGGAATTACTTCGCTTTTCTCAGCCTCCATTCCCTCCTTTATATAATAAAGCTAATAAACCCAACTATGTGAGGTAGTGGTTGTGAGGATCAGAGGTCACGGAAAGTGGTACCCAACACTGTGGTGGGTTCACTAAGCAGCAGTTATCATGAGGTGCTTTGTTTCCACAAAAAATATCTATAGGTTTAGTAGCTAGCAGAGGGGTTGAATTCCTTATTTCATAATTACAGTTCAGCAGTGGTTCCCTTTTTTCTCCACCCTGTATTATTATTTTTGGTCTGGCTGATATATGTGAATAAAGAACTGGACATGGAGATAAGAGATCAGAGATTTGGGTTCTAATTCTTCACTTACTGTACAACTCTAGGAGACACATGTCATCGCCCTGGGCTCGGCTTCCTCAGCTGTAAACTAAGGACTGACTTTAGGCTAGGTGTGAGTTTTTCTAGTGGTGGGGCAGAACTCGTTAGTGGGTGTGCAGTCAATGTGACAGGTTCAGACTGGTGTTTTGTTTTATTCAGACTGGTTTGAAACAAATGAAAGAATTGGATGGGAAGCCAAGTTTGGAACTACCAGCTTGAGAATTCATTTTAGTAAGTTTTTAGCCATACCACCTGATAATTGTGTCTGAGAAACAAGTCAAATTTGTTTGAGTTTTATGGAGAGTTAAAAGCCATAGTTTCACAGAATTCAGCAGTTTCCTACTTGGAAAAGAGTTCGGAAGCGGCTTAGCCCTATCTTTCATTCATAGGAAAAAGGCCTTCCCTTCATACATCTCAGGACAATCCAGGCAAAGGAAATGCCCTGGTCAAGGGAGGCTCTTCACCTGCTGAACAATGGTTGCTTCTCTTAAATGCCTTCATTTAGGCCGGGCGCGGTGGCTCACACTTATAATTCCAGCACTTCGGGAGGCTGAGGTGGGTGGATCACCCAGGTCAGGTGTTTGAGAACAGCCTGGCCAACATGGTGAAATTGTGTCTCTACTAAAATGCAAAAATTACCCGGGTATGGTGGCAGGTGCCTGTAGTCCCAGCTGCCTGGAAGGCTGAGGCAGGAGGATTGTTTGAACCCAGCAGGCGGAAGTTGCAGTGAGCCGAGATCATGCCACTGCACTCCAGTCTGGGCAATAGAGCAAGACTCCATCTCCAAAAAAGTATAAACGAAAAAAATATATAAATACCTTCATTTACTTGAAAAGAAGGATTGCATCCAAACTCTGCCTGTTATACTCTTCCATTTGTTTTGTGTGATCTTCTGCAATAGCCCAGGAAAAGTCTGTGCTTTCCCTATGTGATGCCCTTCAGGTTTTTGAAGACAGTTAATGCTTCGTGTCTTTCTTTAGCCTTTTCTCCAGGAGACACACACATAATTTTATCTACTGGTTCCCAGATGGATACCTCTGGACTCATTCATATTTGTTAATGCCGAGATTTTTTTTTTTTTTTTTAAAGTAATCTGGGCTTCACACAAACTCTTCTTTGAACCCTGCTGGTTCCCAGCAGTCATAGTCTGAGCATTGAGACTAAATACTCAAAAGACATTCCTTTTAGTTTTTTCTTATGGAATTTGTGCAGATTGGTAGGCAACTGACTGATACATATTTTCCAGGATTTATCACACACACACACACACACACACACACACACACACACACACACGCACGCCCTCCCCTCACTTTTAAGCATTAGTCCAGTTACCTGTTTGAACGTTCCTGACATCTCCACGTTCTCTATGAATTCTCCAAGACTACAGAGCTCAGGGTGTGGGGGTGTGTGGGGAGGTCTTATATTTAACTGCTGACATAGAGCAAAACCCCCCAAAGAATGAACTGTTGGATAAACTGTGCATCTCTTCCGAGATGTGTTTGGAGAGAGATCTTGGCCTCCAGGTGGAGGAGGCTTGGAACAACTGTGTTTCCCAGGGTCACTGCCGGGGAGCATCAGCTCAAGGCAACATCTCTGAAGCACCTGTTCTCTAGTTTAGCTATCTAGTATGTTCGGGCTGTTCTGTCAAAGAAGATTTGCCTTTTGTTGTTCACTGGAAACAGTATAAACATAAGATCGGCAAGTTTTTATTTCTCTTCTGATACCACGGCCAGCTGATCAGCCAATATTTTTGCTGGATTCCTTCCCTCCTTCCTCCTCCATCCCTCCCTCCCTTTCTTCCTTTCCTTGCCAAAAAAAAAACAAAAACAAAAACAAAAAAAAAAAAACCTTTCCTTTAACAAACCAAAGAATGATGTAATTATGATATATGCAGCTTCATGGTCAGACACGACATACTACGGAGGGGCCCTTAAGTCCAGAGGTACCCTCCCACCTCTCCTTCACTCTCTTTAGTAATAAAATGCTTTATGGCCCACAGTCGAGCAGCCTAGCATAAAGACAGGAACATGGCTCTGGTGCCAGGCTGCCTGGGTTCAAATCCTGGCTCTTCCACTGATCAGTTGTGTGCCTTTGACCACGTCACCAAACTTATCTGTGCTGTAGTTACCTCAGGTTTAAAATGAGGGCAGTATTAGTACCATTCCCAAGGGATTTATAAAAATCAAATGGATTGATTCATATACAATGATTAAAACAGCACCTGACACAAAATCATTGCTCAATAAAAAGTTTATAAGGCTTTAACTGAATGAATTATTTTATGCAATTCAATGAAAAGGGAAAATATGTAGAATTACCATACGACAAACAACATCAATGTGAAGACTTATTTGGAGTGTTGGGTCACGTGATTAATTCAAAACAGAGTTTTGTGCTGGGGAGAAAACTTTCATGATAAAAAAATCACATCATTAAAAAATTTAAAAATCACATTAAAAAAATTCACAACTAATAATATGAGCGTGGGGTTTTAGGAAAACATTGGCAATGTATTTTTATCCTTTTTTGAGTGTGCGTGTGTGCGATGCACACTTGCAAGGGGGGTGTACTCTATTATTCAAACAAAACTACAAAAAAATTGTGAACTTTAAAAAACAATGCTTAAAAGAATAAAAAATAAGAATACCTGTTTATTTACCACCCAAGTTAAAGAACTTAAAGAAACTTAAAAGAACACTATTGTATCTTTAGAGCCTCCTGGGTGCCCACCCCAGTAGCCCTCTCTCCTGCTGAGATAAACATATCATACATTTTGGGCTAATCATCTTCTTGCTTTTTCTCATGGTTTTCCAATATATGGATGTAATGTTAGACATCATATTGTTTAGATTGATCTGTTTTTCAACTGTACCATGATTTACATTGATTTTGGTTATCAATGCATTGGAATTCACTTCTAACATCTTATTTTGTTATTTGTTTCATTTTTTCTATGTTTCGTTTTTTCCCCCTCTTTTTTTGTATTGAGATATTTTTTTTTCATTTCCTTTGGTTTCATTTGCCCCCTTCCATTGGTTTGGAAGTTATAGACTCTATTACATTTTGACTTACATGTTTAACAAAGTATAAAGTTGGCCAGTGTTTGTCCTTCCTTCCCGTCAACATAAGGACCTTGGAACACTGCCACCTGGATTTTTTGGAATTATACAATTTCATATAGAAAGGACTCTTCACATCAAAGTTGGTAGTCATAGCTTTTGATGTCTGGCTTGTTTAGTTTTTCTCTCTTGACAACACAGTAACCCTCTCTTGGGAATAGCAGAGAGAATAAAAGTGTTACTCTGTTATGGGAAATACAGATCACTGCAGCTGGATGGGGCCTTAAAGATTACTAGTGTTTTTCAAACTTTTGACCAAGCCAAATGGAAAAGGAAGGAACTTTTAAAATAATGCATATTCCCTGGTCCCACATCAGACCCAATAGTCAGAATCTCTGGGGTGGGACACAGAAATCTGCAGGACTAAAAAGTTCCCTGGGTGATCATGATGCACAGCCAGTTTTGTAACCTGTTTCCCCATGCTGACCCACAATGGTTTAATCAAGCTGACTCCATAAGCAAAACCGTAGATGCCATATAGACTTAGCAAAAAGCCATGGAAAAGAGAGAGGGAGCAGAGTTTTTTCAAACGAGAAAATAAGCATCTCTAGAGATGAATAGCTTCAACTTGCACTTGGGAAAATGTTTGAGCACATATGCAAAAATAAATACACAAAGAGTGGCAGCAAAAGTAGTCTATAGGCAAGGCATCCACAGTCCTACTGTGCTGCTCTTTGGCTCGCCGTGCCAGGAATGCCTTCTCACTTCCTAATCTGAGGCCTGCTTTTCTTTCTAAGCTTAGTGCATACTCTGCCTTCTCCACTGGAGCTCTCCCATCTCTCCCACCACAGTGTCCATTTCCTCCTCTCAACTCCTGTAGCACTTTCTACCTATAGCATTCACATGGCACCGGGCACATTACCTGCTTAATTCCTCTCTAGCATTTCCTGAGAGCTCTGGGTCAGGCGGGGTGCTCAGGGCTTTACATGCACTTCCCCTGTAAAACTCACAGTCCTACAAAGTTGCTACTTTTATTATTATCCTAGACTAACATACAATAAATCTGAAATTTAGAGTAGCTCAACAATTTGTCCTAGGTGCACAAGCCAAAAAATAGAAGTTATCATTTGAACTCAGGCCTGACTTCCACATGCAAACTCTTGAGCACTGAACTATACTAGAGGTAGTTTTTAATACATATGTCTTGTGTCTCAGGTGTGTTCTAAGCTCCCTAAGCATGTACGCTGTACCTCATGTGTTTGTATTCTTAGAACTAAGTATCGAGCCCCACACTCAGTAGCACAGGAGATGAGCCAGGTGAATGTGACTGAAATTTATTCATCCCTTCAGGGATTGACAGGGATGGAACCTGGACCTGACGACTCTAACTCCTGTTAATGAGGGTCTCAGTCGAAGTGACACTCAGTTGAGCTGGTGCTGAAAGGCAAGAATGACTGTGCACTGGTGAGAAACAACGTGATGCATCTGGGCAATTCCAAGTGGTTCAGGATGGTTTTAACCCAGGAAGATGATTGAGGAGTAAGATAAAGTCTGAGAGGTGAACACAGGGCTAGATTCAGAAGGGCCCTGTGTGTAATAATCAAGAGTTTGGATTTATTACAGATCAGACAGTAATAAGCCTTTTTCAACCAGGATTTCATGCGAAAATAAAGTCTGAATGCCCTTAGGCACCCATTGTATGTAATGAACTAACTTCTAAACATCTAGAATGGTGTGAGTTATGTACCATCCTTGAAAAGATTAAAAAAATATTTCTATGTTCCACGGTTCATAAAGGAACCCCATTGAGAAAGTCTAGATCAAAGTTTTTCCAGACAAAGTAGCAATTCAGTGGGTTGTGAAGTCAATTTAGTGAGTTGCAACCAGCAATTTTTTAAAAAAATGAAACAGAAACAGAAAACATCAGAGTGCATCAAGTATAGTAAGGGCATGTTTCATAAAACTTGTTTCAATTACACAGAAAAATAAGTGTGTGAACTGGGCTGTGATACAAAATGTACACTATTTCTTACTGTGGGTCCTGAATATTTTTTTTTTAAAGTTTGAAATCCACTTCAATACATCAGTGGTTTTCAAACCACTTTTTTTTTTTTTAAGTAGAAGAATACTTTTCCTAAAGGAAATATCTCGTTAAACTTCAAAATCAGAGCTGCTCTGACTAAAGAAGGAGATGGAGGAGGGGGTGTTGACTAAAGCCCTATGTATCAGAATGGGCTCTCATCTTCATACTCCAAACAGCCTCTCCCCATACACGTCCGCACACCGAGGCCCCTCTGAGGGACTCTTGGCAATTCTACTGACCACTACTTTAAAAACACTGTTATAGAATGGTAGTTCTTTGAAGATTTTGAATCAGGGATGTGAACAAATACTGTATTTTAGAGTAAACCTTTATCTGAGTGCTCGGGACAGACTAGAGGTATTTGTGGAACTAGAAGTCAGTTCCAATCTGCATCAGAATCATCTGAGCTGCCTGCTTAAAATTCCGATTTCTTAAAACCTAGTCCTGCCAAATGAGAAAGTGAGGAAGGTGTGATCTAGGCACCTCCATGTTAGCCATCTCCCTGGGGAATGCTTTTGCATAGTAAAGTTTGAGTACTGCTGGCCTACGAAGGGAGAGTCATTTGAAGACTAGCTAAAATCCAGGTGAAACTATCAGGATAACCCAAATGTCCATCAGTGACAGACTGGATTAAGAAAATGTGGCACATATACACCATGGAATACTATGCAGCCATGAAAAGGGATGAGTTTGTGTCCTTTGTAGGGACATGGATGCAGCTGGAAACCATCGTTCTCAGCAAACTATCGCAAGAACAGAAAACCAAACACCGCATGTTCTCACTCATAGGTGGGAACTGAACAATGAGATCACTTGGACTCGGGAAGGGGAACATCACACACCAGGGCCTATAATGGGGAGGGGGGCGAGGGGAGGGATTGGATTGGGAGTTATACCTGATGTAAAGGAGGAGTTGATGGGTGCTGACGAGTTGATGGGTGCAGCACACCAACATGGCACAAGTATACATATGTAACAAACCTGCACATTATGCACATGCACCCTAGAACTTAAAGTATAATAATAAAAAAAAAAATTAAAAAAAAAAGAAAAAAAAATAAATCCACCAAGAAAAAAAAAAAAAAAAGAAAAAGCAATGGTTGTGGAGATGGTCAGAGAAGTTGTAAGGGGGAAGGAAATGTGAGACCTGATGAATATTTGGATCTAGGAAGTGAGGGGAGGAAAGACTCCAGGGTGAGTGGGTAGCATGTGGCTATGATAACTAAGCAGGGAGACAGGAGGGACAGGTTTAAGAGGAGGAGACAGTGTTCAGTTTTAGGCGTCGGGCACTTAGAACGTCTGTGGCTTCTCCGGTTGGAGATGTGTAGAAGGCAGCCAGGAGCGTGGGTCAGAACTCTGAGAGCTCCAAACTGAAATGCTGATTTGGGAGTCATCAGCAGTAGGTGGTAACTGAGGCAAATGTCCTTCTATTAATAAATATTTACTAAGCAATTACCTACCATGTGCCAGTGAATGCCTTTATGATGACTAAGTTTGTATAACAAACCTATTTCCTTCTGTGGCCAAGTGACAGGTCAGTTATATTGATAAGAAGCAATTTTTAAAAAAATTTTAATGATGCTCTACATTCCTTCAGTACCCGTTTAAGAGACTCACTAATAGTTCGATTAGACTATAAATAAGCTTTCCTCTAGTAATTAAATAAACTAGTTTGAGAGCTGTACTCAAAAATCAGTAACATGAGTTCAATGCTAAAGTTTAGTGAATAGTAAGCTAGAATATTCAATTACAGCACTGAGATGATATCTTAATGACTGCAATTTAAGGTAATCAGAAACATCAAATTAAGGAATGTCTAACACTTTGGAAGGTATAATTATATTGGTGACAAGCAAAGTAAAAGATCTTGCAAAGTCCCTAGTCAACATTATTGTTTAGATACTCGATAACAACCCCCACACCCAAATTTGGAAGTTCACAAAACACCTCAAACAGTACCTTGGTTAATACCTCATCGCCACGTTATAGGAAATAAGAAGGGAGAGCACCCTCCCGTCGGAGAAGCACTCTCCACTGGAATGTATTTCAGACAGTTCAGCATTCCTGGGGTTTTGGTGATGGACAAGGTCTCAGTTTACACAAGGCCTGTTCAACACTCAAACTTTTCTATTCCTTCTGTTTAGACTTGCAGCCATATTTCTATCTGTTTAAAAATTCACACAGGCAATTAATCAAAGAATGTTGACATATGAGTGGCACACAAATAAAACATCTATAATGATACAAACAATCACGCAGAATACTCTCACTTTGCCACATGGACTACTAATTTCATCAAAAGGGAGGATATATTTTAAATCTGTTCACTCTCTTATTCTTTGTTTTTAGTCTAGGAAAAAGCAGCAGGGCACAAGCAATAATACTAACCTAGTAAGCCGCAGGGCCATCTGATTTACTAAAATAGAAAATTATAACTCTACATAAAAGTCAGGTTTGTGGACCTCATCCTAGGGAGGCATTCTTCTTATTTGAAAAGGAATTGTTAAAGTAGAATTTCAAAGTAAGCATCTGCTTTTGGTTAGAAGCATTATAATGTATAAGTCACATATTAACAGAATATTCAAGTGAAAATGCTCTTACGACATTAAAGAATTTGATTAACAATTTAAAAATAACACTTTCAGATGTGGTATGCAGTCCAATTCACATTCATTTACCTACAGCATTTCAGAAGTCCAATAACTCAGAAAATAGATTGCCACATATATGAAAGGAATGAAAATACATACCTTTAGTAAATCTGACTTACTAAGTCAGAAAAAAGGACACTAAGATGCTTCAAATCGATGATGAGCAGTTAAACATTCCATAAATGATTCATTTAACACTATTGTTACTACTGTTGGATATTTTGACTCTAACAACTGGTTTTAGATAACTTGTTTTAAACTTGTGGCCAGTTTTCCAGCTTTGAAAACTGAAAATCTTGATACCAAGGGCAATAAAAGATAAAATTTAAAGCAGAGGCATACCAACTAGAATCACTGCCTAGACCTAATTCTAGTGTTTAACTACAGGCAACAGCTGGAAGTCATAAACCGTGTAAGAAAACACCATCTCCACCTCCAGATTCCACTTTAAGTGTTATGTGTTCTAAACAGCAATGCCTCAGTACTTCACTAGCTATTATATCAAGGGCTCTGTGGCAGCTAAAAAAGGTGAGGTCAGCTGTGTGTACTGACAGAGCAGCAGCTATTTGCCTGCTATAATCTTAAAGAATGACAGATCCCAACTAACCTTCCCAAGGATTGGACATTCTTCCTACTGAAGTCACTCCTTTGGATTCAGAAGTCCTCTGTGGCAACTCACCTAAAAATGCTAACATATTAGGCTATGGGCATGTAATATTTAATCACATAAACTGTCATTAGTACAGAACAGGGCCCTGGGGGAATGTATAAGAGATATCTCTGATGGGGTTGAAACATTGTGAAAGGACTACAGCATTGGACATTGCACAAGAACCTTGACCTACCTAGGACACGAGATTCTGGACATAACAGATGGCACAAAAATCATTCGGAGTTCAGAGGAAAGGAGTATGAATGAAGTGGCAGGCACTGGGGGAGTGGTTGAAACCATGCTGCCTTACAGAGAGATGGGCCTGGAAGAACTATAGCTCAGGAATGACATGGTCCTGACACAGGCTACCACTTTCCATCCTCCACTCATGGTTGATAAACCATGACACTATTTGTTTCCGGGCTCAGATAGGGCCTAGAATCTCTTGCAGCACAATGCTCCAAGCAGTCTCTGGCAATCAAATAGAATCAGCCTTGAAATGAAACCTCCTTATCCCCATTAGAGTAAAATGAGCATAGGGTTGAAATTAAGCAGACCCTGAGTTGAAATCCTGGTTAGGATTAAGGGCAAATCAGCTCACCTTCCTGGGCCTCCATTTCTTAACTATGGAATGAGCATGATGATATGACCCAATAGGATTTTTGTGAAAATTTAACGAGATAATA
This sequence comes from Macaca fascicularis, assembly GCF_037993035.2. Lineage (NCBI taxonomy): Eukaryota > Metazoa > Chordata > Mammalia > Primates > Cercopithecidae > Macaca > Macaca fascicularis. Next base: position 149,820,809 of record NC_088375.1, on the reverse strand, counting down.
TGTGGAAAGTGTCCAACACAGAAAGCACTCAGAAAATATTAGTTCTGACTACCCAGATAGTGTTGGTTACTTCCTCTGCTGTCCTTCTTAGGCAACTTATAAGCAGATCTGGGAGAGTGTTTCAGTTGCTGCTGTGTGCCCACACGTGTGCGCACACACAATTTCTCACACTCTGCCCTGTTTCTGTATCCATCTGGCTGTCCTGCTAGACTGAGACCCTCGGGGGAGATCTCTTTTGTGTCTTATTCAACTTAGATTACCCAGTGCTTCGCCAAATGCCACACACCTAGTGGTGCTTAATAAATGTTTGCTGAATGAAGGAGTAAGGAGTTTTGATTCAAGTCCAGATCCTGGACTACAGTGTGAGTTTTAAAAGGCTATTCTATTTCTCTGCTCCCAGTATCTCCATCTATATGTTACTGGGATTGGACGAGAAGGCCCTGTAAGGGTCCTGTCTGCTGTTACATTTGATGGTTGTGGGATTCTCTCATAGTGTCCTTTAGTCACAGCCAACACGCAGTGCTAGGAACTAAGGAGAAAGGCAAACATGGATGCTCTGCATTGTACAATGTGAGAGAATCTTGTGGTGAAACTTAAGACACCTGTCACCTGACTCCAGCAAAAACTGAGATCTTGATGGAATACAGGAATGCTCTCAGATATTCAATATCTAACACGCAATGGGCATTTGTTAAGTGTCAGGCACTGTGCTCATCGCTGGGAATAGCAAGATAAGAGACAGAGGAATAAATGATTCCAGGCAAGATATACCCAAGATGATGTAAGGGCACACTGCCTAACTGTCTTCACAAGGGCTGAATTTAATGTTCTCTGCAAGCCACCATGTTCTGTGTTTTTAAATGGACAGGAATGTTAAGAATCCCTCTGGTTGGGCATTATGGATAAAGGTGATGCAAAGGGGCTCACTGAACATCCGCTCTTTCTCCAGGTCTCCAGGACTGTACTTTATCTCTCTGCTCTTCTATTCTAGTCACAAATCTATGAGTGCTACACCATGTTTCTAAGCTCCCTCTGTTTAAAAATGCACCATTAAACAAAATGTTGCCAGGTTTGATGATGATGGTAAGAGGTTCCTAACTCAAACAGAGAAAGGCCCAGGAGGCAGGGCCTACTAGCCTGTCTTGGTCACCAATACGGTGGGCAAACCCTGAGGATCTCAGTCCCCGCTTACTGTGGGTACTCAGAAAATCTGACAATGAACAGAAGAACAAATGTATAAACAATATTCCAAAGTTACAGAGCAATCACACTAAGTACTAATGAACCCTTCAGGCTATATAAATGATGTGAAAACCAGTATAAAAGCACCATATGGACATGACTTTCCTGAGTGTAAGGTCTTGCTGGGTGTGCACTAGAAAATATAATGATAACGGTGCCTTGTGGAGTTGTGCAGTGTGAAGAAACGTCACTACTCTAGAGTTCAAGAGTTATTTTACATATATTTTTGAATTATATAAAATAGCAACATATAATATGTATTATAGGTCAGTAGCGCTCAACAGCTATATCTTAAATAAAGGATAGATGTGATTTGTATAGACAGTCTGAAGAATTTCAGTCATTTCATCATGCTAGTATTTGTCATTTTGATGAAATCATATCAGAAAAATTCAAAAAGAACTTTAAGTTTTGAGGTCACAGATACTCCGGAAATACTATAGGTTTTCAAGATTATGTTTCCTTTCTAGCTGACATTTTCTCTGAATGGTTGCCAGGGCTTTTTTTTTTTAAATCTTAAATTTAGTAAACTGTAAAATCTTTAGGTCTTTACATTTCATAAACTCAGCTACATTTAGGAATTTTATAATGCAGCTAACACCCCTGAAAATCATGATTCATCCAAACAGTGGCATACTATGCAGCTATTGAAAATAATAATATCAATATGAAAGATGTTTATTATATATCGTTTTTAACCAAAAAAGGTTCCAAAACACTACGCATAGTATGATTCCGTTCTGACTAGATTAATTAATTCATTAAATAAACTTATGGATAAATTAACCAGGCATTTGTGCATGTGTGTGCTTAAAAAAAATCCTGAAACAGATACCCCAAAATCCTAGCACATGTAATCTTTAGGCAACATGATCCAAATTATTTTTACCTCTTCCTTACATCTTTCATTATTGTCTTAATTTTTTGCCATGAGCATGTCTTTCTTTTAAGTAATACATCCTCACTAAAAGTACGCCTGTTTCCATTTTGGGAACAAATACATTTGCATGCACTAGATTTCTACGGCAAGAAACACTATAAGATTGATATAAGTTAAGAAACTCAGAAGTCATGACTGACTTTCCCAATTAATCTTTTAATGGCAGTTTCACTTAATTTTATCTACAATTTACTAAACAGAAAAATGCACCGCAATGCATTTTATATGAGGGAGTCATTCAATGGTAAAACCACAACATAATCCTTGAAGTGGAACCAATAAAAATCAATTGCATACAATGTGTGCTTTGTTATTGCAGTACTAATTTAAAATTTGTTCTATTAGTTGTACATTAAGTCACAAAAAGCACAGGGAAACATACTGTACTGTACACTGAGCCAAAAGTCACAAATGATCGTTTTCCCCTTCTCTCGAAGAGCACACCTCTGGCTGGTCCCCATCAGAAAACAGGGGCTGGGGGAGATGGAAGTCACTACAGATTATGTATTATGGGGGTAGGGGTTGTTAAATTCTTTCATTTATTATCAGAGGACGAAGGTCGACAACTCCACCTTCCAGATAACCAAAGCTTAAAAACCTTTAAAATAGAAGCATACCCTCCCCTCCTTGAGAAGTGGAGCCTACTGATCACACCTCTGTCTTTTCTTGACAAACTGTCATCACCATGAGCATGTTACCCTCAGAGTGGGCGATATGACTGTAGAGTTGCCCTTCACTTGTGCCCTCACAATAGAGCCATACCCGTGTTCCCTGTGCCCCTAACAGGCACTGCTGACCATTCAGTTTGCTAATTTACGGTCGACTTAGAATGCAGATAACCACATCTGGTAAGAACTGCAACTAAATAAAGTCAACAGAGCTCTGAAGAATGGCATCATGCATAAAGCACTTTGAAAGGCTTTGAGACAACTATTTGTGTTCAGAAGACATTTTCTACCATGGGTGTAGGTACCAGAAGATTGTTTTATAGATTAAATAAGTCCAGGGACACCAAGAACACACAATTCATATCCACATGGGCTAATTTTAAGAGTTCATTCTTCCTCATGAAAGATGGACAACACTCCACCATTGTGATTACTGAAAATCCAAACAAACAAAAAACAGCTAAACCAAAAGAAGAAGAGGAGGGGGTGGAGGGGTAAAAAGACGAAGAAATAATTATTTAGCAAGTATTTATAGCTTAGTTACCAAGTTTCATCTGAGACCTGGACACTGGCACTAGGACCCAGGAAAACACATTCATCTCTCTCTGTCTCTCTCTTTTTTTTTTTTTCCTCTATTCCAGGCCCTCACTAAAAGCAGGATAAGTGAGCCTTGGACACACACACAGATGTAGAGATATGCTACTGTGAGTGTACACCGATAATTCTTAAATACTCAGCTTCTCCAATAATGTATTTTGCTTTTTTATGCTTTTTGCTGCCAGGAGGGGAAAAAAATTCAAATGGCAATCATTTATAGTTTTAAATTGGCAGGGGTCTGATTCAGAGCAACATTCAAATTCTATCGAAATACCTTCCACTTGCGACTTCTGATCATATCTAACTTTTCCTTAAGCTTGTTAGAATTGGTATTTACTTTAATTTTCTTCAAAGGGATGTAATATAACACCATCTTTGTTTTCTAAAGGCTTTTTAAAAGTTCACTTTGTAATATACAAAGCAACGTTAGTAAGAATCCCAAGAATATGGCACTAATTACTGATTACCCTTTGAACTGGCAGGTCATAAGGCCACAGGTGGAACATGGACTTGTTTTCTTCCTCTCCTTGTTTCTTAGCTCCTTGGCTGTCCCATGGTCCTCCAGGCCTCTTGTCTCACATGTTCTCCTTTACACACTTTTCTTCGTTTTCTCTTTTTCCTCGGGAATTCTGCTTCTTGCAGAATTTCCTCAGATATTCTGTAAATATTCTATTTGTGATAGCAACCTCTCTTAATTTAGTAACCCCTTCGAACTTCAAGAGCACTCCATTGATTCCATTGTTCAGATTATGGGTACGACGTTGCTGTCCAAGGACTTTATGCATCATCCAACAAGTATTTATTAAGCCCCCACCAGGAGCCAACGTTAGTGCTAATACTCAGGACACAGGTAAACAAGATGGACATGAGCTCTTCCCTAGCTCCTGACTTCCTCGGCTCCTTCTCATAGTTCAGGTCTCAGCTCCAAGGGGATATCTTTGGAGAGGTTTTTCTTTGTGCCATATAAATTAATACCCAGCCCAGCCATTCCCTAAAATATTATTCTGTTTGACTTCCTTGTATCCCTCTCTGCATTTTTTTTTTGTTGTTTTTTTGTTTTTTTGGTTTTTTTTGCTTGTTGGTTGATTGGTGGATAGATTGATTTGCTTGTTGTCATTACCCTAGTTGGAAAGTAAACTTGACAGTGGGAACTTTGCCCATTTAATTCATCTGCAGGTACCTTCCATGTATAAGGTGCTGTCTAGTTCCCCTCTAGAGATTCCAATTCCATGAATCTGGAATAGGGCCCAAGAATTTGAATGTCTACCAAATTCCCCCAAGGGATTTCCATGCTCAGCTGTTAAGTGGGAGGTGCTGGAGTTTATACAAACCCAGATCTCTAACTCATCTGCCAATCTGAAAGTTTGATGACCACATCTGCTTCCATCCCATTGGGGGATCCTTCTCCTGGAAAGATACATTCTGGAGGCTCCTGGGAAATGTCACTTGGTAATAATGAACAGCATGGGCCTATAGGAACTTATAAAAGATCAGGTCAGTCAGGCTCGTGCTCAAGAAAAAAATTAATGGTAAGGCACAATTTGGTTAATAATGTACTATAATGATGAAAATATGCATCCAGAAAAAAGAAAAAGAAACATTCTTTGGAAATGTTTTCTTAGTTTGTACTGAGCAAACTTTCAAAGTTTAATAGAAGGAATATGAGGGAATGGGAGTAGAGTAAGGAGCAAAGCAGAAAGCGGCCAAGTAAGGCAGAGGACATAAATAGAATATGTGTAAGAGACAGCAAGGGAAGGAAAGCAAGCGACAGACAGGGCAAGTGGTACAGGGCGATGCCATTAAGGTATCCCATAAAAACCTGAAGAGAGAAGAAAGGCTGCTCTTTGAGTTAAGCCCTAAACCAAAGTCACCATGCAGAGATATTGTAGTACCACACCTGTAAAACCTTTACTGAAATCTGACTGAAGGCAATGACATCTCAGAAGAAAGAATGTCACCAGAACCAGGGTTGTCTAGAAGGACCCTATGCAATTCCCAGAGAGAAAACTTCTTGGTCAAGATCAGCCTGTTCTCATAGCTAGTTCTGCTAGTTCTCTCTTGTTCTGATTCTCTTCAAAAGGCAACCTGTTTGTAACTGGACTTGCCAAGTATTGAGTATCTGAACTCCTTGGTAATTATATTTCCTCTGTCCAAATAAACATGTCCCCATTCTAGTTAATTAGATACATAAACAGACTATCCAGAGACAGGGCAAGCCAAAGGGAGGAAACAGGCAAATTAGCTGGGACCTCCATCCCTCATTCATGTTCTTCCCCCTGCCACTGTTAGTGCCTGGTGACCACCTCCTCATTCTTTGAAAGCCAGTTCACTTTGTCACCTGTGTGGGAATCTTTCTCCAGTCACTCTCCTCTAGGTTGAGTCCAACGTTCCCCATTCCACAGCACACTCTACACACTTATTGTCAAATCAGACACCATCAGTGGATTATCCATCTGGTCAGCTAGACTGAGAGCACCTTCAAGGGCAGAAACACTGCCATTTTCAGCTTGGATTTTCCACACCTGATCAGACCAGATGCTTAGTAGGTGTTCAACTTTCAGAGAGGCAGCAAAGGAAAGCTGAAATGTCAGAGAGGAAACACAGAGGGAATGCAATGGAAAATTAAATGTGCTCCCTGCCAGGATTTCATGTAGAATGACTCATTCCATTCTACTGTTTTCAGACGGAACGTTTCTCAAGCAATCGACCCTAATCACTTTTACCTCATCCCCGGGTAAGTGCGAGGCTACAGCACCACAGGAGACCCACCTTACGGATTTACTCAATAGCCAATTCTGTTCCCAAGCTTTGCAAGTTGGTTGTTTGGAATTTAAAAGACACTGTCATGAGCACACTGACACACGTGGCTCATAGGTCACTCAAGAAAGCCTATTTCCCCTATATATAGTTGATTACTTTATAGGCAATTCCAGACTTACAGCAATTTAATTTGTAGTTGTTTTTTTTTTAAATTCTTGGCCAGTTAACCCTTTTTTTACCCTTGCTAATATTCAGAAGCAGTTTCAACAGTCTCCTCTCAAACAGTGAACCTCACCTTGTGTGAGACCCTGCCAGTTCCTGCAAGGAGTAGAATTGGTCTGTCTCTGTTTTTTTGGTTATTTCTCCAAGACCCCTCAGTCCTTCCCACCATTCCTGATATTTCTCACATCTCTGTATTTGAAAATAAGCTGGCCTGGTGCAGTGGCTCACACCTGTAGTTCTAGCTACTCCGGAGGCTGAGGTGAGAGGATGGTTTGAGCCCAGGAGTATGAAGCTGTAGGGAGCTATGATTGTGCCACTGCATTCCCACATGGGTGACAGAGCAGGACTCCATCTCTAAAAAAAAAATAAAATAAGCTAAATTACAACTTAAAACATATAACTGATTACCCTCTTTACACTGTATGATACACACACACACACACACACACACACGCACATACACACACATACTTCAAAGATACAGGTTTGCTTTATGTTATATATAGGTAATTCAGAGTCAATAAAATAGAGTATTGATAAAAACTCCCATTAGAGAAATACTGAACATTCCAGGCTCTTGGGTGGAAACCCAGTTCCCTATTAAGACATTGCTCCTACTGAAAATTTGACTGAAGTGAGTTTCTATCATTTTGTTCTGGAAAGCATGCAGCAAGCTCAAATACAAGGACCACCCGCATGAACAGTGCTATACTGCCGATCCACCACGATCCTCCCGAAAGGACAGTCACAGCTACAATCTGTATTGTGAGCCATAAACAGGCCCCCTCCCCATCTAGGAGCACTGATACAAAATTCTAATGTGCCTTTTCTTGTTTCTTCCTACAATCATCAACTCACTTATAAATCTCTGTAATAAGTGTTGGGAAGTCAAGATGGTTTGAAAGACAATACCTTTCCTCCAACTGTTTGCCCCCAGTAAGTCAAAATGTGCACACACATAGAAATAACTGTCACAGGCAGTAAATGACACATATTATATAAATGGAATAGGTGAATGAGTTAGGAACTTAGAGAAGATATCACAGGTTGAGGTAACTGAAGACGATGTGATGCAGAAGATAGGGTTTAGGGGCAGGGTCACAAAGGAGTTGCAGGAATTGAATTACTAGGGAAAAGGAGTACTCTCAATTTGTCCCTCTACCCCTTTGGCCAAATATGTAACATATAAATACACCAAACGCCTTCGTGACCAGGTACCATCCCTTGGTGCTGTAATAACAACAAGCTGGGTCACCTTCCAGTGCACGTTTCGCCCAAAGAAACTGTTATCACAGGTGGCTGGGCAGCTAGGGGTTCTCCTTTAATTTTGAATGGTTTATTATAACCTAGAACAGAAGAGTGTGAGGCTCTTCTTACAGGCCATGAGCTTCCACATTTGGGTAAATCAAATATACTGAAACCACATTATGTCATAGTCTGAAAGAATCCTCTATTTAAAAAGTTACTTTTACTATCCTAGTAATCAAATGAGATGAGTAAGTCAAAATGTGTAAACAACAATAAATATTTTGTAAATTGTTAATCATTGAAGAAACTTCTAAACCACATAAATATAGAGGCTGAGAACGATTAAAGTTTAAATGGTTCTTTCTTTGAATTAGAGATTGTCTGCTTTGGTTCAGGATACGGGAGAAATCAAACACCCTAAGTTCAGTAACAGGAATGTGGTATACCATCTCTCTTAAACTGTGGAACTAAAGACACCATGACCCTCAAATAACAAAAAGCTCATATTCATGTCCTTTAGGTTTTTCCGCTGCCCCCTAGGAAAAACATTAGAACTTCCTGTTTCAACATATTCCTTTTTATTTTCCTGAAACAAATGTGTTTATTATTGTAAACAATGACTCATTTGGCATTTTTACCAATGATATAGATACACTGAAACATTTACTAGTTAGGTAAACTTGGGTAATACTCCCTAAGCCTTGTTTCCTCATCTGTAAAACAGAGACAATAAATCCCCCTCCTGGGATTGGTAAGGACTGAGTGAGAGAATGGATATAAGCCATCTAATATTGGGTCATCATCATGATCATTAGCTTGCTTTATTACTCCAGGAAAGGCCTCGTGGGGTCTGATATTTGAAAACTTAGAACGGCATTGGTCAGAGGGGCAACATGGCACAGTGTTTTAGCAGCATGGTTTCTAGAGCCAGACTGCTGGATTCAAATCCCAAGTCTATCACTTCCTTATGGGTAACCTTAGGCAAGGTGTATTTAACCTGTTAGCCCATCTGTACCTCATTACCTTATCTGTCACACGGGGATAAGAACACCCAGCTGCAGGGGTGGCTGTAAGGGCTAAATGACTTATGATACCTAAAGTGCCCACAACAGTGCTTGGCGCGGAGTAAGGCTCTATGTGTCAGCCATTCTTGCTGTTGACACTGCTCTCCAGCTTTAAAGATGGTCAGACTCAAACTCAAGAATCTGGGAAGAGCTGGAAAAATGCTTAGAAACCAGAGCTAAGTGAGATACAGAAACTAGCTATTCTTTTCTAAGTAATTCCAGAGGGGTGTTGACTTTTCAAAAATAAATTTAGTCATTTAGAACAAAGCTGCCCAGATGGAGCTAGGTGAAAAAGACCCGAGTGGTAGAAGTAGTGTGCCGAGACTGAGCCATTAACCATGCCTCTATTAAAGCCTAGCCATGCTGTAAATTTTTTTTAAAAAAAGTTCATGTCCACTTTCTCAACTAGATCATATAGATATCAGGGATTGGGACTATATATTGGTACCATTTACTTTCATATTTCCAGTGTGTAGCACAGTGCCTGTCATAAGGCAGGCATTTAATCAATATTTACTAATGAGCAAATGATCAAATGAGCGCATAAATGAATAATCTGAAGATACAGGTAGCTATTTGCCAAAGTGCAAGAAGATCTTTGCATACTAATAAGAGTAGAATTTGACCCTTATATAACCAGGTTGGAGCCGACAGCAAATGAGAAGATAGATGAACAGAAGTGATGTTACCATACCCTGGAAAATCAATTTTACAGTTCCTATGGGTCCATTTTACTGAACAGAGGTTTAATTATGAATCATCTTGTTTGCTTGGCAATTCCAGTTAGTCCAGCCAGAGCAAATGTGTTTCATGGGGCCTTTGGCAAGACTGCTTGTTTCCTTTTCTTTGTATGTGTGTGTACGATGATTCATAACACATACCCATGCAATTGAAGTATTTAACATTTGTGCCTAGTTAAAATGAGATCAGGTCATCAGCCCATTCTTATATAAAGTCTCAGCAATAAATCTTTTTTTTTTTTTTTTTGGTAGAATCACAGACTCTGAGACTTGCAAGAATTCTTACAGAGTGTCTATCTATCCTCCCACTCTATGAAGGAATCTCCTAAACAGCACTACACACAAGGGTCATCAACATCCGCCTAACACTTCCCACAGGCCTTCACCTCACTGCACCAAGCTGCCAGCTCCACTGGAGAGGAGTTCTGATTTTTAGAAAAGTCTTCTGACAATGAGTTAAAATACTCTTCCTGTAACTTCTACTTGGTCCTAGTTTTAACTTCCAGACCTCCGAACTAAAATTCTTTTTTCAGGTAACAATTCTTAAAATGTTTTAAGAGAATTGCTATGTCATTTCTTCTTTTCTTTGGTGACATTCCCCCAACTCCTTCATCTGTTCTGGATCCTTCAAAACTCCAGGTATCTTCCTACAGGTGCTTACTACGCTGACTAAATTCCTCTTAAAATGTGATGGCCAGATTTGGCCTTAAGATGCACCATGGACTGACTTGTGTCCAAAGAAAGCAAAACAATTTGTTCTCCAACTCTGGATTCTACACCTTTGATTAATGTGCCTGCAATGGCATGTCCCTTTTTGGAGAACCAGGTGGGCATGACGTCATCTACCCCACAGCATATCTGGTTCATAGAAACCCTTGTCTTTCGCTTTCCTTGAACATGCATTGTTATCAAGACGGTCTTACTCATCTTTGCATATTTGCGATTTGCAAATGTGTGTTTGTGTGTGTACATGTGTGTGTTTTATCTAAACAATGAGCATATCTAGTCTCTTAAAATGCTGTTCTTACTTGTTTTGGCATAACATTCTACTCTGTTGATGGCTATGTAGATCTGGAACCTCCTACTTAACATATTAGCTATTCTTCCAACACATTTTGCCACTTACATGCAATTTTTAAAATATCTTCTACAAGTCCAATATTACTATTTTGCTCAAGAAATACAGACCAAGTGCAGATTTCTCTAGCACTTCTTGAGATTCTTGCTAGATTGACATCAATCTTATCTTAATCACCAAATTTCAGGTGTAACTGTTCAGTTATTGATGAATCTCCTAACTGTTCTAGCACCCTGCCCACACTTCTTGGTCAACAGAATATTGTGTCCAATTATCAAAGGCCTTCTGGATATCCATATACTACATACTTTCTAGAGCATTTTCTTTATTTAACTAGCAACCTTATCACAAAATGTAAATTGAGTTGTTTAATTTACCTGATGTGGTATGAATGCCACTTTTTTTTTTTTTTCAACTTAGAAACTCATTCTACATGGCTGGGTGTGGTGGCTCACACCTGTAATCCCAGCACTTTGGGAGGCCAAGGCAGGCAGATTGCTTGAACCCAGGAGTTCAAGACCAGCCTGGGCAACATGGCAAAACTCTGTCCCTACAAAAAAATACAAAAATTGGCTGGGCATGGTGGCACACGCCTGGAGTTCCAGCCACTCAGGAGGCTAAGCTGGGAGGATTGCTTGAGCCCAGGATGTCAGGGCCTCAGTGAGTCATCATTGCAACACTGCACTCCAACCTGGGTGATACAATGAGACCCTGTCTTTAAAAAAACAAAAACAAAAACAAAAAAACCCATTCTGCAATTTTGCTGAGCATATGCAATTTGTCATCAACCATTAAAATAGTTAACCAATATAAATTCATGTCTAATATAAAACCACTCATTTATAAAATATTTCCAATCTTCTGAACGTGGTTAGAAAATGAAATTTAAAGTTCTACTCTTTAAAACTGACATGTTCCTTTTTTCTCAAATATACACCATGTCCTGGGGAAGAATAACATTTCATTTTCAATCAATTATACTAACTTATTTGGAATTTAATTTAGAAAATTAGAACAAAATCTTAAAATCATAGTTCTCTCTGAAGCTGAAATGGCCTTTTAGGAAAATCAAAACAAAACAAAACCACAGTTCTCAAATTTAACAGTTATTTCTGTCTTTTCTAATTGCCTCATTTTATAGATGAGAAGACTGAGGCTAAGTAAATATTAGCAAATAATATAATGAAAGCCAAACTTATCCTGCAAATTAAAAGCTCTATATTATTTATGTTTGTTTTAAATTGATACATTGTAATTGTACATATTTACGGTTTACAGTTGGATGTTTTGATACATATATACATTGTATAATGATCCAATCAGTGTAGTTAATATATCCAAAAGCCTTATATTCTTAAGAAAAAAATAATTCTATCACTAAAGGAAAAAACCTTACTTTATCACTTTAATTTGTTTTTGTTTTTGTTTTTTATTGAGACAGAGTCTCGCTGTCACCCAGGCTGGAGTGCAATGGCGCAACGGCTCACTGCAACCTCTGCATCCCACATTCAAGTGATTTTCCTGCCTCAGCCTCCTGAGCAGCTGGGACTACAGGCACGTGCCACCACACCCAGCTAATTTTTTGTATTTTTAGTAGAGACGGGGTTTCACCATGTTAGCCAGGATGGTCTTGATCTCCCGACCTCGTGATCCACCCGCCTCGGCCTCCCAAAGTGCTGGGATTACAGGCATGAGCCACCGCTCCAGGCCACTTTGATTTTTAAAAACCACACTTGATATAAATATCATGGTTTAATTATTTAAAGAAAGAAAATTCCCCTAGGCTGATCCCACATAGTCAGCAGGTATGCTTCCCTGCAGGTTCTAAGCCAGTCTGGGGCCAGCAAGAATTTGGAGTCTTTTCCCACTATGGAAACAAAAGAAGACAACATCACCTCTGATGCAGTCAACAGAGGAGTGTATACACTGCCAAACTTAGGCAGAAGTTTCTCATTATAAAACATGGAAACACAGTGCATTAGCAAAGTCTTTATTACATATGTTATTACACACCCACACATAAATAATATTCATAAGTTTCTCATTATAAAACATGGAAATACAGTGCATAAGCAAAGTCTTTATTACATGTTATTACACACCCACACACAAATAATATTCATAAGTTTGTTGACACTGAAAAGAGAGTCTGAAATGCTAACGATGGTAATGAGATAAAGAAACAGAAGGGTGGTAAGGCTAGAAGAGTTTGTGCAGGTTGTAATCAAACTTCACTTTCTTTTATATACCACTTCTTTTCTGGACCATTGCAAAATCAAAGGGTATATGGTTTCCATCTCTGAAAAAAAATGTATGTTCCTATTTGCACAAAACCAGGGTATCTGCTATTTGGAGCTAGAAGAAAAATGATACAATTCAGAAATGGTATCCTTAGATTATACATAATTCATTTCTAGGACACCTACTTGTGAAATATCCTGGGGATGTTTAACTAGATGACTCCTATGGTTCCTACTGGTATAATGTGATGTGATTAAAACATCTCCTTAGAACACTAGAGCTCTGCAAAACACAGTTCTAGCATGTATTGGGGCACAAAGAGCACAGGCCAGCTCCTGGAGATACAAGCTGTACTCACCTCCCACAAACGCAGTCCTTGGGAGCTGGGGACAAGCAGGGGATCCTTGGGGCAAAAGGTATCTGAGGGTGAGGATCGCTGTTGCCAACAGCCCTGTGTCAATACTCTAGCCATTAGTCTCTCGGCATGAATGCTAAGACATCTGTGCCAGCCAGCATTGACACGGGGATCCATGGTGGATTCTTTCACAGATCACCCTCTTGCATGGCATACTCCACCATCTCTTCATATGGGCTACATACCTTGAGTTACAGTGAACAGTATCACTGTGCACCCAGTTGTCCAGGATAGAAACTTGTGTGTCATCCTTGACTTCCCTCTCCCCACCCCAACATGTGAACAATCAGTAAGTACCACTGACTCTGCCTCCTCAGTTATCTCCCTAATCCATCCATTTCTTTCTAACTATCCTATCCCTCTGATGGTGGTTACATCAGACCACTATCATCTCAAGTCTGAATTACTTTAATAGCCAAATGGCTTTCTTGCCTCTAGTCTCAGCCTCTCTAATTCATTCTCCATAGTGTGGTCAATGGTCTTCAATATTAAATATAAGGTAAGTTATCTCCTTGCTTCAAAGTCTTCCAGATAAGGGCCAAAGGACACAGCCAGACAGGCAAGGGTTTATGACTTCTCCCCAACTGACCCATCCACCTCCCTGCTCTTCTGACTAACCTCTCTTTTAATCCCTTGTTCCTGTCTTGGAATTTGCAGTGCCCCGGACTGGTCATGCCATCTTTCATTTCTGGGCTTTGTCCCTGCAGCTACCTTTGCCTTCAACATGCCTTACAGGTCCACACTCCAGGTCCTCACACACCACCACAGGTTTCAGTGCTCTGTTTCATGAAAATGGTAGCTTACACTTACTGGGCAGGGTTCCATTCAAACCATTTTTATACATTCTGCCATTTAATCCTCATATCAACCCTTTGAGATAGGTATTATCATGGTCTCTTTTCATAGATTAAGAAACTGGCACCATTTAGATAGCATTTGGTGTGGAAACCAAGTGAATGATGTTCAAGCCTGGATCACATGCATCTTCTATGTGTTCCCGAGCTCCCACGGTTTATTATAAAAATGAGAATTATGTGTTTTCATAATGATATGTTTTTCCAATTTCTTGCACCACAGACTGTAGGTTCTTAAGGGAAAAGACATGTCTGATTTTTTAATGGTCTCCTAGATTAAGCTCAATAAGTGTTTGCTGAGTTAATAAACGTGGACTAGGTACAACAGCTCATTCCTGTAATCCCAGCACTTTGGGAGGCCAAAGGTGGAGGATCTCTTGAGGCCAGGGGTTCAAGACCAGCCTGGGCAACATAATGAGAACTGTCTCTGCAAAAAGTAGAAAAAATTAGCTGGGCATGGTGCACATCTGTAGTCCTAGCTACTTGAGAAGTTGAGGTAGGAGGATCACTTGAGCCCAGGAATTCAAGGTTACAGTGAGCTATGATCACTGTACTCCAGCCTGGATGACAGAGCAAGACTCCGTCTCTAAATAAATAAATACATAAAACAAAATAAAATAAAATATAATAATAAAATAAAATAAATGATGACAACACGATGCAATATGATGTAAGGGTTAGGTACACATCCTAGGACCAAAGTGCACTCAAATCTTAGCTCTTCCAATTACTGTGTGACCTTGGGCAAGTTATTTAATTTCTCTGCTTAGAACAGGAATGGTGACAATACATACTTCATATAAGAATTAAATAAGTAAATATTCATAGAGTGCTTAAGTTCCTGGCAAATACAACTATGTAAGTGTTTGCTTTCATTTTTCAAACAGGGTGCCACTTTGTCGCCCAGGCTGAAACACAGTGGCAAAATCACAGCTCACTGCAGCGTTGAACTCCTGGTTCAAGCACTCCTCCCACCTCAGTCTCCCAAGTAGTGGGGACCACAGGTGTGTGCCACCATGCCTGGCTTACTTATTTATTTATTTGTAGAGATGGGGGGTCTCACTGTGTTGCCCAGCTAGTTTCAAACTCCTGGGCTCAGGCAGTTGTCCTGCCTTGGCCTCCCAAAGTGCTGGAATTACATGTATGAGCCGCCATGCCTGACCAGTGCTTGCCTTTATTAGCATTAGTGAAAATGAAGAAACCAAAAGCACTTGTAAAACTAAATGAATATCATTAGCACAATTTCACAGGCAAGAGGAACTGACAAAGATAAACTGACAATTGTCAGATATGTGCTGGTCCTAGAATTCAGTATCATCATCCCATTACAAAGCGTCAAATATCTAGATTAAGAATTCCTTCAAAAAATCTTACAGAAGACTTTTAATAATAACAAAAACCAACAACAGCAGATGAATGAGTAGGCTCCTTGCAAACCCTAAAGAGGAAACAATCCAGAAGTATCATTCAGAGCCCACTTACTCATACAAACAATAAACTTTTATGCATAAGGACCAAATTTATAATAAAGTTACAAGGAAATGTTTCCTCAGATTTTGAGAATGTTTAGGACCAAAGAAACGCCATTTTATGAGGAAATCTTTCTGAACAATTTGGTAACCAATACTGAAAAAAAATTGCATCCTCAGACTTTGATGGGATTAAGTTGTGTATTCTTCAAAGTGAAGCAGATGTCTCTTTAAAACAATAATTGTGTTTAAGAAAAGATACAATCAAAGGAGTCAACATTGTGCCAGGATTTTATAGTGTAATTAAATATTGCATCCCTTGTCAGGGACACAGTCTTTTGCTCAAAGATTACTGGAATGGAAACCCCATTTCCTGAAAACAGTGGCCGGTTTTTACCAAAGCAGATACAGAAATACAGAAAAATTTTATTCATTGTAGACCTTCTTCTGAGCAAGCCAAAGTCTTGATCCTCACGTCTACAACATACTGAAATGCTCACTGGAATTTCCTTGTGAAACAGTTACCAGAACTTTTACCTCAAATGGTAACCAGTCCTTCAGTTTTCAAGTTATCCAGGCTTTGGGAATGAAAATAATATATATTCATTGAGGGATCCTCTCTAGATCACAGATCAAAAATGAGTTCCTGAAACTCCATTTCCCATTTTTGTGATACATATTAAATCCTACTTTAAAAACACAGCATAATCATGAACATTTTTACTTACTTAAGAGGTCCTTACAAGGACAACCAATGGCCCCTTTTGACAAGTAAGGTTTGCTTTACTCATTATTAAAAACATTTTGAAACAAAAAACCCATTACAACGAAAAATCTGGAGAGTCCCTGGATTTCGCTGTGGAGTTTGTCCTTTGGAGGAAAAGAAAAATGAATGAAACCCCCATGAGAGCCTAGGAAATTCAGTGGTTCCTGTCAGTCTCCAAGCTTTTACGTCTATACTTTCAGGTCATTTAATGTTACAACTTCATGTTTTGAGATTAAAATTGACACCTTCTATTCAATGTTATACCAGAAAAACTAAATAAGTAAATAAATAAAATAGACACCTACAAGTCAAAGATTCCCTCTTCTATGGTAACTGCTTCTACCTGCACACTCCTCTCAATCAAACTCTCTGGTGTGCGGCTACACAACCACATATCCTCCATTCATATGGTTACACAGGTGAGGCTCCTGACAAACCTGATTTCACTCCTGACCAAAATTGTTAGCTTCAAAGCACCTGAGGCAGACTGGACTGATCATAAGTCCCTCCCTGGACCCCAGCTCTGGCCAGACTTGAATGATCTAAGGGTTGGCATCTGATTCCAGGCTGGAGCAGTGGAGTCTGTTCCCAGAAAATTTGCAAATGAGAGAAAGAGAGAGACCTCGATTTATAGACTTAGGAGCTACTGGCTGCCATGTTTGGTACAACATAAGCAGAAGAAGCAGGACAGAAAAAAGAAAAGTTTGTAGAGGAAGAATAAAATTAGCTCAAGGAAAGACACTCAGATGAGAAGTGAATAGAAAGAATTTCCTGAGTAACACAGAGCTTTCCAACACCTGGTTCCAGGCTGTTCCTTAGGCATGGTAATCTCCACACCCTTGGGTTATAGAGACACTAGTGTTCTCTCCACTTTCACTTAAGCTGACATGAGTTGGTTCCTGTTTTTGCAATCAAAAGTATAGTTAATACATTGAATGGAATTCTACGTTTAAGTACGGGGCAAGAAATTGAAACACACAGTTCCTTCCAGATAAGTCATAACCACCATTATCGGATCAATCATTTGCTATAATTCTAGAGTCCCAAACAAAAGAAATTCAGTCACTGGTCAAAAGCCAAAAAGTTCCCAGGGTTTGAAACAAACCTATAATGTATGGTTATGCAAGGTGAATTTTAATCACGCAAATGAATGAGCAGAAATCATTTTCCTTACATTTCCTTTAGCTCCATAAGTTATAGGTTTGAAAATATGTTTTAAAAGAAATGCACTTAAGTAGATTAGTTTTCATTTTGATAAAATAAAAAGTATTAGTGCAAATTATAAACTTCACCAGTCTGCTTATTCATAGCACTCTTAAAAATGGTCTTCTGAAAAAATTTATCTGCTAAAGTACTTACGAGTAAGCACATTTTTTTCTTTATGTAGGTAAATGAGGGTAGACTCGGGAGTTCTTTTCAGAAGTAGAAGATAATCATAACAGTCCTATGTTTGAACTTCAAGTTCAAGATCACATTTGGCATGGATTTCAAAGTCTTCCAGGGGTGCTGTTTTGTTCACAAGGAGGTTTTTCTTGTTTGAGCTCTCTTGCATAAGACTGTTGCAGGAGAGCAAAGAAGAAGAAAAAAAAAAGATTCCCTACATGTTGAGACATGGAAGAATTAGAGTGCAGGAAATGAAAGCCACCCAATAAGCAGTGCTTCAGTCTCTGGAAGCATTCTGTCAAGGCAATTTCAATCCTCCCCTTAAAAGATGAGGCTGAAAGGAGGAGGACCAAGTACTGAAGAGAAAGTGAGCTCCCGCCTTGGTCTTCATGCTGCTTAAAAGTCCATCAAGCCTGGGGTGGGGACAGGGCTGAGCCACAAGTGCAATGCCTGTGGAGGCTCTGGCCTGCAGAAACTCTAACTCCCGTCTTCACCTTCACATTTAAAACTCCCTTTCTTCTTTTACCCTGTCCTCTTTTGCCCTCCACAAAGCTACGCCTCATCACCTGCTCTCAGCCAATACTGGAATTCCGAGTAGGGGGTGGTGTACTATTTTTAGACACCCAAGAAACTTCCCAGGCTTGGTAAGTGGAAGTTTCTCTTTGTGACCACCTTCCAACAAACCTCTTTTTTCAACTGTGATTTCTTCTCTCCCAATGGTATTAAAACACATTTAATGAACTGGGTTCTTACGAGGCAAGGCAGCGGATGAAGGGTCTGTCAGTCATGAAAGTGTGTTGGTCTAGACTTTTCCAAGCTGCAGACTTTTCCAAGGTGCAGTGGGTCTATTCTGCACTGGTATAGGTTTCAACAGGGACAGTCTTGAGCTAGGGAGAGGGGCTGTGTGAAACGCCATACCTGCTGGGTATTGGCAGAGACTTGCTGATGGATTTTAGCGGTTAAAATCCTACCCTATGCTAATAACATCACTTTTCTAAAGAGATCTAAGTGCTTCACAAGTTCATTTGCCCAAAGATGGCATTCTATAAAGAAAGTAAGTAGCCCAATTATCCTCTCCGGTAAATCGAAAGTCAGTGCAGCTTTGGGGCTATGCCTGGAACCCACCAAGCTGGCTCCTTTCTCAGGCCTTTTGCATCTGCTGTTGCCAGCTCTTCCTGGATGGGCTCTCCCAGGTCGCCAGTGGGCTCAGTCTACCCTGCATTTAGGTTTCTATTTAAGAAGTCCATGACCACCCAGTCTAAAGCAGCCTCCCTACCTGCGTCCTACCACCCTTATCCCTCTCCCCACTTTGTTATCAGAGGTCTTAACAATTCTTGACATTCTGTTCTAATTTATTTGCTGATGGTTCACCTGCACTACAATGCAAGCTCATGAAGCCAGGGACTTTGTCTTGCTCATCCCTCTGTTCCCAGAACCTAAAGAGGGCTTGGCCCACTGCAGACCTCAGCAAATGTTATATGAATGAATGAATAAGAATGGTGGCCAAATACCTCAATTTCTAGCTTAACATGTGCTCACTGCCCTGTCAGCTTTAATTTACTCTTCCATGCTTCCTGCCCTTGGTTTGCTGACAGGCACTGACAGACAGATAGATAGTTCTGGTCTTTTCAAATGTCTTGTGCTGCAGCAGAAATGTTTCATTTAAAGGTGTGTGAATTATAAAAACCTGATGTTGATTGGAAGCTTAAGGAGAAAGATTTATTGCACTGTTTGTGGGAGTGGAGATTGATGCAATCTGTTGGAGGACAATTGTGGAGATAGCTTAACAAAATTTTAAACATGCATTTTCTTGACCTACTTGAATAAATACAATTCACAAAAATAGACCCAGGAATGCTTGGAGATGTATATAAAAGGACCCTCATTGCAGGGACATTTTAATGGCAAAAAATTGGAAATAGCTCATAAAATATCATCAATCAGTATGTAATACAATGTAGCCTTATATAGCCACTGAAGAGAATTAGACATATGTTTATAGAGACATGAAAAAATATTCGTATGTTGTCAAGTGAAAAAAAGATGGAGAACTATTATGACTATTAAGAACACATTTCTATACAAAAAATCATTACTCTGAGAGTACTGTACACACACATACCCCCGACCCCTGCCACAGTCTTTTATTATTTGCAGAGAAAGTGTCTGCAAGCCAGCATATTAAACTGTTAACAGTGGTTCTAAAATCTCTAAAGAGAGAACTAAGGGGGACTTCCACTTTCTAAATCATATATTCTACAATGTGTACATTTTAGAAACAAGCAAATTACATTCACAATAATAAAAACAATTAAGATTTTTAAACTTCATTTAAATTCTGGTGCCAAAGTATGTCAATATTTATAAAACTATTTAAATTCTGAGCTCTGGGCCCAATGTTCACATTAACAAATCTGGTAACTTCTCCAGGCTTTATTTATTCCTGATCCATAAAATGAGGCTCAAAATGCTTTTCCTTCTACTGCTTAGGGTTATTGGATGGCTAAATCAAATCAATGGGAAGAACATTGAAAAGCATTTTTAAATCACTAAATTAATTCCAAGTGGCCATTATATACATTGTTTAAGCTTCTTGTTAGCATTCTACCTGTATTTCATTGACTCACAATATACTCTAGGAGGGATTTGTGTTATGACTTTTACAGATGAGGAAACTGAGGTGTAGAGAAATTGAATTTCTTACTTGGAAAGCAGAACTACAATCAAACACTTAAACTTTATCCCACACTTCATTTCACTTCCATCTCCCACACTACTCAGAGAGCAGGTAGGTATACAGGCCCTGTAAACTATAAATCTGTCAAACATGAAAGGGACTAGGATTATAGTCAGGAGCAGTAATAAGCACCTTTTGAACTAGAAAAGAAAATAAAAGTACAGTGAAAAAACTGTATGTTTCTTATCCTGCACTGTGTTGGTCCATCATTACCAAAACCAATTAATCTTTTTAATTATGCTCAAACCTTTTTATGCACTCCAAACTAGAAATCAGAACAGTTTAGGAAAACCTCTCCAGAATATGGTTTTATAAAAAGAAAAGAAAATTTAGGCTTTGATAAACTCAACATGTGTTTACTTGAGGAAAAATGAGATTTTTAGAAAAAAGTAGGGGCAAGTGAATTCACCAAGCTGTGAAAAGGATACTTTATCCACTGGGAGGTGTCTGTGAGTTTGCTTGTTACAGGAATACTAGCAATATATACAAACAAGGTATATAAACACAGCGACAGGACACATTCTACCAATTCCACATGGCCACAATCCGAAGTCATTACTCTTACCAAAGCTTCATATAAGAGGGCTCATTTCTAAATAAGATGGGTAGGCACCAATTCCCTCAGCTTCAAGTAAGCAAATTTTGGTCTGATATTACAAAACATAATCAATTTCCCAGTACCACAGGTCCAGTAAGAAAACAAACAAATTCAAGATTGTAAGTTTATTGATCATAAAATATGTCAAAAAGACTTTCCAGGCAAATTCTCATGTTAAAAAAGCCATTTTAAAGATGTTTCAGCTACATAAAGGGATAGTAGAGAAGTACGAATCACACTGCTCCAATTAAAGTTGGAAATGCTTAATTTGTGTTTCCTTGAAAGTTCTAGCCTTATTAGAGAGTCTTAAAACACAATAATACAATTTTTTATTTTCATGATGCTACAGTGATAGGCTCCTGTGCCCAATTCAGATTGGTGACATTCTGCTTGAAACTAGTAAACCTTGTCATCAGGCTAATTTTACAAGTCCCTTCTCCCCTCTCATTTATAGCTGCTTATATTTATCTGCTTTTCTTTATGACTTTCCACATGAAGCATTCTCTAAAATATTTTTGGCAAAACTTCATTCTATGCTTCCTCAAGAGTGCAGTAATACTGGAAGCAGAGTTTGCAGGTCACTGTAAGAGGTCAGTGGGAAGTCTCCTGGTGTTAATAGCTTGAGTAATATTGTTTTCTCCTTCAGACCACACCATTAAATTGTTTTCATTACCCACAAAGGGGTTATTTGTGTCAGAGCAAATGAGATCTCATCCAAATTCAAACTGGCTAATTTCAACCTAATAAAATAGTTTATTTCTAATAACTAGAAGAACAAGACAATGACAAAAAAATTGTAAAGTCTTTTTATGACATACAAGCAGAAGAGAAGAAATGTATTTTTAAAATAGGTCCTACAAGAGTTTTAATGTGCTATCTGTAAATTTTGGAGGGGGCTACTCTGTAGTTTATTCTCCTAGAAATGGGAGGGTATGAGGTATTTTCCAAAGGTTTTACAAAAAATTATATCTTATGTTCCCTGGCAATATCACAGATTCCACTTTGGACTTCTCTATTTCACTGAGTTTCCTCCATTTCTAACCCATCTTCTTTGTTCTTTTAGTCATTCAAATTTAAAGCTCTGAAGCTGGATTCATCCTTTTGCTACTCCCCTCAGCCTCAATGTGTCACCACCTCCTGAAGCTTCTATCATTTTAATGTATTTTAAATCCATTCTTCCTTTTGTTTTCTCACTGCTTTCACAGTAACTTGCTTCTGAAAGGTTTGTGCCTGGGGTAAGGGCCTTCAGAATACCTCAGTAGTTTCTTCAAAACAGGGATGTCAGGGCTGTACTAGTGGATCACTGGATGAGAAACCAGCGTGTGTGTGGGAGTGGAGGGAGAGCTCATGCATATGCTGGGCACGTTGCCCTGGTGATGTTGATACAAAGCACCACGCCACCTCCTGAAACCCACATTTCTATGAAGAATTGTCTGGGCCAGCCCTGTTTTGGCAAACTTCCAAACCCAAGTGCCTGGAGCCAGTTGGAGTCCATCAACAGGCCCAGGAAGCAAGTCCATTTCCTATCAGGGAATCTGAAGACCCCCAGTCCTTAGCTATGCCTGCTAATTGGGACCTGGGCATCTGCTTTATATCCTAGCTCTACTACTTGGGGTCTCCAGGGTAGCCTGACTGCTACTCTAGCTCTGCTGATGCCAGGGTCTTCCTCAACTCCTGTCAGTCTTTCAGAGACGTATCATCACTCCAGCGGATGCATCTACCCTTCCTGATTCCCAACCTGGCCCACATCCATGGCCAGGCCTCATTAACTGCTGCCAGGTTTCTCTGACCCTGACTTCCAACTACAGAGCCCAAAGTGGATTTAAGCACCTGATTGTTAAAGGAAGTAGCATCTGTGGTCCCCGAATCTCCTGCCGAGGTCCCACCCCTTCCTTGGTGGCTCCTGGGCACTATTCTAGGGCCCATGTTTCTGTGGGAACTACAGTTTTGGCCTGTCATCTAGGAGCTGCCACTTAACACTGGTCTGTCTGCAGCACTCCCTTAACACCACATTGAACAGCAGGCATGGGCCTTTGCGAGTCTACTCAGATCTAGCCAGTTTCTTCCCTCTACTGAATTGTCCAACAAGCCTGGCCACAGCCTGCCAGTCACCTGAGCCTTCCACCCACTGCAGAGCTCAGACAGTGGCTACTGGAAGGGACTAGTGTTGTCCATCTGGATGTGGCCAGCCACCATCTTATATGGCTTTCTTTGCCTTAAATGCAGGTCCCGCCAAGAAAGCCTTCGACTTAAGAACCCCAGAATGCCCCTGCTGGGCCCTGAGGCTGCCCACTTTCCCTCCCAAATGACAAAAGTACAGAATCCGCGGCTGGTTCTTGGCACTGTCCCTGTGGACCACATTTAGAGAGCCTCCCTGAGTCAGGAAGCCCTGTGTGATCCCTGTCATGCAGAGGCCAAGAGTCGAGAAGCCAAAATATTCTCCAGGCTCACCCAAAAGCTACCCTCCCTGAGCTGCAAGTTGCCTTAGACCAGAGACACAATATTTCCTTTCCAAGTTGGAACAAATGAAGAAGGGTCCACTTATCACCCCATAAATGAGCATTAACCTCTTGTAAGACAATCTCTATGTCCTTCTGAGAGTTCACTCCATGCAACTGAGAACATATGATTTTAGTTTCTAAGCTGCATGCAGATTCAGGTAGAGCCTCCAGAACAACCTGGGTTTGCTGTGTCACCTTAGCATCTTCACTAGTTCTCCCAGTCCCAGCAGAAAGCACAGAGCTCCACTCTGACACAGCATTCGTAAGTTTGCCACATGTCAGGAGTCACAGAGGGATGTCTAAGCAGTCATGCAGATCCTAGGAACTCTGATACATGTTTTGCAACATATGGACCCTCAGAAGTATACTCAGTATGATGTCTCTGGAGCATCCTTCAACAGAACAGTACGATGTCTAGAGAACCCTCAATGGAACATCAGGCCTAATTGTAAGACGCCCTAGAGTCCAAGAAGCTTGGAACATATCCTGGGGAGGAAAACACTGACCTTCCAAGGGAAGATACTTAATTGGTATGAAAGGTTCTGGCTGGGCACGGTGGCTCCCAGCATTTTGGGAGGCCGAGGCGGGCGGATCACAAGGTCAAGAGATCAAGACCAACCTGGCCAAAATGGTGAAACCCCGCCTCTACTAAAAATCCAAAAATTAGCTGGGCGTGGTGGCATGCACCTGTAGTCCCAGCTACTTGGGAGGCTGAGGCAGGAGAATCGCTTGAACCTGGGAGGCAGAGGTTGCAGTGAGCCGAGATTGTGCCACTGCACTCTAGCCTGGTGACAGAGGGAGACTTATCTCAAAAAAAAAAAAAAAAAAAAAAAAGTAAAGAAAGAAAAGTCCTTTGGTCTGGGGCCCATTTATAGGATTCTGAGGCTGTAAACTGAGTCACGAGGAAGACTGTTCTGGACACAACACTTATATCATAAGCCTTGTCAAGGGCCCAGATAGGCAGACTCAGCACAGATAGACAGCAGGAACACTGTCTCCCTGACTCATTGGTGAGTCCAGTTCTGAAAGCGCAGTAATGTAGAAACTCTAAGGGAAGTCCCTGAGACTCACCAGTTGCTAAGATAACTGGAAGAAGGTCTCTGCCGCATAGCACCAGTGTCCCTTCTGCCAGTGCTTGAGGCTGGTGATAAGGAGTCTCACCCTGGGGAAAGATACCAGCCCTAGAAAAGACAAAGAGGCCTCAAGGCAAATACTTCTCAACACCAAGGAGGCTGATCAGAGGCAAGGTACACAGCTAATCCTCTAACCCTCATGATCCCAGGAGAGCTAATTTAATGACACCTAAGTCTCCTGAAGCTCCCTGGATCACAGTAGGGTTGGTCCTAGGCTAGTTAAGGCCAAGCATTCCAGGGCCAGCCTCTCGGATGGGCAGCCCTGTGTGATCACGCAGGTCTGTGCTCAGAAGAGCCTGCACTTGGTTGACAGCTCTGCTGTCACGCTCTTGAAATCTTCAACAATTTTCTCTCTGAACTTGTATTTTGTAAGGGAGCCAGAGGAGCATGAGGGTGAGCAGAGGAGACAGGCGGAAGAAGAGAGAGAGCTTTATATTTTAGTACCTTCAGTGGCACATCTCCCCTGTCTTTTGAACAAAAGACCCACAAATTATGTAGCAGGCTGTCAGCAGTCCTGATGGAACCACCTCCCATGTAACCGGCCACCATGCAAAGGAGAGAGTTAAAGACTAACAAACAAGCCGGATGCGGTGGCACGCCTGTATCCCAGCACTTTGGGAGGCTGACGCAGGAAAATCGCTTGAGACCAGGAGACTGAGACCAGCCTGGACAACATGGTGAAACCCTGTCTCTACAAAAAAAAAAAAAAACATAGCTGGACATGGTGGCGTGCGCCTGTACTCCCATCTGCTCAGGAGGCTGAGGTGGGAGGATCGTTTGAACCTGGTGGGTGCAAAGGTTGCAGTGATCCAAGATCGTGCTACTGCACTCCAGCCTGGGTGACAGAGCCAGATGTTGCCTTGAAAGGGAAAAAAGAAACAAAACTAACAATCACCAGGGACTCTGGAGATCCCCCAACCTCTAGTTCCAACCCTAACCAAAGAAATCTTTCATGCCTTTGGATCACTCACAAAAGTCAATTCCAGACCCAGGCTAACTCAGTATCACAGATTCCCCCAGCTCAGGTCAAGATAACCACTGGAGAGAACCAGGACACAGAAGGCCTCCATTCCAGGAAACAATTCATGGCTGATGCACAGTTAGTAAGAGGGGTCCCAGGCGACGCAGAACCAGTCCCTGTAGTTATGATCAGCACAAGGACCCAGGTTGAGTCAGTCTGGGTGGACCGGCCCAGAACCACTGTCACCGAGGCTGCCTCTCCCACCCGCTGTGGGCTGCAGAGATGGTGGCTCCCAGCACTGTGAGGAGGGTATGCCCTGGGGCAGGGGGAGCCTTCACCGAACCTTGATATATGACCTGGGGCAGGTTTCCATCTCTCTGAGCCTCCATTTCCTCATATTTAAAATAATGGCAGCAACACCTTCCAAGAGGATTAAACAGAGTATATATAAATGCCTGGCACAAACTGGTGATCAATTTTTTTAAATCCCTTTTTTTTCATAGGGCTGTTATTACAAACGAGCTGTTATTAGAAATGAGACAATTATACATAAAAATGCCTGGCAATTCAAAGTGCTTCATAAATGTCGATTCTCTTCCACATTCTCCTTCCCAGTCCCTCTTAACCTTTGTTCTTGTGACCAGACTCCTCCACTAACTGCCAGTTCCCACGCCAGCTCCCACCCAATAAGCATGTTTGTTGGCTCATTATATAAACATTTACTGAGTGCCTACTGTGTGCCAGGCACTACACAAGTGAAAACACACATGCACACAGTCCTGTCCCTGAGAAGCTCACAGTCTGGTAAGAGAGGCACTTAGCAAATACATTTTAATAGAGTGGGTTACTTTTATGAGTTAATTCTTTTAATATATAAATAGTATACTACAGAAGCACTGGATAATTAACTGCCTTGGGGAGTCAGAGAAAATATCATAGAGAAGGCCGACTCTTGAGTTGGATCTTGAAAGATGGACAAGAGTTTGCCATGCTACAGAAAACTTCGAGGAGACTGAGGCAGTCACTGCACATGTACAGGACAGTGAGAAGCTTGGCATGACAGAAGCAGGGGCTGTGTGGGGGGAGTGTATGGAAAAGGAGGCTGGGAACAGGACTGGGAAAGCAGCCTTGTAATCCCAACTAATTTGGGCTTTATCCAGTTTGCAAGAATAGACAAGAAAAGATCAGAGCTAACTGTGCTTTTTAGGAAAATGCCTCACCTGGTGGTAGGGGAAGGCCTGGAGCAAGAAAATGCTGGAGGAGGGAATCCAGACGGAGATGATCTTGCAACACACAGCAAGTCTTGGTCTAAAGGCATGTAGTAGGATCTGAGACACCACTGAGGTAAATTTGGTGACTAATTTTTTTTTTTTTGAGATGGAGTCTTACTTTGTCACCAGGCTGGAGTGCAGTGGCGCGATCCCAGCTCACTGCAACCTCTGCCTCCCAGGCCCAAGAGATTCTCCTTGCCTCAGCCTCCCGAGTAGTTGGGACTACAAGCATGCACCACCACACCCAGGTAATTTTTGTATTTTTAGTAGAGACGGGGTTTCACCATATTGGTCAGGATGGACTCGATCTGTTGATCTCATGATCTGCCCGCCTCAGCCTCCCAAAGTGCTAGGATTACAGGCATGAGCCACCATGCCCGGCCGATTTGGTGACTAATTTTAGATTTGGTGATTAATTGGTTATAGGTGGTGAGAGAGATGGTCCTACCAAGCTTTCCAGCTTGGAAGGCAAGGCAGATGGAACCCATTGCAGAGATCCTATATAACAGGTAGAGCAGGTCTGCAGGGCAGCTGAAGCTTGTGGTGCCTCCAGGACATCCAGGTGTGCACCTGAAAGCAGCTGGAAACAGAGATTGGGATCTCCTGAGAGGCTGAGGATGGAGAGGCTGCTTTGAGAGACATTCACATGGAGGGGCTGATTCAAGCTGCAGGAGTAAAATCACCTGGAAAGAACTTGGGGCCCCAAAGGAGAAGGAACAAAGGGCATTTCAGAGATGGTCAGAAATGGGAGAGACTACACAAGCAGCAGAGAAAGAACAGAAGGAGGAAGATACCATCAAAGCGAGCATGAAGCAAGCAGGCGTGTAACAGGAAGGTCGAGGTAGATCATTAAATTTGGCAACTAGGAAGACAATGGTGGATTAATCAAACACAGTTGTATTAGAATATTATAGGAAGAAGCTAGCTTACTATGGTTTGAAGTATTAAGAAAAGAGAATAAATAAGAGTAAAAAAATCGGCTGGGCACATTGGCTTGTGCCTATCATCCCAGTACTTTGGGAGACTGAGGCGGAAGAATCGCTTGAGCCCAGGAGTTTGAGACCAGCCTGGGCAACATAGGGAGACCCCATCTCTAAATAAGAAAAGAAAAAAAAAAAAAAAGACAAGAACAAAAGTCTGGTAATGAAGGGAAGGAGAGACAGGGCAGTAGTTAGAAGGGGAGTTAAGGTCAGGGCTTACGTTTTTGAATGATCAAGCTCATAGGAAAGCAAGAAGAAGGACAAGAGTAGGCTCGTGGCTCCCCCAGCTCCTGGCTGGAAGGAACAGGCCCTAGTGAAAAGCCAGGACGGTAAGGATGTGACCTGTGCAGGTGGATTGAGATATGAAGGGAGGGAAATTAAGGGAGTTCATGTCAGATGAAGAAAACAAAGATCGGGAGGTCAACTGGAGAATGAGAGAGGGCAAAGCTCAAAGACCTTGGGGAAAGTGGCAAGGCTTGATTAGGTCTTGCTCTTGCCTGACCCTGCCTCTGAATTTTAGTTCCCATGATGGATCCCTCTTCCTTCTTCTTCTATCTCTGCCTCCTGCCAGATTTCCATAAGCTCACACTCCACTGGCCTGCTTCTCTTTTCCTCCCCTGCAGCCCCTGATGAGCCTTCTAGCTACTGCTGACAAACGTGCCTTCCTACAGCATCTACCATGATGGACCAGCTCCGCCTCTCTCCAGCATCTGAGCTACCTCCCATCCCCAGATCCTGGGGACCCTCCTATTGTCTCCTAAGTGATCTCTCCCTCTCCAACCCACCTCTCATCTTTCTAAAACCCTGCTTTGCATTTCGCAACTCCCACCTTCTCAACCCTCAAGATCCTACATGGGCTCTTTCTTGCCAGATGAGGTAGTTCAGCTGTGGGCTGAAGACTGGCCATAGGCCTATTTAATTTGTCCTGCATGGTCTTTTAACAAAAAAATGAAACTGATTGTCTTTACACAGGGCATGATCTGTCTAGTTAGCCACAGGCACCACCCCTCCCTATTTCCTTATATCCACTCCAGACCCAACTCACATACCCATGTTATCTGCCTGGTCTCTGTTAGATATTTGACAATGAAGTCCACAGAACCCTAGGATCCAAGGCCTTCCATTCTCTGGCTCCAGTATGTCTCTCAAACTAGAATGGCATTACTATACAAACTCCTTATTCCAGAAATCAGTCTGCCCAGTCTCTCCTTTCTACCCACGACCCTGGCATGGCCTCCCTAGACATATGTATACCTGTCTCCCACCCTGCCTTTCCTCCTATCTGCAATGCCTTGCCCTTTCCTCTCCACCTGTTACATTGAAATCAGGCTTACATTGTACCTCCTCGAAGAGGCCTCCATGGACCATCCAAGCCCACAGCATTTTCCAGCCTGGGCCCCCTCATTTGGCCCTTGTGTATATTTCTTTGTGCCTTCAGTTATCTTTTTTGAGTAAGTTTCTCATTTCCTCAAATAAGCCTGGCAATAGGGTTCTCTATTAGTCATACACAGGAAAAGCCATACAGAACAGGTCTACCTCCACGTCATCTATCTCTCATGTGACACAACCATTGACTCATAAATCTTGGTCATTTCCTGACAACCATAAAACACTAGAGTAAGCACAGATTCACAGTGCCTTTGGGGTAGAGGCCATGTCTCATACACTGCCTGAAACCTAGGAAGGTAGTCAATAAACGTTTACGATGACAAAATATAAAATGCAGAAAAAACATAAAGAATAAAATAGGTTCACCACGGAGCAGTAAATTCTCTGACTTGATGAAAACAAACAACCCCTGTTGTGGTTCACTGTCACTCAGGCATCCGAGGACAGATATAGTTTGCCAAGGCAAGAAGTTGGGACCCACTAGGAGAAGCAGGAACTAGAAGGTCCAGAGCTGCAGCCACAATGCTGCAGGAACTTACAAGGTGAACTTGGTCAAATCTCTCAGCAGATATTGATTCTTTGCGGTAATGGGATCTTTCCACCACATACTCTGCAGAGTTAACAACAATCTGGTGGTGAGGGAGAGCAGGTGGCTGGGCTGGAGGGACACCTGTCAGTGCAGGAGGGAAGATGACTCCTGCCAATAACTCTTGGTTCCCTTACCCCTTATCCCAGCTTCTGTGTTGATCCCTAGGTCCATGACAGGGCATAATTCCAGCAAACACCCTTTACTCCCAATTCCCACCCAACATGTTTGCCATAGCTACACACTGAACATAGTAGTCCCCAGCTGAAATTTTCAAAGTACAAACAATGTTAACATGGAATTTGATAAAATTCTACCATTGGCCAGCACACACCATACTATTCCAGATGTTAAATTAGCCTGGTGATGTGACGCCTGAGTCACAGACGATGACCACATTTCTCCTTTGGCAGAAATCAAAGCCCTAAGAGAGGGCGTTCCTGAGTTCTGGAACATGAAACCTTCCAGGAGGCTGGGTGTTGGCAGAAGGGTTGGATGTAGCTGGGTACTGGAACTTCTCCCCAAACCTTCTTTTCAAAGAGGTCAAATTTGAGAAATGTTTCTGTAGCTTGCACTCAGAAAATATTCAATAATTGTTTGTTTCAGCTTAAGAGGAAGGTTTCAGGTTTTTAAAAAGAAGAAAAGCCAGACAGAAGTTCTGAAGAAGGGGGCATGAGAGGGGAATAAAAGAAGCCAAGTGCATCTGGTGGAACAGAACTGAAGGGGTCTAGACCGGAGGAAGTGGAAGAAGTAAGAGGGCAGGGCAGCGGTTACATTGGAAACAAGAACACTGATTTGAGAAAAGCACTTCTGAACTGACTGCAAAGGGAGGTGTCTGAAACAGTGGCATGGGCGGAAAAGAAAGAACTAAGCCAGACTTGAGGAAACAAATGGCTACGTATGGCAGAGACAGAAGAAAGAAGACAGACTCCTAGAAATGTGGTGTTGGAAGAGGTGTCAAGATGGCATTTGAACAAGTGGGATGGAGCGCCATATGAGGGATTTTCTTTTTTCATTTGAAGCTGTCTTCCTTCTAGCATCAGACATTGAGGTCGTCTCAGTCCCCACATTCCCCCTCAGAACAAGAGGGGATGTGTCAAACAGCAGCGTAGGGGCAGCAACTGAGTGGCAACTGCATTTTTGCACCCACCGACTGACAGCCTGCCCTGAGAGCAAATGCTTCCCTCCAATAGGCCTCTGTAGCAATGCCATGACGCACACAGGAAAATCATCTGTGACAAAGGTGCTCCTGGGACTCGCCATTTCAAGACAAAAGTATGAACACCCCGGACTCAATGAACTGAGTACTGGTGCCTGGATACTCTGAAAAGAACCATTCTCCGTCTGATATGACTCTCTGCACAGCAACAAGAGAGCTCCTGTGTGCCAACAATCTGTTCATTTCACTCAGCATTTCTTAAGGCAAAGCTTTAACTGTTTTGTTTTGTTTTTTTTTTTAACAGATATTTGATTACTAAGGCATGCAGGCAGTAAACATTGAAAGCAGGCTTCTGTGTTGCAGAAGCAACTACAAGGCCACAGAAGCTGAAAACAAATGTTTCAGAATTCCTCACGAAATTAGGCAAATGTACTGTTTTCTTTCTCTCTCTCTCTCTTTTAATGGAGTAAGGACAGTTCATTGATGCAGCTTATGAACAGTATAAAAAGGCCTGTGTTTTGGTCCCAAGTCTTTTCAGTCACAGGGCAAACTTTCCAGTCCTAGCAAAGGTGACAATAGCAGCTGATGAACTAGCTACTCTAGAAGGATTTGTCAGCAAGAGGGGGACAGTTTCTTATGAGGACCATCCTATAATAGAGCTCTGTACACAAGATGTTGGTGCTGTATCACAGGACTCTTGTCAAGCTAATGCTTGGTGGCCAGGGTCTCATTTATAATGTTTTATTCATAAATGTCGCAAAAGTGAAATGAATTATTAATGGAAAGATCATCTGTCAGAGGCAGGAATCATTAACAGAATTTCATGGGGGAGAGGGTGGTTTATAGGGACTAGCAATGCAAGCACAGAGCTTTTCAGTTCTGTGGTGACCATGTGTTCAGACTGTCCTGGGTTTCCAGTAACAGAGCTGGTACCATTTGCCATCTGTCAAGGCAGCCTCTGCAAAGCACACCCAGTCAGCTTCCTCCTGGCTACTTGTCCATTTTATAAAATCTTCCATCATGATGGCACCAACAGTAGGCTTCTAGTCCCTGTGTCCAAGTTACTTGGTGATAGAACTGGACATAAAAGGGCATTCTGCTTGAATACAGGGTATGGCTCTTTAGAGTCAAACTGAGGTCGAAGAATAGCTAATACTTACTCAGTACTTACTATGTACCAAACATTATGCTAGGTGCTTTATGTGCATTATCTCATTGAATCCCCAAAACCTCACCATGCCAAAGATACTATTATCCCTTTCTTACAGATGAAAAAACTAAGGCACAGACAGGTTAGATGAATTGCTCAAGGTCACACAACTTGGAATTGACAAAGCTAGGATTTAAATCCAGTTCCCCCCGACTCCAAAGCCCCTACTCTTACCAAGGATTTTAATAAGCATAAAGTTTGAAGAGTATAGAGCTGTCATTTTCCAGGAGATGTTTTCATAGCTGTCAATAGCATGCTGCAAAACATTTGGATCAAGGGCGAGCTAAATGTTGACAGAGCATGTGACTTTATAGAAATAAACTTTATAGAAACAAAGGGAGATACAAGTTATAAACCTCATGACTTGGGTCCACATCGTTCCAGTCCCTCACTTCCAAGAGGCTATTAACTGACTCTGAAGAGTAGAGTATGGAGCCAATCTCCTGGGGTTGGAATCTCAGCTCTGCTACTAACCTCAACCAAGACATTGAACCTTTTCGGGCCTCAGTTTCCTCATCTGGTAATAACAGAACTTCCCTCAGGGTTGTCATGAATACTAAATGAAATAAAACATATAAATATTAGTATACCCCACAATGAATATTAACTATTAATAATTTTATCAATATGCATCTGTGGGCAAGAGGCTAAGTCCACTTGAATTTCCTTGTCTTAAAAACAGATCTGCATAGAGTTGTTATGAGGGTTAAGTGAAATAAAATCCTAAAAGCATGGAACACGTTGACCTCATCATAAGCATTCAAAAAATGCTCATTTATTTCCTCCTTCTCAAGATAATACTATCACTTAACCTTCAGAGACCTCAGTTTCTCATATTACAAAATTATAAAATAAAACAAGGGCCGGCCATGGTGGTTCATGCCTGCAATCCCAGCACTTTGGGAGGCCGAGGTGGGCAGATCACTTGAGGCCAGGAGTTTGAGACCAGCCTGGGCAACATGGTGAAACCCTATCTCTACTAAAAACATAAGAAAAGTAGCTGGGCATGGTGCCACATGCCTATAATCCCAACTATTCAGGAGGCTGAGGCACAAGAATCACTTGAACGCAGGAGGTGGAGGTTGCAGTGAGCTGAGATCACACCCCTGAAACTCCAGCCTGGGCGACAGGGTGAGACCGTCTCAGAAAAAAAAACAAAGAACATGATTCTCGCCTATTCCCCTGCCCTTGTCTACCTCACAGGCATGTCTCAGCCAGAGCCCATCTAAGGCGAAGATGGAAGTGAGGAAACCTGGGTTCTGCTTTTAGCTCCAGCATTTGAAAAGCCACTTACTTTCCCCTCAGCCTCAATTTCCTCATTTATTCATTGTAGTACCTCTCAACAAGTGTGTGCCAGATAGGGTGCTAGCTGAGAGTACTCGCTGTTAGATATGTAAAGACAGATAAATAAGGTACAGTCCCTGACTTCAAAGGGTGTATACTCTAGTGCAAAATAAAGGCATGTAAACAATTAAGTACATTGATTGTTGTATGGACAAGACTGACAGGCGGCCCAAGGGAGGCAGTAATCAGATTTACTCCAACAGGGCAAAGGGAGATTCAAAGAAGATAGACCTTTGAGTTAGGTCTTTCAAGATGAATGGGAGTTTCCCAGGCAGAACTAGGGGAAAGGTATCTCAACATCTGCAAAGGTTTAGAGTCAAAATGGGGGAAGCACAAATAATTCATTATAGCTTGAGTATAGGATACATCCAGGGGAGTTGCAGGAAAATCAGATAATAATACCTTAACCACTTGCTTGGCAGGATTTCCACGAGATCAAAGAGAACAGTGTATTAAAACTGAAAAAGACACAGTACTGCAGAAACATCATGTGTGATTATTATTAGTACTCTACCAAGGCTCTTTATGGTACTTAATTTTCACCTATTTTCTCCTAGCATGAGAACTTGAGCTATTGTTTCTTTGCTTACTGCTACTTTGCCTTCTTCCTCTCTCCCCTAAGAGAAGAAGAGGAAGATTTAGCATCATTCTAAGTGGAGAGGAGGGAGGAAGAAGTGAGAAGAAAAACAACCAGCTCCCTGTTTTAATTACCCCAAGCCCTAAGTCCCTGTTCTAAGTCCCCTAACAATGATAATGTTTCATATTTTAAAAGAATTCAGTGATTTCTGGCAGAAAAAGAAACCGTCACCCTCATGGTTTTCCAAACGTTCTTGACAATAACTCATGATAGGAAATACATTTTATATCACAACCCAGCACACACACAGGCACACAAAGAAAGGTTATAAAACAACACTGACACCTGTTAAAAGCAACACACTGACATTTCTCTTCTTTTTATGTCATTTTAAAAAATGTTGCTTACGATCTCATCAGTGCATCAAAACTTACAGTTTGAAAACCATCACTAAAAGACAGGAAGGTTCATGGAAGCCTTCAAAAGAATGGTTTGCAAATCCCTTCACTCTTTCTTTTCTCTTGTATTTTAAGACACTGCAAAATAGAGGAAAGTCCAGCCCATTTTCTGGAAACAACAACACATTTCTGTGCGCACAGTTCACATGGTGTGTTGTTTGACAATAAATGAGACGTTTCCATATGGGGTTTCTTGTGTGTTTAGTTGCCGTAGCTGATTAGGCTTGTTGACAAGTAAGATTTCAAAACCCTTTCTTAGGCAGGGCCTTGGCGCTCTTTGGAAAGCAGGATCATATGTCTCCAATGTCTTTTCAACGAGAACATTCAATAAGCAACTTTTTTCACATAAAGGGCCCCATCACACACTCTAACCTAGAAGTGAGCAAGCATTTTGCCTCAGGGCTGCTGAAACGAGAACATGACGCCTAGATGCCTTTCCAATCATGCACACACAGATTGAAAACTCACATCACCATCATTACTACCACCACTACGCTCAAGGAAAGAGTCTGAATCCCCATGCTGTTAGCTTCTGTGTTCAACCAAAATCCTAAAGCTGGAAAGGAACACAAAGGTCATCTGATCTATTCTCCTTCCAAAGAAGATAACCAACTAAACTTCGCTGGTTCACAGGTGAGCTATTTTCCACTGCGCCACCGCAAAGTATTTGTGCTCTGTGGGAACTTCCTCATGTTAATGCACAAGTTTTAATGTTTCTACCATCACACTTCCGAGTATACCATTTCTCCCTCTTAGAATGTCTCTTCCTCCAGCCCATGCAAATCCCATCTATCCTTCCAGATTGCATCTGAGCCCACTAAGAAGCCATCTCCACATTCAACAGCCCCCGTCCATCCTTTCCTCTTCTGAAATAAGATTAAGCTCACTGAATTCACGCAACCATGTGCCTCTTAGATACTGTTTAACAGACAGTTAAAATGTACTTAGATACTGACTTTCTAATACGTAAAAGAAGAGTGTTTGGAAGAAATTTTGGGATTATTTATTTATTTATTTATTTTGATACAGAGTCTCACTCTGCCACCCAGGCTGGTGGGGCAGGGCGCCATCTCGGCTCACTGCAACCTCTGCCTCCTGGGTTCAACCAATTCTCCTGCCTCAGCTTCCTGAGTAGCTAACCAATACACCCAGCTAATTTTTGTACTTTTAGTTAAGATGGGGCTTCATCATTTTGGCCAGGATGGTCTCAAACTCCTGACCTCAAGTGACCTCAAGTGATCCACCCGCCTTGGCCTCCCAAACTGCTGAGATTACAGGCGTGAGCCACCACACCGGGACGGATTTAATCTTAAATGAACCTTTCCTACAAAATATGTATCAAGGAGTAAATGGAAAGGTTTAACATTTTATCATAAAGACATTTAATCCTGCAATTATTAAAGACATGAGTATTAAGCTATTCATCTCCACATAATCAGAACCAGTGATTATATGATGGTTAATGCCAGCACTGTTGATTTTTCTAATATACTAACTATCATTTGGGAGATGCTTGTTTTAGGCAATTGAATTCTTACATGTAGTAGATAGGGAACTGGGGGCTTTCTCCCTAGAAAGATACTGTGGTAGGTGCTGCTGTCAAGGAAAGAGGCTCTGTGCTTGGATCCACAGAACTGTGTTTGCTGTTGCCCCACAAGATTCATATTCTCTCTCTCAATCTCTCCCTCTCTCTCCCTCCGCTCTTCCTTTTCATTCCCACCTTTGGTTACCAACTGTTATAAAGGATAACTGAACTTCGTAACTTGTAAAGAACTTCAAGATGGTCTATGCCACCTGATGAGGGAATGTAACCAAGAAAAGATGAGCCGATGTGCTGCAGATCATCCTTGTAGAAAATGAAAGAATTGGGGCTAAAACCCAAATCTTTCTGTTATCCAGAGAAATCAGGAGCTAGAAGGCTTAAGCCTTACACCACCTAGCTCTTGAGTTTCATTTCCCTTGTCCCTGAACTTCCTGTCTTCCACCAGGTTCCTCCGTCTTACCATTAAGGAACTTCTGAGGTCCTTGACACCAAACTGTCTTCCTTCCATTAACCAATTCTCCAATGTTGTCTTATCTCAATCGCACGACTTCTCTTATCCTACCTGGAAATTTCACTGTTGATTCTGGTTTTTCTCTTAGCCAATACCACACCTGCCAAAACCTCCCAGCTCCTTTCTTTTAACCCCTTCCATGTCTGTTGCAGACAAAATTACATACAAAACTGAAGCCAGTAACCATGACTATCTCACAAAGGGTCCTGTTCTCTTCACCTAGGGTTTTGGAATCCTTGTCTCTGTCATGCTGTGTACTATATTATAATATGATGAGAAAAGAAAGTTTTCTCTTTAAGCAGGCAGGTAATTTCTCAAGACACATAGCCAAGCAAATGATTATGCCTCCAAGTTAAGCAAGAACAGCAGCACAGTTCATTGACACTATCTGTAAATACCAAAGTCCATTCTTTATCAAAAACATCAGTATCTTCTCCAGCTCGAGTGGAAATGCCGAATAATGTGAACCCTCTCTTTCTTGGTCTTGTCCATTTTCTTACCAAAGTGTCAACGGTGTTAAAGCAGAAAACAGGACAAAAAGATGAGCAGTAAGAAGTCCAAATAAACCAAAAGTAGCCACAGAGCATGGTGGTAAACATGTGAACTCTGGAAGCCAGCTGCACAGTGAGTTGGTTAACAGCTGAGAGACCGGACACACTGCTTAAACTCTCAGTTTTTCCATCTGGTAAACGGGTATAATAGTAGCACCTATCTCACAGGGTTTCCATGAGAATTAAATAAGTTAATGTTTGTAAAACCACTTAGGACAATGCATGGCACATATTAAGCACCATATAAATATTTGTTAAATAAATCCTCAGTTTGAAATTATTTTAACAATCACACTCTGTGTCTGCTGACCTCCAAATCTTACCAGCAGTTTCAGGACCTAGAGGCACCGTGAAGGTTTATATACTACACCACACACACTCTGTATCCTCCACTATGAACTGCCACCTGATAATTCGTTTTATAATTCCTTCTTATAAGGAGCAGAGACAGAAATGTACTCCCGAACCTCTCTCAGCAACAGTCCCCATGGCTGCAGCCACACACACAGTGAGAAATGCCCTCTATGCCTTACAAGACAAGGTCTGTGAAACCACAGAAGTTCTCGCTTGCCCGCGCATTACAAATTCTACCTGTAACCCAGAATCAGAACTGGGGAGGTGGGGCAATAGCCCCCTACTTCAGAAAAAATAAAACAAAGGGAAAATTCTACGAAACCACATGTCTTCTTGGTACAGGGCTCACAGCCTTTCTCTCCTCCCTTTTTTTTTTCTTTTCTTTTTTTGGTTTTGTTTTTGTTTGTCTTAAAGACAGGCTGTTGCTCTGTTGTTCAGGTTGGAGTGCAATGGTGCGATTACAGCTCATTCAACCTCAGCCTCCCGGGTTCAAGCGATTCTCCCACCTCAGCTCCCCAAGTAGCTGGGACTACAGGCACGCACCACCATGGCCAGCTAATTTTAGTATTTTTTGTAGAGATAGGGTTTCACCATGTTGCCCAGGCTCTTTCTTTCTTAATTTTACTCCAATCAGGCTCTTGGCTATACCAAATTTGATGATCTCAAGATCAGCACAAGTCCACCACTTTAGTAAGGCCAGCAACACCTGGTCTTATGCCACCTCTCAGAGGTACACTCAGTGTCAGTACACTGCTAATGCTTCCTCTCCTCAATTGCCTTCTTCTCTTGCTTCTAGTTCCCCACAGTCTCCTGGGGTTTCCACCTCTTCTAGGGCTCCTTTGCTGGCTGCCCCTTACCTCCTGACCTCCTTACACTGGAGGGCCTGCCCTATGGCTCCATCCTTGGTCCTCCTCTCCTTCATATCCACATTCACATTCACGGTGAGCTCATGCAATCCTGTGATTTAAAATACCACTTTCCCCCCAGGACTCTCAAATGTACGTCTCCAGCCCAGACCTAAATCTTGAATTCCTGAGTCATACATCCAACTGTCCACTCAATAAAATTGCCACACCCCTTGGATGTCTAATAGGTTCCTAAATTTAGCTTGTCCAAAACCAAACTCCTGATCTTCCCCCAAAACTTCCTCCTCTTCAGTCTTCCTCATCTTGGTTAATGCCATTCCTCATCTTCTCCTCCACCTCTCATCTTCCCTTCTACCTTACCCATCAGTAAATCCTTTAAAAAATATCCAGAATCTGGCCAGGTGCGGTGGCTCACACCTGTAATCCCAGCACTGTGGGAAGCTGAGGCAGGCGGATGGCTTGAGCTCAGGAGTTCGACACTAGCCTGGGCAACATGGTGAAACCCTGTCTCTACAAAAATTACAAAAATTAGCCGGGCCTGGTGGCACAGGCCTGTAATCCCAGCTACTTGGGAGGCTGAGGTAGAAGGATCACTTGAGGCCAGGAAGCAGAGGTTGCAGGGAGTTGAGATCGTGCCACCACACTATAGCCTGGATGACAGAGCCAGGCCCTGTCTCAAACAAAAAACAAAAAAACAGAATCTGACCATCACCTTCAACTACCATCTGGCAATGGTGATCTCTTCCAAGTACTGAAATCCTCTATTAACCCATTTATGCCAGAGGTTGCAAATTTTTTTTTGTGAAAAATCAGAACTTGGCAATGACTTTGAGCAGTAGGATATAAATAACTCCCACAAGCTTAGCATTCCAATAATGGAACACCAGGCATAAGTAGGTTAAACAGTTTTCCTGTTTTTGCTATTGCCTCACTATAGCAGTTTCTTAAAACAGTAGCCAGGGAGATACCATTAAAATATAAGTCAGATCATGTCACTCCCTCGTTTAAAACCTTCCCATAGCTTCTCATCTCACTTGAGACCAGCCCAGCCAACATGGAGAAACCCCATCTCTACTAAAAATACAAAATTTAGCCGGGCATGATGGTGCGCTGCCTGTAATCCCAGCTACTTGGGAGGCTGAGGCAGGAGAATCGCTTGAACCCGGAAGGTGGAGGTTGCAGTGAGCTGAGATGGCGCCACTGTACTCCAGCCTGGGTGACAGAGTGAGTAAGGCTCTGGCAAAAAAAAGAAAAAAGAAAAAAAATGAAAAGCTTAAGTCCTTATAACCACATGACCCTACATTATCTGAGTAGTCCACCCCCTACCTCACCAGCTCCCTGATCTCATCTTCTCCTACTCCCCCTGCTTGATCCATGCAGCCACAGTGGCTTCCTTGCTGGTCAGGGCTCCTGTGCCTACTGCTTCTCCCACCTGGAACACTCTTCCCCAGACACCAGTATGGTTCACCCCCTGACTGCCTTCACACCTCTGCTCAAAAGCCATCTTCCAGGCATCGCTCACCACACTTTTTTAAAGTGCAAATGATACCTGCTTAGCTTAGCACTCCTCAGCTCCCTTCCCTGCTTTAGTTTTCCTTCCTTCCCTGATTCATTTTTCCATAGGAGACTCATCTTATTTTACTTATTTTGTTTACCCCCATTAGAATACTTATTTTGTCTTTCCTTATTAGAGTGTAAGCTCCAGGTGGGTGGCGATTTATGTCCGCTCTTGTTCACTGCTGCATTCTTACTGCCTAGTAAGTGCCTGGTACACCGCAGATGCTCAGTAAAGATTTGCTGAATGAATGGGAATGATGGCTTTTTCTTACCCACCTAAGACAGTCATCACCGTCTTCATTAGCTTCACCGGTGTCCTCCGGCGGCTGATGGACCCACTTGTATGTGGAGACAAGACATTGGTTTTCCTCTTGACATACATGTAGATCCGCAGGTACACCACAACCATGATGAAGAAGGCCATGAGGTTGGACACTGTCCAGAAAACAAGGTAACTCCTGCTGTAAATGGGGGCCAGGGAAGAGCAGGCAGAGATGTTGCAGAGGCAATTCCAGCCCAGTGTGGGGACCGACCCCATAAAAATGGCGATGGCCCAGACAAGCAAAATGAGCAGCGTCACCCTCTTTTTGGTCAGGTTGCTATGGACCCGCATCCTCATGATCGACACGTGCCTCTCCACGGCAATAACCAGCAAGTTGGTCAAGGAAGCAGTCAAGCTAGTATCCAGAAGCCCCTGGCGGAGAAACCAGCGGTTGACAGTCAAAGTTTTTGAAACTGGGCCTGTGTTAAACATCAGGAATACATAGGCAATTCCAGCGAAGAAATCTGCAGCAGCTAAATTAGCCAACAGGTAGTAGAAGGGGAAATGAAACTTTCTGTTTTTGATCACTGCCGCAATGACCAGAGAATTAGAAAAAAAAATAAACAGGCAGAAAAACGACCCCACACACAAAACAATCACAAGCTTTGTTCCTGTCCAGTCATCGACAGTATCAGTGTTGCTCCTATTATAAAAAAAGTCCATGTGCTTATCATAGTGACACTCATTCATTGTGGAGAAGAAGTGAACATCCTAGAAAGAAATTTAAAGAAGAAACAAATATCATTTGTAAAATCAGTCACTAAACCATCAATTGCTATTTCTAAGCCCCTTCTGGCTAACTCCCATCAAGGGAGTTGAAGACCTGAAGTGTCAGGTCTCAGTGCAAATGT
This sequence comes from Macaca fascicularis, assembly GCF_037993035.2. Taxonomy (NCBI): domain Eukaryota; kingdom Metazoa; phylum Chordata; class Mammalia; order Primates; family Cercopithecidae; genus Macaca; species Macaca fascicularis. The sequence goes on along the minus strand of NC_088375.1, from coordinate 149,779,663 downwards.
CCTTTGCTCCAGGACATAGCCCCTGACCTCCTACCACAGCATTTAGCTCACATTTTAATTGTTTGTTTTCCAGACTAGGCAGTTCAGGTTAGGACGGCATATCTCTATTTTGTTCACCATTATAACCCTAGGATTCAGTTGCTTTGTCTGCCTCATGGCGGGTAATTATTGATGGGTTGGCTGGCTGGCTGAATGAATGAATGAACGAATGATCATGGAGGCATCAACAGGGCAAATGTGCTGAGCCCTGTAATATCCACTCTGCACTGGTAACAATGACAACACATTACATTAATGCCTTCTCCTGGCTCCCAGTTCATTAGTTATTTATGGATATGTTCATTAATCAATGGCAGATTGGTAATTCCAGGTACATTCTTCCCAAGATAATAGGAGTTGAATTACCATTCACATAACCAAATAGATTCCCCAAAAGACCAATTTTCTACAACTTCTGATTCCACTCCTGATCCTCCTTTTGCCATCTTTCGGTTTCAAGAAACAACTCTGATATTCACGTATTAGCTATATGATGCAGGGATGGAGACTTTGGTCCCAGTACCCCCCTTCCTTACCTTTTGTTCACTTCTTCCTTATAGTCTCCTAACCCAAACTGTACCAATGTGAACTTGCTCACTGGATTTTCCAGTATTCCTCAACACGGCAGGTGGTGGAGGATCAGGCTTCCACAGGCAAGACTGAGATTTGGAATTGGGGCAGATCTCCAGCTCAATGTGGATGTGAGAACATAATCCATTAAGTGAGGACATGTCCTTGGGACACTTGTCTGAATGAAGACCCCAATCTGGGACATCAGGCAGATAGGGAAGACACTAATCCTCTCAGTAAAAGATCTCTTGAATCCCAAAAGTGAGGGATCCTGGCCAAGGAAGGACTGGGTGGAGGCCCCACGGATGCCCATCTGTCTACACGTGGTGGGGAAAACCACGTGTTCTGCCTCACAGTGGTCTGGTCACAGCCATGAACGGTCCTACGGAAGAAGACTGGGCTTCGTCAGGGTTCTAGCTTCTGGGAAGAATGACCATCTGCTCCCTCACTGAGAATGAGGCTGCAGCTTACTCCCTGGAGAACCAGAGATTTAGTCGGCAGAGGGACTGAGCAGCCCTCTGGGAGCTGTGACAGTAAAAGCTTAGTAGAAGTCCCCAGATTTTAAAGTTCCTGAAAATTCTGAAACCTGATACCACAACCAGAATCAAGAAGACCAGATAACAATATTAAGTAGTACAAAATAGAAATGTATCTCAGTCTTCTTTTAAACTTATATTTTAATGGTATAATGATACTTTTACATAAAAATTAGATATTGCTTTTCGGCCATAGCAAATGGGAGGCAAATATCATTTTATATGCTTAAAAAAAAAAAAACTGGGAGTAGTCTCAAGAGACAAATGGTTCCAGTATCTTTCAATTACAAGAAAGGAAGACTCAATTTTCATAATGATGAAATAAAAATTACTCTCTTTGGCAGACAGTCACCAATATTTAACTGTAAATATCAAATAAATTCATATATCACATATTTATACTATATCATAATTTTCCCAAATTAAAAATACAGACAGTACAATTTTAATAGCTTCAAAATATTCTATTATGTGAATAGGCCACACCTTATTTAACTAATCCTAAATACTGGACATTAGGGTTGCTTCCTGTATTTCACTTTTATAAGCAAGGCTGCATTCTTATGCATTAATCTTTATATACCTAGACAACTGTTTCTTTAGGAATAACCCATAGATTTCAAATTGAAGTAAAGGATATAAATCTATTTAAGGGCTTCTGATATATCTTGTCAAACTGCACTTCAGAGAGATAGTATTTTTTTTTTCCAAGACGGAGTCTCGCTCTGTTACCCAGGCTGGAGTGCAGTGGTGTAATCTCAGCTCACTGCAACCTCTGCCTCCCGGGTTCAAGCAATTCTCCTGCCTCAGCCTCCTGAGGAGCTGGGACTACAAGTGTGTGCCAATGTGCCCGGCTAATTTTTGTGTTTTTAGTAGAGATGGGGTTTCACCATGTTAGCCAGGCTAGTCTCGAACTCCTGATCTCAGGTGATCCGCCCACCTCGGCCTCCCAAAGTGCTGAGATTATGAGCATAAGCCACCACGCCCAGCCTGAGAGATTGTATTTTTAATTTTACCAGCAGCATATGAGCGTTAAATACAAGGTGTTAATCTAGTGAAATACAATTTAAATATTTAAAGAGAAATACAGCTTTCAACCATGTTGAAAGTATACAGGAATTCAAGACAATCCGAGAACCACTTGCTATGGTCTGAATGTTTGTGTGCCTCTAAAATTCATGTTGATACCTAACCCCAACTGCAGTGACATTAATAGTTATTAGGTATTAATAGATATATAGTATAATAAATATAACATTATGTTATATAATTATTATATAATAATATATAGTAATTAATTATAATATATAATGATATAATGATATATATTATATATTATCATATATAACAATTATAATATACAATTACATATTATATTGTATATTATATAATCATATATAATTAATAATTATAATATATGATATATTGTATATTACATAAAATCATATATAATAGTTATAATATATAATTATATGTTATATATTATATAATCTATAATTAATAGTTATGATATATAATATAATTAGTTATTAATAGATAGTAATTGGGAAGTGAATGAGATTAGTGCCCTTATTAGAGGCCTGAGGGAACTCGTGAGACCCTTTTTGCCACACTACCATTCAAGGACACAGCATTTGCCTCCTTCTGGAATGAGAGACCAGGCCCTCACCAGACACCAAATCTGCTGATGCTTTGATCTTGGACCTCCTATCTTCCAGAATACTGAGCAATAAATCTCTGTTATTTATTAATTACCTAAAGTATTTTTATTGCAACAGGAATAGACTAAGACACCACATGCGAAATTTTAATAATACAATTATTATGTGTCTTTTCTAATTAAAAGTAATGTATGTTTTTACTTTGCTACATGTTACTATGTTACATACATATTTCTAATTTAAAAGTTATATTATCTTTGACTAATTTATTAGAAATATAAAGATGAATATGTCACAAAGACAGTGGAATTAAGACACTACAAAAATACTGCTCAAATTTTCCTAATTTTATTTTGAAGGATCTTACAATTTTAGTTTTATTTCTTACATGTGGTCAAATTTTTAATTATATCAACCACTAAAACCTCAATGATTTTCACTTCAAAAATCTTCAAATTCAACTGTCCCTTGTCAAAACCAAAACAGTTTAAGACATGTTTTTAGTGAAAATTGCCCTGAGACTGCAAAGCAATTTTGTCTTACAAAGCTGAGATATCACAGAAAAACTATGATTAGCCAGAACTCCCACTAAGGAGCACTGTACCCTGGCTCCAGATCCTACTTTTGAGAGAAACAGGCAATGAGACCAAAAAAACTTCATATAGGAAATTGGTGAAAAAGATTCCACAGGATGGAATACTATACAGTCCACGAAAACATACCCATTATGAAGTTGTGGTAATACAAGAAAAAGCCCATGCCATTACTTTACTACACAATACACGTAACAAAAATGTATGTGTGTTGACTATATAGAAAAAGATAATGAAAAAATCTCGAAATGTAAATAGTTAAGAATGGTGGAACTGCAAGTCATTTAAAAAAAATTCTTACCACATTTTCTGTAATAAGTAAATCAAGACTTTTAATTAGGAGCATATATTCTACTTAATGTATTCTATCTTCCTTCTACAATTATAGCTTTGAAAAATGAAAATTAATGTTCAAAGGAAAAGCCTCAAAGATTTGCATATGTTCACTTTATTCTTACGAGCCCAGAACACTTCAGGGTTTTTCAGTGACAACAAAAATAAAATAGTTTTCTACTTAACCTTCACATAACCAAAACTTGACTTGCTAAACCCTGACCATACCAGGATGTAGCTTTCACCAATTCTCCTATAAAGTATTTCCTAATACCATCACCACAGATCTCCCCAGCACATATCATCTACAGATTACCATCTTGTCTTAGCTAGAAATTACCAAAAACTTTTAGCAAGCTTATAACAAATGACTGATTTATTATTATCTCTTGGCCTCCCTTAACCTTTAAAACATGATTCTGTGATTTTCAACAAATTAATCAGTTACTTCAGTCCTAGCCTAAATGTCCCCTCCGCAAAGATACTTTTCTGACCAATTCAAGACAGCTCCATAGCTCTCATTCTCAGAGCGCCCTTGTTTACCTCCATCAGAGCTACCCAGTTGCTTGTGACCCAGTATTTTCTTTTGTGTTTAAGAATTTATTGTCCATCTCCCACCCCTAGACCGTTCCACTCCAGCAGAGCAGGGAACCTGCCTATTATGCTCATATCTACGAGATCAGTATTTATTGAATGAATGAATGAATCTCTGTCCTACACTATCTTTTTCCACGTCTAAAATGAAAAGGTTCTGTGAAATGCCTTTGCTGACCTATACATCAATCACTAAATATGACAATTAGCGAGCTCTGTTGCCTATTAACTAAGTGTTTTCAGGTACATAATATCTCTACTTTATTATTACTATTTTTCATTATTAATATTTGAGTGCTTATCGGTGGCAGGTGCTGAACTAAGCATTTTACATGGATTATCTCATGGTATCCTTCTAACAAAGATGTAGATACTATTATTACACCCATTATGCGTTTGAGAAAACTGAAGCACCCTTGCTTAAGGTCACACAACTAGGAGTGGGAGACCCTGGATTCCATTCAGGCAGCCTCATTCTACAGCCTTCATTCTTATCTGCAACACTATACTTTCTCTCCACAGGCATGTGAAACGCTAGACAGAACCAAGGACTATATTTATACTTACAAGAGTTATAGAATTACCAAAATAGAATGATCTGATCAAATCACATTAAAAGACTGCCCCATACTATAAAAAACAGAGGGCATTCTAAATAGCCTTTGGCCTTTTCTTTTTTTTTTCTTAAATAACCCTAAGAAGGGTAGAAAAGACACTTTTCTGAAAATATGTTTTCAACTTTTATGGTAAGTAGGATACAATATGGTCAATTTCAGGATGAGGTTAGCATTGCTCAACTTTACTTCTGTCAAATCCCAAGCTGTTTTTTGTTTGTTTGTTTTTATACTAAAGGTTTAGAGGGTTTGATAGTTCTAACCTAGAAACAAAAGATGCTAAACTTTGGAGCAATTACCACAACTTCAAACTTCAGTAATTTAAGACTTCATAAAATGATGGTTTAGAAAGTCTATATGTGGAATCCAAATGAAAACTTCATGAGCAAAGCTTTCATTTAGACTCCTCCAAACTTGCTTCCCTGAAAAAATGTCCAGCCAGCCCAGAATGTGGAAACAATTATGAAAATTAAGACATCTGAAAACCACTCAAGCAGCTTTTATTTCTAGCTACATCTTACCAGACAAGAAGAGATAACAATCTCTTCTTCCTCCTAGGAAGAAGTATGCTACATCAAAGACATGGTCAGTCAATACTGTGCATATCTTCTTTCTCTATGGTTCACAAATGCAGACCAGTCCTCTCCTCTTGGGAAACCCTATCCAGATGGGAGTTGGATGTTAGGTTAGTTGGTACTCTAGCAACCAATCCTGGGTAAGCAATCACATCTGTTCACTGAATTCCTTTTAATAATTCATGTTAACGGCAAAATCAGGATAGCATGGAAGATTTAAATCCACATGAAATCCTGGAGGTTCATTTTAGCCATTAGTTTCAAGGCCTTTGCACTTGCCATTCCCTCTGCCCAGAAGCCATTTCCCCAAGCTACCCAGGGGGCTCATTTCTCTACCTCATTCCTGCTCAGATTCATTTCCTCAGAGATCCCTTCCCTGACACTCTCTAAAGACCACCCCATGCCTCCACCCGCTGCTGCCCTTAAGCCATTTACCCTGCTTTATTTTTCTCCACAGCATTTCTCCCTACCTCAACTATCTACTTGGGTTACAGTCTATCTCCCCCAACTTCTATTTAGTCATTATGTCTCCTTAGGCTCCTCTTGGGTGTGACAGGTTTTCAGATTTTCCTTGTTTCTGATGAAGGTATGCTTAGGAAGGCAGACAATGTATGTTGTTATGGTGCCTGCAACAATGCCCAGCACACATTAGGCACTCAGTAAATACTTCTTAAATGTAGAATTAAATGAAGTATGCTTGTGCACTCATGCCTATACGCCCCCTAACCTTTACCCAAATTGAGTATTATTACTTTATGCTTCTGTATATTCTCCAATTTGGGTTTCACAACCCATTCATTCCTCTGGGTATACTTGGCTCCAAGTCCTGCAAGCTGAGAGGTATAAGGAGTGGGTTCCCTACCTCCAGAAAAGCAGCTCACCTAAGCAGACCAGTCAGGGTCATTCTGAAGGACAGTCTCACAACAGAGACCTCTCCCTATTAGTATGAACACCAGAAACAAAGACTCCTCTTTGAATAATACTTCAAAAAAGGAATCCAATGGCCAAAGCTAGAACAATCCAAGCAACAAAATAAAGTAGTATCAGATTATAACCCCAAGTATAAATAAACATCCATGAGTCCACACTGACATAAATAAATGATTGAATAAAATAATAAATGGAAAGATGAGACAAATCTCCCAGGCAGAAGAATACCAGATAAATAATATAGATATTCCACTGTAAAGGAGGGGGAGCATAGCTCCTTTATATGTAGGCTGTACATAGGGACCTCCTTCCAAAGAGCACAATATGGAAACGGGGCAGGGGATAGCGGGGTTAGTGACGTCTCAGCAGAGAAACTTGACAAACACTACTTCAGCCAGATGATCAAGGTCAACATCAACAGTGCTAAGTCATGTTGCTAGTCTGTAATCTTGATAAGATGTGTTACTTCATGATGAAGATGAGAGAGTAAATCACAGTTTACTGTGATCTTCCTCTCAAAAACCCATAACCCCAGGCTAATCATGAGAAAAACATCAGATAAATCGCAGTTGGGGAACATTCTACAACATTTCTGACCAGTACTCCTCAAAACTACCAAGATCATTAAAAACAAGGAAAATCTGAAAAATCGTCACAGCCAAGAGGAGCCTAAGGAGACATAATGATTAAATAGAATATGTATCCTGGGTGGGATCCTGGAACACCGAAAGGACAGGGGTAAGAACTAAGGAAATCTAAAGTACAGATTTTAGTTAACAGTAACATATCCCTATCAGTTCATTAATTGTAACAAATATACCACAGTAATGTAAGATTTAATAATAAGGGACACTGTGTGTGGGAGGGGGTATAATAAAGGAACTCTCTGTACTATCTGTTCAATTTTTCCATATACAGAAGACTGCTCTGTAAATAAAGAAAAATATTAAAAATAATTTTTAAAGAGGAGGCATGTGGTTGACTCTACAACACTACAGTAATTTTAAAATAAATAAAGCCCCTATGTTTCATGAGCAGTTACTTTACTCTTTGATATGGTAAAATAAACAGAGGAGTGGCAATTTGTTCAAGATTAAATTTAAACAGATATTGTCTGTAACTGAGAATGAGATGCCTCTGATATTCTTGGATAAAGCGAATATGTTTATTTTAGGGGTGCTTGTTGAGGGTAGGGTTACAACTCAGTTTATGTATCTTTATTCTTTAGATCATTTCTCTTGAGAAAGCTAAACCCTTAGCGTTGCTAAAGTTTGGTTACTCTGTTTCTTTTGAACATTTTTTTTTTTTTTTGAGACAAGTCTCTGCTCTGTCACCCAGCTGGAGTGCAGCGGCAGGATCTCTGCTCACTGCAGCCTCCACCTCCCGGGTTCAAGTGATTCTCCTGCTTCAGCCTCTGGAGTAGCTGGGATTACAGGCGCCTGCCACCACGCTCAGCTAATTCTTGTATTTTTAGTAGAGACGGGGTTTCACCATGTTGGCCAGATTGGTCTAGAACTCCTGACCTCAAGTGATCTGCCCGCCTCAGCCTCCCAAAGTGCTGGCATTACAGGCATGAGCCATGGTGCCAGGCCTCTTTAGAACAAATCTTAAACTCGGACACCTAAAGTTGCTCTGATCTAGATCCTGTTTCATGTAGCAACAAAGTCTCCATAGTCAGCAGAGGTTCCAAGAGGAGAAGCCACAAAGAGGCAAGCATACAATGGGTGTGCTTGGAAAAATACTTAATACAAATGCAAAGCTTAAGCATCTCAGGTCATCTTCAGTTTAGAGACGGTGACACGCAGGGAAAACTGCAGCCTGAGCTTAGCAGAATAAGCAGGTTCTTGTGTCAGTGCAAGTTTCGGAGCCCTTTAGGCAGGGAGGACAGTTTGTGGCACGTCAGGGGGCTCACCTCCTGTTCTCTCCCAATCAAGTGGGGTTTACAGAAGGCCTTGGTATATATACACAGCTTCTACTCTAGGACTTGTTTAATAAACAACTAGAATCAAAGATATTGTTCCCCTGATGTTCCTGATGGCTGAAGACTGTCTTAAGCATCTTCATTAAACAGGAAAGGAAACATGAAAACATACAGAATTGAACTAAATAAAAGAGGTGACAGATGAATTTTATGTGATCAGCAAATTCCTTGACTTAGTTTATCCAAACGTAACACAAATATTTACTTGTGTTTGCTTTATATATTATAAAATTTTAATATTTGTCTAACTCATTAGGCTAGAAAGGTGACCAATATATTTTGTCCCTTGACTCATAAAAGGACAGGAAAAGTAAAATATGCTAATCAAAATGCTTAAAATTAATATTATTTATACATAATATAACTGGACATGGTCTGTTATACAGCAAATAATCCTTAGACCATTGTATAATCACATTTCAGTAGCTTTACTGTTTGAAGGGGTTGAGAATATCAATTTTTGTTGTTGTTGTTGTTGTTGTTGTTGTTGTTGTTAAGATGGAGTCTTACTCTGTCACCCAGGCTGGAGTGCAGTGGTGCAATATCAGCTCACTGCAACCTCCGCCTCCCGGGTTCAAGCTATTCTCCTGCCTCAGCCTCCTAAGTGGCTGGGACTACAGGCACCCGCCACCACGCCTGGCTAGGTTTTGCATTTTTAGCAGAGATGGGGTTTCATATGTTGGCCAAATTGGTCTCAAACTCCTGATCTCAGATGATCCACCTGTCTTGGCCTCCCAAAGTGCTGGGATTACAGACGTGAGCCATCATGCTTGGCCGAGAATGTCAGATTTTAAAGTGTGAACATTCATAGCTGAAAGAGATATTCTTCTTATACAAAGGACCTTGTCATACGCAAAAACATATTTTGAGACATTTCAAAGTGCTTGTTTATACCAATGACTTCCACTATGGTATAAATATGTCCCCCAGAGTTCATGTGCTGGAAACTTAATCCCCAGTGCAGCAGTGTTGAGAGGTAGGACTTTTAAGAGGCGGATTAATGGATTAACACTGTTACTGTGAGAGTGGATTTGTTATCACAGGAGTGGGCTCCTGATTAAAAAGAATGAGTCTGGCCAGATTTCCTCTCTGTCTCGCATGCTCACTTTTCCCTTCCACCCTTCCACCATGGGATGGCCCTTGCCAGATGCCAGTGCCAGGCTCTTGGACTTCCCTGTCTCCAGACTCTGAGAAACACATTACTTTTCTTTATAAATTACCCAGTCTTTGGTATTCTGTTTTATAGCATCAGAAAATGAACTAAGGCAAATTCCCATGAAAAGGAAATTCTATTTCTTTACATTGTAAAATTCACAACAGACAAAATTTTGGTTTAAATTGTCTGTCCTAATCCAACTGTGGTACCGTATTCCCTTTCTCACTCCATTTCATGACCTGTCTCCCATCTCCTGTCCTAAGAAGGATACTCAGGAGTCTCTTGCTCCACATGGTTTGTTCCAAATAATCCTGTTGCCAGCAACAGGTTCACAGTGACCTACAGCAACTCCTTCTTGCTTCTGGAGATCATACACACCCAGGTTAGTGCCTGTCTGAATCCTCAAACTCTACATAGGAAGGAAAATAATATTTTTAAAGCTTACAGCTGTAGTGGGAAACAGTTCTTCTAATCAAAGCTTCAAAGATACTACAGAAGAGCACTGTTACTGCTAAACAAACAAGCCAGAGGGGCTCCTTGAGAATGCTATGCCTTGGTCAGGAAGCAGCATCCATCACTGGAGAGGAAGGCTCATACCTCATACTCCTCCTCTCCTGCCTGCCTCCCTCTCCTACCCCATGTCTGTCTGGTAGTAAAGGTAGCCAGGTCATGTAAATGAATATAATGCACATTTGAATGCGGTGCCTAATCTCAACACATGCATCCTCCAGCTCCCTTCCCTACCCTGTATCCTACAGGGCTGGCCCTTAGAGACTGCTTCCTTGCTTTCCAGCTTCTGCCAATGACAGGCACAGCAAGAGATTGGAAGGTGGGAGGAGAGTGAGGTTGATTTTTCCTGCCTCCTCCCCTCCAGGTTGCTGTAGGTTGGCTGGGTTAACCACTGTCAAGCATCCCTCTATATAAGGGTAGACTCCCCTTCTCCCTCCTCTAGCTTTCAGGTTGAGAGGTGTTAACTACTCCTTGCTGTTTCCAGCTTGGGGACACTGTACCATCTCTTGTTGGTTTCTACGATCTCTGCCCTCACTCTGTAAATAGTATCCCCTCCCCGTCACTCCAGTTACCAGGTTGACTATATCACTGCTTTTCTGCAGAACTCTACAGTTGTCTTTTAAAGTACATTGTAGTAACAATGAAAACTGCCATTTGAAAAGTCATACATGTTACGGATTTACTTAAATATTTTAGAATGATGTAGTACATATTTCCTAATTACAAATAAAACAACTCTCAGAGAAAGAAAGGCGAATACATCCCATTCCCAAGGGCACGGACCAGTAGCACAATTCTTTTGATGTCCTCAATGTCCCTCACAAATACCAAAACCCTAGTACATTTCTCTGCAGATAGTAAGCGATTCAATAAATGAGTGATCTACCCATGGTTTACTGCATACTGGAGTCTCCCTCACAAATGTCCTTCAGTGTTAATCAGAATCAGTTCCAACTCTAACTGTATTCCGGCCTTGTGCACCATGGAAATTTCATACATGCTTTTACATTTTAATTTTTTACGTTTTAACTCTAAGGATTAGCCATATTTGAATTTAGACACTACAGAGAAGGAAGCAATAGACTTTTCTTATGATGTCTGGCAAGGGGTAAGGTAATGACAACCTGAGCCCAAGAGGACGCTGCAGCCAGATGCAAGGCAAAAGCAATGCAAATGTAGCTACAGAGCTGCACTTGGGTGTGCACGATGGTTCATCCTACACAGTGGTGTTTCCAGTGACTGGCCAGCCATGGGGGATGCTGGGTAAGTGTTGCTCTCAGAAAAGCTCTGTTGCCTGCAGCCTTAGAGGAACTACTATCACAGCAGATGATCTTTGGACCCTGGGGACATAAGTCAGACATAGTCCCTAAGTAGACAAAGCAGCTTGGGGTCTCAGAGCACAGAGAAGGGGGCTCAGGAATAAGCTCTTCCATATTCCACAGCCTCATCTCATTGTAGCATTCTTAACCTCTGCTCCTTCACCTGCTCCTCCCAATCTGAATACAAACATGCTTGGGGAAGATCAGAGGCAATCCTCAACTTTGGAACCTCTCTAATCTTCACAACTGGAATTTTTACACATTACATTGATGCTCCTAAAGCGGATTTTTATTTACTAGATTCAGACTCTCAGCCATGGGGTGGGGTGGGGAGTCCCCTGATGTTGCACTGTATACACATTCTCTGCCTGCGTGTCAGCCTTTATCACCAGACCATGAGCTTCTTAAGGAAAAGAACAGTTTCTTACTCATGATTGTGCCCCTCATGTCCAGTACAGTGGCATGCAGTAAGTAGATGCACAACAAATCTCTAGTCCATGTGTTAGTTAGTTGGTTACTTTCAGTTAGTTGGTTATAAGGGGATTTGGAAACCTGATGACAATTGTGTTGAACAATGTTAGGATGATATAGAAAAAGTAAGCCAAGTATAGGGTATTCTTGAAAAAAAAAAAAAAAAGGCTGAGAAATACTTATGACCTCACATGACATTCAACATATTTTATTAAATATTTGACTTAACTCACTTCAAAACTTGTTAGGAACAGGGCTGGTATCCTTCTGTCTCTCTGATTTTTGAACCACAAACAGAATCTGACATAAAATTTTTTTTAAATATTCAATTTGATTGAATAATTCCTAAATCTTCTGTTTACAGCCTTTTTTTCTTTGGTTTCACTGTGGAAGTTGACAACAGTTATTCCCTTCTTCAAACTCCCCTCCTGCTGCCTCAGTGACTTGCCTCTCTTGGTTTTTCCCAATGTCCTCAGTATTCCTGTCTCCTGTTCTTCCACCAGACTTGAAGAGTAGACACTTCTAGACTTAGTTCTCAGCCCTCTCTTCTTTTCCCTTTAAATTCTCTTCTACCAAAAATATTAATGCTTAAATTATTTCCTCTATATGGATGACCCCAAATAACCACCACAAGCCCTGACACCTCTCACGCCCTCTCTTTCATGCTAAGCTACCACTTGCATGTCAGGAACCCAGTGTGCCTTGGAGCTAAAACAAGAAGAAAGGCACCATGAGGGCGGCATGTATGCACTCTCAAATGAATTTTCAACCTACCTCAGCTCAGCTGTTGGAAGATAGTGGGGCCACCATAAGGAAAAAAGTTTCAACTTTAAACACCAGGATTTTAACATAGAGGATAAAATCATGGTGACTTCAGGACCCCGGGGTTGTTTGTAATAAAGCATTTGCAAGTTGGCAGGATGGTTTGGAACTGGAAAGCCTCCGTCCAAACTACACTGGCTAGGACCCTTCGCTCTCCCTCTCTCTGGTGTTTCTCTTGGGCTCAGGGTAGACTGCTGAAGCCACTTTCCCTAAGGCCCCATTTAAGTCCTGACTACTATAGCATTCCCAGCCTTTGAATCTGCTCCTGACCAATCACTCTGGACATAGCTTTGTGAATTCAAACTCGGCTCTAAACCTAGGTATTTGGTTTCTGAACTTTCCCACTGAGAATGGTTCTTAGCCTCTTCTCACTTGAACTTTGCATGGTTAACCTCTGGCCTCAACCCTCGGGCTACATTAAAGAAGCTGCAGGACCTCAGGCTCCATTTCTAAGAAGTTCCTGCAATGGATGGTATGACACTAAACTCACAGCTGTTCTAACTCATTTGCCCATAATTGCATATTGCCCTGTGACTTCTTTTGTAATTACTTCTATGTATTATTATTTCACTTTATATTCTGCAGGATACACTGCTAAATCACATTTTCTTTTTCTTCTTTTTCTTTTTTTTTTGTGAGATGGAGTCTTGCTCTGTCACGCAGGCTGCAGTGCAGTGGCGTGATCATGGCTCACTGCAAGCTCCGCCTCCTGGGTTCATGCCATTCTCCTGCCTCAGTCTCCCGAGTAGCTGGGACTACAGGCACCCGCCACCACACCCGGCTAATTTTTTGTATTTTTCATAGAGACGGGGTTTCACCGTGTTAGCCAGGATGGTCTCAAACTCCTGGCCTTGTGATCCACCCGCGTCAGCCTCCCAAAATGCTGGGATTACAGGTGTGAGCCGCTGCGCCCAGCCCACGTTTTCCTTTTCTTACAGAGTAATGGGTTTTATAAGCTGGGCACCAGGATGCCCAACTGGACACTCGGTTTTCCAGCCTCCTTGCAGCTAGGGTGGCTGTGTGACTAGGTTCTTGCCACTGGAACGTGAGCATAAATGAAGTATGCTGCTGCCAGGTCGGCCCCAAAACGATGAAGGTGCCCTCCTCTGTACTCCTTTCCCTACCTGCAAGTTGGAACATAAACAGGCCTGTGATCCACTTTGAACACCCAGCAGGGAAAAGCCTTTGGGCAGCCTAAATCCACGTAGTCCATGGACTAGTTTCCATCAACAAGAAAATAAGTATGGAAATTCAGAATAAACACTCAGAAATGTTTATAGCAATTTAATTACTCTGATCTGATCAATCTGATCACTATATAATACACGTATCAAAACATCACCATGGGCTGGGCGCGGTGGCTCATGCCTGTAATCCCAGCACTTTGGGAGGCCAAGGCGGGAGGACTGTCTGAGGTCGGGAGTTCGAGACCAGCCTGACCAACACGGAGAAACCCCATCTTCCAAAATTAGCTGGGCGTGGTGGCACATGCCTGTAATGTCAGCTACTTGGTACGCTGAGGCAGGAGAATTGCTTGAACAGAAACAGAACATGAGCTTGTTCTGGCTGCTCCTTGCAGCTTTTAGCAAGCTAGGCAAGAAAGAGATGAGCTCAGGCAAGACTTGTTTGCAAGTATGTAAGCAAAGGTGGAAAGGAATGGACAGTGTCCAGAAACGGAGGGCCTTGGAGAATCAGAAAAGTCAATTGCACGTGTAGGTCCAAAGAGCAGAAAATAGTATTACCACTCTCAGCCTAACTCAAAGGCCTCTCAGTAAACTGTTGCAAGGGACAATGCCAGGCAGGTCTGTAGTAATGATCAGAGTATTGGTGCATCTTCCCACCCAAGTCCATCCTTCAGAGGACCTCAGAATACACACTACTGAAGAGAGGCAGAGAGATGAGCCAAGCACAGAAGCTGGAAAATAAGTCATGCTTAAGAGCTTGACCCAGAGTGGGATTTGGATGCGGTAACTGACCTGTGGAACTGACTAGAAGTCTATCAAGTTTATAAGGAATTGTAGTGCCAGGGAAGCCACAGTTTGGCCCGGAAAGGCCCACGTTCATTCTCCCCCAAGGAGTACACACTTTCCACACCCTTCAGATGTGGCTAGAGAGGGTACAGAACAAGGAAGGACTTCCCAGGGGACAAAGACAAAGTCAGGGCTTCTGGGAGGCCCCGCCCAGAGAGCGGAAGCATGGACCAGCCACGAAACTGACTCCACTGCCAGGACAGGGAGGTCTTAATCATTCCTGCCCAGCAGAGTTTCATCATTTTTAGGCCCCTGTTACATGTCTTCAATTCTTCTGAATGGGAGGTTTTATTGTGGTTTTCTTGTTTCTACTCGTCCACTGTATAGTGGATGTTTGTCAGAACAAAGAACAGAAAGGACATTTTAGAGTGAGTATTTAAAACGGAGGTTAGAGAAGGGACAGCCAGACCTGTGGAGTTCTGGGGTCACCTGAACGCTAAAGGAAAGCATGGCAGGCTGGGAGGCACAGCGGGGGCAGGGCGGTGAGGGGAGGGAAGGGAAAGCTTCAGCATCAGCTGGACCTGGGTCAGATGCAGGCACATCACTTTTAGCCGTGGTTCTCACCTGGCACACTGCCGACCTGGCCAGAACCTTTTACTTTGCTAAACCTGGCATAATCATGATGACAACTGTATAGGATTGCTGGATGGACTAAATTAAAGCAATTATTTCTAGAGCGCTTAAGGAAATGCTTAGTACATAGGACGCACTCAATAAATGGCAGATAGCACTTCCCAAGGTTAGATAACTCAAAATTTCTAAAAAATTCAGTGAAACATACAACTGGCATTCTGGGAGATTAACTGTTCATGCCTAACACCTCAATTTAACAAGAAATGGTGACAAAGTTATCCTGTAACTACACTAAAATAACTATAGTCCAAGAAAGAATATCCCCCTGCCTGAATACGGGCTCATTGCTGCAGCGACTAAGCTTAAGACAACGCCATGTTCACTCTGCTATTGCTGGAAACAAAGCAGGGAGGCAGGAGTGGAAAGGGGGAAGGGGAGGGCGAGGAGAGGAGAGCAATGCAGTGCAGCAGAACACAGGATTTAGGTCCAAACACTAGTAGATAAGCAGGTGAGCGGAGTATTTAAAGAGCATGGCCCCCACAGCTAACAATATACTCAACAGTGAAAACCTGAAAGCTTTTGCTCCAAGATGAGGAACAAGGCAAGGATGCCCACTCTTACCACTTCTATTTGACACAGTATTGGAAGTCCCAGCCAGAGCAATTCGGCAAGAAAAATAAATAGAAGTCATACAGATTGGAAAGGAAGAAGTAAAATTATCTCTGTTCATCGACAACATGATCTTATATGAAGAAATCACCAAAGACTCTACCAAAACATCCACTAGATCTAATAAACTAATTCAGTAAAGTTGCAGGACATAAAATGCACATACAAAAATCAGTTGCATTTATTTCTATGCGCTAACAACAAACAATCCAAAAAAGGAAATTATGAAAACAATCCAATTCACAATAGCATTAAAAAGAATAAAACTCTGAGAAATAAACTTATTCAGAAGGGCAAAAGACTTATACACTGAAAACTATAAAACACTGATAAGGAAATTTTTAAAGACACAAATAAAGGTAAATACATTTCATGTTCATGAATTAGAAGATTCAATAATGTGAAAATGTCCATACTACCCAAAGCATTCTATAGATTCAATGCAATCCCTATAAAAATCAGAATGACATTTTTTACAGAAATATAAAAAAAAATCCTAAAATTCATCTGGAACCACAAAGGTCCCTGAATAGCTAAAACAATCATAAGAAAGAAGAACAAAGCTGGAAGCCTCACACTTCCTGATTTTAAAGCATACTACAAAGCTATGTACGGTAGTATGGTACTGGCATAAAGTCTGACATATAGACCAATGGAAAAGACTACAGAGCCCAAAAATAAACCCACACATGCATAATCAACCGATCTTCGACAAGAGCGCCAAGAATTTACAATGGAGAAAAGATAGTCTCTTCGACAAATGGTGCTATGCATATATAACAAACCTGCACGTTGTGCACATGTCCCCTAGAACTTAAAGTATAATAATAATAAAAAAAAATAGTGCTAGAGAAAAGTGGATATTCACATGCAAAAGGGCATGGCCCTGGAGCTAGCCAGCCTGACTTTAAAGCCTTGCTTACCAATAAGTTAGTTATCTTCTCTATCTTAATTTCCTCATCTACAAAACGGGGATAATAAGGGTAACTTCTTCCTAAGGCTGTTAGGAGATTTAAAGAAGGTGCTTGGAATAGCCCCTAACAAACAGTTCTAATTTAATTATTGTTATTATCAGTGGGACCTGAAAAATGGAGCCTCAATTTCCTTTTTTGTAAAAGAAAGACAAGATCTAACTTGTCAGATTATTAGGACAAAGTGAATGACATAGCAAATGTAAAGCCCCAGTCCACTCCAAGGTCTAGAGGAGTCAGAGAAAGTCCACTGAGCTCCAGGGTGAGCTTATTCCCAAAAGGTTGGGGAAAAGGGACCCCAAGAGAGAATACTGGGAAGGGGAGATCACAGGAAGAATCCTTTCCGTCACAATGGGTGGGTCACCACAATAACACCCCAAAGCCAAAGTCTTCTCTCCTCTACCACAGAGTCACTAGCTGGTGTTTTTCACTACCTTTTAGTCCCAGAGTCCCAGATGAATATGTACAATCAGGAAAGTGGGGTTTAGCCAGCTGGGTTGAAAACCTAATGTTTAACATTCTTACTATATTACCACACTTCCTCTCAACCACTCCATCAGGATCTTGGAGTAATCCATCAAAACACATTCACTGATATACCAGTGAACGCATTCTCCATTTAACATAGAAGAAATCTAGAAATCGGCGACTGATTCACCCTGACCAGCTCTCATCCTTCTGGCCCAGGGCTTTTTTTTTTTTTTTTTTTTTTTAAACAATACTGACCATTGGAGCCTCTTTTTGGAAGCAAAGCCTCTGTCACCTGACCCCCAGAGAAACGAAAGATGTAGATTTGTTCTCCATAACAACATTAATGCCTTTTGCAAACATTTACTGAAACTAGAAGAAATACAATTGCGGAAAGTATAAAGTTTCCTTTCAAAGTTTCCCTTCTTGTTAAAGAATAAATCATAAATGTTAGAAATAATAGTTTCTTTTTAAAACTTTCTTCAAGCCTCCTTGCTTTGTGTTAATAACTCTTTGTTAAGCCCTGTCCTATGTAGCTGTTGGACATGCTCACAGGCATGTTCCAGCTCACAGCCTATGCCCCTTTCTTATTTGGAAATGTTATTACTTCTTTAAATCTTTCGTAAGCAACTTCCTCTTTTCCTTTGCTCTCCCTTGCCTTTACCTATTTAAAAAAGTTTTAGGTTGTTAGCAAATCGGGTATCGGCTTAGACTGTGAGGTTCAGCTCTAGCCAATGGATGCAGGCAGGACACAGCAGTGAGGACAACCCAAATGTGTAAGGAATAAATATGTCTGCTTTTCCTTTGTTCGGTGTACTCTTATGGCAAGACTGCTGGTGAGTGTACCCTTTCTGCAGAAAGTAAAAATTGCCTTGCTAAGAGAATTAAATTTATGTTCAAGTGCTATTTCTTTGTGGCACTGGGGAACAAGCACTTTGCATTTCTAACATAATGACTGTGGTAAATGTCAATAAAAATCTTGAAGCACATCTCTCCTTAGAATTTTTGATAAGCGTTTATGGAGGAAATTCCATATAATCAAATGAAAATATCAGAGTAAAACTCTAAATACATCACAGAAATTAGCAACCATTAGTCAGTTTGCCTGCTTCAGAGAAAGCTCTAAAGAAACTCAGTTTACCTCTACAACGTTAAATGACGTTAATTAACACCTTCTCCTAAAGCATTCTACTTTCCCCCTCAGCAAAATAGAGTACATCAGCTGAAATAGGCCACAGACCTCATTGTCTATACGAAACAGGGGCGAAAATGAACTCAGAAAGACAAGTAATCACCTGATAGCAATCCATGGAAAGTTAACCTTGCTGACATTCCTCTTCACTTCCCTCTGTTGGATGTTCCTGGAATTTGCATTTGTGGAGAGTTGCATACTTGCAATGAACAAGTTCCACTGGTCCTGTTGTAGTGGATTCTACCTAACCTTTTATTCCCCTCATCCCTGTCCAGCTAACGTTCCCTCACTGCTCACCATATGTAAGTCAAAGACAGAGGTGCATGAAGACATGTATAAAGATGCAGAATTCCCCCAGGAAACTCATTATCTAGAGCAGCCAGGGCCAATCCTCTCAACCTCCCAGGGATTCCTGGCAATATCTGGAGACATCTGCATTAGTTATGACTTTGGGGGGTGGGTACTATTGGCATCTACTAGGCAGAGGCCAGGAATGCTGCTGCACATGCTACAATGCACAGGCCAGCTCTCCATAATAGAGACGTATCCAGTCCAAAATGTCAGTAGTTCTAAGGTTGAGAAATCCTGACCTAGAGGGTGAGATGAGACATATAATACAGGGTTAAGTGTGGCAGAGCTGTAACAGAGCTAAAAGTGGAGTGCTATCAGATTGACAACATTTAAACAAGTGGCTATTACTCAGTATTGGCAAGAATGTGGGGAAAATAGTACCCTCATAACATGTTGGTGAGAATGTAAACCAATAGAACTTTGGGGGAAGGCAATTTGGCAATGTATAATAAAAGAGTTTAAAATATATACACTATTCCTATCTTTGCTTTCCTTCCATTCCTATCTTCTCTCTTCCTTTCCCTTCTCTTTTCTTCCTTCCCCAGAACTGAGCAATCAGCATGTAGCTGAGAATGCAACGTGAGGCCGGGGACTTTGGTGAGGTACACAGAGGCATGAGCTATGGCTGGGAAGCCACACAGAGCTGTGAGCTAGAGGGACTGGCGACTGACGATTAAGCTACATAGAGACACAGGCTAGCAGGCCTGGCAGCCAAGGACAAGAGGCAGTGGCAAAGGTGGTGGGCACAGAGGAGGCAGGATGACCTTCACATTTGGAAGACTGGTTACTTTAAGCAAATAAGCAAAAATATTGAAGATAATGAGAGTCAGGTTTTCTAACTGCCAGAGAAGATATGTACAAATATATAAAGGGTGAAGAACAGAAAGCTCTTTGGGTGTTAGATTGAAATTGTAGGTATAAGTATGAATCATGATTTTATAATACACAGCCTAATATAGAAAAATTTATAAATGTGTGTACACATATACACATATATTTCCTAGCTCTGTCCTCTGAAAGATCTAGAAGCAATAATACCCCAGTAACAATGGGCACATCAACCTTCCATGTATTGGTATCTAAATACAATTCTCATATTGTATATTAGATCTCAAGACTTATTCATCCTACATAACTGCAACTTTGTACCTTTTAATCTACATCTTCCCTTTTTCCCTGCTTCCACTAATGTAAAACACAAGGACTACAGTTACTAATACTGTATTGAGGCCGAGTGTGGTAGCTCACACCTGTAATCCCAGCACTTGGGATGCCAAGGCAGGAGGATGATTCGAGGCTGGAGTTGAAGGCCAGCCTGGGCAACACAGCAAGATCCCTTCTCTAAAAAACATTTTTAAATTAGCTGGGAATGGTGGTGAGCACCTGGAGTCCTAGCTACTTGGGAGGCTGAGGCAGGAGGACTGCTCGAGCCGAGGCAACAGAGAGCTATGATCACGCCACTGCACTCCAGCCTGTAGGACAGAGCAAGACTCTGTCTATAAAAAAATTAAAATTACAAATGTTGTATTCAGCTAATTTGCCAAGAGAGTAGATTTTAAGTACTCTTATCACAAACACAAGAAAGGTAACTATATGAGATGATGGGCATGTCAATTTGCTTAACTGTAGTAATCACTTCATTATATCTATGTTTATCAAGATAAATACATGAAAATATCATGTTGTATGCCTTAAATATATAAAATATAAATAAGACAAAAGTACCATTCTCTACTAAAAGGGAGGCCTAACTAGGTCAAGGAAAGTACAGGATGAGCCCAGGTCATCTGGTGGAGCCAGAAAATAATGAAATGCTCAATGAATGACAGGGATGTGTTAAAAGGACACAGGAGCCGGCTCCAAGGGGTCCCCACTGGCCAAACTGAGCACAACTTGAGCATTAAAATAAAAAACAATCGGGAGACTTCAGCTTATTGAATACATAAGGAATCCATGAACACTTCTTAATAAAAACATGACAGAAAAAGGAAGTTCTTCCTTATAGTAGAATGCCAACTCACAAACGTAGAAAGAGTGATGGCAATAAAGAATCGCCATTTGAGGCTGAGAGTGGGGGCTCTCACTCTCTCCCAGCACTTTGGGAGGCCAAGGCAGGCAGACTACTTGAGCTCAGGAGTTCGAGACCAGCTTGGGAACCATGGTGAACCCCATCTCTACAAAAAATACAAAAAAAAAAAAAGCCAGGTGTGGTGGTGTGCACCTGTAGTTCCATCAACTTGGGGGGCTGAGGCAGGAGGATCACTAGAGCCCAGGAGGTTGAGGCTGCAGTGAGCCAAGATCATGCCACTGCACCCCAGCCTAGGCAACAGAGTGAGACCTTGTCTTAAAAAAAAAAAAAAAAAAAAGAATCACCATTTGGCAACATTCATAGAAGTGGCTGATTCAGGCAGACGTCATCAATATATGGTAAGTCTGTAGGTAGAGGTTTAACGAGGAACAGACTATTTGCATAACCTTAGAATACTTCCCCACAAATACCAATACATTTCAAAGGAAAAATTTAAGGTGGAGAAATCTGGCAGACACCAACATAACCAGGTGATTGAGGTCAATATCCCAGTGGTGGGATCGGTTGGCACCATGTGCCTTCTGTTGTGAGAAGCTAAGAAGAGCCGAGTTTCATTTCTGAAGGATTCCTGCCAAGAACACATGGCCTCAGTCAGGTTGTGAAGAAATACCCAATACACCCAGGTTGGGAGTCATCCTACAGCATGTAGGATCTATACAACTACAAGCACTTTAGGAACAGGGAAAGTCTGAGGAACCATTCCAGAAGAGACATGGTAACTACATGTAACATGAATTCTAGATCAGACAGGTAGAAGAAACATTTGGGGAATAACTGATGAGATAGGAATGGGCTCTGTGGATTGGATGCTAGTGTTTTGTACCAATGTCCACTTTCTGATTTGATGGGTGTATGCTGGTTATATAGGAGGACAGAGTGCTTGCTCTTTTTTCTTTTTTTTTTTAAATGCTGGAGTGTGTTTTTTGTTTTTTTGTTTTTTTTTTTTTGAGACGGAGTCTTGCTTTGTCGCCCAGGCTGGAGTGCAGTGGCACGATCTCGGCTCACTGCAAGCTCCACCTCCCGGGTTCATGCCATTCTCCTGCCTCAGCCTCCCAAGTAGCTGGGACTACAGGCGCCCACCACCATGCCCGGCTAATTTTTTTATATTTTTAGTAGAGACGGGGTTTCACCGTGTTAGCCAGGATGGTCTCGATCTCCTGACCTCGTGATCCACCCGCTTCGGCCTCCCAAAGTGCTGGGATTACAGGCGTGAGCCACCGCACCCAGCCTATGCTGGAGTGTTTTTAAGAGTGATGGAGAATAACGTCTATGACTTCCTCTCAGAATAAAGACTGATGTATATTACATATATAATATATATAATGTATATATAATACACATATATACGTCTATATATGTGTATATATATAGAAAGAGAGGCAGAGACAGAGAGAAGGAGGGAGGGAGAGAGAGGGAGAGATTGAGACTTCAATCCTAATGCCATGGAGATATAGAAGAAGATTATACTACTTATTTTCTCTTCACCAGACCCATGTGATAGTTTTGGTCCAGAGAAAGGCCTTCCTTACCCCCATTCAAAGAAATGACTTATTAAAAATCAAGCAGGGCAGGAGGTAAATGATTCACTGATGTGTTCCCAATAAACTCTATATCTGATCCCTTGCTTTGGTGTTCTATAACTAGTCACTGCCAATGGCTCTGAGGCTTAACTCTGGCTTTCTACCTCCTTGGGGAGTGAATGCTGCTGACAGACTCCACTGCCCATCTTTGAATTACATGGTCTGAGTCTGTCTGAGGGCAGCTCCAGAATTTCTACAGAGGATGTGCTTCGGCACAGCTTGGCTTAAAAGAGGGGACCAGGGGCTTGCCTTAAAGCTGCATTTATAAAGCAAGTACACTGCTTTTATTTAGACTGCATGTTTGCTTGGAAGGCCTTTGGACAAACTAGTGTGCTTCTGGAGGGGCTAATGTGCCCTCCAACCCAGCCCTGCCACCTGCCAAGCCATCCCTTGATAACATCCTGGTCAATCTGCATA
Organism: Macaca fascicularis; assembly: GCF_037993035.2. Classification (NCBI taxonomy): domain Eukaryota; kingdom Metazoa; phylum Chordata; class Mammalia; order Primates; family Cercopithecidae; genus Macaca; species Macaca fascicularis. The sequence goes on along the minus strand of NC_088375.1, from coordinate 149,756,619 downwards.
TAGGTTAGTCAAGGCCAGGGCCAGTAGAAGCTCCAGCTTAATGTCCCAGGGAACAATGCAGACACAGGACGAGCTGATGAGTAATTAGGGGGGCTGATGAACATCCTCAGGAAGGGGTGGGGCAGGCTGCGCTGGGCAGGTTGCTGTCCAGAGTGACACCCAGTCTGGCCCAGTCTGAGGTATACAAATGATTCACATCTGAAAAGGGATGACAGGATCATGAGAGTAGGGCAGTATCAGGGGTCATAGGCAAGGGAGGAGTTCAACGCTGTAGACAGACAGGACAAGAGGCAAGCCAAGGAAGAGGAATAAAGAGGAGGACAAGACTGGGGGTGATGAAGAGGGGCTTGGGTACAACCCAGGATGTCAGAACCTTCCTCTCAATGGGTACTAACCCCCTCCGTCCCCCCACCGGCTTGCCTGGACAGGTAGAGAGCAACAAATATATTTCAGACTGAATTAAACCATTAGCTTAATTTGGGGGTGGGGGGCACTGCCTTGGGTCAGTTTAGAACTTTGCAGAGTAAACAAGACACCCAAGTCAGCCTGAAGGCACAGGCGAGTGAGGATGGTATAGGTGGACCCTGTACATTGTCCAACATTGCCAGCAGCACTCTCCTCCCGACCTGTGGGGTAGGTGGCCAGCTGTTTGTGTTTGTCCACTAAAAACTGAGATGCGCAGACAGTATAGGTAATTCCAACATGAAATTAAAGTTTCTTTGGAACTTTTCCTATGCCTTCGATCATGTAGTATTGGGTAACCTCAGCCCTGAAATTTATCTTCCTGTCATATTCCCCACAGAGCAGTTTCTCAACCTTTGATGCTATTTCCTCCTCAAAGTCCAGTATGATGTCAGAGGACAGGAGAGAGAAATATGGAGGAACTGCAGCAGTGCCTCCTTAGCACTCAAAACACGCTCGTGGAGATACTGCCAACCCCAATAGCCAGAGCTGAGTGGGCCTGCCTGGGGCGGCCCACATCTGAATGCTCTGCCTCTTTATTTCCAACATTTATATGCTCTTCACAGGGTACAAAGCTCTTTCACATACATAAGTTAATGGAACCCAACAACAACCCATGCAGACAGGTAGAAAAGTAATTATTATCCCCATTATATAAATGAAAAAAACTTATTCAAAGATGACAATCTATTCAGGGTCACAAGAACTCACAAAAGTGAGACCAGGATTCAAACACAGAACCCTGGACTCCAAGTACCTCTAGTCCACCGTTTGTAAAGGCACAAAGTCTCTGCACTTATGCAGACAGCTCCCCAGCCCCACCACCACCTCTGCCATCCATAGCAGGACTGAGTTCCGGGTGACTCCTCCACAAATACAGAATCCAGGATGAGGAACAAAGGATCATCAAGGCCGGAAAGGGGGAGGCTCTCAGTACCTGCAGGAGGAATGACAAAGGGAGGAGCAAAAGGACCATGGCCAGGAAAAGAGAAAGCAAGTAAGAAAAGTGTGTATAACATCTCTAAGTCACCTAAGGCTTAGAAATCTATCTTTGCACTTTTACCAGAATATACATTTGCACACATGTTTACACAAGCGTCAATACTTAAATTTTTATCTAGGACGAAAAGAGGGCAACCAGCATTTAAGGAGTACTTCCTGTATATGAGAGACCATGCTCAGTGCTTTCTCTTTTAATCTTGGGAGATGGATATAATCTTCATTTTTACAGATGAGGAAATTAAGGCTTAGAGAGGTGAAACTATGTGCCCAAGGTCACAAAGCCTGGACTGGAACAAAAGCTGGTCTGACTGCAAAGCCTTGGTCTTCCCTTTACACCACATTAACAATGCCTTGGGCTTGGTCTCTGTCATTTAGAAGCTTGCAATCAGACTTAACCACTCTGTTGGGTATAATCACAGGCCAGAAAGCATTTGAACTAATGTATACTCCAAGGAGAATGGCTAATGGATAATCTGAGTTATAGTAATTCCCATTTGAGTTACAGTGATTCCCCTTGCCCCAGCCCAAAGAAATAAGAGGCTGGTCTTAAGTTATTGTGCGCTGCTGCTCCTCAGCAGCAGGCTGAGAAACTTGGAGGAGAAGCAGCCAGCCTTAGGCATGTGTGTACAAGTGATGTTGACAGTGTGTGTCTGGGTGCTGCCTGGCTACAATGCTGTGTGTGCATTTTTTCCACTGTGCACGTGTGTTTTTGAAAAATGAGATGGACAGCTAACATGTTGTAGTTTCTCAAATAGATTCCAGCGAACACACATGAAAAATAATCTCATACTTAAATGTTTCAATTCAGTCTCCATTCACAGAAAACATATGCAGGCCTGTTCTAACAAATATCTTGCAGAACAGCAAGATATCTAAAATAGATCTGATCTGATAAAAAAAAAAAAGAGTAGTAGTTGATAAATGCATTTGAAATGTTTAGACAAGAGGAGTGTCACATATAATTAAATCAAAACCTCAAAATTTTGAATTCTAAAGAGAAAAAATTTTTGCCAAAGTGACCTATTTTCCTAGTTATATGGTAGTGACAATCAATATAAATGTTGTCCAAATGGCTAGATGTCCAGATCTCCACAGGATAACTAGGTCCTTGCCGTCTCAAGGCACAGGCACAAAAGACAACTCTGGAAGCTTATCTCAAGTACACAACTCTCACTGGCAGGGTTTGCTTGCTAGTCTTTTTAAAACAGTCCAGTTTGTTTAGACAAGCCTGGGATTAACAGAGCCAAGGTGTGTGTTTCTAACTGTATCGCTTCTGTCCCCAAAAGAGGAAAACTCTGTTTACTGGACTCAGACCACTAAACAATATCGGATCCACTGTCCATGGGAAGCAGGGTTAGCAACTGTTGCTGGATCGCTGGAAAACCCAACAACTCTTCTTAGCAATACAAAAGTCCATGCATTAATGAAACGTTGTGCGGTACATGAAATTTGTAAAGAGGAGACTGTCTGTAATTGACATTTACTTTATTCTCTGATACAGACTAAGTTGGAACCGTGAGAAGGCCCTTTATTTCTAAATGACATCTCAAGACCAGGTAATGCTACTTTTGGAGGAAAAGCAGGAGGAAGAAAAGCGTTGTAATGACAGTAACAAATTACGGGGAAAACATTTTATGGAAATAACTCAGTTTAAAAAAAATGACGTGGCCGGGCGCGGTGGCTCACGCCAGTAATCCCAACACTTTGGGAGGCCGAGGCCGGTGGATCACGAGGTCAAGCATTCGAGATCAGCCTGGTAAACACAGTGAAACTCCATCTCTACTAAAAATACAAAAAGTTAGCCTGGCGTGGTGGTGGGTGCCTGCAATTACAGCTACTCGGGAGGCTAAGGAAGAAGAATCGCTCGAACCTGGGAGGTGGAGGTTGCAGTAGGCCGAGATCGCGCCACTGCACTCCAGCCCAGAAGATAGTGCGAGACTGTTTCAAAAATAAATAAATAAACAAATGAATACTGACCTACAAGTGCTTTTCAGGGCTATTTTAATGATTACCTTAATAAGACTAAATTGTTTCCAATATTCACAGTCACTCCTCAAATTACACGCGTTAGGAATTTCTAAGCAATTTTGTGTAGCTGCAACTTGTTGACGGAAAGCAATAAAGTAACTCTGCTACAGAACAAAAGCACTTTTGTCTCATGGTGGTGAGGGGGCATACCCACCCCGACAGTGTTGCTAGTTACTAGTTCCCGAATCTTTAGAAGCCTGCACATGGTTCAAGCTGTTCCCCAACTGACACACCACAGTACCAGATGTAACTGGAGGCTGAGAAATGTTATATCCCTAGGCTTCACGAGAGAACCTCAGCTTCCTAATTACCATCGACAGCAGTGAGACTGGGTTTAGAAAGAACCACACGTGCAAAGGCAGAGGCAACCTGTGCCGTGCTCTCCCCGCCGCTGCGCCCAGCCCGCCAGCCCTCAGCAGCGGACTCAACGCCGGTTTTGCATCTAGATTGCTTTTTGCTCCTAGCGGGGAAAAAGATGGGAAAAAAGCGAGTTGTGCCATACACCCGCCGGGACAGTCCTGTCCCAGAGGTTTGTAGTGGGTCTGGAGCCCAGGCTTGCAAGCCAGGCAACCCCGAAAAGCCGCCGACTGGGGCCCCGCGGGCGGCCCTGCGCCCCGGCCTCCCCACGACGCGCGCCCGGATGACAGCGGCTCAGGGTACCCTTCCCGCTCCCTGACCCTCACTCACCGCTCACGTTCACCCGCGCCGCCGAGCCAGGGAGCGGGGGCTCCTGCAGCTGCCGCATGCCCTCGGGGCCGAGCGCGACGGGGCGACCGGGCGCCGGGCTCCAGCTAGGTGCGGACAAGCAGCGAAGGACGCGGCGGGCGGGTGGGCGACGGAACCCCTCCTCTCCAGCTACCGCAGCGGCGCGCCCAGAGCCGTAGGCAAGTTTGGCAGTGCGAGGGAGGGACCGAGGGGTAGCGGCCCCGCCCTGCCCCGCCCTGCCCCGCCCTGTCCTGGCCCGCCCTGTCCTGGCCCGCCTTGTCCTGGCCCGCCCATTGAGTCCGACGTTCCCACGGGAGAGCGCCCCCAACCGGCAAGGCCGCGAGCTGCGCGCAAAGGGCAGCGCTCTTGCAGATGCGTACCTGCCTGGGATAGTCCCCAGGTGGGTGGTCGGCCCCGATGGGGAAAGGCGCCCACTAAAGGACCGCTAGTACCCACAAGCCTCACGGAGCCATACCTCGGAGCTCTGTATTAGAACGCAGTCCCTCTGTCCCTCTGGCCTCAGAGATCTGTTTGAAGTGGTTGCGGGAAGTGCAGCCCACACCCACCACCCGTGGGAGGCAGGCTCTACTCCAAACCCGACCTAACGCTGGAAAACTCAACCCCAAAGCTACCCGAGGGTGCGGACAGCCCCCAGAAGCAACCAAAAATATTTAAGGTTCTTGTAAGAGGCTTCTTGGCCTCCTGGGGCAAATAGTTGTGGATACTTTGTTTTTCAAAGCTGAGATATAAAACCACTGACCTACCTTTAGTAAAGAAAGATGCAAAGTAAAACAAATGTCTTGAAGGCGTTGTTCTCTCTGAATTCTGCAAAGCAATAACGAAGTCACAGAAAAGTTGTGCTTTCCTGGTGACCTTACAAAAAGGAAATACTGTGTGAGGTGAAGTCCTTCCCACTCAGGCTCCAAGCCCTTGTGAAGCAATGAGAGTTGTGTGCCCACATGTCTTCCTGTGACCCTTTGCCCTCCATCCATCCGTTCATTCATTCATCTTGCATTCAACATTAATACTGGGCCGTTCTGTGTGCCAGCTAGGAACCTCATCCTTGCAAACAACCTGTTAGATAATCTGCCCCCTACCATCAAAGAGATTCTGTTCTCTCTGCAGAGGATGTTTTAATAAGGTGACATCCCTTACTCAGTGGGTTTCATCCTGTAGACCATAATAGCCCAGTGTGCCTCAAACCTCCCCAGGGCTACGGCTAAATTTTCATCAGTATGTGAAAAGTATTATTTCTTTTTTTTTTTTTTTTTTTTTTTTTTGAGACAGAGTCTCGCTCTGCCGCCCAGGCTGGAGTGCAGTGGCGTGATCTTGGCTCACTGCAAGCTCCGCCTCCCGGGTTCACGCCATTCTCCTGCCTCAGCCTCCCGAGTAGCTGGGACTACAGGCGCCCGCCACCTCGCCCGGCTAGTTTTTTTGTATTTTTTAGTAGAGACGGGGTTTCACTGTGTCAGCCAGGATGGTCTCGATCTCCTGACCTCGTGATCCGCCCGTCTCGGCCTCCCAAAGTGCTGGGATTACAGGCTTGAGCCACCGCGCCCGGCCGAAAAGTATTATTTCATCTGAGTGTTCAGAAAATTATTGTGGTGTCTTGCAGTTGAACAGTGTAGAGAGAAGTACAACTTGTGAAGCTAGGGCTAAGGAAAGATCATGTGTTTACCAGAACAAGCAGAAGCCTTGCACACAATAAAAATAGCTCAGTAGCAAACATGGTGAAAACCCGTCTCTACTAAAAATACAAAAAGTTAGCCGGGCGTGGTGGCACACGCCTGTAATCCCAGCTACTGTGGAGGCTGAGGCAGGAGAATCTCTTGAACCTGGGAGGCGGAGGTTGCAGTGAGCCAAGACCGTGCCACTGCACTCCAGCCTGGGCGACAAAGCAAGACTCCGTCTCAAAAAAAAAAAAAAAAAAGAAAGAGCTCGGTCAAGGGAGTAAACAGCTCAGCTCAAACATAATAGTGCTGAAGGGCAACCTGGAAAACACCGAAATACTCAACAACCAGCATTTAGTGAATACTTGATGCAACAAATGTGTAGTATGTTGAGTAAGATGTTGTAGGCTAGACTGTAAACACCACTAAGAGCCTTCTTGTGCTGGGAAAATCTGTTCTGAATCCAAACAACTTACTAACAAAGGCACTTTGGAAACACATTATGTTGCATTATGTTGTACCTTGGGAACTTCCTGAACTTGAGGTAATTGCAAAGCAGAACAGCAATCCCACAGAGTTCAATCTGAATCCTTAAAAAAGGAGGAAAGTGAAGAGGGCATGGGGAGCTGTGTTGCAAAAGGAAAGAGACTTTCCAGCTAGATGGTTTTAAACAAATGTGGGTCAGATGTGAGGGGAAGACCAGAAGGTGACACAGAGAAACAGATTCAGAGAGGAAAAGCAGTGATTAAAATTTAAAAAAAAATAAAAAATAAAAATAAAAAGATACCTATGGGCAGAAGCAGGAAAGAAAAGACAAGAGGCAAAGGACAACTAAAAAGAAAGATGTGGCCCCCAAATCCTACTTTTTAGAAGGTAGCCCAGGGACTATCCAGCAGAACCTCCTACAAATCCTTGTTTGGCCTGTGGTGTCTCACTTCTCTACCAAAATGTTTTTATTAGCAAAACCAAATTAAAATTAACATCAAAATGGCAAGCATGAAGGCTGAGGGTATATTTTGTCTTAGAGATCACTGACTGGAAAGTAATTCAAAACTTTCAACACACATTTGCTGGTCAGCTTCATGTATATAAGTGTTGTGCTTTGTGTTCCTGGAAACACAAAAAGTTATAACATTGTTTCTATAAGGAGGTAAAAGGGTCATTCCACAGTGCTTGATAGAATGAAATTGTGATGGCTGAAAGAACAATTGGGGGTGGATGTGGTGGCTCACGCCTGTAATCCCAGGTCTTTGGGAGGCCAAGTTTGGTGGACCACTTTAAGGCCAGGAGTTCAAGAGTAGCCTGACCAACATGGTGAAACCCCATCTCTACTAAAAATACAAAAAATTAGCTGGGCGTGCATCTGTAATCCCAGCCACTCAGGAGGCTGAGGCAGGAGAATCGCTCGAACCCGGAAGGCAGAGGTTGCAGTGAGCTGAGATTGCACCACTGATCTCCAGCCTGGGTGACAAAGTGAGACTCTGTCCCAAAAAACAAAACAAATTTTTAAAAAACACACAAAACTGCCTGCCTCCTGCCACAGTGAGAAGCAATGTGGGACTCAGGCAAGGCTTCTTCCTCTCTGGATTTATGGAAAGAGGCCATGTTCCTCTGTCCCCAATTCACCTTGGGGCTTCAATCATATGGGCAGGAATTCACAGATGTGTTGTTCTTAACTTTGGGAAGTATCTGAACTGAATCTCTGCTGAATTTTGCTCATCTATACTAATTAGCCTACAGCAGGTGAATGGTGTGGGAAAGTGGAATGGGAGCTATAAAGTGAGAGATGACAGTGGTACCTGAAATAACAGTTCTGAGAAAAGACTGAGCAAACAGTTAACTCCATAGAAACCACTGGCAAAGAGAGTACAAGAACAGTAGGTGGCCCTGTGGAATATCTCTCAGTAGCATATCAGTAACTTCAATTGAAAATCATGGAAATAGTCCACAAATAAAAGAAATCAAAACTAAAAATCAACATATGTTGAAAAAACAGAATCTAAGGTAAGCTCCCTGTTTTACTCAGTTTCTGTTCATTGTAATTTCATGTACGTTCACTTGAGTATTACTTTAGCATACCTGTGAGCTTGGCTAGTGCGATACTGTAGGCAAATACTGTAATTCTCAAAGGGAAGTTTCAAGCAGAAAATAGGAAGCTAGCATTGTAAATCTTTTACGGATCCTTTATAAAAAGCATTGGAGATTATGGGATGGAAAATGATTATCCACCACTACTACAGTAAGCATGCTTTAGAACGGTCACTCAGGACAACAACGCCCTAAAGCTCCCATCCAAGCAGACTTTATTTTCACAACTACTTTACCTACCTTTCAGTTTTGAGGAAATTCTATCTGGAGACAATAATTGAGGTTTTCTTTTACTACTATTCCTTGTTGCCCTCATGACTCCTCAGCACTGAGTCAAGGGAATCTGTTTTTCTGAGAGCACTTATCAAGGGTGGACACAAAAACAACAAAACAACCACAAAAAAAAAAAAACCCCAACAAATTTTTAAAAGAAAAAACAGAAAGCACACCTGACATGTCTGTAACCTCAGCATTTTGGGAGGCCAAGGTGGGTAGATCACTTGACCCCAGGAGTTCAAGACCAACCTGGGCAACATGGCAAAACCCCGTCTCTACAAAAACTACAAAAATTAGCCATGCATGGTGATGTGCACCTGTGGTCCCAGCTACTCAGGAGGCTGAGGTGGGAGGATTGCTTGAGCTCAGGAGGTAGAGGCTTCAAGGAGCCATGATTATACTACTGTACTCCAGCCTGGGTGACAGAGCAAGACCCTGTCTCCAAAAAAAAAAAAAAGTAAGAAAAGAAAAATAATAAAAGAAATCAATTCTCAGCTTGTAAATAGGTCTTCTTAAAATCATAGCAGAAAAATCTTAAACACCAGTGTTTATGATTTTGCAAAAAGATGGGTTCTCTGGAGTTTCAAAGGGCTAAGTGCAGAAAGAAGTGAAACATGAATGTTTTGTCCATAAACAGTCAATTAGAATAGAGCAGATTAAGAAACAGACCACCCTCCCTGGAGGTTAGATAGGGTTTCCTGACCCGGAAGGAGAATTTCAACTGAAAAAGAGATAGCGCTGAAAGCTATGAGCATGGTGTTTGTGACCCCTCACCACTCCTCAGGCTAAGTTATTAGGGACACTAAGGTCTCCCCTTAAGTTTAGGGACCCAGGAATAAAGTGGTAGATTGCATTATTATTTTAAAATATAAGCTGCCCCTGGCCAGGCACGGTGGCTTGCGCCTGTAATCCCAGCACTTTGGGAGGCCAAGGCAAGTGGATCACAAGGTCAGGAGATTGAGACCATCCTGGCTAACATGGTGAAACCCCGTCTCTACTAAAAATACAAAAAAAAAAAAAAAAAAAAAAATAGCTGGGTGTGGTGGCGGGTGCCTGTACTTCCAGCTATTTGGGAGGCTGAGGCAGGAGAATGGTGTGAACCCGGGAGGCAGAGCTTGCACTGAGCCGAGATTGCGCCACTGCACTCTAGCCTGGATGACAGAACGAGACTCTGTCTCTAAATAAATAAATAAATAAATAAATAAATAAATAAATAAAAGCTGCCCCTTTCTAGAGGAGAATTCAACTTCTCTGCCTTATTGATGTCAAGCTTATCCATTTGACTTGCTTCGGCTGATAAAGTGTGAGCTTTTCTAGCCAGCACAAGGTTCATTTGATTCTCTTTTTCCTCTACCCTAGTAACAGCAATATCAGCTCCACCAGCCTAGATCTAGGAGAGAACAAGGCAGGGAGAAATACCATGGCTGACCCAGGAAGGCCAGGTGAGTGAAAAATAAACCTTAGTCTTTCTAAGCCACTGAGATTTGGGGAGCATTTGTTACCACAGCATAACGCAGACTACCCTGACTGATACAAATAGAGAAGAGGTCCCCAACCTTTTTGGCACCAGGGACCGGTTTTGTGGAAGACAATTTTTCCATAGACAGGGGAGAGGGGATGGTTTGGGGATGATTCAAGCACATTGCATTCATTGTGCACTTTATTTCTATTATTATTACCATATAATATATAATGAAATAATTATACATCTTACCATAATGTAGAATCAGTGGGAACCCTGAGCTTCTTTTCCTGCAACTAGACGGTCTCCTATGGGGGTGATGAGAGACAGTGACACATCATCAGGTGTTAGATCCTCATAAGGAGCCTGCAACCTAGATCCCTCACATGTGCAGTTCACAATAGGGTTTGTGCTCCTATGAGAATCTATAATAATGTCACTGCTAATCTCACAGGAGGCGGAGCTCAGGCAGTAATTCGAGTGATGGGGAGTGGCTGTTAATACAGATGGCACTTTACTCACTGGCCCACTGCTCACCTCCTACTGTGTGGTCCTGTACCTAACAGGCCAAGGACTGGTACTGGTCTGTGGTCCTGGGGTCAGGGACCCCTGAAATATTGTACTGTGACCTGCTTTCCATCTGAGACTTGGATAGAAAATATTAATGGAAGTGCTTCATACCAACCTGATATGGGGAGCAGCAGTACTGAAGTGGTGACATGGCAGAAATAGACACGGGAGAGACTGAATCCACAGTTTCCTGTGAGCCCCAGAGTGATGGAGAATAGCACTCAAGTCAGTTCTTTGCTGCTAAATACCTAAAAGGAAACCTGGTTGATGAATGCAGCAGGGACAGAGGCCAGCATACAAATATTAGGAGGGAGAATCACCCCTAAAAGGAATGTAGTGTGCCAGGTGTTTATCACACAGCCACTCTACCCCAACACCAAAACACCTTAAAGTTTCTTCAGAACCTAGATGCCACATAGGGAGAAAATGAAAGGGGCAGAAGCCTAAATATAAACTTAAAATGACTGAGATAGCTGCATTTGCCTGAGTTTACCTAGAAAGTCATAAAACTAAATTCTTCAGTCAGTGATAGAAATAGGGGGTTCAGCCAGGCATGGTGGCTCACGCCTGTAATCCCAGCACTTTGGGAGGCCAAGGTGGGCAGATCACAAGATCAAGAAGTCAAGAGAACGAGACCATCCTGGCCAACATGGTGAAACCCTGTCTCTACTAAAAATACAAAAATTAGCTGGACATGGTGGCAGGCACCTGTAGTCCCAGCTACTCAGGAGGCTGAGGCAGGAGAATCGCTTGAAGCTGGGAGGCAGAGGTTGCAGTGAGCCAAGGTCGCACCACTGGACTCCAGCCTGGCGACAGAATGAGACTCAGTCTCGGACAAAAAAAGAAAAAAAGAAAAAAAAAAGAAAAAGAAAGAAATAGGGAGTTCAAAATAGAATCCAGATCCACTTTTACAAAAATAGTTGTATGTTTGTCTGCCTAAGTTTGCAGCCTGAGATATGTATACACACTTCACCAAGATACTTTAAGAGAACATTACGGAGACTCCATGCGTTCAACAACTGTGGAATGCTGAGGGTCCACCCAGGCAAAGATGAAGTCATGTGTGGACAATGATAGCAGTTTGTATAATAGGCTACCTTCTCACAAGCCTGATGTCCATGCTATGCCTAGATATTGGCTTTGCCTAAGGCAGCCATCAAGGACCTGCTTCTAGCAACACATTCAGCTGCACAAATATTTATTCTAGTAAACTTAAAAAAGAAAAAGGAAATAGTTGTAAATAAATCCTGCCAGAATTTTCTGCATTCTATGCACTAAACTTTTTTCCTTGTTTTGCAAAAGAAAGCTGTAACATGACACTAACATTCTCATCTCCGGGATTGATTTTTTTTTCAATTGGATTTGAGGGGCACTGGCCAGATTAATATTTAATGTTTTTGTGTAATTTGAATACTAACACAGTAGACTAAGATAATGTGAATGCACTATAAAAAAATCAGAGCTTTAACCTTTAGTTCCTCTAAAACAGAGGGTTGATGCCTTTAAAATGGAAGATCAAGGGCCAAGAAGTTTTCAGCCTTTAATGTCATACAGTTTGAAATAAAAAATATATAAGATTTAATAGCATTCTATAATATTACGAAAGAAACATATTAAAACAAGCAAATCACATAATTTTATACTTCACTTTGAAAGAATTTAGTTATTACTTACCAGCAAGAAAATATGTCATGATAAATGATCTTGCTATAATAGAAGACTTTCTAGGAGGTTCAATATTAGGTTTTTTAATTACTTGGACATGGCTTACTTTCATTATGCCATATTGTGATAGAACTAGTACAGTAAAGGCAAATAACAATGACGGGTACAAAGTATAAATACGAGTGAGGAAAATAATGACCAATGTGTGTAGAAAGCATGTAAGTAAAAAGTTGTGAGAAACAAAAGCATGAAACTAAAACATGTTATAGGACTTAATTAAAATGCCCATGACTTTTAAGACTCACTGTCAAGTTTGAAAACTTTTTTTTTTGAGACGGAGACTCGCTCTGTCACCAGGCTGGAGTCCAATGGTGCAATCTCGGCTCACTGCAACCTCTGCCTCCTGGCTTCAAGCCGGGATTCTCCTGCCTCAGTCTCCTGAGTAGCTGGGACTACAGGCGTGCATCACCACATCCAGCTAATTTTTGTATTTTTAGTAGAGACGGGGTTTGACCATGTTGGCCAGGATGGTCTCAATCTCTTGATCTCGTGATCTGCCCACCTCGTCCTCCCAAAGTGCTGGGATTGCAGGCCTGAGCCACCGCACCCAGCCTTCAAGTTTGAAAACTTTTATGCGTTCTACCGTATTTACTAGTTATACAACTTTGGCCAATTTCACTCAGTCTCTACAATTATAAATGGAATAATACTACCTACCTCCAAATGCAGTGGAAATTAAAAAGATACAATATACTGTAGTAATTTTTTAAATGAGCTTATTACCTGAAAAAAAAAACAATTATTTCATGATGATAAAATGGTCAACTCATCAAATAATGAATCTTCAAAGTATATGAAATAAAAATTATCAGAGCTAAAGGGAGAAACAGACAAATCTCTAATTATAGTTGGAGATTTTAACACTTCTCAGTAGTTGATAGGACAGGTAGACAAAAAAATAAGGTTACAGAAGATTTGAACAACACCGTCAACTAACTTACCTGATTGGTGTTTATAAACATTACATCCATCAACTACAAAATACATGTTTTCAAGTACACACGTAATATTCCCCAAGGTAGACCATATTTTTAAAAATTTTTTCTTTCCATAGGTTTTTGGGGAACAGGTGGTATTCGGTTACATGAGTAAGTCATTAGTGGTGATTTTTGAGATTTTGGTGCACCCTTCTCTTGAGCAGTATACATTGAATCCAATTTGTAGTCTTTTATCCCTCACCCCCTTCCTACCCTTTCCCCCTGAGTCCCCGAACTCCACTGTGAAGATAGACCATATTTTGAATCATAAAACAAGTTTCAATAAATCTAAAATAATTGAAATTATTCTCTGGCCAAAATGATAGTAAATTAGATGCCAACAACAAAAAGATATCTTTAAAATCCCCAAATATTTGGAAATCAGGTGACACAAATATAAATAACCCATGGATCAAAGAAGGAATCACAGGAGAATTTAGAAATTTAAAACAGAATAATAATGAAAACATTACATATCAAAATTTATGTGCTGCAGCCAAAGCAGTACTTAAAAGAATGTTTATAGTTTTAATTGGTTATACAGATGTTTCTCTACTTATGATGAGGTTATGTCCAGATAGACCAATTTTAAAGTAAAAAAAGTAAGTCAAGCCATAGGTGCCACCTGTATTAGAAAAAAATAAAGTGAAAAATTAATGATCTAAACATCTGCCTTAAAAAGCTAGAAAAAAAGAAGGGCAAAATCAACCCAAAGAAAGTAGAAAACAAAAATAAAAAAACAAGAAGGGAAAGCAATGAAAGAGAAAACAAATGGTAGGGAAAACCAAGGAAACCAAGAGTTGTTCTGTTGAAGAGATTGATAGAACTGATATTCTCATAGTAGATTGGTCAAGATAAGGAAGAAAACCCCACAAATTGTCAAACCAGTAACGAAAGGGGGACATCACTATTGTTCTTACACACATCAAAAAGTTAAAAAATAATATTAGATAAATTTGACAAGTTGATGAAAAGGACAAATTCCTTTAAAAACATTGAGAGGTGAAGCCAGTTGAGCTTCTGGGTCCGGTGGGGACTTGGAGAACTTTTGTGTCTAGCTAAAATATTGTAAACGCACCAATCAGCACTCTGTAAAAATGCACCAATCAGTGCTCTGTGTCTAGCTAACGGATTGTAAACACACCAATCAGCACTCTGTAAAAATGCAACCATCAGCACTCTGTAAAAATGGACCAATCAGCACTCTGTAAAATGGACCAATCAGTGCTCTGTAAAATGGACCAATCAGCAGGATGTGGGCGGGGTCAAATAAGGGACTAAAAGCTGGCCACCCCAGCCAGCAGCCCCAACGGTGCTCTGGTCCCAGTCCATGCTGTGGAAGCTTAGTTGTTTTGCTCTTCACAATACATCTTGCTGCTGCTCACTCTTTGGGTCTGCACTACCTTTATGAGCTGTAACACTCACTGCAAGGGTCTGCAGCTTCATTCCTGAAGTCAGCGAGACCACAAACCAACCAGGAGGAACAAACAACTCTGGACTCGCCACCTTTAAGAACTATAATAGTCACTGGGAAGGTCTGAGGCTTCACTCCTGAAGTCAGCGAGACCACAAACCCACGGGAAGGAAGAAACTCTGGACACATCTGAAGGAACAAACTCCGGACACACCATCTATAAGAGCTGTAACACTCACCGCGAGGGTCTGCGCCTTTATTCTTGAAGACAGCAAGACCAAGAACCCAACGGAAGGAATACCTTCCAGACACAACATGACTTACCAAAACTGATAGAAAAAGCAGTAAGATGTCTGACTAGCATGATGCTTATCAAAGAAATTGAATATGTAATGAAAAACCTCATGAACAGAACTCTAGGTCCAGATGGCTTCACTCATGAATTCTATCAAATATTTAAGAAGAAAATAATATTTATCTTATAAAAACTCTCTGAGAAAATATAGGAAGGAAAATTTCTCTACCTATTTCATGAGGCTCAGATAGCTTTAACATGAAAACCTGACAAGAAGATTATAAAAGAGGAAAATTATAGAGTAATATCATTTATGAACATATAAAACAGATTCTCCAAAAAATTAGCAAATAAAATGTAGCAACGTATGCAGATAATATAGCTTGACTGAGATTTAACTCATTAATGTATGGTTGTTTCAACATTTGAAAAATCAAAGTTCAGTAATTCACCAGATTAATGAAATAAGAATAAAAATTATATCATAATTTCAATTTATGCAGAAAATACAGTTGGCAAAAGCTAGCACCTGTGGGGTTTTTTTGGTTTTGTTTTGTTTTGTTTTTTGAGACTGAGTCTCACTCTGTCACCCAGGATGGAGCGCAGTAGCAGATCTTGGCTCACTGCAACCTCCACCTCCCAGATTCAAGTGATTCTCCTGCCTCAGCCTCCCAAGTAGCTGGGATGACAGGCACCCACCACCATGCCTGGCTGATTTTTGTATTTTTAGTAGAGACGGGGTTTCACCATGTTGACCAGATTGGTCTTGAACTCCTGACCTCAGGTGATCAACCTGCCTCAGCCTCCCAAAGTGCTAGGATCACAGGCATGAGCCACCACACCTGGCCCCATTTTTGATTAAAAAAAAAAAAAAGCCAGCTGAACACAGTGGCTTACAGTTACCTATAATCCCAACACTTTGGGAGGCTGAGGCGGTGAATTGCTTGAGTCCAGATGTTCAAGACCAGTCTGGGCAATGTGGCAAGACCCCATCTCTACAAAACATACAGAAAATTAGCCAGGTGTGGTGTGGTGGCACATGTCTATAGTCCCAGCTACTCAGGAGGGTAAGGTGGGAGGATCACTTGGGTTCAGGAGGTAGAGGTTGCGGTGAGCCAAGATCATGCTACTGCATTCCAGCTTGGGCAACAGAGCAAGACCTTGTCTCAAAAAAGTAAAAAATGAAACTTAGCAAATTAGAAGTAGAAGGAAATTTGCTCAATTTGATAAAGGGCATCTATAAAAGACCTGCCACTAACAGCATGGCTAATGGCAAAATATTGAACGCTTTATATGTAAGATTAGGAACAAATCCAGGATGTTTATTTTTACTCCTTCTATTTGACATTCTACAGGAAATTTTACCTGTGTAAAAAAGCAGTCAAATGAAATAAAAAGTCATCCAGATTGGCAATACATAAAGAGCTATACCATGTTGATGGGTTAAGATTTTAATTCTCCCCAATTCAATCTGTAGAATCAATGCTATCCAATCACAACTCCACCAGGCCTTTTTGTAGAAATTGACAAACTGATTCTAATTTTATATAAGAAAGCAAAGGACCCTATGCAGGGGCATGGATGAAGCTAGAAACCATCATCCTCAGCAAACTAACACAGGAACAGAAAACCAAACACCTTGTGTTCTCACTCATAAGTGGGAGTTGAACAATGAGAACACATGGAAACAGGGAGGGGAACATCACACAGAGGGGCCTGTTGGGAGGTTGGGGGCAAGAGGAGGGAGAGCATTAGGACAAATACCTAATGCATGTGGGGCTTAAAACGTAGATGACAGGTTGGTAGGTGCAGCAAACCACCATGGCACATGTAATCCTATGTAACAAACCTGTACATTCAGCACATTTATCCCAGAACTTAAAGTAAAATTTTAAAATGATAATAATAAGTTTAATAAAATAAAATAAAAATTTTAAAAAGCTTCTTTATTCCATGCTTTTTTCTCGAAAAAGCAAAATACTTTTTCGAGAGAGAGAGAGAGAGAGAAGGAAGGAAGGAAGAAAGAAAGAAAAAAAGAGAAAGAGAGAGAAAGAGAGAAAGAAACTAAGAAAGCAAGCAAAGGATCTAAAATGATCAAAAAATTTTTGAAAAAGAAATCAAAGTTGGAGGATTTCTACTACTTGATTTCAAGGCCATAAAATTACAGTAATCAAGACAGTGTGATATTGAGGCAGGGTTAGTTAAGTAGATTGATGGGACAGAATAGAGTCCAGTAATAGGCTTCCACATATACAGTCAATTGATTTTCAACAAAGGAGCCAAGGTAATTCAATAGAGAAAGCATAGTCTTTCAACAAATGGTACCAAAACAACTAGGTATCTATATGGAAAAATTACATGAACCTCCACCTCAATTTCATACCAAAATTATTTAGAGACAAATCATAGACCTATGCATAAAATGTAAAATTATAAAGTTTCCAGAAGAAAGGTTATAGGAGACTATAACGAGATAGGCAAAAAATTATGAGACAAGAAACAACACTAAAATAAAAAAAATTAATAAATCAAAATTATAAACGTCTGGTCTTCAAAAGATACCATCAAAAAATGAAAATGCAATTCATAGATTGGGAAAAAATATTTGTTCTACATGTGTTTGATAAAGGATTTGTATCTGGAATACACAGAGATCTCCCAAAAATTAGTAATAAAAAGATAACCCAATTTAAAAGTGAGCAAAATACTTGAACTGGCACTTTGCAGAAAGAATGTAAATGAATGGCTAATAGACCCACGAAAAGATTATCAAAAGGCACCAGGGAAATACAAATTAAAACTTCCAAGAGATATCACTTCGCATATACTGTAATGACTAAAATTGAAAAGATTAAGCATGTCAAATGTTGGTGAAAAGTAAACCAACTAGGAGTCTCATACATTATCAACGGGGGTAAAAAATGGTACAACCATTTTGAAAACCCATTTGGCAGCTTCTTACAAATGTAACCATAGTCCTACTCTATGACTTAGTAACTCTACTCATAATTGTTTACTCAAGGGAAATGAAAACACATGTTCATAAAAAGACTTGTGTAGTAACAATTCATAGCAGCTCTATTTGTAATAGGTAAAACCTGGAAACAACACAAATGTCCATCAACAGGGGAATGGATAAATAAATTGTACATCTACACAATGGAATGCTACTCTATTAAAAAAGAAGTAATGAACTATGGATACCACAATAGTTGGGACAAGTATCAAAAGCATTAGGATGAATGAAAGAAGACAGACATAAAAGAGTGCATAGAGTGTTATTCTATTATATGAAGTTCTAGAACAAACAAAACTAAAGTATAATGAGAGAAATCAGAGTGACAGGGATTCACTGAAAAAAGTCACAATACAACTTCTGAGGGTGATGAAAATGTTCTATATTATTATTTTTTTCAAAATCATTGATCTTCCCACTAAAAATTGGTATTTATTATGATTCTCTCTACTTTGGGGTATATTTTTCATTTCTGTAATAAAATTTTGTGAAAATTATAAAATATAAAATAATTCTAATTAGTTATTTTAATGGCTTTTTTCCATTTCAGTTGTGGATGAAGTCCCAAAGGCCTAGAATAAAATAGGTAGCAGGACTCTGTATTCTTAAATGACCTGCTAGACCCCACTTGCACCAGTGTGATAAATAAATGACCTGCTAGATGACCTGTAGACCCCACTTGCACAAGTGTGATAAAACTGTTTCTTTCAGCACTGGCAATCTCTCCCCTCCCGTCTATTAAAAAAATGCAAGTGGAAGAGGTCAAGCAAGGGGATTTCTCTGAAAAATATAAATGAAATAGGTGCTTTATCTCCCCCACGCCCAAGCAGAAGAGAAGGGTGCTTCCCCTAGATCTCAAGCAAATGAGAACAACATAACATTCGATAAACCTGACGTCTATCCCCCAGAGCCTTGCTACTCAAAGTGTGGTGCATGGAGCAGCAGCATAGGCATCACCTAGTTGCTTGTTAGAAATGCAGAATCTCAGTCCCCAACCTAGACTTGCTGAATCAGAATCTGCATTTTAACAGTATTCCCCAGGTGACTGGTATGGGCATTAAAGTTTGGGAGGCACTGCCCTAGAGTTTAGGTGAGCATAAGGATCAGAATGAGGAGCTGTGCCAAGTTGCCCTGAGATGGCTGAGCAGAGAGGAGAAAAAGGCCACACTGGGAGCACGCTGCTCTTTCATTCATGGCAGCACAGGGCTGTTCGTGTTTTCATGAGCCAAAAAATCACATAGCGTGCCATCAGCCTGAGGCTGGATTTAAGGGGACTTTGCTGCAGAGGCCTCCTTGAGAGCAACGTGATTCATAGGGGGAAAATACAAGAGACTAGGGTCAAGACTGGAGAAGTGTGGAAATAACTACAAGGAAGGCATTGCTGACTCATGGGAATTTATTCCACTTGTCGGGGGAGGGAAGGAGTGTTATCTCTGAGAAACCCAGAAAAGCATCCTGTGAGAAAAAGAGACAGCAATTGAGTCCCTGTACTGACAGACAGTATCAGCCTTATACGAATATGCCCTTTCTCCTGTTCCTCTAACCTCCTGGGTTAGACCATGGAGAGATTAGAAACTAAGGCTACTGACTACAGGGACACGGACAAGGAGAAGAAAATGAAAGACAACCAGACTCCCCTCTTCCATTTCAGTTTCCTGACTTGAAAAACTCAAACTTTGGAAGGAGAGAAGGTTTAACTTTGAAGGAAATTCAGAAATTTAATTGTTATGCCAGGTAGGTCATTATAGTTACTGAAACAACACTGTTCTTTGTCTAAAAATCATCACAAGATGCCTAGTTATCTAATAACAATTAGAATATTTATGAGAGCTGTCCAAGATTTCACCCAAAAGGTAGGTAAAAGGCCAGACTATATAT
Source organism: Macaca fascicularis (assembly GCF_037993035.2). Lineage (NCBI taxonomy): Eukaryota > Metazoa > Chordata > Mammalia > Primates > Cercopithecidae > Macaca > Macaca fascicularis. The sequence continues at coordinate 149,737,051 of NC_088375.1, read as the reverse complement.
TAGGTTTAAATGGGTACTTTGGGAAATATTGTATTTATATCTTCTGTTCACATGTGAGTTCATCTTGTTAAAAAAAAAAAAAATGAAAAATATAGGAAGACACTTTAAAAATAAAATAGGTCAGTATAAAAACAGAACTCCTATTCAGTAAATGGTGCTGGGAAAACTGGCTAGCCATATGCAGAAAACTGAAACTGGACCCCTTCCTTACACCTTATACAAAAATTAACTCAAGATGGATTAAAGACTGAAGTGTAAAACCCAAAACTGTAAAAACCCTAGAAGAAAACCTAGGCAGTACCATCCAGGATATAGGCATGGGCAGAGACTTCATGACAAAAACACCAAAAGCAACTGCAACAGAAGCCAAAATTGACAAATGGGATCTAGTTAAGCTAAAGAGCTTCTGCACAGCAAAAGAAACTATCATCAGAGTGAACAGGCAAACTACAGAACGGGAGAAAATTTTTTCAATCTACCCACCTGACAAAGGTCTAATATCCAGAATTTACAAGGAACTGAAACACATTTACAAGAAAAATACAAACAACCCTATCAAGAAGTGGGGAAAGAATATGAACAGACACTTCTCAAAAGAAGACATTTACGCAGCCAACAAACATATTTTAAAAAGCTCAACATCACTTATCATCAGAGAAATGCAAATCAAAACCACAATGAAATACCACCTCATGCCAGTCAGAAAGGCAATTATTAAAAAGTCAAGAAACAATAATTTCTGGCGAGGCTGCAAAGAAATAGGAACGCTCTGATACTCTTGGGAGGAATGTAAATTAGTTCAACGACTGTGGAAGACAGTATGGTGATTCCTCAAGGATCTAGAGTCAGAAATACAATTTGTCCCAGTAATCCCATTACTGGGTATATATCCAAAGGTATATAAATCATTCTACTATAAAGACACATGCACATGTATGTTTATTGCAAGACTGTTTACAATAGCAAAGACATAGAACCAACCCAAATGCCCGTCAATGATGGACTGGATAAAGAAAATGTGGTACATATATACCATGGAATACTATGCAGCCATAAAAAGGAATGAGATCATGTTCTTTACAGGATATGGATGAAGCTGGAAGCCATCATCCTCAGCAAACTAACACAGAAACAGAAAACCAGACACCGCATATTCTCACTCATAAGTGGTAGTTGAACATTAATAACACATGGACACAGAGAGGGGAACAACACACACCAGGGTCTGTCGGGGGGTGGGGGGGTGAGGGGAGGGAACTTAGAGGACAGGTCAATAGGTGCAGCAAACCACCATGGCACACATATACCTGTGTAACAAACCTGCACGTTCTGCATATGTATCACATTTTTTTTAGAAGAAATAAAACGAATCAAAAAGAACTTCTAGAAATAAAAAATTGAGTAACTGAAATTAAAAAAAAAAACACTTAAAAGTTTAAAAACAGCCAAAACAGAGAGTTAACGAATTGAAATATAAATCTAAAGAAATTCATGAGAATGGAGAGAAAAGGGGATGAAAAATATGAAGGAGCGATGAAGAGATACGGAAAAGATAAAGAGAAGGTCAACATGTTTCAGAAAGGGAGACAAGAGAGAATGGGCCGAAATAAATAATATTTTCCAGAAATAAATGACTCGGTATTTTTCCAAATTGAAGAAAGACATGAATGTTTAGATTCAGGAAGCACAACTACAGTATCTCAAACGATTAAATTTAACACACACATATACTGAAGTATAAGTAAGTCTTCAAAGCAACCAGTAAGAAAAGACAAATTACTTAGACTGATAACAGACTTCTCAAAAGAGACCAGGTAGAATATGGAATATAATTACCAAAGAGTTGAAGGAAAATATTGGGCAACCTAGAACTGAATTTTCAGCTAAAGAATTACTGAAAACTGAAAGTTAAGGAAGGATTTTAAGATGAAGACTAAGCCTCAGAGAGCTACTAAAGAAAGAATAACATCAAACCTAAAAAGAAATAGTGTGTGCAAAAAGCATTTTCCTATTGTAAATGGTACCAACATGAATAAATTAGGGTTTTAAAATTTTCACTTTTATAAGCTATAAAAGATAGGTAAATTTGAATAAACATTGTCTATACCAGACAATAAGTAAAAATAACGATCAGGGAAAGAGATGAAAAAAGGAACTAAAATACTAGGCAAGAAAAACATATAAGAGAGCGCGAACGGAGATTGGAGATGGCCTAAGGCATAAAGTCTAAAGTTCCTATATTATTGAAGAGTAGCAAAGAGACTTTTTATTAATTTTGGATTTTTCTAAAGTAAAAAATAAAGAGGTTAAGAGTAAATACTAAATAAAAGGAATAGAAGGAAATAAACTCCATTAATCCAATAGAAGGAAAGGATGGGGGCAAATAAATAAGAAAAAAAGCATGGTTTATGCAAAACACAAATTAGGTTTATAGAAATAAATCCAAATATATCAGTAATCACAATAAATGTAAGCAAAATAAATAATTGGGTTCAAATAGAGATATTGCAATTAAACCAACAAATTCAGCTACATGCTACTTGAATGAAGTACATTTAAATTATCAAAATAAAAAATATATACTAAACAAATACTAATTAGAAGAAAGCCTGTGTAACTCTACTAGTATCCATCAAAAGAGGCCTTAAGACAAAACATGTTATTTGGGACAAAGAGGGTCACCACAAATAGAATAAATTCTTCAAAAAGTTACTTTGCTAAAAAGCAAGATTTTGTCTATAAAACCATTATCACACAACTTTCATTGCAACCTTTAGAGAAGTATTATTACTAGGGAAAAAAAATAACAACACCTTCTTATCCCACCTCCCAAGTAAATCACATCTAAAATTCCTAAGTTTTGTTCTCATCTTTCTTTTTTAATTAACCCCATAGCAATCTAAAAGCAGCTTAAAATGTTCAGTAATATCAAAGGAAAAGGATTCATGTTCAGTACTTGTGTTATTTTATTTATTAAATACTGATTGCAAAGAGCAGCAAAAGGAATTACAGATTTAAGTGAGGGTTCTCTGCAGGTTGAGAACACTGATTCTCGTGTATTAGCAATTACATTAAATATTATAAAAGAAAAATTTCCAGGCTTAAGGTTAGGTAGTTTCAGAAACAGAGTAGGTGTTTCTTATGCCAGATTTCAAATACATATTTTATAATCCACGGGCATTTCAATTAGCTTTCTTTCTTTACTTTTTCTGTTTTTGAAATAATATGATTGTCCCATAGATAAAGTAGGGATAACAATACCTGCTCTACCTAGCTCAGGGCTATTGTGAGGATAAAACTAAATAATACATGTGAAAGCCCTTCACAAACCTTTTAGTACTGTGTAAATGTATGGTGTTATTCTTATTTTGAACCCATGCTCCTATGATGGATTGTTAGTATTAAAAGCTTTACCCACCACTTCTTAAACATGCCTGTAATATTTCACTTATCTGTTATTGTACACTTTGTCTAACTAGTGTAACTACCATCATTTATACATTTACATAAGTAAATAGTAATGGTAAAAGAGTTCTCACCATTCACCTTTCTAGCACTGAACATGCTACATATATATCCAAAATGAAGAAAACCCAGTATAAGTGTTCAGTGTAAAAAATGTTTTTTCTTAGTAATGGGTTTTGGAGCTCCTGCAAGCATGAGACCAGAATGTCTTGCCATGCCTTGCTATGGTTTTAGACAGAGTCTCATTCTGTTGCCCAGCCTGGAGTGCAGTGGCGTGATCTCAGCTCACTGCAGCCTCTACTTCCCCTGCTCCAGCCATCCTAGCACCTCAGCCCCCAAGGAGCTAGGACTACAGGCATGCACCACCACAGCTGGCTAATTTATGTACGTTTGGTAGAGATGGGGTTTTGCCTGTTGCCCGGGCTAGTCTAAAACTCCTGAGCTCAAGCAATCCTCCCACCTCAGCCTCCCAAATTTCTGAGATTATAGGCATGAGCCACTGCACAGGGCCTTATTCTGAATTCTTGAGGTGGCTGACATGAGTTAGAAAATATAAAACAAAATAAAAGAAAGTAATTGGGACACTAATAGAGCCATTGGCCAGAAGTCAGTGGGAAGCATGGTCCCCATGCAGAAGGAGTCTGAGTGCATCAGCCAGGACATCGTATCAATTACGCTCCTCATAACAGGAGATCAGGGCAGTGCCTTTCTATAACCACAACAGCAATGGAGAAGCCAGACAACACCATGACTGGGATGAAAATAAATGTCACTAATGAGGGGCAGACCAATGCGTGGATCTCTGGATATAATATGACACCACACTGCTTCTGTGATATTCCCGCCGAAAATGCATATCCTGAATCTAATCACGGGGAAACACCAATCCAGATTAAGGGGCTATCCATAAAATAATGACCAGTATTCTTCAAAAAACTCATTGTCATGAAAGACAAAGAAAGGCTGAGAGACTCTTCCAGATGAAAGGAAACAAAAGAGGTGCGACAACTAAATTCAATAGTGACCTGGATTGGATCCTGTGTGAGCAGGGAAAGAATACTATAAAGAGAATTGTTGGGACAATTGATGAGCTGGATTATGGGCTGCAGATTTGATGAAAGCATTGCATCAATATTAAATTTCCTGAATTTGAACATTGTGTTGTGATTACATAAGAGATTATTCTTGTTCTTAGGAAATATGTACCGAAGTTGCATATTTATGCAACTTTTATGCCCTTTATGCCTTATAATATTTGTATTATACCCCTTTCGTAGTAGTAGTATATGCAACCTTCTCTTGAATAGTTTAATAAAATAAATTCTCTAAATTAGAGAGATAATATGAAGGGCATCTTCTGAAAAGTACGGTAATTGAGATGCATGTCCAACTGCTGACTTCATCAATGATCAAATACTGCATCGAGACATGAAAAGTACATGAGTGTTATTAAGACACGTTATTAACACGGACTCTCTTAGTTTCTAGCCAGTGAAATGAAAAAGGTGCTGAGTCCAGATTTTGAGATAACTATCTTTTAAAAATCACGATTTGGTGATTCATTATTGCACATGCCAGAAAGGCCACCCCAGTGGATGCAATTATCTTTTTTTTTAAAAAGCTAGTTAGATAAGATTATAATTGTGGGCAAGCTGACTTGGATTCCTTAATCAGTACTGCCACACTGGTTTACGGTAAAGGGGGCAGAAAGGAGGGGATAATCAGCTACTAGTATATATTTTCAGCTATAGAAATTTAAAAATAGATAATAGGTCAAGAAGAACACACCCAGATATTTGAAATGTTCATATCAAACTAATTTTCATAATTCTTGCACAAAAAACAGGCTTATTACTTTAAGTTTTCTCTCCATTCACCCAATGGGTCCAGTTAATCCTTTTCAAAGCTTGTTCACATTCATTTACTCATAGATATTACACCAACCTTGTGAACTACGCAGCTGTAAAGACAAGCTGTCCACTCAGGCGGTTACTACTATATAACCTTGGACAAATTACATAACCTTTCTGCACTCTCAATTTTATTATCCCTGTATTACAGATAAGGATTCTGAGACTTGGAGCAGCTTAACAACTTGTCTAAATCTCTAAGCAATTTAGTGTTAGAGCTGGGAGCTTCTATGGGTTTTCGACTCCCCCACCAAGGTAAAAATTATTTTCCATTGAACACCAGCATTATTTGAGTTCAAGGAATGTTGCTTAACAAGGTGTTGTTTGAAAATAGAAGTCACATTTCTCATTAAGTAGGCTAAACATTTTTTTCTGCCATTCAGTTCTATTCAATAAGCATTCATTTAGAAGGCAGGCAGCAGAAAGGGAAAAATGGAGAAGGCTTTGGAGTCAGAAGCTTTGGATTTGAATCCAGTTTCTCTACTTACTCTGTGCTCAGTTTTCTCTTTGGCAAAATGGAGATCCTGTTAATGTAATCTGTATGTTTGCTGAGATGAGTGGCAACAATAGATGGATATAGTGTACATTCAACCAAATATAGCTTTTTAAAAATATGTTATTTGTTGATTGCCTACTATTCACCAGGAACCTTGCTAGGCACATGAATCACAGAGACAGAAAACAGTCCTTGCGGAGGGGGCTCCAGGAATTACTAATGGTTCTTTTTTTTTTTTTTTTTTCTCAAGACAGATTCTTGCTGTGTCACCCAGGCTGGAGTGCAGCGGCACTATCTCGGCTCACTGCAACCTCTGCCTCCCGGGTGTAAGCAATTCTCCTGCCTCAGCCTCCCAAGTAGCTGAGATTACAGGCACCCACCACCACACCCAGCTAATTGTTGTATTTTTAGTAGAGAAGGGTTTTCACCATGTTGGCCAGGCTGGTCTCAAACTCCTGACCTCATGATCTGCCCGCCTTGGCCTCCCAAAATGCTGGGATTACAGGCGTGAGCCACCATGCTCGGCCTAGTAATACAGTTAGCATACTAAGCCAGCCATATATGCTACAATGGTTTTTTCCTTGGTGTGCTTTTTGGCTTTAGGCATGTATTTATTTTAAGAGACAAGATCTCACTCTGTCAGCCAGGCTGGAGTTCAGTGACACGGTCACAGCTCTCAGTAGCTGGGATTACAGGTGTGGGCCACCATGCCCGGCTAATTTCTATTTTATTTTTTTGTAGAGAAGGGGGGTCTCACCATCTTGCCCAGGGTGGTCTTGAACTCATGAGTTCAAGCGATCCTCCTGCCTCGGCCTCCCAAAGTGCTAGGATTATAGGCATGAAATACTACACCCAGCCTCTCAGTGTGCTTTTTAAATTGTGTTTACATTCTTACTTTTCTAAAATGTTTTGCTTTCATATAATAAAATGTATTTGGTTATTTTATGGTTTTGTGCAGCTTTTTTTTTTTTTTGTCGGAGATGGAATCTCACCCATCCCTCAGGCTGGAGTGCAGTGGAGCCATCTCGGCTCCATGCAACTTCTGCCTCCCGGGTCCATGCGATTTTCCTGTCTCACTGTCCCAAGTATCTGGGATTATAGGCTCCTGCCATCATGCCGGGCTAATTGTTTTGTATTTTTAGTAGAGATGGGGTTTCGCCATGTTGGCCAGGCTGGTCTCTAACTCTTGACCTCAGATGATGCACCCGCCTCAGCCTCCCAAAGTGCTGGGATTACAGGCATGAGCCACCAGGTCCAGCCTGTGCAGCTTTAAACTCAGAAAGCCATTCTTGACTTCTGAGATCAGATCAATATTTATCTGCATTTTTTTTCTAGTCCTTTTATAGGCTTAATTTTTCACATTTAAATCTGTAATCTATCGGAATTTATCTGGCTACATGGTCATAAGGTGCTGAATAGTTATGTGGATGACACCGGTTGATGATACTGTTTCAGTTGGCTTTCACCCATTTTTGTCCCAGTAACTTGACCTTCTAAGCTGCCTGCTATGAAAATTGATTGCCGTTTTTGAAAAGGCCAATGGGGAAGAAATATATATCTGCGGGTTTCATCCCATTTAGTTGCTTCGGTTTTAATGTAGGATAATAAATGTTGGCTCTTTTGTTTCAATCACATAAATGGAAACTTTGACAAGAGTATTTTGCATAAAGGCTAAAGGTCAGAACCTCCCTCATCCTGGAGAAAAGAGGGAGGGGGGTGCAGTCACGTCATTGCCGGTCAACTCCCCACCCTAAACTTATCTGCCCATCACCTAGGTTAAACCCCTATCTGCCTGTCATCTTTTCTCCTTACGCTTACCTTTTCCAGGTGGACCATGGAGCCATTTATGCAAGGGAGATAAAAGTCTAGTAAAAGGATCATCACTGATCCACTCACCCCTTCCTCCAACTGTTACTACGGTTCCTTAAAAGCTGTTCAAGAAACTTGGCTGTCAAGAGATAAGATACAGGAAGCAGTCTCTGTGTTATTCTGGCTTGAGGCTGCAATGCATTTTCCCCAGAGATCAAACCAGGACTTGGTGGCTCATTGTTCAGAAATGACTTTGGACAATGATGATTTCCCCTCACAGTGCCTCACTGGTCATGCAGGGTCACTGTGCTGGAGTGGATCACCTTAAGGCTGTGGCTTAGCCCTCTGAGCACGCTGTTGAGAGTGGAACCTTACAGGGTCTATGCTGGGCTGCCCTCTGTGCCCCTCAGGGCTGGAGATGGGTGTCCTGCTTCACAGTAACTCTCTCACAGGGCGGCGAGAGTTCTCCCTCAACACCAACGTCCAGCCTGGCTCCCCTGACCTGGCTTGAGGAAATGAGGAAATTCCTGATGGAGGTTTTTCTGTTCTTGCACCCCATATGGTCCATACATTAAACTTATTTATGCCTAGTGTTCCACTATTGGAACACTAAGCATGTGGGAGTTATTTATATCCTACTGCTCAAGGTCATTGCCAAGGTCTGATTTTTCACTCATGCAAAAATTCAAAAAATTGCAACCTCCAGCATAAATGGGTTTTAATTAAGGAAATGTTATTAGCTTACCACCTCTAATCCTCATGGGGTGCAGTCGCTGGAGCTGGTAGAGTCGGAAGGAGCATCAGTGAGATTGGTTTCAACACAAACTGCTGACCATCTCTGCAGGGTCTAGATGGAAGGAGGCAGATCATCAGCACCACAGGCACTCAGGCATTTATACAACTCCATTTTTTCTTCTTGTGAGATGGGGGCCATGCCAATCTCCTTGCCCTGTTCCCCCAGTCTCGCTCTATCTTGGCCCAGAAACATTCCTCCAACATGACTGTATTTACTACTACTTTCCAAATGAAGGCAGTTGTAGGAGTGGGCACAAAGCAATCCCATCTCAGTGTTCCTCCCATCAGTTCACTCTCCCTTCCCCTCCCCTTCAGTCTCCTCATGCCCACCCCCACACACCGCCCTGGCCTAAGGGAAGCAGAGGCAAAGCACCTCCTGGCATTTACTTGCAATGCCCTGCTTTCCCAGGCAGCCTCATAAGACTTTGTGATCCCACTCCCAAATCTTGACTGTGGTCAGGTGGGAGGCTGAGGGTAGGATGGAGTCCTTATAAAGTCCCTATGCAGTTTGTAGGCATCAGAATACAGAATACAGATTTTGTTAGTGGTGACACCAAGTCTTGACACCTTAATAGACACAAAGGTCTGGCCAAGGTCAGAGCGCGTCAGAGTGTGTGGGTATAGGGGTAATGGGGAAGGGATGATGCAGAAACAAAGGCTTGGATAGCTTCTTTTCTTAAAATTGTGAGAAGCAGCAATATGCATGTGATGGAAATATGCATTCAACCCATTCATCCTAACAAATATATATTTCCCAATAATAGAAGCTATGAAGGGAGACCCTCCCCTCCAAATGCATAGTTCAAAACCATGAACCCTTAAGAAAATGACAGGGTAATTAGCAGAAAAGTCTTGTGAGAAACAAAAATATACAGTTGATCCTCCAGATCCATGGGTTCCATATCTGTGAATTCACCCAGCAGAAAAAAATGCATGGTTGCATCTGTACCAAACAGGTAGAGAATTTTTTTCCTTGTCATTATTGCCTGAATACAGTATAACAACTATTCACTTAGCATTTACATTGTATTAGGTATTATAAGTCATCTAGAGATGGTTTAAAGTATATGAGAAAATATGTGTAGGTTAGGTGCAAATATTTTATATTAGGGACTTAAATATTCTTGGATTTTAGTTTCCACAGGGGTCCTGGAATCAATCCTCCATGGATACCAGGGGATAACAGTATATACAGATAGATAAAACATATGTATACACACACACATATACATATGCATATACAGTACATACACATATGATGTATAATACATTATATATATATATGCACACACACACACACACCAATCTGGTGTATTTCTGAGAGATAATTTTAAGGCAAATTTCTCGTGTTTGTGATTGTGTTTAATTACAGCGTAATGGCATTTCTCTCTCTCTCTCTCTTTAATCTGGATGATTGCAGCAGCTTTGTGACTGATTTCCCTGCTTGCCTCCCTCCACCTCAACCCATCCTCCACAGTTCTGCCCTCTTTGGTCATGCAGTTCTCAAGTCTGAAGCCCTCCCTCCCAAGGCATACATACTCCTGTGGCCTTGCCTCATCCCTTCTCTAGTCCTGTCTTCTATCATTTTCCCCTGTATACAGCCTATATGCTGACCACGCCAAAGCATCGTTTTCCTAACTGACCAGGTTCTCTGATGTCCAGGACTTTGCCATTGTTACCCTCATCCAGAAAGTCCTTCCTCCATCCCACACCATGGCCATCTGGTCAAATACAACGTATTCTTCAAATCTAAGCTCTAGCATTGTCTAGTCTCCTCAACAGGCAGGCAGAAGCTATCTTCATTCTGCTCTCATATAGTAGAATGACCTTGGGCTGACTTTGTATTATCTTTGTTTTTTTCTGTGATTCTCTCTCCCACTAGACATCAAACTTGGTGACGGCAGGGATCTTCTCATTCATTCCCTGCATCCTTAGTACTTATCACAGTAGTGCAAATCAACAAAAATGTGCTGAATTAATGGTCTTTGATAGCACCATCATTTTCCTTCTACGTATCATGTAGTTATCTAGTGTTTCCCAAAACTAGTGATGCTTATCACTTCCCTTGTTTAACTTGTCACCTAGGAAACTTCCATGCTTATTAGCTAAGTCTGTCTTTCAAACCATGCCTCCCTTCCCCCCAACCAGCCAGAGGAGATTAATTATTGATAGCAGCACTCTGATTTTCCCTCAAAGGCAAACCAAGAGCTAAGACTCAACCCACTGTCCTGCTATCATAAATAACACATGTTGGAGGGCACAAACACAGTGCTATGTCCGAAAGGCATGATTAATTCCTGCTCCCTCTGTAGACCTAGCATGGCGGGCTCACAAGTGAGGATGTAAATTCACTGTTTTAGAGCAAACGTTCCTCTTGGGGGACATCTGCTCAACCTCGAGGAGAGAGTAATGACCACAGCCCATAGGCCGTGGGGGATGAGTAATTTACTGCTGCTAGGCAATTAGTGGTGCTAGAAAAAAAAATTGCTTTCATTTAAAATTCTCTTTAAGCCATATGTATTATGGCTCATGGGATAATTTATGTATCATTAGAAACTAAGAAACATACATCACCCTAATAAATTCTCTCCCCCATTCACCATAGCCAATAGCTCCCGGAGGTCTTTAAGAAGTCAAAGTTTTGCTGTCCTTGTTATGTAAGTTGGTGTGGAAATGATTGTCTGTAACTCGTTTAGCTTCATGTTCACTCCCCGGTTCTCTGGCAGAGACAGATGGCAAGAGAAACGTTTGCCATCTTTTTCATGCACTGGTTTGCAGTAGCACTTGCTGTAAATAAGCCCGTAATAAAACAATCATGAGTTGTAGTTTTTCCTAACAAGGCTGGGGGTCATATGGCAACTGGACAAACATGCTTGAGTTTAGAATGTGAACCACTCTAAACCAAGTCTCCATTAAGGGGAAAACATTAAATGGAAAGCCAGAAAATGAGGGTTTTCACTGGTGGAGGGTGGGGCATGGGACAAAGGAGAACAGCTCAGCACCCAGCCTGCAGGCACAATGTGGGAACCTTGATCAATATCACCAAACACAGAAGTTTAATCTCCATCTTTGTAAGGCAGGAAGTGGCTCCACAGCCACTTATTTGTGAGGACAGAGGAAAACGGTGCACCCAAATGCCTGTTAAAAAGCAAATCCATGAAAAGATGTGGCAGAAACTTAAATGTATATCACTAAGTGAAAGAAGGCTCTCTGGAGAGGTGACATACTATAGGATTTCAACTATATGACATTCTGGAAAAGGAAAAACTGCAGGGACAGTAAAAAGACCAGTGGTTGCCAGGAGTTCAGGTGTGGGGTGGTGGTGAGGGAGGAATGGCTAGGCAGAGGAGAGGATTTGTAGAGCAGTGGAGTGACTCTGTATGATACTATAATGGTGGATACATGTTATACATGTGTCCAAATCCAGAGCGTACAACACCAAGAATGACCGTAATGTAAACTATAGACTTTGGGTGGTAATGATGTGCCAGTGCAGTTTCATTGGTTGGATTGTAGCTAATATACCACTCTGGTGTGGGATGATGATAATGGCAGAGGCTGTGCACATGTGTGGGCAGGAGGGATATGAGAACTCTCTGTACCTGCCTCTCAATTTTGCTGTAAACCAAAAATTGCTCTTAAAAAAGTCCGTTTTTTCAAAAAGCAATTCCAATTCAGGTTCATGCTTTTCTTTTATTAAATCTATTAAATTTAAAAGTACATTCCTGGGTTCCTAGCCTTTTTTTAAAAAAACCATGCTTTAATCATTGAGTTATATAATCCTATCATCAAGATTAGCTACATAACTTGTGCGGCCTACTGAAAACTGAAAACGTGGGGTCCCTTGTTCAAGAAATGTTAAGAATTTCAAGACTGACGGAGGACCATTAAGCCAAGCACAAGGTTCTTTGAGAATGTATGGATTACACAGCCACAAAGCTGGCTCTGCATGTCAGCAGTATCCAGAGCCTGGAACATCTCAAGTGTAGGAAGGAAAAGTAGAGGTGCTCAGTCAACACCTGCATCAAGACACAGGACCAGCGGTTTCTTGTTCCTGTGCCTCTTGTCCTTCCTCAAGTGCCTGATACCAGAATGCTGTGCTTAGGGTTTAGCCTGTGAGGTCCTCATCACTCCTCATGCAAGAGCTACTTCATGCATGCTTTACGAACTGTGTGAAATTCTAGCTATTTGGTAGAGAAAGACTCAACCTCATTGCAATATAGTAGGCTACCCTTATCCACTTTCTGTGGTTTCAGTTACTAGAGATCAACCACGGTCTGAAAATATTGAATGGAAAATTCCAGAAATAAATACTTGATAAACTTTAAATTGCTTGCCATTCGGAGTGGTGTCATGAAATCTCGTGTGTCCCATCCCATCCATCCTGGCACGTGCATCCTCCCTTTGCCCAGTGTGTCCATGCTGAGATGCTCCTCATCCATTAGTCATCAACACTGTCTGCTCCTGACATCTAACCGTTGACATCACCATGGCTCAGTGATCTGGGACCCCCTTCTGACGTATCATCGGAAGGTCAGTAGTGGCCTAACGTTACATCACAATGCTTGTATCACTCACCTCACTTCATCACTTACACGTTTTATCATTTCATATCATAAGAAGGGTGAATAAGTATAGTAAGACATTCTGTGAGACCGCATTCTTATAACTTATTACAGTATAGTGTTGTTATAATTGTTCTATTTTATTAATACAGTATATTATTATAATTGTTCTATTTTATCATCATTGTTAATACAGTATATTATTATAATTGTTCTATTTTATTGTTATTGTTGTTAACCTCTTACTGTGCCTAATTTATAAATTACACTTTATCATAGGTATGTACGTATAGGAAAAAACATAATATAAAAAGGTTGAGTATCCCTTATCCAAAATGCTTGGGACCAGAAGTGTTCCAGCTTTTGGATTTTTCAGCTTTTGGAATATTAACATATACATAATAAGATATCTTGGGGGTGGGATCCAAGTCTAAACATGAAATTCACTTATGTTTCATATATACCTTATATACATAGCTTAAAGGTAATTTCATACAATATTTTAAATAATTTCGTGTATGAAACAAAGTTTTGACCGCAACCCATCACATGATGTCAGCTGTGAAGCTTTCCACTTGTGGAGTCATGTCAGCAAAAGTTTCAGATTTTGGAGCATTTCAGCTTTTGGATTTTCGAATTAGGGATGCTCAACCTGTATGGGATTCAGTACTGTTTGGGGTTTTGCACCTCTGCTGGGGGTCCTGAAACATATTCTCTGTGAACGAGGAGGGACTAACATGGTTAAAATGTTCAAACTTCAAGTGAAGCAAAGCAAAATAAAATTTGTCCAAATTACAAGAAAATAAAGATGGAACTGATTAGCAGTAAAATGAGGTCTATTCATCTAATGTTACTGCAATATGTGGCTGTCACAAGTGAATTGTTCAGGTATCTGGAATCATACCTGTAAGCATCACAGCTCTTGATATTGTCAGGAAACAACTCTGTGGCCAAGACCACGGTGGTAGTTTACTGAATATACCTTCCCAGTGACTTTAGAAAGGCCCCTGAACATCAATACCGTGCTGGACTATTTTTACATGAAGGTCCACAGGGACAAGAGGGTGACTGGCTACTCCTAGATTAAAAGACTGGGCTGTTGTGCTTTTTGTAAACCCAAGATTCCACGCCTGGGCTTCCACTGGATCAGTGTACCCTTCTTACAATTGTTGGAGTGTAGGTCCTCTGCAGGAGTAGGGGACAGTGCTTCGAATCATATGAAGAGCTTTTCCTAACTACTCTCTCTCACTCTTTTGCATTCACCACTTTGAATCTTCAATGGGTTGAGAAGCAAGTGGGCCTGAATTTCATACATTCTGACAAGTTTGGTTAAGGGGGTAGTCCTAGTAGATGACTGAGGGTCTCACCGGGGTGAAGGACTGAGGCTTTGTGACAGCTTGTGCACCTCCTGGACCTTTTCTCTTCCATCAGGACTGACAGCTGTGCCCCAGCCATTTAGGCTGCTTCTCCTTGCTGCTCCTGTATAGCTAGGTGTGAGCTTCTTAGAACTGAACTGATCATTGCTTCCAGGACAGAGCTGGATGGGGGACTTTTGCACACTTAAACTTCTAACTAGAACAAAGTCCACCAGAAGTGTGTGGTGAGCTCATTATAAAATAAAAATCTTCCTGGCTGGCCCAGATGAATAGATTTGTACATTTGTAGACCATGTTAGTAAGACTTTTTTTTTTTTTTTTTTTAAGAGCTAATAGTCACTGAGCATTTAGGAGTCACGCCCTAGTCTATGTACTTTACATTTGACTCACTTAATCCTCATAATCCCCCCATTTTATGGATGAGGAAATCGATGCATGGTGTGACCTATCCAAGGAGACTCGGGTAGCAGTAGGAAGAGGACAGCTGAGGCAGACAGGTTGCAGAAGCAAAGTTGTGTCTGCATTATTCCATGGTCCCATGGAAACTATTGCAAACATGGTAGAGAATCAAAGGGAAATAGCAGCTCAGGAATGAATTCAATACCAGGTTCTGCATAAATTATGCGACTTAAGTGCTAGTCTTGGTTGAGGTTAATCATCACTTAGAGGAAGAAAGTAACTTGTTCAGGGTCTTAAAGTTAGGTTAACCTGGAATTTTAACTCAAGTCTGTCTAGATGGCTCTTATGCCCACACTCTCTACTCCCAGCCCAAGTGAAAAAGCTTTAAAATGTTGCATATGGTTTTGACTGTGTCACCACAAGCCAAGCAGTTAAATTCAAGGGTTGGAGATCCCGGAATGAAACCAGTAGGCGGAAAGAATGTGTCTCCTAACTTTCACAGGGAACTCTCTAAGTGGAGGCCTGTGATAAGAGAGAAAATGATTTATCCCAGATGCATCTATTAGCAGAATTATGAGACAACATTGTTCAATAAAATCCAAATAGACAATACAGTTGGTAAAGTGACACTTGTTTAACATTATTAAAAAGGGAGAAAACCATGTTTCTATAGATGTGAACTAACCCTGAAAAACATTTTTCTTTCTATAACTATTTTGTCCAGCTGGAGGGAAAATAAATAAAAGAAAACATGAAAGCCAATAGAAGAATAATATGAGCATGAAAACCCATCATTAATCTTCTATTCAAACAGCAGTCACAGCTGTAGAATAAGTGAAAGGCTTTTTTTCTTTTTTCCTGAGACGGAGTCTTGCTTTGTCACCCAGACTAGAGTGCAGTGGCAGGATCTTGGCTCACTGCAACCTCTGCCTCCCAGATTCAAGCGATTTTCCTGCCTCAGCCTCCTGAGTATCTGGGAATACAAGCGCCTGCCACCACACCCAGCTAATTTTTGTATTTTTAGTAGAGATGGGGTTTCACCATGTTAATGGCAATTCTTGGGCCGGGCGCGGTGGCTCACATCTGTAATCCCAACACTTTGGCAGGCCACGGCAGGTGGATCACGAGGTCAAGAGATCAAGACCATCTGGGCCAGTATGGTGAAACCCCATCTCTACTTAAAAAAAATACAAAAATTAGCCGGATGTGGTGGCACGTGCCTGTAGTCCCAGCTACTCGGGAGGCTGAGGCAGGGGAATTACTCGAACCTGGGAGGTAAAGGATGCAGTGAGCCAAGATCGTGCTACTGCACTCCAGTGTGGCAACAGGGCAAGAATCTGTCTAAAAAAATAAATAAATAAAAAGAAAAAAATAGCAATTCTTTTCAGAGACAAAACTAAGTATATGACAATATACTCAGAAGTTAACAAGTGGTCAAATTACATCTCTGATTCAGCAAATGACCCCAGAACCACCACTTTAATGGTGTCTTAGTTTAAAAATCAAACATAACTCTTCACATATTTTGTAAAAAAGAAAGTTTAAAATGATAATTTTAGCAAAGTATCCTGTGTGTAGACATGAGTCATCTACTCTCTTAATAACTTTAATAGTATTAACTGCATGATTTTCCCTGCCTAGATTTGGTGCAGGCATATGAAGATGGAGTCAGAGCAAGGAGGGAGAAGGTGACATGAGAAGGAAAATTGGGTAGGGGATTGTGGGGAGGGCGACTGAGGCCAAGGAAAAAGAGGAAGAGCCCTGGAAGGAGGGTGGGTCCTGCTTAATTCAAATTCTCCTCTTCACCAGTAACTTTAAAATAGTTGACCACTAAGATAGCTCAAGTATGAAATAAGTCTATGCCTGAAGTGATCTTCATCTCTCAAGCTATCATCATAAATATTTATTGAATAACTTCTGTATCCTAGCCCCTGTGTGTCCTTCACTGCTTTTAAGCAATTGGGAAATCCCTTTTGGAGACCAAGTGCTTAAGAGAGATGTGATCTGAATGTTTCACTAGGTAGTTGTTTAGAGACAATGCATAAAATAGTAAGTGCCATATGGAATGATAAAAATAAATTTATTTAGAGAAAATATACCATATTTCTTTGCTAGACAAAGGTAAACGACTAACACAGCAGAGTTCAATTGTTAAAATGAGTGACCACAGATACAGGTCACTTCCACACGTCCTGTGTGTACAACCAACCATTAGCACAAGTGATGAGGCAGACAAATGATTCCATTTCTTATTCATCCCACTGGCTATGCCAACAGTTGCTTCATATCATGCTGAAGAAAAACCCACAGGAAAACAGGCCAAGAAATGTCCACTGCATGAGCATGAGGTCTTTTTGTTGATTTAAGGGTGATCTTTTTTTTTTTTTTTTTTTTTGAGACAGGGTCTGTCTGTTACCCAGGCTGGAGTGTAATGGCACGATCACGGCTCATGGCATCCTCTGCCTCCAGGGCTCAGGTGATCCTCCCATTTCAGTTTCCCAAGTAGCTGGGACTACAGATGCCTGCCATCATGCCCAGCTAATTTTTATATTTTTTGTAGAGATGAGTTTTTGCCATGTTGCGCAGGCTGGTCTCAAGTTCCTGAGCGCAAGTGGTCTGCCTGCCTAGGCCTCCCAAAGTGCTGGGATTACAGGTGTGAGTCACTGTGCCAGGCCAAGGGTGATCTTTAAACAGCTTAGTAGTTCGCCAGCTTGGACTCTCTAGATTGGTACTGCAACCAACTTCATTTCTATACAGACCATGAATTAACGAATGTCTTCAAACCAAGAATCACCTTTAAAACAAACCCTTATTTGACAATAAACACACATATTTAAATACATGGCTTTAAAGACTATTTTGCACACTCTGAAATGTGATCTTTTTCCATTCTGAGATCATGTCATAAATTAACAGACTAATAGAGAATTTTATTATCACTGTTCAATTGCACTAATGCCCAGCAGTAGCCTGTGGTCTATTCTTTATCATTCAAGTTTATAAAAAGTAAAGCTGGAATTTCAGTCATGGTCAGCTGGCTAACTGTTAGTCCTCTTTCCCACTCCACAAGTAAATAAGAGAGTCATTTTGGAACTGCTGGTCCAAGTCATTTGGGGTTCCTCTGTCCAGCTGCTGGATAAGGATGCCTGAACTTTAATCATCTTTAGCAGAAGAACTTTAGTTAATAGGTATCAAGTGATCATCACTTCTTTTCCTATAACAGAAAGGGAAAGAAGAAAAGAGAAAAGACACAATAATTTAAAATCTTTGAGGAGCAGTAGGAATACTCTATATTCCAGGACCACATAGATTATGGACATGTTGAGTGAAACATGTAAGAGGAAGAAAAATTAAGACAGGCAAGGTGTTCTGATTATTTACCAACGTTCAGAATAAAAAGTAAACAAATAAAGAAGGGCAATGTCCACTGTTTGAGGTTTGAGCAGATGCTTTTGGAAACACTGTGAGGAGTCACCTGTCTCTTAAGAACTTCCATGCCCTCAGGGAGGGGAACATCGCACACTGGGACTTGTTGGGGGGTGGGGGGAAAGGGGAGGGAGAGCATTAGGACAAATACCTAATGTATGCAGAGCTGAAAACCTAGATGATGGGTTGATAGGTGCAGCAAACCACCATGGCGCATGTATACCTATGTAACCTGCACATTCAGCACATGTATCCCAGAACGTTAAGTAAAATTTTAAAAAAGAAAAATATATGTCACATTTATGTTTTACTCAATAAATATATTAGTTTGCTTCTGGGAAGAAAAAAAAAAAAAGAACCTCTGTGTCCCTTCGCTAACAAGGCCTTATCAATTACTAGAACAGTCAATTTTCCTCCTTCACTGCAATAGAGGAAGGTAAAGGTTAACTCTGTGTCTCTTCAACCAAGCATCTCTCTCCAAAGAACCACATCACTTTAGAACTGGAAGAGGTTTCAGAGGTCATCTGATCCATCCAAGAGGTTTAGGAGAGGTCACAGGACACACTTGGTTAATGGCAGTGTCCAAAAAGAAAACCCAGGTGTTCTGATGCTCAGGCTAGAGGCTCTGTCAAAAACTCAAAGGAGAATCAAATGTGTGCTGGTTGTTGGACTGCTTTGTTGAAGAGTGACCACAGCCATGCTCTGCAGGAAGCAGCATTGGGATAGCAGGTGTCACCTGTCATGGTCACCAGACAGAAACCAATCTTTGCAGAGCTGAATCTTTATGTTCATCTTTAGCCTCCATTCACAGCCTTCCTCAATTTTAGTCCATTCTCCTGTTCCTAGCTTTTATTTTATTTTTTAAGAGTCAGGGTCTCACTACATTGCCCATGCTGGTCTCAAAATCCTGGGTTCAAGAGATCCTTCTGCCCTGGCCTCCCAAAGTGCCGGCATTACAGGCATGAGCCACCGTAACCAGCTCCATTCCTAGCTTTTAAACACACCAAGCTATACTTAATTTTAGATGGAGTCAAAGCCATCACTTGTTCTTAAGGCCCCATTACAATCCATTTCCTTCCATCAGGGCCTAGGCCCTTCATTCACTCTGCAGGGTCCATACGAGCACCCTGGGATCTAGGCTTTGGTCTGATGATTCCACTGAAATTGCCACAGCTGACTTCACTCGGGACCATCGTTTGGCCAAACATAGTTACAGCTACCTGTCTTTATTTTTTGATATCCTCTTTTTCAAAACTTTCATCATCCTAGTTCTTTAGTTGATCTCCTTGGTGGATTCTCTTGTTCCCTCCAATTCTTTCACTCTTCATGAGGGGCAGACCCTCCGTCTCACCATGCATCTTCTCAACAACCCTCAGCATACCTTAGGGCAAACAGTCTGCTGCTGTTGCTCCTTGCGTCTCACCACTCACACCCAATCTTACCCAAATATCTTGGGGTCCACGCCTTAAATCTTTCACTTGTTCCATAGGGCTGCATGACAAAACATTTAACAACCTCCCAGGACTTTGTGTGGCACAAACCAAGGTCCAAACACCAAAGACCTATCATTTACTTTTTAGAATTCATGACTACATTTTCCAATGAAGTTTTTCCCCCTTATAGTAAAAAAGAGATTTTGAGAGACTTTCCTTATACATGGTGCCTCTTAGGAGGCAGCTGCCTATTAAGAAAATTAATTTCCTTTATCCCAGCTTTCATAGCGACAATTTAATGCTCTGAGAAAAAAAGGTGTGATTCTGAAAACAACTCTTCTCAGATCTCATTTTCTATTTACCAGACATTCTCTGGATCTGCTCAATCATATCATTGTAAGTCCCAAGATACTGTATGAATTGATTAACAGAAAAATGCATCCTGTGGTTTTAAATAGCAATTATGTTCTCCTAGCTTCCTTCAGGAATTTGGGTTAGAGAGTCCTTCCAAAAAGAAAAAACATGTATAGAGTATACTTTTAGTTACAAACTGGCACCCCTGACTTCAGATGAAAGCAAACACAGGCACATTAAAAAAAATTTGTCTTCACATGACCCCATTCTAGTCCACAAATCACTATGTAATATGCTTTGTCCACTGAAGTCTAGACCGTTTCCCTACATGTCCTGACGAACAGCAGGCAAAGCACAGCGGGGCAAGGAAGAGCTACTGGTGTTTTACTGCTAAGCAAGCACTTGGACAGCCTCCTCGCAAAGAGGTTTCCTGCTCTGATCAAGAAAGGTTGCTTGTACCACATACTGTGAAAAGGGAAAATGACTCTGACATTCCCAGAGTTCCACCTCTAAAAATGAGAGCTTTGACCTCTTACTTGGTCCACTTAAGAGTTCAGCCTCTTGACTTTAAGGACATAATTTATGCCTTCTCTTAAGAGTTTCATAGTATTCCTAAGATATTCTAATCACGTCATGTAGCTTTCTACATAACCCTGTTTTAGAAGAAATAATTCATTTCTAAAGCCAATTTCAGTGGGAGGAAAGAAAAGAAAGGTGAATTATTTCCCACGATAAGCTGATCTCTGAATGTAATGGTAATCTTGGAGGGGCTCTTCCTTAAGGCAACAGAGCAACCCATCTCAGGAACATGGCGAATAAACATGATACTGACCTCCTCCGACAGCAGATGCAGGACAGGAAGGCTGAGGACTCTTTCTGATACTCTTCTTTGCTACTGCATTCCTTCAGGAATTCCTGCAAATCCGTTTCAGGAAACCCATTCTGTTGGAATTTCTTTAGAAAGTATACAATGTTGTTACCTTATTTATAAAGCATGAGAAATTGCTCTTTTGTCAACAAACCAAGTCCACCTTTGCTAAAATAAAGCTCTCCCACATTGCTAGCTCAGATCCAAGAACTGATGTTAACAATGATGAATCAATCTGTCAGTCCCAGAACACCAAGCCAGGGCCACTGTGGGAACAGAGAACAATCCAAAGAAAAACTTCAGAAAGAAAGCAGAGGAGAGCCAGGGAGAGGTTTGTCAAAAAAAAAAAAAAAATGGTAATGAAGGAAATAATCAAAAGTCAAATGTTTAGTCTGGGTACGATGGCTCATGCCTGTAATCCCAGCACTTTGGGAGACCAAGGAGGATCACTTGAGACCAGGAGTTTGAGACCAGCCTGGCCAAGATGGTGAGACCCCATCTCTACAAAAAATACAAAAATTATCTGGCCATGGTGGTGTGCACCTGTAGTCCCAGCTACTCTGGAGGCTGAGGCAGGAGGATCGACTGAGCCCAGGACTTGGAGGCTATAATGAGGTAGGATCATACCACTGTCCTCTAGCCTGGGCAAGAGAGCAAGACCCTCTCTCTTTAAAAAAAAAAAAGTCTAAATCTTTAATGCTAACAGTAAGACTAGATAAGATCTCCCACTCCACACACACATTGGCAATGTAGACTCTGCTTGGGAAGTAATCATTATTTCCTCTTACTTTTATGGAAGTTGGTCACCTAGTGGAACAGAAGACAGATTTTTTCCAAGCAGACACAAAGACTCCCTCCCTTCATGCTTAATGAGACAACTCACTTTAACACTGAGGCTTGGCCCCCACCATGCAGGGACACTGCCACATCAAAGACATGAACCTCTGTGGCAGGAGTGTGCACCTCTTCCTTCTCCATGCAAGCCCTGATGTGAGAGCCAACTACCATTCCCACCTGAACACTTACTTATCTCCCCACATGCTCAAAAGGTAATGGACTGGCTTTCTTCTGCGTTATTCTGAGAAAGCAGTTAAGCAGAAAACAGCCCTGACAAAGGCACTGGCATGGCACCCCTGGCTTTTCAGTCACTGACCCTGAAGCAGGATTTTCTAAGCATGACCATCTGCTGTGAAGAAGGAAGTGAACTTCCTTCAAGTCACAAATCAGTTAAATGGGCCCAGTTTGAAAGGATACAGAATCCATCAGGTTGCTTAAGAAAGTAGGAAGCTAAACAGTCACAAAAGCCTTAGTTTTCATAATTTAAAAGAAGACTGCACCATGCCAGTAGCTGTATTATCCAGTGTGAGTTGTAGCAATATCTGAGAGTTGTCAGGATGCCGGTCACCTCTCATCCCTGAAACTTATCACTCAATCCTAAATTCCAGGCAGCCACACTGGCAGGTGTAATCTGTCAGGGCTAAGACCAGCAGCCCGACTACCTGACTTACCCCATTCAACCCATCCTGACCCCATTTCCCTTTCCTTTCCCACCACCCCTCCAAACCGATCCACCCTGCTGTGGGTAACAGGGACAATGTCCTAAAACTCATCTCCAGTGTCTAAAAAGTTTGTCCACAAAACCTCAAAATCTGAACTGCAATATTTTAAGTTTTTAAAATGTGGTATTTTCCTATAATCTATACAGAATTTGCAGTGATTTTTTGGCTGCAAATATTGATAATTACTTACCTTAATGGTGTCATAAGAATCTGTAATAAGTGCAATAAAAAGGCTGAGAATCATATATATGAAAAGGCTGATGAAGGAATATAAATACAGACGACTGAACAGCCACACCAAGATGCTCTTCTGCTGGATTTGGGCAAAGGTTGCAAACATGTCATCACCGTTGACCAGAGAAAACAGACACTCAGCAACTGTGTTCAGATTTTCAAACTGTAGGGGGGGATAAAAATTAGTTTCTGAAATAGAGTATTCTAAAAAGCAGAGGGTATCTAGTTAGCTTGTTTTGTTAACATTGTTTTTGTCATTAGTAATAGTGGTAACTTACTTATATTAAGATGCTAGAACACCATGAGAAGTAGGAAAACATTATTCAAAAACCCCCTCTGGGCCAGGTACAGTGGTTCATGCTTATAATCCCAGCGCTTTGGGAGGCCAAGGTTGGAGGATCACTTGAGCCCAGGAGTTTGCGACCAATCTGGGAAAGATTACAAGACCCCATCTCTACAAAAAATACAGAAATTATCTGGGCATGGTGGTGCGCTATAGTCCCAGCTATTCAGGAGGCTGGGGTGGGAGAATCTCTTGAGTCCGGGAGGTTCAGGGTGCAGTGAGCCACGGTTCTGCCACTGCACTGCAGCCTGGGAGACAGAGCAAGACCATGTATCTTTAAAACACACACACACACACACACACACACACACACACACACACACACCCCTCCATACTCTCAAAGTTAATCTCTTAACAATTCCCACAGTTTCTCCCTATGTAGTTTTTACATATCTAAAACCAGGATCTAACAAGTTTAGATCCTGGTTTTTCTCCTGATTAACATAAGCATCTTCTTATGCTTTCTACACTTAGAGAGCATTTGTAGGTTTTGTTTGTTTGTTTGTTTGTTTGTGACAGAGTCTTACTCTGCCACCCAGGCTGGAAGGCAGTTGCAATCCCAGTTCACTGCAACCTCTGCCTCCAGTGTTCAAGTAATTCTCATGCCTCAGCCTCCCAAATAGATGAGATTACAGGTGCCTGCCACCAAGCCTGGCTAATTTTTTTATTTTTTGTAGAGATGGTGTTTCACCATGTTGGCCAGGCTGGTCTTGAACTCCTCAGGTGATCCACCCACCTCAGCCTCCCAAAGTGCTTGGATTACAGGCATGAGCCACTGTGCCCAGCTGGCATTTGTTATATAACAGACCATTCCTTGAAAATGCCAACAAAACAAAACTTTCTACCACCCTAACCAGAAAAAATGAGCTTTTTTTCTAAATTGCCCTATTTCTGTCAGTGATTCCAATCTCCTGCCAAAGAAACATTTACTCTGAAATAATTAAGTCCTTAAAACTCTGTGTTGAACTGATTACTCTTCCCCATTTTCAGTCTTCTAAGTCCTGTCTGTTCCTATCACGTTTGTCCGATTCACCCTTTCTACTCTACTGTGATGTCAACACGAATTTCCGAATTATTACAGAAACTTCCAAGGAAGTCTCTTTTATTCCAATCTCTTCACCCTCCCCAGTCAAAGCTGCAATAAAACCTATACTTTAAGAAGAAGGCTTTCAGGTCATTTCTCCCTTGTGAGATTATACAAAGTTTGAATGCAAAATAAAAATCTAAACCAAGAAGGTTGTGATAAGTTCCTCCTTCATGTGGTCTCATTACATCTCCTCCTTGACAGTATTAACATGCTGTGCTTATCTTCTCCTCCAACACCAGGCCCATCCCTACATTTTTCCCTCATGGAATTTATTCTCCTCACCTGCTATATTCTTCTTTCTCTTCTTTGCGTCCAATTAAACCAACGTTCAAGGGTTATTTCAGAGTGTACTTCAAGACCGAGTGCCCTGGCAGCTCTAGTCCTTTCTCTGCACTCCATATCGGTAAGAATCACAGAATGAACTATGGTCTTCTAATTGTTTTTACACACACGCTCCAACTAGATACAAACACCATGCCTTACTTTCCAGCCACATGGCTGGACCAGGCAAGGTAAAGTTGGTGGCCAAGGGGGAAGGTCTACAAATGCACCCCAAACAAGGATCCCACCCATGGCTTTGCTGCATCAGCAAAAACTCTGATGAACTAAAGTCCTTCTCCAAAAAGACCTAGAAGAAATATCCAAATGAACAGATCACTTAACAATATGTAGATTATTTAACAGTAAAACAGGCGGTTGCCAGAGTAAATATTTTCTAAACCCAACACTAGCCTTAAAACATTGAAGTTAAAGCTGAAAACACTGACATTAAAGTTGGTTTCTATAGATGTCAATTACAACTCTGACAGCACCATTAATAATTCATATTTCTCAGTTTCTTTTGGAATCCAGTGAATTCCTTTCTCTAGTTTCAAGAACCTCTAAGTCCAAGCACAACTGTCCACGCTTCAGGTTTCAACTGCAAATAGCTAGTTGATCAGTACATGTCACATTCGTTTCTTAATTTTCTGTTTAGTCACTTATCAGGCTATATACAATATCTGTCTCAACATTAACATTATTTTACCACCCCCTCCTCTTGTGAACATGAGAATTATTTTAACACACCAAAGAGTTAAAACAGAGACCCAGTCAATTTTAGGTGTTTGGTAACACCCTGCCATTTTGTACAAGAAGTGGCTGTGAACCAGAGTCTGTTTCAGTGGCCAAATTCATAGTAAAAGTGAGCTTAAAAATACTCAAGGTCCTAATGTGCTTCCAGTCTAGAAGGACCACATTTGTAGGGCATTCCTTTGGATCTTGAGCAATCATAAGCCCCTGGAAAGCAGGTACTACTCTCTCTCTGCTTCTTGTTCGTTCAACAAACTTTCTGGGCACCTACCATGGTCTATGTGCTGTGCTGGACACTGGGAATGTAAAGAGGAACAAACCATAGTTCCTCCCCTCCAAGAACTTGGTCTGTAAGAACCTAGCAATGTTGGGTGCACAGTAGACATTTAATACATATTAAATGGGTATTTCCATAAAGAGTCCCCATAGGTTCTCTGGCCCCACAGTGAGAACCCAACCATTCATTTCACAAATGATAAGTTTGCAGTTGGGCCAGAAACCTTTCATTTCAATGAAACCATAACCTGCAATGGCTTATGTCAGAGAACAACATAAATATTTGCTTTAAGAGCTGGTGCCAAGAATCTCATGCAAACTTTAGGCAAAATGTTTTAGCTGAGAGGTACGTGGCTAAAACCAGAGGCCTTGGGAGGAGGAAAATGTAATGCAGAGTCTGCTGAACTTTGACCCATGCATCAGCGAAGTCCAATAACTTTTCAAGCCTTGGTCTTCTCATTTGTAAAACGGGGACATCGCAAGGCTATGATTTATTCCTCACAGAAAAAAAAAAAGTCCTCTGGAAATGTAAAAGCCACATTAGAGTAATGTTTAATAATTCAAGATGAGGTTTGGAAGAACATCAACAGTCTCTCGCCCTCTGTGCCCAGGCATTTTGAAAGGGCATTGCGCCAAAGTCCATTAGTGCCGGGAACACACATCAGCAGGATCCTTTTTGCATCTTGACTCCCTTTCCATTGAGCCCCTGAAATCAGATGCCTAACAGGAAGACAGGAAGCTGAAGTGTTATGGGACCCCAGTTATCAGTCAAATGGTTTTCCTGATGTCTCCTTTTCAGTTGTTTTGTTTTAAAGAAAGAATTAGCTTTCACAATCAAGGTTGCTGTGATTCTAAAAATCCTACAAAAATGACCGCTTTGAATGCTTAGCTTTTCAAGGCTTCGGGTAACCTGAAAGTCCTCTGATTCAGATACTGGCAGAACCTGAACTTGCTGACAGCTTGGATTAATTTAGGGGAAAGGATGCAAGGGGCAATAAAATATTCTAACTTCAGATTCAAAGAGGTAGCAATATGGGGAAGAAAAGGACAAAATTCCAAAACCAGACTGATGTTCTCTTCCCCAACTGACTTGTACAATTCAGTGAATTAACTCAGCTGTGCATTTCCCCAATATATCAGCCTGGTGAGAGATGCCATAACCTGCGAGCAACCCTATAGACATCCCTTATCCCTCCCCTCCTCCAGGGGTATAAAGGGAAAGCTGATATTAAGTGAAAGACATAAGTCTAGAGCTGCAGTGTCCATAATGGTAGTCACCAGGAATGTGTGAATAGCCAGCATCCAACAGGTAGCTAGTCCAAATTGAGATGTGCTGTGTGGACAAAATATCCACCACATCAAAAAGACTAGTATGAAGGAATGTAAAATATTTCAATATTTTATACTGAATACATGCTGAAATAATATTTTGGGTATATTAGGCTTAAAATACGTAATTAAAATTAATTTCATCTGGTTTGTATTTCTTAATGTGGCTACTAGAAAATTTTACAGTATAGGCAAGGTTCTCAATTGTAGCCCAAATTGTATTTTTCTTGGACAGTGCTGGCTCAGAGCATCCCAGTTTCACCTGGATCCTTTGAAAGGACAAATTGAACATATGGAAATGCAGTCAGGCTCACAAAACAAATAACCTCATTTTCCATGAGGTGACCTTGACACCATTGAGAGAATGAGACCAATTACATGGCTGTCCTCTCACGGTTGATCTCCAAGTACAAGACTGTTTCTTGTCAGACTATATGCTCTCTTGCAATGATCTGTTTTAGATAACACCAAGAAAAGCCCTACAGGGTATGGGTCAAAGCACAGGTACCGCAGTCAGGCTGACCTAGGTTTGAATCCTATCTCTGCCACTTTCTAGCTGGGTAATCTCAGGAATATTATTTCATATATGAAGGTGCCTATTCTCTGTAAAAGGACAATTGGATTTCTTCACAGAGAAGGGGAGGGAAGGGTTAACACAGCAAGGGAGATAAAGAATCTTGGGCACCATGCCTAGCAGACAGCAGTTGAGAATGTTAGCCATCTAGTAAAATTCAAGCAACCTTATCTGAGCACCTTCCAGAATAATGATGAGGTAGGGGAGACGGGGGTGGGGTGCAAAAGAGATGGGACCACTTGTCCAGTGACCTTGGGGGCAGTGAATTAAAGCTGAATCCTCAGGCACAGTATTTATTCCACACAGTGCAACACTGCCCTCTAGTGACAGAGATGTGGAAAAGCTTTCAGAGCATAAAGCAAGGAAGAAAAATACATTTTTCCAGGCTCTAAGACAGTAAGTTCTCCAAATCAGAGAGATCATAACAAAGAATAATTTTTTCTTATGAGTCACCTTTAAAGCAGTGACAGAAAATTTGAAGAGCAATATTATCAAGATTTACTACCAACCCAGAGGTTGTCACTTTGTTAATTATATATTATCTCAAATAGGAAAAACAGTAATTCTCTCTAGACATATTAAATGTGACACCTAAAAAGGAGAAAGTCTGAGTGTGCCAGGTTACTCAGTGTTATTCTGGTAGGACAGCACAGAGGTTTAAGATTCATGTATAACAGTTTGTAAACCAGATTTGATCACATTTTTTGGTTAATGCAACTAACAAGGTCAAAACTTAAGGCTGAACTGGTATACAAACTTGGAAGGAATGCCTACCATTTTTAACTTCTTTTCTCCTTGCAGAGCACCTAAGTGAGGCTAACAGTACCCTGGGTTGTTGTGGGGAGTAAATAAGAAAGAGCACCGAAATACCCAGCAGAGTGTCTAACACACAAGCAGTAAGTGTTAGCTGCTGCTATTTTTGTTGTTTCTGTTGTTCCAACTGCCACAGGCCCAATGGAGGAAAAGTCATAAGATAAAATAACTCCTTTTAATTTTCTGGGTTAAAAACAAGGCTTACCTAGTTTCATTTCCTGATGCATCTACTAATCAAATGCATGATTTTATAACAAAAACATCCTAGCACAACTTTGATGTCCCTGAGATCATAATGCTAACTGAAGTTTGGTAATAGTTTGGAATTCAGATACTGATCTTTAATAAGGCACAAAGATGATGCTATAATCAAAACCAGATATCTGCAGAGACAAGACGTGTCACCATTTCTATCATAAACCTATTATGGTCGTTTTAGGCAGTCTCTGCCCATCTTCATTCTTCTCAATTAACTTGGACGAAAAACATAATACTTTAAATTGGAAATTTTTTATAATAATTTTCCTAATTTTCATTTTTAATATAGTGATCTCATGTCCAAACATTTCCCATTTGATGATCACCGGGTAACCATGTGACCCCTTAAGCCAGTCCCAGACAACTATAATACATGCTTTCTAGTCTTGTACAGTTCTTGTTTCAATATCCTGTAGTCACTTCTATATCCTGAAAAGGAAAAAAGGAAAAAGAAAATGGATACAAAGATACATGCTTACTGATGTCAAGGGTACGTGCTAGAGAAGACCAGGAAGCAAGTAAATGCTAGAAACCCATGTTCACGGGTCCCACGTGCCCCATGTGCAGAAGGAGGAATGTGTGCTACACACCTTGTCATGGTATGGTCCTAAGACAATCCAGCCACAGAATGTGTAACCCAGATAAATCATACCAGCACAAGCACAAAACCGAAGAACTTTTGGCAGTGAGGCCTGCATTGTTAAAATCAGCACCTGAAAAAAAGGATGAACAAATGGGTGAAATGAAAACGTAGCTATTAGAACCCAAAGAATAAATGAGTCTCAACTGCAGTGGCACTACCCAGTGCCACATCCTTACATTATACGCCTGGAAATAACCCAGGTATCTGATGACTCCAACCCAAACCAAGAGCGTAGAGGTTCCAAGCAAAATGCTGCACAGATCATAGTTTGTGAGATTCTAAGGAATGAAAAAAGAGAGAGAGAGAAATGAGTAAAATATTTGACTCCACTTAGCTTATTAACCTTACATTAAGCCAATTAATAAAAAAAGAACTATCTGCCTTCCTATAGGTGATAGTGAGAGGTTTTTTTTAAAGAAAAAAAGAAAACAGATATAATTCCAAATATGTTTCTCGTTTTCTTTTAGTATTTCAACTGGTTGAACTAATTTTTTTTCCAAATAATACACTCAAATAGAAATTACATTTAGGTTGAACTCAATTTTTTTCCAAATAATACTCTCAAATAGAAATTGCATTTATCACTGACCTAGGCATTCGAGGATATAAATTAATGGTGTTTGTTAAGTACCAAACAATACAATTCAACCGCTTTTGAAAGAAAACTCCCACATGATTTGCTAACACAGCTCCAGCTCTCAGGAAATTCTAGGGCTAGTTGAAAAGACAAACACACAAACATGATTCTCATACAATATGCTAAATGCAGTGAAAGACACAATGCCTAGCTCATCACAGAGGGACACCACAGACACGACCCCAGAGCAAAGACGGGCCTGCAGGACAGGCTGGGAGGAAGCGCCACAGATAAGTGGACAAAGGCTGAACAAAGGTACAAAGCTGACAAGACATCCTAGAGGGGCAGGGTCAGAGCAGGGGCAGGAGCAAGAGGCAGAGCTGGATGATGATGACCCCAGAGGCCATGCTGCCAAGGGAAGCTGCTTCATCCCAAAGTAGGCCCCAAGAGGTAGAAAGGATGGTAACAGCCGGATAGACACTTTCAGAAAAGTCCCTCTGACAGCTGTGTGAATGGATCTCAGAGGTATGAAGCAGAAGATGGGAAAGCTGGTGAGGAGACTGCTGCCACAGTTGACCAGAGAAGAAAAAGCCTGAAGAAAGCCAGAGGGAGCCAGGATAGGGGAGGAGTAGGCGTGTCAGGGTTAGGAGGTATGGCTGGTGGGACCTCTGACCAACAGCAGAGAGTGGACAGGAGAACAGTGTGGTGAAGGAGGAGTTGAGGCTTAGGTAGGAGATCAAATCAACTAAGTTATACAAAGGGTCAGGCTTTAGCAGGGAGTCCGACATTCCTGCCCTCACCCCATCTGTCAGAGCACCCAATGGTCACAGATCCTCCCCACAAGCTCTTGACATGCAGGTTCAGGGAAAGGACTGGTTTATGGATAAGCTGCTCCTTTTGCAACTTAAAAAGAAAAATGAGGCCCAAATAATCAATCTTCTCAAGCTTTGTCATTATTCTGGAGCTGTTGCCAAGTTTCGTTCCATGGAACATCGGCTTCCTTACTTTTCCTTCACGAGGAACCAAGTCAGGGGAGGCCTCACTTGTGCCAGTGTGAGAAAAGGGAAGACACGAGAATCAAAGTTGTCTCCAAAGGATCATATGTCTTAAGATGCTTGTGGCCGTCCAGGAGAAGATGAAGAACAGAGACTTTAAATGGGCTTCCCTCACCTTTGCTTTGATTTCCATTTTTAATATGGAGCCAATGATTGTCATTAGGTCGCTGATAATCACCAGGACATACCAGCCGTTGATGAACTTCCACTGGTCAGTGTCACACACAGGCCGCTTGTACTTCTCCAGGAAGAAATTTAGAAATCTCTAAGGCAAACATTTAAAGAAGTGTTTCTTATAAACCACACTGCCTTCTGGAAGGAGAAGGCAAGTGCAAAACAGTGCTCTCACCCGTAAAAGGACATGGCATTGCCTTTTCAACTTGCCAGATCCACCTCGAAAGTGGAGGTTATAGCACACACTTTCCCCCGTAATCTGAGTAAGCATTCAATTGTCTGTGAAGTTACCTCAAATATGAAATACGTACATGGTAACTCCGGCAGGCTCTTGTCATAGCTAACATAAAGTATGTTCCAAATACTTTTCATATTACCAACACATCCATTCCGATGACAACCCAATGAACCAGGTACTAGCAGGTCTATCACCCAGAGAAGAGAACTGAGGCACCGAGAGGCTAAGCCAGGATCCGTGTCCAGGCAGGCCGGCTCCAGTGTGCGTGCTCAAATATGAGCCCCATCACCTTGGCAGGGACAGGACCTTAACTTTGCATTCATAATATCAAGGAGATCGGGGAGCATGTAAGAGAGGTGGATATTTACAAAGGACATTGACAAAGGTCAGGATTAGGCAAAATCAAATGCAGACTACGTCCCTGCTCCACAAATGGTACTCTGTGGACTTCCGATTTCCCCGCCCCCAGTGTGCATTTGTACACATGCCACAGTCAGAATAAGATATGTGGGGAGCAGAAGTATATATTCATAAGAGCCCTGAGGGTAAAAAGGCAAAATGAAACTCAAGGGAGAATTTTAAAACTATTTGAAAAACAGAATAAAGTATTTTATGCTTCATTATAATCCATTTACCATGCCTCCCTGTCAAAATGAACTCTGATTTGAAGACAAAAGATGAAACCCACACATGCTATTACTCTGCTCTTCAGATCACTCCTGAATTGAAGAGGGCCTCGTTATTCTGGAAACATTCAAAAGCCTGAGAGTTCACCACTGTGCGTCTGTACATATCAGCTCAGTTTTAAGCAGGATAATTATCTGATGCCACCTGACATACTCAGAGCCTTTACTCACTTCCTACACCTCAGGCTGATAAATGCCTCACAGGGGGCAACTACTCAGAGGAATCTAATTTAGTCAAAAGTCTCCAGAAAAGGCAGGTGGCACAACATCGGTGGTCCACTGCTTGAGCAAACTGAGGGTGCAGGCCAAGAGGGCAGGAAGAGAATGTGAACACGCTCTTACCTTCCGTAACCTTAGAGCAAGAACAATGGATCTTGTACACAGAATAAGAGATGCCAAGCAAATCACAATGACAAACGCATCAAACACCAGGACATACTGAGTGTTTTTCTGAGCTGAGGAATAAAAACAGAATTCAAATGTTAAACATGCCTTACCAGAGAATAATTTCCAAACAAAATGGCAGTGTGAAAAGAAGTTCAAACAATAAATGTTTTGTCTATTGTTAAAACAAAATGGTAAATATCAGAAACAAATCACACTGCATTCATTCAGAAGTACATATATAAGGCAAAACATTCCCTGATATAAAGCTATACATTTAAAAACATGTGAGCTGGGCCAGGCGCGGTGGCTCACGCCTGTAATCCCAGCACTTTGGGAGGCCGAGGTGGGTGGATCATGAGGTCAGGAGATCGAGACCATCCTGGCTAACACAGTGAAACCCCGTCTCTACTAAAAATACAAAAAAAATTAGCCGGGCATGGTGGTGGGTGCCTGTAGTCCCAGCTACTCAAGAGGCCAAGGCAGGAGAATGGCGTGAACCTGGGAGTCAGAGTTTGCAGTGAGCTGAGATCGTACCACTACACTCCAGCCCGGGTGACAGAGCGAGACTCCGTCTCAAAAAAAAAAAAAAAAAAAAAAAAAAAAAAAAAAAAAAAGTGAGCTGCTAATAAATGCACTCAAATTGATATATAAATATTTACTGTAGAATAGAATTCAACGGAAAGTGATCCATTTGGGCTCCATTCAAAAAAAGGCAAAACTGCTGACATACTCTGAGTTCTTTCACATAAAAGCAGAGACATCCAGTTCACCATTAATAAGAAATCAAACAAATTAAACCACCACCACTGAGAATCCCCACTTCTGCTTCTCAACCTCACTGTGCACTTTCCCAGGACATAGTGCCAATCTTATAAGCCTTCTCCATACGGAGAGAAAATTGCTTCTTGGAACAGAAGCAAGGAGGGGAGTGGTAATCAGATTTTTGGTTTGGAGCACACAGCAGCAAGAAGAATGTACGGGAAGGAGATGAATCCAACCTTGGTTTCTCTCAGACTTCACAGTAGTGTCTCCGATCCCAGCCCGGCTCTCTCCTGCCTGCCCCCCGCCTTCTCCACCCTGCAGTCACACTGGTCTTCCTTCTCTCCTGCTCTCGCCTCAGGGACTTTGCACATGCTGATCCATCTGCCTGGAACAGCACTTCTCCACACACACAGCTCAGCTTATTTATTTTCAGGCTCAAGTTCCAAATGAAAAATCTCCCATCTCAGAAAATAATTCCTTAAATTGTCATCTCTATTAGCCCCCTCCTATATACTTTCATGGTTTTTGGTTACTACACATACCCAGAGCTCCTTTACTTTCCTCTGCACAACAAACACTGACCTTTCATTACATCTGCAAAGGCAGCACAGCACAGAGCACAGAGACAGTGTAGAATGGGCAAGAACATTATGAAAATTGGGAAAGAAAACGTGAAAATTATGCAAGTTCATATACAAAGAGCCCATGAAACAGCCAAGGAAAATAACAATAGCAAACACTCACAGCAGTTACTTATTTTATGATTCAGTGTCCATCTTCCCCATCAAGTGACAGGCTCTGTAAAGCAGGGCCCACAGGTAGTTGCTATGGTTTGAATTATCTGTCTCCTCCAAAACTCGTGTTGAAATTTAATCCCCAATATGACAGGATTGAGAGGGTGGGCCTTTAAGAGGTGATTGGGTCATGAGGTCTCTGCCCTCATAAATGGATTAATCCACTCATAGATTAATGGGTTATCAAGGGAATGGCTCTGGTGGCTTCATAAGAAGAGGAAGAGAGACTTGAGCTAGTATGCTCCCCCTCCTCACCATGTGATGCCCTGCACTGCCTTGGGACTCCACTGAGACTCCCAACCAGTAAGAAGGTCCTCACCAGAAGTGGTCCTCCGACTTTAGACTTCTCAGGTTCCAGAACTGAAAGAATGCATTTCTTTTCTTTATAAATTAGCCAGTTTCAGGCATTCTGTTATAAGTAACAGAAAACAGACTAAGACAGTAGTGTTGAATACAGCACCTGTGGCTAGTATAATGCTTCAGTATACTTACAAATAAATGAAGAGAATCGAGCAGAACATAAGACCACTGAATAATCTAAGTTAGAACTTATGATGGTCTGAGCTAAGTTGGGGCAGAGCAAAAGAGGGCACAGAATCGTAAGAGATGGAGAGAGTCATGGCCTGGTCTCTAAATGAAGTTGGGGAATAAGGAAGAAGGACAACCAAGAATGATTCCTGGTTCCCTGTCTTGGGTAAACCGAGTTTACTCTGGATATTCATGACAAGAGAGGACTATTCAGTGGCAGTTAAAGCCATGGGAGTGATGGCCCCTCAGAGAGACCACTGGGAAAGAAAGCGGTCAGGGATGGGGAGCGACGTTTGAGAATTAGAAAAGGAGATGAGCTCAGGAATGGGATGGAGCAGAAAGGCCAGAGGAGAAGCAAATAAAACCAGGGACAGGTGACCTTCAGAGGAGAGACTGCGGTCAGAGTCCTCCACGGAAACCTCTGCAGAGACAGTGTTGAAGAGAAATGCCAGACTGTCTATGGACTTAATAATGCAAAGATGTGAGTGATACTGGCATGAGTGTCTGAGGGCAAAGCAGCTCCTACAGTGGGTGGTGAGCAGACAGCCAGCGTGGTAAATGCAACTCTCTGAGCAAATGATTTCATCTTACTAAGCTTCAGATGTGCCACCTACAAAATGGGAAGGGCAAGTGTACCCGTTCCTGAGGCTGTCATGAGAACCAGGTAGAACTGTCTATGTGAAGGGCTTGTTAGAATAGTGCCCAGTGCCTAGCACTTACATTTACCTTTAGCCATTTACAGTCAAGAAAGTTATCTTGAGGTATCATCTAATGGGTAAGTAAGAAAACAACTTAGCTCTAGCATAATGCAAGATTTTTCTTTCCCTTGGATCCATGGAATGGAGCAGAGGAAACATAGGCAGCTCTTGGGAAGATGAAACTGAAAATCTTACGAAATGCAAGGACAGCATCTAGTACTTTCCTTTCTGACATATAACTAGAACACAAATCTCCAAGGCAGCTTGTATTGGACCTTGTTTACAGATGGGAAAACAAGCAGGCTTAGAAACAGAAACCAGTCCTCCTAACAGAATCCAGTATAGGATTCTGTTTTTCTTTGAATTACTGAGAAGACTGGTTTGGTATGCTAAAAATATGTATTTTATGAACATCTTGGCCGGGCGTGGTGGCTCATGCCTGTAATCCCAGCGCTTTGGGAGGCCGAGGTGGGCGGGTCACGAGGTCAGGAGTTCGAGACCAGCCTGGCCAATATGATAAAACTCCATCTCTACTAAAAATACAAAAAAATAGTCAGGTGTGGTGGTGTGTGCTTGTAGTCCCAGCTACTTGGGAGGCTGAGGCAGAAGAATCGCTTGAACCCAGGAGGTGGAGGTTGCAGTGAGATGAGATTGTGCCACTGCACTCCAGCCTGGGTGACAGAGCAAGACTCCATCTCAAAAAAAACCACAATTTGTATCACCCATCATTGGGGAATCCCGCCAAAGAGGAATCCCGCTAATTCCTCCCCAAGCTCCTCATCTCCAAATTCCTGTGTTTATGAAACCAAGTTAAATGAAGATATGGCACATTTAGAAAGGGGACTTGGGAGTCACAAAAGGCAGCACGAGGTTTGTATGTGAAAAAGGACATTCACCTGCATTTGCTTCAATATGGGTAATGACAAAGGAGAGAGGAGCCTGGGGGTTAGCGTGTGGGTGTGAATGAGCCTCTGAACTTTTAGAAATAGTGTAAGTGTCCCACCAGATGTCACCCTTGTCCTTGTCCACTTCCCCCAAAGCCAAGGCAATCTCAATCCACCAGACAGCTTCATATAGGGTTGAAAAAGTCCATTTCCTAAGATGGTTTCCAAACATAATTTTTTCAACGCTTTCACATCACATCATCTTATTTTAAATTCACATTCTCCTAGTGATAGAACCTGGTTTCTTAAGACACAGCTCTAGAAGAATATGTAAATCTTAAAGAACTTTTACCCAATCGTCTAGGAGGCTTGTGTTTCTCCCCATTGGCCACAGGAGGGGGCTAGAGATACTCTCTTCTGAGCACAATCTAGGAAAACCCCTAATGTTGCAAGGAGGGCTGTAGGCAGAAGTGAAAAACTCACTGTTCTGGAAATGCATTTGACTGCCTAGTTTGGAAATTTCCATCATTTTGATCTTTATAATGATGTTCCAAATCATATATTTGACAAAGGTTAGTTTCTTTTCACCGAAAACTGCAACCTATACTTGGACCTAATTAGAAAATATGCCCTTGATCTCTGCGTGTCTGTAAGAGAGTGGTGTATGCTGGGGAATAGTAACCACTTTTTAACAGAAACCAAAACTATAATCGGAGGCTTAAGTCAGTCGGTGAAATTATTGAAACCAAAACTTCAAATCATCAGGACATATCATACATCTGAAAAGCAGCAGGCGACAGATCAAATATAACTTAAAACAACTCTAAAACAGGAGCCACAGGTATTTTACATTTTCTTTCATTCTGATAACCTGGTCAAAAGGAAAGTCATTTAAACAAAATTTGCAAAATAAAAAGTACTGAGCATCCATCATTAACATCATCCCAATTCTTTACTGAGCAAACGGAACAGGTTCCATAGGTAGCCCATTATATTTTATTTTATTTTAATTTTTTAAATTTATTTTACTTATTTTTGAGACAAAGTCTCACTCTGTTGCCCAGGCTGGAGTGCAGTGGTGTGATCTCGGCTCACTGCAGCCTCTGCCTCTCAGGTTCAAACAATTCTCCTGCCTTAGCCTCCCAAGTAGCTAGGATTACAGGTGCGTGTGCCACCATGCCCGGCTAATTTCTGTAATTTTAGTAGAGACAGGGTTTTGTCATGTTGACCAGGCTGATCTTGAACTCCTGACATCAAGTGATCCATCTGCCTAGGCCTCCCAAAGTGCTGGGATTACAGGTGTGAGCCCCCATGCTCAGCAGTAGCCCATTTTAAACATGTGGATTAAGTGATATTTTCCCAGCGATGACTGAGTAAATGACTCAGCATTTGCAGCGGTTGCTCTCTGGGCTCTGGAGGCCCTGATCCTTCCCCACTGTCCAAGGCTCAGATCAAAGCATATCTTCTCCAAGAATCATTTCTTTTCCCACTCTGCCCCACTCAAACTTAACCTTTGTTTTTTTTCTCCTCATGCTTTTTGTATGTATACCCTTATTTCTCTCCATAACACATCACAGATTTTATTAGCATGTCAGTCTCCCTCACTCAGGCATTTTCTTCCTTTTCCCATAATGCCTAGCAATTAATATGTGCCAACTCTTGTGTTCAGTACTTTGCTTTATATACTAATTCATTTAATATTCAATATCCTGAAAGGTAAGTTTAGGCTGAGTATGCCTTATCCAGAATGATTTGGGACCAAAAATATCTCAGATTTCTTTTGATTTTGGAATACTTGCCTCATACTTACAGGTTGAGCATCCCAAATCCAAAAATTCAGAATCCAAAATGCTCCAATAAGCATTTCCTTTGAGCTTTGGTCATGTCAGTGCTCAAATGTCTCAAATTTCAGAGGATTGTGATTTCAGATTTTTCCGATTTGGGATGCTCAACCTATACTATTACTCTCATTTTACACAGAAAGATACTGAGACAGACAGGTTAAGTAATTTGTCCAAGATCACAGGCACAGTAAATAGAACTGGAACTGAAACCCAGGCAATCTGGCTCCAGAGCTAAGCTCCTAACCACTCAGTCATGCTACCTCTTCTAAGAGGTGTATAGTAAACATTTGCTGAATTAAACAAAAATACAAGGCTTTGGGATATTTTTTACAGAATCTAATGCTCAAGACGTGGTTTTCTTCCTATTACCACGCAAACAAACCATTTAAATACCCAAGCCCCAAAATAAAGTGTTAAAAATCATCTATAATCCCCATGGGCAAGTATATAGCATACTTACTAGATCCAAATATGTTCAAGTCTTTACATTCTTCAATTTTGGCATCACTGTCAAAATAGATTTTGATTTTGCCACTGTGAGCTTTATTGTCAAAGATAATCTGGAGACACAAATGTATAGAAAGATTACAACATAGAAGAAAGTATAACATGTTAGATCAACTCTGCTTAAAAAAAAAAATCACTGGCATCCAAATAGTGTGCTGATCCAAGGAGAATTACACAGGCCAGCAAAATGGCTGACTAGAATTACTTGACATTCATTTCCTGCACCCCACCCCCATCACACACACACACACACACACACACACACACACACACACACACACACAAAGGGACCAAGATAATGAATAAACAACTATATTTTGACTGAAATCACTGAAGAAGTACACTGGAGAGCACCAGGGTAGCAGCAAAATCCTGTGGAGCATGAAAGCCCAGGACAGCAACACAGGAAGGGGAGCAAGGCACCTGGCCTCTGCCACACTGTCTCCCTAGCCAGGATCAGCTTAGAGCCAGGGGGATCTCTTTGGACAGGAAAACGTTAGGCTAGAGACTCCAGTGGTCCTCATTACGGCCACAGAATGCCAGCAGTCATTGCTGCAGGAGAGCCCTCCAGTCCTCACAGGCTTTGAATCCGGTTTGGAGAGGTGCTGGGAGTTCATGCAGCCATGTTGCCCCAGAGTGGAAGCACACATTGTGCGCACTCTTCACTTCTGTGACCTAAGCTGCTATGGCATGACGCCATTTAGAGACCAGATCGCAAACAGAGTGTGTTCTGCCCTGGGGGCCAGTACTCATTGTCTCTCTCCATTCCTGAAGTCCTGCCATTATTCCACCATGTTTACACAGGTGCATGCAACACCATGACCCTGGCTGCCCAGAGCCTAGACCTGATGGAACATCTGAGACCCTGACATCTGAATCCATGCAGCACCCATTCCTGCCCCTGACCCTGGGAACAGGCAGAATTGCACAGCAGGAAGCTACCAAACAGCTGGCTGGTGTGCTGTGCTTGTGCACACTTGGGCCACACAGTTGGCTATCTCTCCACACCCCACACAGGCCTGACAGCCAGTTCAGCAGTGACCTCACATCTCTAAAGAGCCTGCCTCACAGCCTACTGGCCCACCACAACCATGCACACCTGACCTGACAGCCAGCTGGGCAGCAATTGCCCCTACCCAGTTGAAGAGCCTGCCACACAGCCTGCTGCTTATTATGTATGCACATGTGCAGCCCAACAACCAATCTGGCATCCCTGCCTCCAGCAAAACTGTGTCATTGCTATTAAAAACTCCCTCAGCCTAGGCCACTGAGCCAATCACAGACATCACTGACAAGGAGCACAACTGAACAAACTGCATGGACACCACACTACTGAGTATGCCCAGAACCAAAGCCAATGCACTATAGTCAACCAACACTCTAGGGCCCATCTACAGGAAAAAGTCTATCCCTAGGAAAGCTATTCCATAAAATTGGAAAAAGCAACTATTTCACTAGATGCATAGATAACAATGTAGGGACACAAGAAACATGAAAAGGCAAGAAAACAGGACACCCAAAGGAATATAATAATTCTCAAGTAGCAGGACCCAAAGAAAATGCCTGAAAAATTCAAAATAATGATCTTAAGAAAGCTGAGTGAGATATAAGAGAATACAAGCAATTCAATAAAACCAGGAAAATAATTTATGATTTGATTGAGAAATTCAACAGAGAGACATAGCATAAAAAAGAACCAAACAGAAATCTTGGAGCTGAATAACTCAATGAGTGAAATAAAAAAATTACAATTGAGAACTTCAACAACAGACTACATCGAGCAAAGAAAAATGAATTTCTGACCGGGTACAGTGGCCAAGCCTGTAATCCCAGCACTTTGGAAGGCCAAGGCAGGTGGATCATTTGAGGTCAGGAATTTGAGACCAGCCTGGCCAACATGGTGAAACAGCACCTCTAATAGAAAATACAAAATTAGCTGGGTGCGGTTCCAGGTGCCTGTAATCCCAGCTACTGGGGAGGCTGAGGCATGAGAATCACTTGAATCTAGGAGGTGGAGGTTGCAGTGAGCTGAGCTCACACCACTGCACTTCAGCCTCGGCAATAGATTGAGACTCTGTCTCAAAACAAATAAATAAATAAAATAAAAAGAATTTCTGAAATTGATGACGGGTCTTTTCAAATAACCCAGCTGAAAACTTCTCAAGTCTTGGGAGAGATATGAACATCCAGATCTAGGAAGCTCAAAGATCCCCAATTAGATTCACCCCAAAAAGATTCTCTCCAAGGCCCATTATAATCAATCTGTCAAAAGTCAAAGACAGAGATAATTCTAAAAGCTGCAAGTAGGCTGGGCACAGTGGCTGATGCCTGTAATTCCAGCACTTTGGGAGGCCGAGGCAGGAAGATCACAAGGTCAGGAGATGGAGGCCATCCTGGCCAACATGGTGAAACCTCATCTCTACTAAAAATACAAAAAAATTAGCCGGGCATGGTGGCAGGTGCCTGTAGTCCCAGCTACTCGGGAGGCTGAGGCAGGAGAATGGCGTGAACCTAGGAGGCAGAGTTTGCAGTGACCAGAGATGGTGCCACTGTACTCCAGCCTGGATGGCAGATGGAGACTCTGTCTCAAAAAAAAAAAAAAAAAAAAAGCTGCAAGAGAAAAACATCAGGCCAGGAGAGAATGAGATGATATATTCAAAGGGTTTAAAGAAAAAAAAAAAAAAAAAAACCTATCATCAAGAATACTATATCCAGCAAAGCCATCCTTCAGAAATGAAGAAGAAATAAAGCCCTCCCCAAACAAGCAAAAGCTGAGGGAATTTTCACCACTAGACTAGCCTTTCAAGAAATGCTTGAGGGAGCACTAAAACTGGAAACAAACAATAATTGTGATCATGAAAACATGTGAAAGCATAAAACTCAACAGTACAGGTAAGTTTATAATCAAATTCAGAATACCCCAGTATTGGAATGGTGCTATATAAATCTCTCAGTCCTCTAGTATGAAGGTTTTAAGTCAAAATTGTAAAAAACAAACACAAGTACAATTAGAGGCTAAGGAACTCACAATAAAGACATAAATTAAGGCAACAAAGAGAATTATACCAATGAAAATGTTCACATCACAGGATTTCTTCACAACTTTCTGTTATTAATGAAACAAATATGATTAAAAGGGCTAATATGTGAAGTTTTACTAAATACAGGATATCAGATATCTGGTTCAGAGAAATCCTAGAGCAAAACAGACAAACAGTCCTAGGAATAAAAACCAAAATTAACTAATCTTTGAAAGAACACAATGATCTCATTTATTATTCTGAATTGAATTTAAAAACATTTCCTTCAATTTAGTTCTTTGGGTATGAAATTCTAGTTTTTGTTAGGCTAGAAATTATTTTTCTATTTGTTTCAAGAGCTACATATAATGCTTTCAGAAAGAACAAAGATTGCTCCAAGACTGCAGGCTGAACTTAAGATGTCCAAATGCCCTCAATCTTCTACCTTATGAAATTTAAATCAATCATTTAAATCATTTACAGTTTATAAGTGATATATGCGAAGTACTTATTAGGGTGAACACGTTAAGAAAACCAAAAAGTTCACTGGCAGAGCTTGGAGAGCGGATATGTAGATGATCAAATCCACATGCACCTGCCTGTCTCTGAACACAAGCCAAGTCTGCCCAAGAAGATCACACACTCAAACCAGAGGTTTGAGAATTAAACCATACCATCTTCATTTCTATACCTGTAAGTTATAACTAAACCTTCACTAGCACTGGCACTCAAGGTCTCTGTTTCCTCCAGGAGGGCCCCTAAAATGCTTTTCTCAAAGCAGATAGAAGTCCAAAGAACAAAATAAAAATGAAAAGCCAATATTTTTAAACCCACACTTCTGACCATATCATGACAAAGTCATCAATGACCTCATCCTTGCAGACCAAACTCCATGCTCCTCTCCTGCCCTTCCCTCATCCCTGCAGATGCTCCCAGTGCTCCTCTGGCCCACCCACCCCAGAGAGCTTGCAGCTGGAGACATTCTTCCTTATCACATATCACAATCAGTAGTTACTTTTATTTCATTTACTTGTTTTTCTGTTTCCCCCACTAGGCTGTAAGCTTTCCTGAGGGCCACTGTGCCTCTAGGGCATAGCAAAATGCCTGGTGCATAGTAAGGACTCATTAAGTATTTATTGATAGTTGAATGAAACACTCTTCTGAATTGCTAAAGGACAGTATATACAACTTTCAGCTAGGCATTCAGTTTAGTCCCTTAAGGAACAGGAAAGGGAGGGAGGGAGAAAAAGAAGGAAGGAGAGAAGGACAAAGAAAGAAAGTCTATGAAAATGAGAAGGCAGCTTACTTCCCCATAAAAGTGCACCATCTCTTCTACTATACATACATGCCCCCTCCCAAAATAAAAAGAGAAACAACTG
This sequence comes from Macaca fascicularis, assembly GCF_037993035.2. Taxonomy (NCBI): domain Eukaryota; kingdom Metazoa; phylum Chordata; class Mammalia; order Primates; family Cercopithecidae; genus Macaca; species Macaca fascicularis. The sequence continues at coordinate 149,694,435 of NC_088375.1, read as the reverse complement.
CTACTTTGCAGACTGGTCTTCCCATCAGTGGAGCAGTTTATGCCTCGAGGTTTGAAAACATTTGCTACAACACTTGCAAAGACCTTCCTCTAAAGCTGGGAAGAGTACTATAAACATTTAAAACACCTTCATAAACAATTTTTTTTTTTTTTTTTTTGAGACGGAATCTTGCTCTGTCGCCCAGGCTGGAATGCAGTGGCGCGATCTTGGCTCACTAAGTTCCGCCTCCCGGGATAACGCCATTCTCCCGCCTCAGCCTCCCTAGTAGCTGGGACTACAGGCGCCCACCACCACGCCCAGCTAATTTTTTTGTATTTTTAGTAGAGACGGGATTTCACCGTGTTAGCCAGGCTGGTCTCCATCTCCTGACCTCGTGATCCGCCTCTCGGCCTCCCAAAGTGCTGGGATTACAGGCATGACCCACTGCACCCGGCATAAACAATTTTAAAAATGTATTAGGAGAGTAGAAAGTCAAAGCCAATTGTTTAAGCTCTTCTTTTCAATGTAGAAACTTAGTTTTTAAAAGTTGAAAAGGGCTTGCTTCATCTTCAGAAGTAATGGTCTCTGGATCAACAATACCATAATGAGGCTGGGCATGATGGCTCATGCCTGTAATCCCAGCACTTTGGGAGGCCTAGGTGGGCAGATCACTTGAGGCCAGAAGTTCGAGACCAGCCTGGCCAATGTGGCAAAACTCTGTCCTGTCTTTACTATTAATACAAATACAAAAAAGTTAGCCAGGTGTGGTGGCACATGCCTGTAATCCCACCTACTCGGGAGGCTGAGGCATGAAAACTGTTTGAATCTGGAAGGCAGAGATTGTAGTGAGCTGAGATCTCGCCACTGCACTCCAGCCTGTGTGACAGAGCGAGACTATGTCTCTGGAAAAAAAAAAAAAAAGTACCATATTGTATCACTACATCTGTTTTAAACACGACTGCATTTAACACATCTGTAGGCTGCTGCGTTTTATACCCTGCATCAACAAAAAGTATAGGGAAAAATAAAAGGAAGTGGATAGTAAAACAAAGATACTTGCCGTATTCTGAAAGACATAACAGTCTGGTAACTCACGGGAATGAATTGTTTGTAGGTCAATGCCTTTAAGACGAAAGGAGATTTCAACCTGTAAGAGCCTGAATAAAATATATTGAAAGGTATAAATTGTCATAATCTTACTATACTATTATCCTTCTCCCACCCTCATCTCTTGGGGAATAACGCTTTAAAATGTATTTACCGATAAAATTCCAGTCTGAAGAATGATGAGTTCTTCCAGTCCGGAGGGTCCTTGGAAAGGTCCTGAAGGTCTAAGTGAACACAATCTAGGGCAATGAAAGAACAAGAAATGGTTGTTTCAGGCAGGAATTGGGTGCTAAAACTAGTGGGCAAAAGTGTGACAAGAAGCAGATTACTTAGGGAGTTTCAAAGTATCTCCCTAGAAAATACTTACCAATTATTCAGGAAAAATGAGAGTAACCTCACAGTGGAGAACCTGGCAGGCACCACAACTTTGATCACCAAGTGATCAAAGTTACATCACAATAATGAGATAAACAGACATGTACCTCCTGATACAATGAACTGAGAAGCATGACATCACTTGTGTGGTATTCCTGCCAAAAAATGTATAACCCCAATCTAGTCATGAAGAAACAGAAAAACCCAATGTGAGAGACGTTCTACTCTTTAAATGTATCAATATCATAAAAGTTAAACAAACAAAATCCAAGAAACTTTAGACTAAAAAGACTCGACATGACAACTAAATGCCAGATGTTATCCTGAATAGGATCCTGGAGTTGAGTGCAGTTTGCATTTTATGATAAAGAACATTAGGAAAATTTATGAAATGTGAATAGGGTTTATAGATTATAGTATTGTACTAATGTTAACTCATTATTTTGAGGACTGTATAGTGGTTGTGCAGGAGAATGTTCTCTTTTTGGGGAAATGCACACTGAAGTATTTAGGGGCAAAGGAACAGCATGTCTGCACCTCCAGGAGAAATGTTTATGCATAGAAAGAATGATCAAGCAAATGTGATAAAACGTTAGTACTGGCTAGGTGCGGTGGCTCACGCCTATAATCCCAGCTCTTTGGGAGGCCAGGGTGGGCAAATCATGAGGTTAGGAGTTCGAGACTAGTCTGACCAACATGGTGAAACCCTGTCTCTCTAAACATACAGAAATTAGCTGGGCATGGTGGTGGGCGCCTGTAATCCCAGCTACTCAAGAGGCTGAGGCAGGAGAATTGCTTGAACCTGGGAGGCGGAGGTTACAGTGAGCCGAGATCACACCACTGCACTCCAGCCTGGGTGACAAGAGCAAAACTCCATCTCCAAAAAAAAAAAAAAAAAGTTAGCATTGGGGAAATCTGGATGAAGGGTACACAGGCAATTTTTGTGCTATTTTGTAACTTTTCTGGTAAGTCTGGCACTTTTTCAAAGTAAAAAAAATAAAGAGAAAGAAAAAGAACACAGGTTGTATTCAAGTAAAAACAAATTATGAGCTGTAAATGATAGAAGAATGAGTCCAAGAACCTCACATAAAAATTAGTCTCATTATTGTGTAGGCTAACACCCTTGTTTTACAAAGCAGGAAACAAGGAGCTCTAAAGACAAGCACCTTTCAAGGCCACAGAAACCTAGTGACAGAATTGGTATGAAACCAGCATGGGTGACCCTCGCCCAGGCTGTTGCTGCCCCTTCCATGCTGACTTTGAAATGGAAAAGTCGGGGCCTTGTGCAGTTGGGGCCTTGTGCAGTGCCTGGCACCTAGTAGGTGTCCATGAATCTTGGAAAACTCACTGGCTGATTCTTTAAAAGCGTTATTCCACAACTGCAACTCTTCATTTGCCTATTTATCCTTCCAACTAGAGTATAAGGTCTTTGAGATCAAGAGCACAACTTTGTTGCACCTTGCTAAACACCCACTGCCTAGCATCTAGCTGGCACTCAAAATATGTCCTGATACACGGGATACACTTATGTTTACTGAAAATTAGATGTCCTGAGCCAAAAACAGGGCCCAGAGCTGAACAGACAACTCAATAGAGATAATATTTTTAAAAGACATTTGCAGACAGTATGTCTCCCTGTGTTTGGCAGATGGAGTATTAGTGTCAGAAAACAATTCAATGTTGGTTTTCCTGATTAGACCTTAATGAGTACAGTGAGGGCAGTTGGTCAAAAGAAACTTGTTTTTAAGGAGGAAAAGACTGATGATAGAAATAGCAAAAACATATTGGGCACTTAACTCCATACCAGACACTGTGTTGGACTTTATATATTATCTCAATTAATGCATCATCCTATTTAATCTTCAAAGCAATCTTGTGTGATAGGCACTATTACTGTTATTTCACAAATGAACAAACCAAGGTCCAGAGAGGCCAAGAAACTTCCTCAAGGTCATACAGGTAGCTACTCGCTATCCAAAAGTTAAATCTACTTGTGCTTGGTTCTAGAGCCTGAGCTCTACCAGTGCACTGAGGAGGTTGACCTCTGAGCACATATTTTAGAAGAATATCAAAGACCCAGGCTCCGTACTCAACTCATTCATTTATTCGGTAAATATTTGCTGAAAGCCAGGCACTGTGCTAGGCACTGAAGCTAAAGCAATGAACAAGACAGACATGGTTACCATCTTCATGGAGCTCACATTCTAGTGGGGGAAATAACAATAAGCAAAAATATATACAAGATAATTTCACAGTGTGAGAAGTACTTTGAAGATAAAGTGAACAAGAATAACTAAAAGGGTGATATGGATTGGCTGTGTCCCCAACCAAATCTCGTCTTGAATTGTAGTTTCCATAATCCCCACATGTCGTGGGAGGGACCCAGTAGGAGGTAATTGAATCATGGGGGCAGTTACCCCCATGCTGCTATTCTTGTGATAATGGGTGAGTTCTCATGAGATCTGATGGTTTTATAAGAGGCTTTCCTCACTTTGCTCTGCACTTCTCCCTCCTGCCACCATGTGAAGAAGGATGTGTTTGCTTCCCCTTCCACCATGACTGTGAGTTTCCTGAGGCCTCCCCAGCCCCGCAGAACTGTGAGTCAATTAAACCTCTTTCCTTTATAAATTACCCAGTCTTGGGTATGTCTTTATTAGCAGCATGAGAACAGACTAATACAGAGGGAGAGTCCACCTTACGAAAGATAGTTAGGGAATGACTTTAAAGGTGCAAAAGATGTTTGAACTGAAACCTTTTTCCTAAAAGGAAAAAGAACCAGCTATGCATAGATCCAAATAGGAAAAAAAAACAAAAAAATCAAGCACTAAGGCCTCCAAGCAAGAAAGAGCCTGGCTTGCTCAACAAACAGAAAGGATGCTACAACAGAAATGTGAGGACAGGGGTCTGGAGAGGCAGGCAGGAGGTTAGTTTCTAAAAGGACTTGTGGATTTTATTCTAAATGGGATGGGAACCCACTAATGATTTTTAAGCCTGGAAGAGGTATGACCTGATTTACCACTGCAGTTTCTGCAGGGCAGGGAAGAGGCTGGTGGAGGCAAGACCAGAAGCAGGGAGACCATCTAAGCAAGTAGTGGCTTGGATGACAATGGTGGCAGTGAAAATGGGGAAACTGACAACTTCAAGTACAGGGCTTGAATAACCAAGGTTATTACAGTATGATATGAAAATGTTGGTATCATTTTCAAAATCGGGAAGTCTAAGAAAGAAACAGCTTGGGCCACAGGGTAGGTAGGGAGATGGGGGAGGCTAAAAGTGTTCTGTTTTAGACACAGCAGTTTTGAAATTCCTATTAGGCAACACAGCGGAGTTGTCAGATAGTCAGTTGGATATATGAGGAGCGTGGAGCTCAGGGAAGTTTGGATTTGAGATGCAAATTTGGGTACACCTTTCTAGAGAAAGGGCACAACTCCCCAGAAACTGAAAGGAGTGTGTCCCGCTGCTCTGGTGAGGGTTTTAACTGTGGCCTCACCTCTGTACTCCTTTGTAACACAAGGGTGAAAAGAAGTGGAAGGAAGTTATGCAAGAAGCTTTGAAGACATGATGGCAAGAAGATGAGGGTGTTCTTTCTATCTGGCGCACTTCTCCAGTAAGCATCAGCTGGACCCAGGGATGGAAGAGGCTGGGGACTAATGGTGATTGAGTGGACCCAGTTGAGAAGGGAGGAGAGGCAAGCATTCTGACAGCTTTTGTAATGTGATATTGATGCACAAAGATTTTGAAGTAGGATCCAGAAGGCACTGAAGGCAGGAGATGGTGATGGACAGTGAAGAATTGGATGAAGTCAGTAAAAAAGATGTCTATGTGAAGTCAAAGATCTTTAGTTGGAGATCACTGAACCAGTGCTTCAAACATTTAACGTGTGTGAACCACTTGGGGAGCTTGCTGCTAAGAAGCACTTTTGGATTCAGAGACTCTAGGGCATGGCCTGAGATTCTGCATTTCTCATAAACTCCCAGCTGATGCCCATGTTGCTGGGTTTTCAGTAGGAAAGACCTACTGTCACTAAATCATTACATGACTTAGTTGCTTACCTTCTCTGAGCATCAGTTTCCTCAACTGTAAAGGTCAAAATGATGATATTTAAGGTCCTCCTACCTCTAACATTCTTATTCTAAGGTGAAGTTAAAAAAAAAAAAAAGTTAAACTGATCTGAGTAAACAACTATATTCTGAAAGAAGAAACATGTTCAAGCTCTCTGTGCCATACACTGTCGTAGGCCTTTTTCTCCTGTATTTCATTTATTCTAAGATGCAACTTTTTTTGCTTTTAAGCATCTCTAAAGCAGATGAGTCTTTCAAAAAAATGGTATCTTAGATTCACAGAAATTGAACAGAATTCTGTTAGTTAATTTTACACTACTCGTAAAATTTGCCTTATAAAAGTCTGTTTGGTTGTTCAAATTTTGTGTGATTTTGTAATTATAGGGTTACACTTTGTTTAAATATTCATTCAGAACTCTCTGAAGTCTGGCTGACTTTCCACTTATAGCCATTGCTGCCGAGGCCGCCAAGCACGTGGTAGCAACAAAACTGAGTTTGTTCGTTTTGTGTTGTTTTTTCAAGATAGCAAAAGCCCTAAGTAAAACATCAAACTTCAAGCAGAATAAACTGATATCTACAGTAACAGCCTCATAACTCAAATGAATATGAATCTCACAGAATACTCCAGCCAAAGAAATAATCCTTTCAGGGGGAGGGTAGATTCCTGCTGTTCCTAAAACAGCAGGAAAAATGATGAAATGGTCATAATGTCTCATGCTAAGAACATGTGGAAAAGAATATAAGACACTCAAAAATTGTATTACAGAAAATGAAACACTATATTAAAATGTTAGTTACTCAAATGTTATTTTTTTTTTCGAGAAGGAATTTCGCTCTTGTTGCCCAGGCTGGAGTGCGATGGATGGTGCAATCTTGGCTCACCGCAGCCTCTGCCTCCTGGGTTCAAGCAATTCTCCTGCCTCAGCCTCCCGAGTAGCTGGGATTACAGGCATGTGCCACCATGGCTGGATAATTTTGTAATTTTAGTAGAGATGGGGTGCCTCCATGTTGGTCAGGCTGGTCTCGAACTCCCGACCTCAGGTAATCCGCCCGCCTTGGCCTCCCAAAGTGCTGGGATTAAGGGCGTGAGCCACTGCGCCCAGCCAAACATTTTTTTGACAGGATTCATAACAGTCCTCCCAATGAGGCTGACCTGGAAAGCTGTAGTTCTCGAGGCAGAACCAGGAGGGATATACCCATTAGCATAAATTAAGGGAAACACTAATCTTGATCTACACAATCAGCTATGCAGCTAAATATAAGCCTGCCAGGAAAGCTGGGCGTGTAGGCAAATATCTGTGTTTAGAACACTGAAGGATGATTCCCATAATAGTAAAGATAGTGCAAAATTCATAAGTAGTTAATCTGGAACAGCTTCTGCTAATTCACCTACATCAACTACAGTGCCAAATGAATGAAGTCAAACTCAATCTTATTTGTATCTGCAGGCTTCCTTCAACATATCCAAGGAAAGAAGGCCTAAAATCTAGTATCACATATTTGAAGAATCTTCATTATACCTTTTGGGTATGTCAGAAGATTCTCTTTGACAAGTTATATTTAATAAGTCAAAGAATACAATTAACATATTTAAGCAATTTCTGTTAAAATAAACTCATTAATAACCAACCTCTGTCCATTTAGTTAAACATAGTCCATATTCTGAGCGCAATGAAATGAACAAGGGAAAGACTGCCCAATGGGCAGGAAATAAATCCTGCTTTCCAGCATTGCCAGTGCTATCTAGCCACTGGTATGACTTTGGTCACATTTCTTTAATCAATTTTCCAAGAAAAATCAATTGAGAAAAACAGTATATGAATCACTGGGAAACCACTGTATGGTACATCCAATTAGAGTCACATATTTTTAAAAGAACAAGGGACAGATGGCTTACTTGAAACAGAGGGTAACAGGACAAGTCCTCCTGTCACAGTTACTGGAATCACCTACAGGGAAGAGCATAGCTGACCACCCAGGTAAAAGATTAAAACAGGATTAGCCCCTGTAGGTGGACTACCAAATAGATCTCAAGTTAGCAGAAGCTTCCAGGGAGATAAGACAAGTGACAAGTGACATTTCAATGTTGCCAGCTACAGAACCAGGTAACTCTCCTCTAGATGGTCTCTGAAAGCACCGTGGGAGCCAGATACCACATGTGCTGGCTTATGGGCTGGTTCTTTCAGAGTCAAGAGCACATGACACATTTACTCACGAAGAGATTCTGAGTGGGCAGCCTATAGAAACATTAAAACCTCTGTCTCATAGGGTATTCTCCTGTTGTGTCATCAAGGCACCTTAAGATCAGATTATAGGAAGTACGATCAAATTAACTCAACAATGTGAAACTCTAATTTTAATAAAAGTATTCTAAATTTAAACTGCTGTTAGAATCCCTACTCCTGAACTGTTAGTACTTGAGGAGCCACAACTGATTAATCTTTGCAACCCCAGCACATAAAACTGAGTGCTCTGGACATGATGACTACACACCAGAGGTTTGTTGAGTGAATAACAAAACAATAAAATAATAAAACAATATTAAAAAAAAAAAAACAAAAAGTCTTAAGCCAAACACGTCACATTTACATACAGTATGCTCTTAAATGCTTAACAAAATAGCACAAAACAATTCGACTTGATTAGCCATTAACTTGTTGCCAAGGGATCTCCTAAGAGAGAAAATGAGTTATTAATCACAATTCACCTTTGAAGAGCATTTCTGTATTTTACAAATAATAAAAACAAGTGTGCAAAGCATCTTTACATATATTATTTCATTTAACACATACAGACCATTTTTTCAAAAAGCCTAATCATCCCCTCCTAGGGGAAAAAACCCCAAAAACAGGACCTGTGAATATACCCCAAAACCAACTATCTTTTGAGTTGCTCCAAATAGATCCACAAATGCTGTCCCTGTCCCATCGCCACAACCCCACAGTTTCCTGAGCCAAAGCCCCTCTGCATGCCAATGTTGGAGTGTCAGCCCCTGACAGGTTAGCTGTCACTAAAGCAATGTTGTTCCATCTGGGTTGCTAGCACATGAGGGCATTTTTGCTCTTACCACAAGACGATAAAGGCACATCATGAAATTATCACTGCATTACCGAGCTCAATGTCGTTGTCAATATTCAGTGTCTCATTAGAAGGAAACATGGTCCCTTTCTTGTAATGCTGCTTACAGACTTTTAAGCCAATTCTATTGTCTTCATTTTCTCCATAACCAAGGGTCCCCAGGGTAATGTCCTTTAGCTGATGATACTATTAAAAAATAGTCAAATAAAAACCACATATGACCTTTTAAAACTTTGATCAGAGGTTATAGCATATAGAATGTACTTTTAGTTACTTTGTATTGCTTACATCATGTCCCTCAATAGAACTTCCCGATTTAAAATACTACAAAGAAATCTTCTCAGGTTGTTCAGCAAGACACTGCCTCACAGAACTCGAAAGTAAACATGGTGATGGACGGCTCCCACCTCACTCAACCAAAGCCAAGGTCCTGCCTTATCTCTAGGACCTCATCTCCTACTCCAGTTCCTTGGCTCCCCCGCCCCGCTGCAAAGCTGCACTGGCCTCCAGGCACTTCCTGGAGCTCACATGCCTATTTTTGCCTCTGGCCTTTGCTGTTCCCTCTGCCTGGAGACCCATGTACATAGCCACTGGGTTTACTCACTCCTTCAGCTCTCAATTCCACACCTCAATGAGGCCTTCCCTCCCTAAGCCAAGGAAAATTGCAAACATACATCAAAACATCACATTGTACCCCATAACTATAAACTGGGTACAATTATGCCCTGTCAAATAAAAATAAAATAAATGCAGTAAAAAATAAAGAAAGAAAGAAAATCACAAACATCTATCACCACACCCAGGCACTTCACATCTCCTTCCCTGCTTTACTCCTTAGCAGTTATTACTTTCTAACATCTACTGAGGACATGAGCCATCCATACTCCACAGCTTACATCAATGACTAACATGAACCAACATTAGCTTACCTGAGCTTACGTTAACATGGCTTTACTGTTGGCTATCTGCACTAATAGGGCTTTACTAGTTCTGTCTTCATCAATATGATTTTACTATTGCTGAAAATTTTTGCCCTGGACCATAAAAGTCCCTGTATTATTTCAGGAACATCCAAAAAAACTCATTGAAATAGGTATCAATTGGAAGATTTTGTCTGAAAACAACTCCAAGATTGTTTGAAACTGCCTCCCCAATCCTCACCTTGCCATGTTCATCAGTCCTAAATTATTATATCATCATCCTTACCTAATTCTAATCAAGCTCCCCTCACATTAAAGAACTCCCTCCTTACCAAAGGCAATATGGCATCTGATCAATACAGCATCTCCCTTACCACTCTAAGTAATAAGCTCAGCTTTGCTCATCAACATGTTTTTTGTGTGGTGTTCTCAGGGAGCCAGCATTTGATACTATACATTTCACTTCTTTTTGTCTAACTCTTCCTTCTAGAATCAAGCTCTATAAAGGAAGGTGTTTTGTCTGTGTTATTCACTGCTGCATCCTCAATGTCTGGAATAACACCTGCTACATATTAGATACTTCAATATTTTTTGAATGAACGGAAAAGAACAGGAACAGTTTCTCTTTCCTAAATTATTTCTTCAAGTCTACAAATCTGCTTTCTCAGACCTGTCTACATACAACTATTTTATGTTCCATATTCTTGAGATTCAGCTAGGGTTATTAATGCTAAAACATCACAATTAAGGCCACAGAATCCCTGATTGTTTATTTATTTATTTTATTATTTATTTATGTATTTATTTCTGTAGAGATGGGGTTTCACAATGTTGCCCAGACTGGTCTCAAACTCCTGGACTCAAAGGATCAACCCACTTTAGCCTCCCAGAGTGCTGGGATTACAGGCATGAGTCACCACGCCAGGCTGGAATCTTTGATTTTATTACTAAGCTTTCATCAAGCCTTCTGAGATTAAAAATCTACTCTTGCTATTTGATCTGGGGTAATTTTCCAAAAGCAGTAGGTGTGAAATGATAAATTAAAAAGATAAATCTTTTTTTAAAAGTCAAAATAGGAAACTCTTTTGTGTAGAAATGTAGCTTCAGAGGCCTGTAATCCCAGCACTTTGGGAGGCCAAGGTGGGCGGATCATGAGGTCAGGAGATCAAGACCATCCTGGCTAACACAGTGAAACCCCATCTCTACTAAATATACAAAAAATTAGCTGGGCGTGGTGGCGGGCGCCTGTAGTCCCAGCTACTCGGGAGGCTGAGGCAGGAGAATGACGTGAACCCTGGAGGCGGAGCTTGCAGTGCACTCCAGCCTCGGCAACAGAGGGAGACTCTGTCTCAAAAAAAAAAAAAAAGAAATGTAGCTTCAGAAATAGCAATAAACATTTTTTGGCAGACTGCAAAACTTACATTAGAATATTTTAACATATGTATAATTTTTGTTTGCTAAGACAAGGCCACGTATCAATACATTGTTAAAGTATAGGTCATTCACAACAAAACACTTGCCTGATTAATAGCAAAAAAGATGCTCTCATAGGCATCCTCCTGAGTATATACACTGCAGCTGTAGTCATCTTCATCTGTACCAGAATATCCTTTCAAAAACAAGTGCTTAAAAGCAACAGTGTTATCTTCTTTGAAAGCAACCACCAGCTGGTTACTTAAACCAAAACGAACAAGCTAAAAAATAAAATAAAATAGAAATACATGAAATATACCATTTATCAGGGGAGGCAAATGTCTTCTCACTATCATCAACAATTACCTATAAACATCAGAAAAGAATATCAATTTTTTTGGTTTATACTAATAGCATCAATGTCAAAACACAAGTCCCACAGAAGAATAACCTCATCAAGCTACACCAGCAATTCAAAGTAGCATAAAATTAGAAGAGATTACTGCTCCCAATGACTAGTGACCCTACTGGCCTTTAATTAAGAAAGAAAGAATCCAAATCAGCTAAGTCTCAATCCATTTTTCTCATACTTGGATTTCAAGTTAATTGTTTTCAAAATCGATTACTTAGTAAAGCAGTAACTCATCGTATTGATTTGAGATTTAGAAATTGGCTGGGTGCGGTGGCTCAAGCCTGTAATCCCAGCACTTTGGGAGGCCGAGGCAGGCGGATCACGAGGTCAGAAGATCAACACCATCCTGGCTAACATGGTGAAACCCTGTCTCTACTAAAAAATACAAAAAACTAGCTGGGCGAGGTGGCGGGCACCTGTAGTCCCAGCTACTCAGGAGGCTGAGCCAGGAGAATGGCTTAAACTCGGGAGGTGGAGCTTGCAGTGAGCTGAGATCCGGCCACTGCACTCCAGCCGGGGCGACAGAGCGAGACTCCGTCTCAAAAAAAAAAAAAAAAGATTTAGAAATTGTAGTATTTTTTAAAATCACAGCTATGTTTTACATATGTCTTTTAAAAGTGTTTTTTGAAAAGTAGCCTACATAAATACTTACTTCAGCTAGGAGGTAATAGTTGTCAAAAGAATTCAATTAATTCAGCTCTGTAAGAATTCTTGTATAAAATTTACACCTGAGAGTTTCCCTCACCAAATTCTACAGTATCAAAGCACATGAAAGAATAACAGAGCATGCTTTACTTGTATGATGTCAAACCCATTCACTGTCACCAAGCATCCACCTACTCCTGAAAAATGCCCACTTATTCTCCCTTTCATTGTCATTGTATTCTGGCAGAATTTAGGCACCCAAGGGTTCTCTTCACGAGAAGTGAAAGTTTTCTTCTTGGAACCCAAAAATGGAGGAAATTAACACCAAAAGTTTACAAAAAACCTAGGAAACTACACACACAGCTACACAAATACCCCATCATGCACGCACTCCCACATGCACAAGCGTACATTCACACTCTCTCACATGCATGCACTCTTATTCGTGTCTTCTCTGTCTCTCTTACATACACACACAGGCAGTGCTGGTAGTCAAATCTCTATAAGCCCTGTCCCACACACCTCTCCCCACCTCCCTAAGTGATCTCTTCAGCTGCCTTATAAAACAATGAGACTAGAAGGTTTGCCCCAAGTCCTCACTCAACTAAGCCACCAAATTTTGGGACTGTTTTCTTCATATGTAAAATTAGCAAGTGTAACTAGATGACACTGACAGTTCTGTTATTTGTTGTCATTCCATGGTTCAATATGATACATCTAAACAATAATATACAAGACACAATTCTGAACAATTCAGATAAAACTAATGTTAATTTAGCAGGGTGAGGTGGTCTGTGGCTGTAGTCCCAGCTGCTTGGGAGGCCGAGGTGGGAGGATCACTTAAGCCCAGGAGTTCAAGGCTAGCCTTGGCAATATAGCAAGACCTGTCTCTAAAAAAATAAAGTAAAATAGCTAATATTAATTTGCATATGCAAACAACATATAGGCATAAGGTTTTTTTCATGGTTTACATTTTTTAGCTTTTATATTTTGTCGTTTTAAAAAATACTAAACAATTAGGAAAAATAGTCACCATTTTCAGCAATTATTATATGCCAGGTACTGTGCTAACCGCTTTACATGCCGTGTCTCCTTTACTCCAAGTGGTCTATGAAACGTTACTACTGTTATTCCATTTTACGTATGTGGAACCTGAGATTTAGCTTCATTAAATTGCCTAAGTCACCTAACCAGAATGGAAGCCAAGTCTAATTCCAACGTCATCTGTGTTATGCTACAAAAACAACTTCCTTCTGCTGAAAAAGTTTTTTGGGATGCTTCTTCTAACGAATTTAAGTGCTAGCTTTCCAAAATTAGGAAAGGCAACTATCACTTGAGAATGTACACAGATGCTACTCTTCAGCATTTGAGACTCACCATGTCACATTCCTCAAATGCCATGTCAAAGGACTGTGCAACTGCTAAAACTCAGCTATTCTAAGGAAAACATCAGATAAGAAGTCCCACATCATCTAACTTGTGCTGAAAATTAAGCAACAGAAGGTTATAAGTTCTTCTAAGCATGTGATTTCTGTCAATGGTGCCTGTAGGAGAAGCCAGAAAAGGTCATGTTGCTCTTGAAAGGTAAAATGTAAACCAGGGAAACAACACACACGATTGCTTTGAAGTTTTATTAAAACTACTGACACATATGAAAAAACTGGTATACACACCACACATGAATGAAGTTCTTCAATCAAAGTTTGCTGAGTGCTTACTCTGAGCCAAGCTGGGATACAATGTGGAAAAGAACAACACTGCATGGTACTGAATAACAACTCCTATCTGTTGAGAACCAGGCATTGTGCTAAAATTTATTATTTTTCATTTAATTCTCAATACCCTATGAGTGAGCTATTGCACTGTGCTCTGCAAGGACAGGAATGTTTTTCCTTTTCCCCTACTATCATATACTCAGGAAATGAAATAATGCCCATCACAATGTCAAACACTGAATCAGCTGATGAATATAATCCCATTTGATACATCTGAAGTCAAGTAATTTATCCAGGTTGGAATATCCAGAAAATGTCAGAGTAAGGATCTGGACCCAGGTCTGTTTGATTCTAGAGTCTGTTTGTTCTCTCAACCTCTTGGCCCCACAACCTCTTAAACTGAAATGCTGCCAATTTAACTCTAGAGGCAGGGATACTCGACCCATTCCTCCCACATTAATAGTGAAGCTAAAGAATCAACAACAAAAAAATGTGAACTAGGGAATGAACAAATTGACCATGAAAGTGGTATACAGTTTGCTGATATTTGAAGCCACAACCTTAAACTCAAAGCTCATCAAAACTCAGCTTTGGGGATGAGAGGACTCTGTTGTAATCTCTGCTTGGAACCTAACCTATCTGGCATCAGGAGCAAGAAATTTCCTCCATTCTATTCATAGAACAAGCCAAGATCAAAATGCATGGCCCAGCACTGGGGAAGGTTGGGATTTTCAAATCATCTCTTAAAGGAGACAAATCCTGGGAAGGAAACTGCGAAGTCCCTTTCTTGTTATGACAGAACCAAACACTCACTGCAGAGTAAGAGTAAGGGAAGATGGTATTGTCCAAATGACTGGGTTTTTTTTTTAAAGGCGTTGACAGCAAAATGCATCCTAGTCCCACTAATTAGACATTAAGATTTGCTGAGAGTATGATACAAGACAGAAAAATAATTACTTATAAGTGTAGTCTGGCGAAGATTGTGAATTTAAGGCCTCATTATGAAATCAATGTAGGATAAAATATTCTGTACCAGGTAAAAACAAGATACTGCTCTAATTATGTACAAAAGAAATGGGAGAGAAAGAGTAGAACTAGCAAAAGAATGTAGACACCTCCCTCAAGATTATAAATTACTGCAGAATTCAGAGTAAGAATTTTAAAAAGTTTTTTCTTTCTCATCAGCCCTCATACCCATCCCATTAGACTTGAGGATGGAGCACAAAAAAAAAAAAAAAAAAGAAAAGAAAAAAAAAAAAAACAGAAAAAGAGAGGGAGGGAAAAGTGAGATATTATGCAAGGAATGGTAAACAAGAAATCTGCTCCAATTAGATATCACCCAAATAGCAAAATTTGTTAGAATGATCCTATATGGAAACAAAAGTTTAATCCTTCCCAATTTTATTAGGGGAAACAGGGTATGCCCATATGAAAAGTAAAGTATAGTTCCCAGAAATATTTTGTTATTTAAAGTAAAATTAGTAGGCCGGGCACAGTGGCTCATGCCTGTAATCCCAGCTCACTGGGAGGCCAAGGCGAGAGGACTATTTGAAACCACAAGTTCAAATACAGTCTGGGCAACAAAGCAAGACCCCATCTCTACAAAAATAAAATAAAAAGCCAGGTGCAGTGGCATGTGCCTTTAGTCAGCTGTTTAAAAGGCTGAGGTGGGAAGATCTCTTGAGCCCAGGAGTTCGAGGTTGCAGTAAGCTATGATTGTGCCACTGCACTCCAGCCTGGGTGACACAGAGAGACCCCACCTTGAAAAAATAATAAAAAATAAAATCAGTCATGTAGACAGGAAGAAGTACTAAAGAAAACCATGTGCTGGATGGTCAGGCAAGGCCCAGTGGGGGAGATGGGACTTCAAATAGTACCTGAAAGGTGAGGGAGAAAAAGTCACCCTGGATTTGGAGGAACAAACAGGATGTGGAAGAGAATCATTGGGTTGGCCTGTCTGACTGGGATTTGGGTAGGAAACAGCAGATGAAAACTTGTTGGAAAGACAAGTTGAAGGAGACTGGAACTCTTTGAATTCCAGGCTAGAGAGGTGAAATTTTCTTCTTGGGAAGTAGGGGTTTTTGTTTTGTTTTGTTTTGTTTTTTGTTTTTTTGAGACGAGTCTCACTCTGTCGCCCAGGCTGGAGTGCAGTGGCCGGATCTCAGCTCACTGCAAGCTCCGCCTCCCAGGTTCACGCCATTCTCCTGCCTCAGCCTCCCCAGTAGCTGGGATTACAGGTGCCCGCCACCACGCCCAGCTAATTTTTTGTATTTTTAGTAGAAACGGGGTTTCACCGTGTTAGCCAGGATGGTCTCAATCTCCTGACCTCGTGATCCGCCCACCTCGGCCTCCCAAAATGCTGGGATTACAGGAAGTAGGGTTTTGAACAGGAGAGTGACACAATAAAGGCTATTCTATGAAAAATTAAGGTGATACTAGCATTGAATGTATATGGATAAGAAAGGTAGGCATAAGACAAAGCCAGAAGTAGCCTAATTAACTGATCTATATTCCTACACTGCAAATTCTGAGGACAGGACCAGAATAGATATATTATTGGTTGCCAAGACTAAAACTTCAAAACCAAGAATGAGAATGAAAATAAGCTAACAATACGCATACACATTTAACAATGTCTTTGCATCTCAACCTTGTTGTTTCTTTGGAAGTAATTTGCTTTCCCTAAACTTGAGCTGGTACATATGGCATATCATACACTGAAAAGCCTCTTTATGAACACAGAATAAAGAAGTAACTCTAGTTATGGCAGGGACCTTCTCCCATTTCTAAAACTACATAAAGGTATTTTTAAGTATTTATTTTTATGTCCCAGAAATAACATCTTTACACACCTCTACACTGATAACAGAATGATTATTTGCCAATAGAGCCACATATCTCTAATCAGTTTAAAAGGGCATGTGTTTCAAATATAGTTAACTACGGCAATGATTCCCAACCTTGTTGGCACCAGGGACTGGTTTTGCGGAAGACAATTTTTCCAGGGACTGGAGCGGGTGGGGGTGGGGGTGGGTGGGTAGTGGTTTCAGGATGATTCAAATGCATTACATTAGTTGTGCATTTTATTTCTATTATTACTACATTGTAATATATAATGAAACAATTATACAACTCACCATAATGTAGAATCAGTGGGGGCCCTGAGCTTGTTTTCCTGCAAGTAGAAGGTCCCATCCAGGGTGGTGGGAAACAGTGACAGATCATCAGGCATTCGATTCTTATAAGGAGTGTGCAACCTAGATCCTTTGAATGTGCAGTTAACAACTGGGTTTGCGCTCCTATGAGAATCTAATGCCACCACTGATCTGATAGGAGGCAGAGCTCAGGCAGTCTGCAAGCCATGGGGAGCAGCTATAAAAACAGATAAAGCTTTACTCCCTTGCCTACCACTCACCTCCTGCTGTGCAGCCTGGTTCCTAACAGGTCCATGGCCCAGGGATTGGGGACCCTTGACCTATAGAGAAGCCTCCCCAATACTGGTTCAGCAATACAGGCCCCAAAACTAGAGGAAAACTCTGATGGCTGTCTTGATACCGGTAATAAAGAGCTCAACAATATGAACTTGAACAAAAGGTCTAAATGCAGCTTTTGTATAATCCTGATAGTGCCTGGGATCAGTGTTTACTTAGATAGAGCACATTGATATGATACAAGGAAAACTTAGGATTCTGTAAGTCTGAAGACAAAAAAATGCAGATTTTGAAAGTATATTTGAATAAGCTGTGTTTAATAAAGAGAGTTCCAGAACACAAATGTGTGTCACTCAGACATAGAAACCCCTCACCACAGATCGACATTGATTCAGCATTTACAGAACCTGTACAGAGAGGACCTCAGGATCTCTTACTAAGATTGTCTTCTAAACAGAACTTCAACCTACCCTCTGCTCTCCAGAGTCAACATAATTTTAGTTTTAGGAACTTGAGTCTGGGCTTTTCAGAACAAAAGTCAAGTACAGAACACATGAAAAGAGTTTTGTCTTGGGGTAAGGGAAAAATCAAATGAAATAATAATGTAAGTTACCTGTGTGGTGACCATGACTATCTTCAAAATCTGCAAACCCAGTTTCCACGGAATCTGGCATCTGGCTCGGTATTTTTCACAAGGGCTCATGAAGTAAAACTTCAGGTCTTCCCTTAGACATTCTTCTTTCATCTCAGAATCATGACGTGCCATTGCATTTCTGCCACAGAAGATTAATTTTAAATACCCAGGAAAGCCTCTCCTTCAGCTCCTTTAGAAGTAACTTGCTTTCCCTAAACTTGAGCTGGTACATATGGCATGTCATACACTGAAAAGCCTCTTTATGAACACAGAATAAAAAAGAACTCTAGTTATGGCAGGGACCGTCTCCCATTTCTAAAACTACATGAAAAATTATTCCAGACCCTCTACCTCCTACTTTTCCACACAGCCACCAATCTTGTTCAAAATGGCCAATCTCAGCCAGGCATGGCGGCTCACACCTGTAATCCCAGCACTTTAGGAGACTGAGGCGGGCAGATCATTTGAGGTCAGGAGTTTGAGACCAGCCTAACCAACATGGTGAAACCCCATCTCTACTAAAAATACAAAAATTAGCTGGGTGTGGTGGCGGGCCCCTGTAATCTCAGTTACTAGGGAGGTGGAGACAGAAGAATTGCTTGAACTTAGGAGGTGGAGGTTGCAGTGAGCCAAGATCACGCCACTGTACTCCAGCCTGGGTGACAGAGTGAGACTCTCTCTCAAAAAATTAAAAATTAAAAACAAAATTAAAAAAACAGCCAATCTCAAGAATTATAAAAATTGGATTTTACTTACAAGACTCATCAATTCCTACTTCTTAACATAGAGCGTTCACTTGTCACTAGAGAAAGTATGTGTGTTTATGTTTGTGTGAGTATGTATGTATGAATTGTATGTGAGTGGGTATATGAACAAAAACCAGACAGGACATTTTCATGATACTCCAGGTATGACATTACAGAAATTTAGTATAAATGAATGGAATTAGATTGTTATGGAAGAAGAGAATCTTTGTTCTGTAACTCTGTACTGAGAGAAGGACTATGACCCTTTTTTTGGATAAAGTATCAGTGATTCCAGAATATAAATAGCTTCACAAAGATAAATAGCATCTCTCAACTTAAGCCTAGTCAGATATTTGTCACTTTACATTAATAAAAATTTGCTTTTACTATTTCAAGGACTCTGGACTCAGGAATGGGCACATGACTCAGGGTAGGCCAAAAAGAACCAATGAGAGATGGTTTACAGGACTGTTATTGTAGTCCCCAAAGTGGGGTGCAGAAAACAATCCATTGGGAGTATAAAAAATATTAGTATTTTTATTTTATTATTTACATTAAAAACTGAAAATTGAACTCCATAATTAGTATAACATAGAATATACATACAACACAGCAATATAACTTACAGCATATGTATACCATAACAAAGAATATACATTATATAACACACAAAAGTAGTATCTAGTAGCATATCATATATAAAGAAATACATACATGTTGGGACTATTCTGCTCAACTTTTACTGTTAGGTACATAATCAACAAAGTTTGGAGATCATTGACTTCAAGCACAGACTGTGAGTCCAGAGTTCCTAAAATCTATCTCACCACCAAAGGAGAGCTTACCAGAGACTGCAGCTAACACAGAAGATCAGGCAGACAGACACTATGCCTAATAACAATACTTGAATTCCTGGATCTAGCTGTTCCTGAAGTAATCCATCCCAAGTCTTTCCATCTGAGTCAACAAATACCCTTTATAGCTTAAGCCAGTTTGAGTTTGACTTCTTGCCTTAGGAAGTATATTGATGGTAAGTGTAAAGAATAAATTCTAGTAAGTTATGCTAATTATTAGAGTTACTCATTTCTTGGAAAGGTTTTATAATTGTGGGTCATTTTTAAGGATCTTTTTACTGGAAATATGTAAGTGACATATTTTTATACTGACTGATGATCTATGTTATCTGCCTTGACTGACAAATCTAAAAGAATCCTAAAAGGGGATGCCCATTTTAAGGCTTATTGTCAGTTGTTAATAATTTACTATTTCTAAATAGATTTTTAAATATCTTGTTTCTAGGATTAGAGGGCTAAGTTATTCAGAATTATCCTGCTGGAAAGCAAGGAAAAGAGGAAAGAAAGAGAGAAAGCAAGGAAAGAAGGAGAGAGGAAGTGAAGGGAAGGAAGGAGGGAAGGAAGGAGAGAAGGAGAGAGGGAGGGAGGGAGGGAGGAAGGGAAGTAAGGAGAAAAAGGAGAGAGGGAGGGAGGAGAGAGAAAGTAGCGGGAGGGGGAAGGAAGAAGGGAGAGAGGGAGGGAGGGAAAGTGGGAGGGAGGGAGGGAAGGAAGGAAAAAGAGAGAGGGAGGGAGGAGAGAGAAAGTAAGGGAGGGAGGAGAGAGAAAGTAAGGGAGGGAGGAGAGAGAAAGTAGGGGATGGAGGGAAGGAAGAAGGGAGAGAAGGAGAGAGGGAGGGAGGGAAGGAAGGAAAAGAAAAATCCTAGATACAATACATACTTCTTGAGGAGGGTAAAGAAGTACCTTTAAAAGACTGAAGAGTTAAGGAGAGCAAGAACTGGGTCAATCTTGGCGGATACCTACATGAGTAACAGCCAATTGCCACCATTCAAGTATACTCAGCTTCCGTTCTGTGGCCTCAGGAAAGGGGAACAAGAGAGCCAAGATTCTAGGCCCAAAGGCATCAAAACTGCCTGTCCTCAAATTTATAGGACTACAGAGAAGGCCAGAGTGGTTCCAAATCAAAGAAAAGAAAAGGGACAAAGAGGTTGTTTTCTCAAAACAGTGGCGCAAAACAAGGCATTTAATCAAATACTTAAAGAATACTGGCCAGGCATGGTGGCTTATGCCTGTAATCCCAGTATTTGGGAGAGCAAGGTGGGTGGATCACTAGAGTCCAGGAGTTTAAGATCAGCCTGGACAACGTGGTGAAACCCCATCTCTACTAAAAATAAAAAAAATTTAAAAAAAAATTATAGGCCTGTGTGGTGGCACATGCCTGCAATACCAACTACTCAGGTAGCTGAGGCATGAGAATAGCTTGAACTCAGGAGGTAGAGGTTGCAGTGAGCTAAGACTGCACCACTGCACTTCAGCCTGGGTGACAGAGCAAGACGCAGTGTCATAAATATATAAATATATATATAATAAACATATATTATTTATATAATAAATATATAATAAATATAAATAAAAGAATACCTTGTGGGTCATGCTCTACTGGAGACATTTTCCTGCCTTCCAGGAGCAAATGTGAATAGATAAAAGTATGATACCATGAGTTAAGGGTTATATTGGAAATATTATCTGAGTGTCCTGCAAAGAGAGAGTGCTTGATGCAGCCCAATTGCTTCAAGAGGCTTCAAATAATTCTTCTGACTGCTGGGTTCCTTTGACTGAGCGGCCACTAAGTGTTCAAGAAATGGTAACTGTAAATGATGAGTTGATGGGTGCTGACAAGTTGATGGGTGCAGCACACCAACATGGCACAAGTATACATATGTAACAAACCTGCACGTTATGCACATGTACCCTAGAACTTAAAGTACAATTAAAAAAAAAGAAAAGAAAAGAAATGATAACTGATGTGAGCATTGCCCTTAGAAACTTTATTAAGAAGTCTCAGGCAAAAAGAAAAGAAAAAGGTCAAACTAGCAGATAATGACTATGAGATCACTCATTGTATTACACTATTTATGCTATCTATCCTTCCATAATTGTTTCATCTGGGTATTTACAGAGCAGTTGTAATACTTTTAGCAACATGAAAGATGAAAAATGAAAAAACTAGCAGGAAAAACATTTCCCTCAAAAGTACATGAGCCAACTGGTGAAATATAGGCTAGTATTAGTCAACTGATGATAAAATGATAGACATGTAGCAGAAAAAGTTGATAATGAATAATAAAGGTGCATGATGAGATAGCTGTTTTTTAATAAACCTAACTTAAGTTTTAAAATAATATGTACATTTGGGAGGAAAAGATATTGAAATTTTAATTTAAAAATTCTGATATTTCAAGGAAAATATAAATGTATAAACTTTCTAAAGTTTACTTTTCTGAGGGCTCTTTATTGCCTCCCTCTTCCCCATTTGTAGGTTTGTCCTGGTAGATGAAGGGTATTAAACACACACACACACACACAACACGATATCTTATTGCTATAACAAAAATTAAATGGTATAAAAATGGTGCAAAGTGAAGAGAGAAAAAAATTTTAAAACAGAGAAAGAGAGAGACGAGACAACACAGTATCATAGGAATAAAACATTATTTTATTTAACACATATTTACCCTACATACCTTGCGATGCTGAACACCTGGCTGGGTGTCTTACAGGAAGCTTAAACTACAACCACAGCTTCATAACCAAGAATTGGGTCAGCAGAGGCCAGGCGCAGTGGCTTATGCCTGTAATCCCAGCACTTTCGGAGGCCAAGGCAGGCAGATCACTTGAGGACAGGAGTTCAAGACCAGCCTGGCCAACGTGGTGAAACCCCGTCTTTACCAAAAATACAAAATTAGCTGGGCATGGTAGCACAAACCTGTAATCCCAGCTACTTAGGAGGCTGAGGCACAAGAATCACTTGGAACCCAGGAGGCGGAGGTTGCAGTGAGCTGAGAATATGCCACTGGACTCCAGCCTGGGGGACAAAAACAAACAACAACAACAACAACAAACAAACAAAAAAACTAAGTCAGCAGACAGGAGAAATACTGCAACTTCCATTACAAATGAAAATCACCAACAATTTAAGAAAAGCATAGAGCTGCTAACTTGTGGTAATGTAAGTCAGGAGAAGTGAAAGTAACTGTACCATAAAACCGCTTAAGGAACCAAAATCAATGAAGATCTAAATTACACTGACCCATCAGCTACAGGGCTGTCATGCAATTGAAATTGCATGAAATAAATAAGAGCAATCACAGCTCTTATGAATTATTTATATTTCATTAAACCATAGGAAATGCATGATCTGGATTTTTACAAGCTTAATACTGGCATCACTAAAGACCAAAATATCAAAGAAAAAAAGCATAGTATTTGAAGGCATAAAAATAAGATTTGGAATAGAATAGAAAGCCACCCACACAGTGGGCTAAATAAAAGCCAGAGATGCTGGAATAGAAAATGAAAGAAAAGAAGGCTGAGACTGGTACTGTGATAAGAAAACAGGAGGAAGGCACAACAAAGCTACTGTCAGGTATTAAGAAAACCAACTCTCTCCACAGATAATCAGGACTATGAGGTTGGCATTAAGAAAACCTACTCTCTCCAGAGATAATCAGGACTGTGTGACACTGGCTAAGTTTAAGGCTATCATATGATCAAGGGCAATTTCAGCTTTATCAAAACAATGACAAAGAGTCTATGGAAGCCTGAAGTTTTGAAACAAAACAAAACCGGATACCAGTGATTCTTAACCTTATTGGAGTTATAAACCCCTATGAGAACACAACAAGGCTCTTGACCTTTGCCTCAGGAAAATGCACACGCCAGTTTCAGTGATGATACTTTGTCAGCAAATAAGCTAACCAGCCCAGACTGCTATTGCCTTTGGCTTATGTGATCCTTACGCTACTTGACAAGGGGCATGAAAGTTGTTTTTATCCCCTGCTGCAGTGGTCTCCAAAGTGGGGTCCTCACACACAAGGACGTATGCAAGACCATTCACTGGTATGTGAGAAGAAAGTGTTAGGGCTTCTAATTGTGTTAACTTAGAAAATAGAGAAGTTAAGAATTCCCAAGAGTTAATATATGAATTGTTACCTATCACACCTAAGGTGCCCTCACTTGGTCAGTAACATCTGATGGCACTGGCACAGTGGCTCACGTCTGTAATCTCAACACTTTGGGAGACTGAGGCAGGAGGATCACTTGAGGCCAAGAGTTCAAGACCAGCCTGGATAATATAGTGAGACTCTGTCTCTACAAAGACTTTTAAAAATCAGCCCAGTGTGGTGGTGCATGCCTACAGTCCCAGCTACTTGGGAGGCAGAGGCACTAGATTCACTTAAGCATAGGAGTTCAAGGCTGCAGTGAGGTATGATTTTGCCGCAGCACTCCAGCCTGGACAACAGAACGAGATCCTGTCTCAAGTAAATAAAACAAAACAAAACATCAGTTGCCTGTGTTTCACCTAGGTATGTGAGGCATCTTGGGGAAACTGTCCAAGTTTCCCAAATTAAGGGGTTCATGGTGGTGCCCCCATTGATTTTCAGCATATTCCCACCAGTTATGGTTTATGTGGACCTATTTAAGCATTTTTAGAATGTATCATTTAGTTTTCGTGGAAATAACCCTTGCGAAATAGGCAAAGGACATAAAGGTTCTTGCAAAAGCCCAGGAGGTAGAGCAAGATGGCAGAAGAGAGGCCTCCACTGATCATCCCCTCACAAGAGGACATCAATTTAACAACTAGCTATGTAAGGAAAGCACTTTCATAAGAACCAAAAATCAGGTGAACACTCGCACTACCTGCTTTTAACTCTGTATTGCTAAAAGAGGCACTGAAGAGGTAGAAAAAACAGTCCTGAATCACTGACACCACCCTTCCCCCAGCCCCAGCAGCGGCCACCTGGAGCGGAGAGTGCCTCTGCTTGCTGGGGGAGGGAAAGCACAACAATTGTGAGGCAGTAAACTTGGTGCTGTCCAGTTAGAGCAGAAAGGAAAACTGGACCAAATTCAGCTGATGCCCACCCACAGAGGGAACATTTAAACCATTCCTAGCCAGAGAGGAATCACAGGTCCTTGTGATTGGAATTTGAGTTCCCACAAACTTCATCACTGCAGGCTAAAGTGCTCTGGGTCTCTAAGTGAATTTGAAAGGCAATTTAGGCCACAAGGACTGCAACTGTTAGGCGAGTCCTAGTGCTGAACTGGGCCCAGAGACAGTGGACTGGAGGGGCATGCAATCTACTAAACTACCAGGACGGCTAAAGGAGTGGTGATGTCACCTCTCCCCTAACCCCAGGCTGCACAACTAGTGGCTCCAAAAAGACCCCTTGCTTCTGCTTGAGGAGAGGAGAAAGAAGAGTGGGGAGGACTTTGTCTTGCATCTTGGATACTGGCTCAGCCACAGCATAATAGGGCATGGGTCAGAGTCATAAGGCCTCTGTTCCAGGCCCTAGCTCCTGGGCAACACTTCTAGGCACACCCTGGGCCAGAAGGGAATCCACTACCTTGAAGGGAAGAACCCAGTCCTGGCAGCATTCATCACCTGCAGACTGAAGAGCCCTTGGGCACTGAATAATCAGCAGTGATACCCAGGTACTACATCTAGGGCCTTGGGTGAGCCTCTGAGACTTGTTGGCTTCAGGTTTATCTTGGCTATGGGGGGTGGAGCAACAAGTGGGCTCCTGGAGTCCCCAATTCTAAGAGCTGACTCTTGGATGGCATTTCTGGACCTCCCCTGGACCAGAAGGGAGCCCACTGCCCTGAAGGATGAGTCCCAGGCCAGACAACCTTCATGACAAGCTGACTTAAGAGACCTTGGGTCTTATGAGAACATCAGTGGTAGTCTGGCAGTACTGTCCATGGGCCTCTGGTGGTGATGACCATGGGGAAGGGCTCCTCTGCTTTTGAAGGAGGGGAGGGAACAACGGGAAGAACTGCATCTTATAATTTGAGTGCCAGCTCAGGCGCGACACAACAGAACACTAGGTAGACTTCTAAAGTGTTTTATTCTAGTCCCTGACTCCTGGACAGTACCTCTGGACCCAGCAGAGTGCTGGGGGCACTCAACCATCCTGGAGGGAAGAACACAGGCCTGGTTGGCTTTGCTGCCTGCTAACTAGAGAGCCCCAGAGCCTTGAGTGGACATAGGAAGTAGCCAGGGAGTAGTTACAGCTGGCCTTAGGCAAGACCCAGTGCTGTGCTGACTTCAGGCCTGACCCAGTGTAGTCACAGAGGTAGTAGCCGCAGGGGTGCTTGTGTCACTCCATCCCTAGCTGTAGATGGCTCAGGACTGAGAGAGAGACACCATGTGTTAGGGAGATAAAAAGGGTAGAGAACAAGAGTCTCTGCCTGGTAATCCAGAGAATTCTCCTAGATCTTGTTCAAAGTGGTAACTCCATGAGTCTGTAAGAACCACACCGGGAGGCGGAGCTTGCAGTGAGCCGAGATCGCGCCACTGCACTCCAGCCTGGGTGACAGAGTGAGACTCCGTCTCAAAAAAAAAAAAAAGAACCACAGCATTACTAGGCTTGGGGTGCCCTCCAAAGCAGATGCAACTTAGATCACAATGCCCAAGTCCTTTCAAATATCTGGAAAGCCTTCTCAAGAAGGACAGATAATAAAAGCCCAGACAGTGAAGATGACAATAAATTCCTAACTTTTCAATGCCCAGACACAGATGAACATCTACAAGTATCAAGATAATCCAGGAAAACATGGCCTCACCAAATAAATTAATAAGGCACTAAGGACATAATCTTGGAGAAACAGAGACAGGTGACCTTTCAGACAGATAATTCAGAATAGCTCTTTTGAGGAAACTCAAAGAAATTCAAGATAAGACAGAAAATTCAAAATTCTATCAGATAAATTTAACAAAGAGATTGACATAATTAAAAAGAATCAAAAAGAAATTCTGGAGCTGAAAAAATGCAATTGGCATACTGAAGAATGTATCAGAGTCTCTTAATGCAGAAATGATCAAGCAGAAGAAAGAATTAGTGAGCTCAAAGACAGGCTATTTAAAAATACACAGTCAGAGGAGACAAAACAATAAAGAATAAAAAACAGTGAAGCATGCCTACAGGATCCAAGAAATAGCCTCAAAATGGCAAATTTGGAGGTAGAGAAAGATACAGGAGTAGAAAGTTATTCAAAGGGATAATAACAAAGAACTTCCCAAGTTTAGAGAAAGATATCAATATCCAAATACAAGAAGGTTATAGAACACCAAGCAGATTTAATCCAAAGAAGACTACTGCAAGGCATTTAATAATCAAACTCCTAAAGATCAAGGTTAAATAATGGATCCTAAAAGCAGCAAGAGAAAAGAAACAACATACAATGAAGCATCAATACATCTGGCAGTAGACTTTTCAGTGGAAACCTTAAAGGCCAGGAGAGAGGGGCATGACATATTGAAAGTGCTGAAGGAGAAGAACTTTTACTCTAGAATAGTATGTCTGGTGAAAATATTCTTTAAACATGAAAGAGAAATAAAGATTTTCCCAGAGAAGGCCTGGCACGGTGGCTCACACCTGTAATCCCAGCACTTTGGGAGGCCAAGGCGGGCAGGTCACGATGTCAGGAGTTCGAGACAAGCCTGACCAACATGGCGAAACCCTGTCTCTACTAAAAATACAAAAATTAGCCAGGCATGGTGGCGCATGCCTGTAATCCCAGCTGCTGGGGAGGCTGAGGCAGGAGAATCGCTTGAACTCAGGAGGCGGAGGTTGCAGTGAGCCGAGATCGTGCCATTGCACTCCAGCCTGGGTGATAGACTGAGACTCCATCTCAAAAAAAAAAAAAAAAAAAAAAAAAAGATTTTACTCACTGGTATTAGAAAGTACACAGAAAAACAAAAAAATTATAACCCTGTAACTGCCTTGTGTAAACTACTCTCATCCTAAGTAGAAAGACTAAATTGGCAAACCAATAAAAAATAATAACTACAACAACTTTTCAAGACACAGACAGTACAATAAGATATAAACAATAAAAAGCTTAAAAGTTGGGGAGACGACGTTAAGGCATATAGTTTTTGTTAGGTTTTTGTTTTGTTTTATTTTGTTTTTGCTTGTTTGCTTATACAAATAGGGTTAGGTTGTTATCAACTCAAAATAATGGTTTATAAGATCGTATGTGCAAGCCTCATGGTAATCTCAGACCAAAAAACAGACAACAGATACACAAAGAGTAAAGAGCAAGAAACTAAATCATATCACCAGAGAAAATCACCGTCATTAAAGGAAGACAAGAAAGAAGGAGAGAAAGAAGACCATAAAACAAAACAATCAGAAAATAAATAACCAAGGGGCAGGAGTAGGTCCTTAATTATCAATAACATTGAATGTAAATGGACTAAACTCTCCAATCAAAAGACACAGACTGGCTAAATGGATGAAAAAAAAAACCCACTAATCTGTTGCCTACAAAAAATACACTTCACCTATAAAGACACACATAGACTGAAAATAAAGGGATGGAGAAAGAAACCAAAAAAGAGCAGGAGTAGCTATGCTTATATCAGACAAAACAGATTTTAAGACAAAAACTATACGAAGAGACAAAAAAGTTCACTATATAATGAAAAGGGGTCAATTCAGCAAGAGAATATAACAATTTTAAATATATATGCACCCAACATTGGAGCACCCAGATATATAAAGAAAATATTATTAGAGCTAATGAGAGAGATAGGCGCCAATAAAATAACAGCTGGAGACTTAAAACACCCCACTTTCAGCATTAGATAGATCTTCCAAATAGAAAATCAACAAAGAAACACTGGACTTAATCTGCACTGTAGACCAAATGGATCTAATACATATTTACAGGACATTTCATCCAATGGCTACAGAATACACAGTTTTTTTCTCAGCACATGGATCATTCTCAAAGACAGACCATATATTAAGTCACAAGACAAGTCTTAAAACATTAAAAAAAAAAAAAAACTGAAATAATTTCAAGTATCTTTTCTGACCACAACAGCATAAAATTAGAAATAACAAAAGGAATTTTGGAAACTATACAAATGTATGGAAATTGAATAAAATGCTCCTGAATGACCAGTGGGTCAATAAAGAAATTAAGACAGAAATTTAAAAATTTATTGAAACAAATGATAATGGAAACACAACCTACCAAAATCTATGGGATACAGCAAAAGCAGTACTAAAACGGTATTTTATAGCTTTAGGTGCCTACATCAAAAAAAAAAAAAAAAAGGAAAAACTTCAAATAAACAATCTAATGATACATCTTAAAGAACTACAAAAGCAAGAGCAAACTAAATCCAAAATTAGTAGAAACATAAATAAAGATCAGAGCAGAAATAAATGAAATTGAAATAAAATAATACAAAAGATCAATGGAAAAAAAGTTGGTTTTTCAAAAAGCTAAAAAAAAAAAATTGACAAAACTGTAGCCAGACTAAAAAAGAGAGAAGATCCAATAAATAAAATCAGAAATGAAAAAGGGAGACATTACAACTGATACTACAGAAATTCACATCATTATTGGATACTAAGCAACTATATACCAATAAATTGGAAAATATAGAAAAAATGGACACACACAACCTACCAAGATTGAACCAGGATGAAATCCAAAACCTGAAGAGACCAATAACAAGTAATGAGATTGAAGCTGTAATAGGAAGTCTCCCAGCAAAGAAAAACCCAGGACCTGATGGTTTCGGTATTAGGTTCTCTAGAGGGACAGAACTAATGGAATGTATATGTGTGTGTATATACACACACACACACACATATATTTTATATATATATATATATTTATTAAGTATTAACTCACACAATCACAAGGTCCTACAATAAGCCATCTGCAGGTTGAGGAGCAAGGAGAGCCAATCCGAGTACTAAAACTGAAGAACTTGGAGTCCGATGTTTGAGGGCAGGAAGCATCCAGCATGGGAGAAAGACATAGGCTGGGAGACTAGGCCAGTCTCTCTTTTCACATTTTCTGCCTGCTTATATTCTAGCCATGCTGGCAGCTGATTAGATTGTGTCCGCCCAGAATAAGGGTGGGTGTGCCTTTCCCAGACCACTGACTCAAATGTTAATCTCCTTAACATCCTCACAGACACACCCAGGATCAATACTTTGTATCCTTCAATCCAATCAAGTTGACATATTAACCATCACAGCTTCACTGTTGAATTCTACCAAACATTTAAAGAAGAACTAATACCAATCCTACTTAAACTTTTCTGAAAAAATACTTCCAAACTCATCCTATGAGGCCAGTATTACCCTGATACTAAAACCATAAGACACATAAAAAAAATTACAGGCCAATATCTCTAATGAATATTAATACAAAGCTCCTCAACCAAAATACTAGCAAACCAAATTCAACCATACATTAGAAAGATCATTCATCATGAGCAAGTGGGGTTTATCCCTGGGATGCAAGGATGGTTCAACACATGCAAATCAATCAATGTGATGCATCATATTAACAGAATGAAAAATAAAAACAATATGATCATTTCAAGTGATACTGAAAAAGCATTTGATAAAACTCAACATTGCTTCATGATAAAAACCCTTAATAAACTGGATATAGAAGGAATATACCTCAACATAATAAATACCATATACAACATACCCACAGCTAGTATCATACTGAATGGGGAAAAACTGAAAGGCTTTCCTCTCAGATCTGGAACACAACAAGGATGCCCACTTTCACCACTGTTATTCAACATACTACTGGAAGTTCTAGCTATAGCAATCAGAAAAGAGAAAGATATAAAGCATATCCAAACTGGAAATGAAGAAGTCATATTATCCTTGTTTGTAGATGAGATGATCTTATATTTGGAAAAAATCTAGAGACTCCACTAAAAAACAATTAGAACTGATAAACAATTTTAGTAAAGTTGCAGGATACAGTATCAACATACAAAAATCAGTAGCATTTCTATGTGCAAGAGTGAACAATCTGAAAAAGAAAATTAAAAAGTAATCCCATTTATAATAGCCACAAATAAAATACCTAGAAATTAACTCATCCAAAGAAGTGAAATATCTCTATAATGAAAACTATAAAACACTGATGAAAGAAATTGAAGAGGACACCAAAAATGGAGATATTTCATGTTCATCAATTGGAATAATCAATATTGTTAAAATGTCCACACTCCAAAGCAATCTACAGACTCATTGCAATCCCTATCAAAATATCTATGACATTCTTCATAGAAATAGAAAAAAAATCCTAAAATTGATATGGAACCACAAAGAACCCAGAATAGTCAAAGTTATCCTCAGCAAAAAGAACACTACTGGAGGAATCACATTATCTGACTTCAAATTATACTACATAGCTATACTAACCAAAACAGCATGGTATTACACAGATACAAAACACAAAAACAGATACACAGACCAATGAAACAGAATAGAGAACCCAGAAACAAATCCACACACCTACAGTGAACTCATTTTCGACAAAGGTGACAAGAACATAAACTTGGGAAAAGACCGTCTCTTCAATAAATGGTATTGGGGAAACTGGATATCCACATGCAAAAGAATGAAACTAAGCCCCTATCTATCACCATATACAAAAATCAAATCAAAATGGATTAAAGACTTTAAGACCTCAAACTATGAAACTACTACAAGAAAACACTGGGGAAAATCTCCAGGACAAAAATTTATTGAGCAATACCCCACAAGCACAGGCAACCAAAGCAAACATGAATAAATGGGATCAAATCAAGTTTAAAAGCTTCTGCACAGCAAAGGAAACAATCAATAAAGTGAAAAGACAACCCATAGAAAGGGAGAAAATATTTGCAAACTGGGGATTAATAGCCAGAACATATAAGGAGTTCAAACAATTCTATAAAAAATAACCTAATAATCTGATCAAAAAATGGGCAAAAGACTTGAATAGACTTTGTATGTCTCAAAAGAAGACATACAAATCACAAAAAGGGATATGAAAAGGTGCTCAACATCACTGATCATTAGAGAAATGCAAATCAAAACTACAATGAGATATCATCTCACCCCAGTTAAAATGGCTTGTATCCAAAAGACAAGCAATAACAAATGCTGGTGAGGACGTTGAGAAAGGGGAACTCTCGTACACTGTTGGTGGGGCTGTAAATCAGTACAATCACTATGGAGAACAGTTTGGAGGTTCCTCAAAAGACTAAAAATAGAGCTACCATATGATCTAGCAATCCCACTGCTGGGTATATGCCCAAAAGAAAAGAAATCAGTAATATCAAAGAGATATCTGCGCTCTCATGTTTGTTGCAGACCAGATCACAATAGCTAAGATTTGGAAGCAATCTATATGTCCATTAGCAGATGAATGGATAAAGAAAATGTGGTATAAACACACAATGGAGTATTATTCAGCCATAAAAAATGAGATCCTGTCATTTGCAACAACATGGATGGAACTGGCGATCATTATGTTAAGTGAAATAAGTCAGGCACAGAAAGACAAATATTGTATGTTCTCACTTATTTGTGGGATCTAAAAATCAAAACAATTAAATTCATGGACAGAGAGAGTAGAAGGATGGTTACCAGAGGCTGGGAAGAACAGTGTGACAGAGAGATCGGGGGTGAAGGGGCAGTAGGGATGGGTTAATAGGTACAAACAAAAAGGAAGAATGAATAAGACCCAGTATTTGATAGCACACCAAGGTGACTCTAGTCAATAATAATTGTATATTTTAAAATAATTAAAGAGTGTCATTGGACTGTCTGTAATACAAAGGATAAATGCTTGGGGGAATGAATACCCCCTTCTCCATGATGTGATTATAATGCATTGCATGCCTGTATCAAAACATCTGATGTATCCCATAAATATTATACCTACAATGTGCCCACAAAATTAAAAATAAAAGATAAAAAATTCTTGCAAAAAATTAGGTTCATTGTAAAACTAATGTAAGCCTAAATTAATATAAAAAAAATAGGAGAGCTAACACTCTAAATGTTGTAAGCCATGGGTTTAAAAAAAAAGATGAAAAGCATATCTGATCTGAAAAGAAGCTGGGGTGGGGGGAAGCAGATTTATCAAGAAAACTATTTAAAATATTGGGTAAATCTACTATTGCTAAATGAGGTGCATGGCTTTAAATATATAGTACCATAATATATTTGCTAATGACACTATGAAGTCATAACATAAAGTTGCTGCAGTTGGCAATTCATTTTTTTTTTCTATTTTAATTTTTTAAAATAAAAAAATAGAGATGGGGTCTCACTATGTTGGCCAGGTTGGTCTTGAACTCCTGGCCTCAAGCAAGCCTCCAGCCTTGGCCTCCCAAAGCACTAGGATTACAGGCAACGAGCCACCGTGTCCAGCCTGGCAATTCATTTTTAATATCCTCATCTATCCCATCCCTTAAAATGTTAATTTTATCTATTCATAATATACATATGGTTTGGCATATGCTATGTAAATGAATACATATTTAGAGAGGGTAGATGTTCTTTTAACTGTTGGAAACAAGTTATAAAAATATATGGAACTACTTCCTTATTGTTTCAGAGCCCCAACCACACCTTAGCTGTGGTTGTTCTTTGTTGTCCCAACTGCTATTATAAACTTGTTAGCTTTAAAGAAATTGATGTTTGTTCCCCTGGCCCCAACAAACAAACAGAAAATACAGAAAATAATCCTAATAGGCATCATGTTTCTTACCAGATCTGTTTAGGTATCATATATTGGTATAGCAGTACACAACAGTTTTTTTTTTTTTTTTGAGATGGAGCCTCTTTCTGTCACCTAGGCTGGAGTGCAGTGGTGCAATCTTGACTCACTGCAACGTCCACCTCATGGGTTCAAGCAATTATCCTGCCTCAGCCTCCAGAGTAGCTGGGACTACAGGTGCCTGCTACCATGCGCAGCTAATTTTTTTATTACTATTTTTTATTTTTAGTAGTGACAGGGTTTCACTATATTGGCCAGGTTGGTCTCGAACTCCTGACTTCAGGTGATCCACCCACCCTGGCCTCTCAAAGTGTTGGGATTACAGGCATGAGCCACTGAGCCCCGACAGAATTTTTTTTTTTTTTAATTCACAAGTATATCTTACCAGTCTCAGGGGATGGAGCGGGGTAGGCAGGGCAAATCACTTCCCAAATCTATCCTTCATTTTTATACTCATCACAGTGAGGGGTAAAATCACCCTCCTCAGTCCCCACACCAGCAACCCAAATCTGTGTGGTTCCGCATGATCTGGCCTCACCTAACTCCCCACCACCTTTATTTCCCCAAAATTTAATAATGATATAACTGTATTTTTCTTTTCTTTTCTTTTCTTTTTGTTTTTTTCTTTTTTTGAGATAGGATCTCACTCTGTCACCCAGGCTGGAGTACAGTGATGCAATCATGGCTCATTGCAGCCTTAACTTCCTGAGCTCAAGCAATCCTTTTGCCTCAGCTTCCAGAGTAGCTAGGACCATAGGTATGTACTGCCATGCTCAGCTTATTTTTCAATTTTTTGTAGAGACGGGGGCTTGCCACATTGCCCAGGCTGGTCTCAAACTCCTGGATGCAGATGATCCTTCCCCCTGGCCTCCCAAAGTGCTGGGATTACAGGTGTGAGACACTGCCCCTGGCCTGTACATGATTTTAAATGAATTATTAATAAACCACACCTCTGATTTCTGTTCCTTAGGTGCAACTGCTTTTATCAGTCTTTTTAAAAGTCATTTACTTTTAATTTTTTTTTTTTTTTTTTTTTTTTGAGACAGAGTCTCGCCCTGTTGCCCAGGCTGGAGTGCAATGGCATGATCTTGGCTCACTGCAACCTCTGCCTCCCGGGTTCAAGTGATTCTCCTGCCTCAGCCTCCTGAGTAGTTGGGATTACAGGCGCACCTCCACGCTCAGCTAATTTTTGTATTTTTAGTAGAGACGGGGTTTCACCATGTTGGTCAGGCTGGTCTCGATCTCCTGAACTCGTGATCCACCCGCCTCGGCCTCCCAAAGTGCTGGGATTACAAGCGTGAGCCACCGTGCCTGGCCCTACTTTAAAATTTCTAAATAATACTTATGCCACTATTTTTTCATTTTAGATATTATCAATTTGAATCCTCCCTTGGAAAATACGGATTTAGCTCTTATATCTTCTCCCCAACATACATTTCACCTCCCTACTCATCTTCCCAACCAAGTTTTAATGCAAATTTTGGATAAATTAACATCTGATTTTATGAAGTGGCTATGTAAAAACTCTTCAGAGTTGAGCTATTAACATACTGTAATGTTATATTCTTCCTCACTCGAACTATTTTCCTGGAGTTAATTGCCCTTTTCCCCATTTGTCTAGTTTTCTGTATACCAATTATAACTTTATCACTAAACTCTGGCTGAATCTGACACCACCCTTAAATACACACAAGCCAGGTACCCTGTCAATTTCTTTCTTCCATGGAGAGACACCAATGCCTACAGCCCTCATCCTTTTGCTCAAATCTACCTGGTTGCTTTCTAATCACTTTTCAAGGCCATAACTTTAGGAACTTCTTCACCACCTTCCTAAATTGGAACCCCCATCTCTTGGATCCCATGTCTGCTTCTTTCTTTACTCTCTCATTTTGTGGAGAATATCCTTCAATCCCTTCCTGGGAAAGGAAGCCTGAAAAGTAAATTGTTAGACTTCCTGTGACAGACACTACTAGTTGCCTGCCCAGTATCCATTCCTCTCTTCTTCCTGTTTTGTTGAAAGCAAGCAATATATTAATACCAAAGGATAAAATAACTCAATATGGCCAAGTGTGGTGGTTCATGCCTGTAATCTCAGCACTTTGGGAGACCGCGGTGGTGGATCACTTGAGCTCAGGAGTTCGAGAACAGCCTGGGCAACATGGCAAAACCCGTCTGTACTAAAAATACAAAAAGTTCGCTGGGCATGCTGGCTTGTGCCTGTAGTCCCAGCTACTTGGGAGGCTAAGGTGGGAGGATTGCTTGAGCCCAGGGAGGTCGAGGCTGCAGTGAGCCATGATCATACCAGTATACTCCAGTCTGCAACAGAGAAAGACCCTGTCTCAAAAAGAAAAATTGAAATAAAATAAAAAATGTGTGACATTTTGGCAAATAGCCATCCTAGTCCATACATTCAAGAAACTTCTACATGGTCATATTATCAAAATGAGAAAAAAAAAAAGTAAAGCCATCTAATGGAATGAACCCAGCACTTACCTCCTCAAGCTGACTTTGTGGTACAGATTCTCTAGAACAAACACTGGGTTCCCATTTCTATTACTTCATTAAAATGCTCAGGGTAAACCATCTCTTGCTATAGATTCTAACAAACACTTTTCAGGCTTATTGGCTCTGCAGCATTTGATACAGCTGACCACTACCTCCTTGGGACAACCTCTTCTGTCAGTTTCCAGGACAACCCCCTCCTCTTGATGCCAGAGTGCCTTGAGGCACAGTATGGATTCTTCTAGTCTCTATCCTCTATTCTAAAACAGCTTGTCCAATCCTATGACTTTAAATACTCTCTACATGATGTGGGTTTCCATATTTGCATCTCCAGCAAATCTCTCTCTTGAGCAGACTTCCTTATCCAACCTTTTTTATGAAACTTCACCCACAGGTCTAATTGGTCTCTCAAACCCACCCTCCACCTGCTCCTCCACCCATCTGCTCAAAGCAGCGATCTGTACACATTCATTCAAATGCTTCAGCTGCTGACCAAGCTGAGAATCAAATAAAGAACTCAACCCCTTTCACAACAGTTGCAAAAACAAAAACAAAAACACCACAAAATTTAAAATTAGGAATATACTTAACCAAGGAGGTGAAAGACCTCTACAAGGAAAACTACAAAATACTGCTAAAAGAAATCATATATGACACAAACAAATGGAAACACATTCCATGCTCATGGATGGGTAGAATCAATATTGTGAAAATGACCATACTGCCAAAAGCAATCTGCAAATCCAATGCAATTCCCATCAAAATACCACCATCATTCTTCACAGAACTAGGCAAAAAATCCTAAAATTCATATGGAACCAAAAAAAGAGCCTGCATAGCCAAAGCAAGACTAAGCAAAAAGAACAAATCTGGAGGCATCACATTACCTGACTTCAAACTATACTCTAAGGCCACAGTCACCAAAACAGCATGGTACTGATATAAAAATAGGCATATAAACCAATGGAACAGAACAGAGAACCCAGAAATAAAGCCAAATACTTACAGCCAACTAATGTTCAACAAAGCAAACAAAACCATAAAGTGGGGAAAGGATACCCTATTAAACAAATGGTGCTGGAATAATTGGCAGGCCACATGTAGAAGAATAAAACTGGGCCAGGAGTGGTGGTTCACACCTATAATCCCATCACTTTGGGAGACCGAGGTGGGTGGATCACCTGAGGTCGGGAGTTCGAGACCAGCCTGACCAACATGCAGAAACCCCGTCTCTACTAAACATACAAAATTAGCCGGGCATGTTGGTGGTGCATGCCTGTAATCCCAGCTACTCAGGAGGCTGAGGCAGGAGAATTACTTGAACCCAGGAGGTGGAGGTTGCAGAGAGCCAAGATAGCACCATTGCACTCCAGCCTGGGTAACAAGATCAAAACTCCATCTCAAAAAAAAAAAAAAAGCTCTGCACAGCAAAAGAAACAATCAGCAGAATAAACAGACAACCCAATGAGTGAGAGAAAATCTTCACAATCTATACATCTCACAAAGGACTAATATCCAGAATCTACAAGGAACTCAAATCAGCAAGGAAAAAAAATAATCCCATCAAAACGTGGGCTAAAGACATGAATAGACAATTCTCAAAAGAAGATATACAAATGGCAAACAAACATATGAAAAACTGCTCAACATCACTAATGATGAGGGAAATGCAGATCAAAACCACAATGTGATACCACCTCACTCTTGCAAGAATAGCCATAATCAAAAAATCAAAAAATAGATGTTGGTGTGGATGGGGTGAAAAGACAACACTTTTAAACTGCTGGTGGGAATGTAAACTCTTACAACCACTATGGAAAACAGTGTGGAGATTCCTCAAAGGACTAAAAGTAGAACTACTATTTGATCCAGCAATCCCACTACTGGGTATCTACCCAGAGGAAAATAAGTCATTATATGAAAAAGATACTTGTACATGCATGTTTATAGCAGCACAATTTGTAACTGCAAAAATATAAAACCAGCCCAGATGCCCATCAATAAATGAGTGGATAAAGAAAAGGTGATATGTGTATGTGTGTGTGTGTGTGTGTGTGTGTGTGTGTGTTTGTATACACCATTGAATGCTACTCAGCTATAAAAAGGAACAAAATAATGGCATTCACAGCAACCTGGATGGATCTGAAGACCATTATTCTAAGTGAAGTAACTCAGGAATGGAAAACCAAACATCATATATTCTCACTTACAGGTGTAAGCTGAGCTATGAGGATGCAAAGACATAAGAATCATACTATGGACTTTGGCAACTCAGGGGAAAGGGTTGGAATGGGGTAAAAGATAAAAGAATACACATTGGGTACAGTGAACACTGCTTGGGGGATAGGTGCACAAAAATCTCCGAAATCACCAGTAAAGAACTTTTTCATGTAACCAAACGCCACCTGTTCCCCAAAAACTACTGAAATAGTTTTTAAAAAATAAATGCATTGTTATTAGCATTAAAAAAAAAATGCTTCAGTTGGAATCCTTAGTGTATTCAGTGGCCTAGCTGCAATCCTTAGTCCGTTCTCCATCTTGGGTGCAGAGCAGAATCATCTGAGGATTTTTTTAATTTTAATTTTTGCTTTTTAAAATGGAGACAGGTTTTGCTATGTTGCCCAGGCTGGTCTTGAACTCTTGGACTCAAGTGATCCTCCCACCTCAGCCTCCCAAAGTGCTGGGATTACAGGTGTGAGCCACAGTGTCCAGCCCACCTGAGGATTTTTAAAAGATTTCAGTGCTTGTCTCTCAGTCCCAAGACATTCTGATTTAATTAGTAGGAGGAGTGAACTGGGCATCAGGATTTTTAAAGTTACTCAGGTGATTCTAATGTGTAGCAAAGTATGGGAACCACTGCTCTAAAGTATGCTTTGAGTTCCCTTTGTATTCAATTCTCACATTCAATTTATCAAGTCTTCCTTCAAAACACATCAAGGAATGGTCTCCATCTCTCTGTATGCACTGCAGCCTCCCTGGTCCAAGCACTGTCATCTCTTACCCAACTGCAATAGCCTCTCAATTCTCCACATGGTAGCCAAAGGGGTAATTTTAAAAGCATAAGTCAGACATCACTTCTTTGCTTTAGGGGCTTTCTTTAGGGGCTTTCTCCCTCTCTCAGAGTAAAATCGAAACCTCCTACCACTGCTAAAAGACTCCTGCCCACTCCTCCCATACCCTCTTCCCCTTCCTCACTACACAATGGCTTCTTTCCTGGCTGTGGACAGTCCCCCCTCTGCACATTTCACTCACCATTTCATCCACCCTACTGCTGTTCCCCCAGTTCTTTGTGCGTCTGGTTTCTTCCTGTCACCCTTCATCTCTCAGCACAAATGACACCTCGGTAGAGAGGGCTCTCTGGCCACTCTATTAATGTGGCCTTCCCCACTGCCTCTATCATCACTTTATTTCCTTCATAATTGCAATCACAATCTTTATTGGTTTCCCCTACAACGGACTTCATGAAGGGTGGGTCTTGCTTATTACCATATAGCCCAGCATACAGCATAGTATCTAATACATAATAGGTGTTCAATGAAAATCTGTTGGAAAAAAGTAATGAATCAATAATGAGACATCAACCTTGACTACACGAACTTTTCCTTAGTTAATACCTTTTGTGATCAAATAATAATAACAACCATATTAATAACATTAAAATAATAGAAAGTCTAAAATATTAATATTAAAAAGTGAATTAAAAATATATTTAAAAGTAAGTCTTGCTTAGTCAAGATACATTAGCAAGTTGTAGGTAATTTAGTTGCCTGGTTTGCTGATGATAGAAACCTTACTTTGTTTTACTCATTATTCTTAGTCTTTCCAAAGAATAAATTATTCAATGAGTTGTTATAATAATAATTTGCTATCCATTTTGGAAAGAGAAAGTTAGAGTACTCTCTCAAACTGAATGCAAAAATAAAATTTAGACACATTTTAAAAATAAAATTGATAGTAGTATAAGATCAGGATTTTTAAAACAATTTAACATGCCTTTTTAAGTACAAAAAAATTTAGAAGATGTAAAAATGACTGACAGATCTTAACATATAAATGTAAGACTTCAAAAAGTTAAAATACAAAGAGATTTGGAGAAAAATGTGCAATATATTTACACAGGAAAAGTTAACCATCTATTATGACCTGTAAAGAGCTCCAGACT
Source organism: Macaca fascicularis (assembly GCF_037993035.2). Taxonomy (NCBI): domain Eukaryota; kingdom Metazoa; phylum Chordata; class Mammalia; order Primates; family Cercopithecidae; genus Macaca; species Macaca fascicularis. The sequence continues at coordinate 149,654,634 of NC_088375.1, read as the reverse complement.
ATTAATAAGAAAAAGACAATCCAATATAACAGGCAATGGATCTGAACAAGCCAGTGAACATTTAACAATAAAAACTTACTAACAATCAGGTTGGTAAAAACCTATCTTAATTTTTATTTATGAAGAATGATTTTAAAACTATTAAAAGAAATGTAAATTTTGATTGGCACTTGGGCAATATCTATAAAAGTGACTTAAGAATCAAACTTCTGGGCTGGGCACGGTGGCTCACACCTGTAATCCCAGCACATTGGGAGGCCGACGCAGGCAGATCACAAGGTCAGGAGTTTGAGACCAATCTGTACAACATAGTGAAACCTCGTCTCTACTAAAAATAAAAAAAAAATTAGCCAGATGTGGTGGTGTGCACCTGTAATCCCAGCCACTTGGGAGGCTGAGGCAGGAGAATCATGTAAACCTGCGAGGCAGAGGTTGCAGTGAGCCGATCATGCCATTGCACTCCAGCTTGGGCAACAGAATGAGACTCCATCTCAAAAAAAAAAAAAAAAAATCAAACTTCTATGGATTTATAATGCAAACTTTAAAACAATAAGTTAGTTACAAAAATGTTAATTGCAGCCCTATTTGTAACTTTGCACTGACTTGAAGATGTCTATGACATATTGTAATTTTCTTAAAGTTACAGAATAGATATATTGAGATCTCATTTTTCAAAAAACATCAGCATAAACTGGGCATGGTGGCTTAGGCCTGTAATCCCAGAGCTTTGGGAAGCTGAGGCAGGAGGATCCCTTGGGCCCAGGAGTTTGAGACCAGCTTGGGCAACATAGGGAGACCCCCATCTCTAGAAATAATAATAACTAATAATAATAAGCTAGCCAGGAGTGGTGGCAGGCACCTGTAGTCCCAGCTACTTGGGGGGCTGAGGCAGGAGGATCACTTGAGACTTGAAGTTTGAGGCTGCAGTAAGCTGTCATTATGCCACTGCACCCCAGCCTGGGTGACAGAACAAGACCCAGGCTGGAAAAAAAAAGCCAGCATTTATATGTGCATATAGAGATTTTAAAGTCTAGAAGCACATGAACCAGCCAAAAAAGCCTCCATATTTTTGTAATCTCTGTGAAGTAGTATTATAGGTAATTTTAATTTTCTTCATTAAGTTTTCCTTTTTTGTTCATTTTTGGTGATTAACGTGTGAATTCCTGAATCATTATTATGAGTTAAAATGCGCTATTTCAAAAAGAAAGAGTCTGATATGTATCAGATAGTCAAGTATTTCCCTGCTTAGTTTGTGTGTGATTGGTTTGGGGTAGAGGGTGGAAGGAGTGGTAGATACGGAGACTAAAATTCAATGTTTCTACAGTAATGACTGTGTTGGCCCCAGGATGATATCGGGGGCAGTCCAACAGATGAAATACTTTAGACCATTCCTAACAACTTGCACGTCATTTTTTCACTCCAATTCCTACAATGAACAAATTTTCTCATGATCTGCTAGTCTTGCAAAAGAGGAAGAAAGAAAAATGTCTAGCCAACTGAGGTTTTGAGGTAGCTGGGTAGGGTAGGTCGGTGTCAATTAAATGAAGTTGAGAGGAAAAAAGGCAAAGAAGAAAACTTTGGTTCCCTTCTCAACACAGTTCTCAGAACATAAATGACATGGTCATTCTAACCCTAAGAAGCACCCTGAAGGAAGGCCAGAGGGGCTTTTCATTTTCCATTAGAACCACTCATGAAAGATGAACATGCTAACCTTTCAGGAGTTTCCCTACAGACAACCGTGCCACCAAATTCCCAAAAATCACCTCCGATCCCCACTTTGCTGCCTCTGAACACCAGGAAAGCAGAACTAGGGCTGCATATTTTTAATGTGCTTTTTCTAAACAAGCCACACTCCTTTGGAAACTTGAAGAAACAGTTCTCTGAGGAAGAGATAAAGAAAGGGAAATTCATTTCTCAGCAATAAAGGATTCCACATGCAGTTAAAACTGAGGGAGATGACTGGAATTATGACATTTCCTAACATTTTTCTTTCTCCAATATTTTCAGTAAGAGCCCAACTTAACAGAGTCATGCTGATGACTCTCCCTAAAGAAAAGAAGTTATAAAGAAATAATCATTTTGTTCCTCAAAGCATTGAGGTTACCTTAATTTTGGACAAGCCCACCTCAGTGTCATGTTGGTGAATCCCTACATTCTATGTATCTCTAGCAAATTCCTGTAGTTGGCATAAGTAGTATGATTTTTTTTTTTTTTTTTGAGACAGAGTCTTGCTCTCTCACCCAGGCTGGAGTGCAGTGGCATGATCTCCACTCACTGCAAGCTCTGCCTCCCAGGTTCAAGTGATTCTCCTACCTCAGCCTCCCAAGTAGCTGGGACAACAGGCGAGTGCCACCATGCTCGGCTAATTTTTTTTTTTTTTTTTTTTTTCTGTATTTTCAGTAGAGACAGGATTTCACCGTGTTAGCCAGGACGGTCTCGATCTCCAGACCTCGTGATCTGCCCGCCTCGGTCTCCCAAAGTGCTGGGATTACAGGCGTGAGCCACTGCGCCTGGCCATAGTATGATATTTTTTTAAGGCCACCATTTAAACTATGGGTCTTCTAGAAATACACCAAAGACTATTTTCAAGAATCTTCTGCCTCATGAGTTATCAATTATTGCCTGGCAGATGTTTTAGGCTGAAACTACAGAGATGTATTCAAGGGGAGAAAACAAAACACAACCCTCAAAAGAGAAGGAAGGAAACAGTCCACCCAGCTGAGGGAAAAGGAATATGGACAACATTCCCTGGACACAGTCTCTCATACCAGGAAAAAAGGGGCTGAGGACCAAGCTCAAAACAGAGTAGAAAACTCAGCTATAGGCAGGCAGAGAAGAGTGGGAAGAAAAAAAAATTCAGATGATTGCCAAAGCAAACAAATAAACAAACCAAAAACATGACTTTAAACATTTAATACTGAACAGAACATTGCAGTTTGATAAAATGAAGTCTGGAAATAAAATTACAGGCATACCTCAGAGATATTGAAAGTCTGGTTCCAGATCACCACAATAAAGCAAATACTGCAGTAAAGCAAGTCATACAATTTTTTTTTTGTTTCCCAGTGCATATAAAAGTTATGTTTACACTATACTATAGTCTATGAAGTCTGTAACAGCATTATGTCTAAAAACACACCTTAATTTAAAAGTACTTCATTACTAAAAAATGCTAACAATCATCTGAACCTTCAGCAAGCTGTACTCTTTTTGCTGGTGGAGGGTACTCTTGCCTCCTTGTTGATGGCTGCTGACTGATCAGGGTGGTGGTTGCTGAAGGCTGGGGTGTTTGGGGCAATTTCTTAAAAGAAGACAACAACGAAGTCTGATCTATCAATTAACTCTTCCTGTCACAAAACATTTCTCTGTTGCATGCAATGCTGTTTGATTGCATTTTACCCACAGTAGAACTTCTTTCAAAATTGGAGTCAGTCCTCTCAAACCTTCCTGCTGTTTTATCAACTATGTTTACGGAATATGCTAAATTATGTGTTGTCATTTCAACAATGTTCATAGCATCTTCACTAGGAGCAGATTCTATCTCAAGAAACTACTTTCTTTGCTCAGCCATAACAAACAACTCCTCATCCATTCTAGTTTGATCATGAGATTGCAGTAATTCAGTCACATCTTCAGGCTTCTCTTCTAGTTCTCTGAGTATTTCCACCATATCTGTGATTAGCAGATTGGTGTAAAAGTAATTATGGTTTTTTTGCCATTAAAAGTAACGGCAAAACCCACAATTACTTTTGCACTGACCTAATACTTCCTCTACTGAAGTCTGGACCCCTTGAAAGTTATCCATGAGGCTTAAAATCAACTTCTTCCAAACTTCCTGTTAATGTTAATATTTTGACCTCTTCCCATAAATCATGAATGTTCTTAATGCATCCAGAATGATGAATCCTTTCCAGAAGGGTTTACTTTGTCCAGATTCATCAGAGGAATGATTTTCTATGGCAACATATAACCTTACAAAATGTAGTTCTTAAATAATAAGTCTTGAAAGTTGAAATTACTCCTTGATCCATGGGCTGCAGAATGGATGTTGTGTTAACATATATGAAAACAACATTCATCTCCTTGTACAACTCCATCAGAACTTTTCAGTGACCAGAGATATTATCAATGAGCAGTAATATTTTGAAAGAAATCTTTTTTTCCGAGCAGTAGGTCTCAACCATGAGCTTAAAATATTCAGTAAATCATGCTGTAAACAAATGTACTGCCATCTAGGCTTTGTTGTTCCATTTACAAAGCAGAGGCAGAGTAGATTAACATAATTCTTAAGTGCCCTAGGATTTTTGGAATGGTAAATGAGCACTGGCTTCAACTTAAAAGTCACCAGCTGTACTAGTTCCTAACTAGAGAGCCATCCTGTCCTTTGCACCTTTGAAATCAGACACTGACTTGTCTTCTCTACCTAGGAAAGTCCGAGATGGCATCTCCTTCCAATAGAAGGCTGTTTTGTCTACATTGAAAATCTGTTGTTTAGAGTAGCCTCCTTCATCAATGATCTTAGTTAGATCTTCCAACTAACTTGCTGCAGCTTCTATATCAGCACTTTCTGCTTCACCTTGCACTTACGTGTTAGAGAGATGGCTTCCTTTCTTAAAGCTTATGAACCAACCTCTGCTAGCTTGAAACTTTTCTTCAGCAGCTTCATCACCTCTCTCAGCCTTCACAGAATTGAAGAGAGTTTGGGCCTTGCTCTAGATTATGCTTTAGCTTTAGCAAATGTTGGGGCTGGTTTGATCTTCTATCCAGACCACAAAAACTTTCTCCATAACAGCAATAAGGCTGTTTTGCTTCCTAATCATTTGTGTTTTCACTGGAGTGGTACTTATAATTTCCTTCAAGAATTTCTCATATGCATTCAAAACTTGGCCAAATGGCACAAAATGCCTAGCTTTTGGTCTGTCTCAGCTTTCAACATACCTTCCTTACTAAGCTTAATCATTTCTACCTTTAAAGTGAGAGACCTGTGATTGTCCCTTGCACTCAAACACTTAGAGACCACTGTAGGGTTATTAATTGGGCTAATTTCAATATTGTGGTATCTCAGGGAATAGAGAGGTTGGGGAGAGGAAAAGAGATAGAAGAAAGGCTGGTTGGTGGAGTAGTCAGAACACATACAACATTTGTTAATTGAGTTCCCTGTCTTATATGGGCACAGTTCATGGCACCCCAAGACAATTACAGTAGTAACATCAAAGTTTATTGGTCACAGATCACCATAACAGATATAATAATAATGATGAAAAAGTTTGAAATATTGAGAGAATTGCCAAAATGTGACACAGAGACACAAAGTGAGCACCCGCTGTTGGAAAAATGGCACCAATAGACTTGCTGGACAAAGGGTTACCACAAACCTTCAATTTGTTTAAAAAAAAAAAAAAGCAGTATCTGCAAAGTGCAATAAAGCAAAGCACAGTAAAACAAGGTATGCCTGCACTTTTTTCTATGAACCCCTTAACATGTGACACAAGAGCTCACTAAAGAGTGATTTAATTCTTCAGAACTGACATATGGAACTTAGACTTTAGGCCTTAAAGAAAACAGTCCAGCTTCGGGAAAGTCCACTTATAATTTTACGGCCAGAAGAGTTTTCTTTGGCCACTATTTTTACTTTGAAAGCTACAGTCACAAGAAGCCATCTCTTTTTCCGCCGGTTTTCAAATTGTTTTGTTCTAGGTTTCACTTCACTGACAGGGATCTAGACAAAGAGATCAGCTTGTGAATATGATCATTCTTGACTTTCAGTTCTGTATTTTGTGCCCCTCTGCTCAAACTACGCCTCTCAGTTCTTCTCACTTGCTTCATTAAAATATTTTACATTTATTACTCTATTTAAAAAAAAAAAAACACTTTTGTTATGTTCCTCCTTCACAGAAAAGAATGTGGCTACCTCAAACACTTTAATAGGATTCACTCATTTTTTATTACAGGAGGTTAAATAAAATTGGTATTATGATGGCCTCTGTATGGAAAATGTGTCGTTTTTAGAGTTCTGGCCACAGAAACTGACCTATAAAGGGCTTTCTAAAGGAGAAGGGTATGCCTGTGGAAAGTTCACAGCAAAGGGAGTTTGACTCTTCTTAAGGTATGAAGAGGAAGACAGGCTAAAGTCTCAAGAAACTTTGACTCAATAGGGGAAAGCTATCAAATTTCCCAAAACTTGTGCGATTTTGGTTAGCACATCACAGAGGTGATGAGCCGCTCCTGAGTGTGAAACCCACATCCCATTTCTGGGGAGAACTACGTAGTTGGTTCCTTCTACATAAAATATCAGAGTCTACATCCTGACACCCATAAGAAACCTCTCCCACCTCTCTCTTACTAACCTTTTCTTCCATTCTCAATTTACAATGACACACAATTTTGTTTCCCACAAGTACTGTACAACCAGAGACACACACACTCACACTCACACATACATATATATTTCAGATACATACATATATATCTGTTTGGAGAGCAGGGAACGGGGGAGCCAAGGCCTGTTTGTATTCACACCCTCGGTTCAAATGTGCTGGGGTGGCTGGAGCTTTGACCACGCAGGAGGGGCCCGCTGGCAGCGCCAAGCGGCTGAACTGTGCGCCTTTTCATAAAGGCAGAGAACTGGGGTTAGCCACACTACAACCCTCCCACCTGAGGGAAAGGCCTGTTTGTTCTGGAAGGCACAGCCCAGCCTTATTTAACTAACTGCAAGCAGTTAATATAAGCATTCCCAAGGCAGTAGGCAAGCTCTAGTCTACGGAAGTAAAGCCATCGACTTCAGGAAGATTTCTCTAGTCTAGCATCCTGAAAGATGCAGCCCCGACTCCTCACCTGCCGGTTAACCTGAAAACACCTGATCCTCTCTCTGGAATCCTTGCCTGGGGAAAACGATAAGGCTGACGGGCCATGCCTCCTCCTTCAAAACTTTGCAGGGCTCTCGGGATTCATAACAGGAAAAATTGTTCACTGCAGACTCAGTGCGCCGTCGCCGGAACGCGTCCGCTGAAGTTGGAGCCCTGCTAAGCGGGGTCCCCTTCTCTTACCCTTCCTGCCGGCCGCGCGGTGCGCGCAGACCCCGGCCCTAGGGCAAGCGCGAAGGTCGCTGGGTGCGGCTGGCCCTGCTCGGGCGGCTGAAAGGCTGCTCTGTGCTCTCGCCGCAGGATGCGGCGCGTGGCCAGGCGCTCCCGCCCCGCCCCCAAGGGACTGCCCCGCCCCGTCCCGCTCCGCCCCACCCCACCGCCTCCCACCAGGGACCGGAGCTTCCCCACTTGAGGTCCTGGGGCACTTATTCCACGCGTCAGCGGACCAGCCTCCTCGCGCTCCCGGAGAAGGGGATCGGCGACGCGGAGGCGGGGTGGGGGCCGTAGGGGATGGAGCCAAGGCGCGCGCGAGAAGAACTGAGGAAGTAAGTAGTCCCGAAAGGGGGCGGCGGTGGGGCCCCCAGGGAGGCGTGGAGCGCGCCAAGGGGCGCCCGGGGGCACTGACCTGTGGTGCGGCCCCCAGGACAGGCCCGAGAAGCGGTTCCACAGCGGCAGGTCCAGCACCTCCATGCCTGGAGGCATGGCGCCGTCCGGGAGCGGCAGGACGCCGAGCATGGGACGGCTACACCTGTCTGGGCGCGGGCCCGCGGCCCCCACGCTCTCCACCCAAGTGCCCAGCGCTGCAGTGCGGCCCGCTTTGGCTCGGGGTGTCTGCCTGAGAAGCGCCTCACAGAGGGACCCGGGCGGTGGTCGCTGAGGCAAAGTGGCCCACGCACCCCCCACACCGCCCCCGGGCGGCCGCACCTGGCACTCCTGGCCCTGTGGGGCTCCTGCCTTTTTTGGGGGGAGGGGGGAAAGGGTGGGGAGACCGGGTCTCACTTGTCGCCTGAGCTGCGATCACGGCTCACTGCAACCTTGAACTCCTGGACTCAAGTGATCCTCCTGCCTTGGCCTGCCAAAGTGCTAGGATTACAGGTTAAGCCACTATGCCTGGCCCCCTCTTTTCTTCACTCTTTTATGCATTCTTTTCTTGTTTCCACATGCATTCATTTGTCCGTTGCTTTGGTTGTTCCTGTTTTGATGCTTAGGGAAACACTGAGCGCCAAGCCGACCGTCGGGTACTGTGGTGTCTGGGATGACAAAGACATGGCCCTTTCCCTCTAAGACGTCACATTAAACTGACAAGTTCATTCATTCTGGCTTTTCTTTAAAGTGCGCGATCACGAAAGTCTGTGACAAGGGCCATGTTTCTGAGATGTTAGAAAGTGCGATGGGTGCGCAAGGCAGAGGAGAAGCGAGTCGCCCTGCGCCCGCGTCGGGATGAAAGGGAGGGAGCCCGGAGGGAGCGTCAGAGTGGCCCGGCGGGCGCCGAGGGAGGGTGCACGGCCCCAGGGCTGGACTCGCAACCCCAGGGCCCTGCCGCAGCCACCGCTGCTCTTCCCTCTTTGTGCATGAAAGGAAGTCGCCTGTGGGAAACCGAACAGACAATCGGTCGCGGTTCGTGAATCTTAGAGATGAGAGTCGGCAGTACATGACCGAAAGCCGTGTTCGGCTTCTAGTGATGTTGGCTTGATAGTTTGGACGTGGCCGACAGCCTCCTAGAGCTGGTACCCCTTCTTTTCACGAGGTAGCAGCAGCAAAGTCCGCAGTGCCAGGCTCTGTGAGTCTGCAAGCGTTTAAAAGATCTCCGGGTTTAGCTCAGGCAAGTAATATTCTGCCAGGTATTAATTTTAATATGCTTGTCCAGGTAGAAGCAATTGGACAGACTATGTACATAAAAGCATACATAATTGACCCTCTTTTAAGTCACTTTCAAGGGGTTATTAGGCAAAAATGCCTTGGTTTTGAGCCGCTTTCATCGGAGGTGTGCAATCATCCAGCCTGTGAATAGCAACTGCACTCCAGCCTGGGCAACATAGTAAGACCCCAACCTTTTGGCACCAGGGACTGGTGATTTTTTTCCACGGAAGGTGGGGGGTTGAGGGGAGGATGTTTTCGGGATGAAACTGTTGCACCTCAGATCAATAGGCATTAGAGTCTTACAAGGAGCACACAACCTGCAACTTAGATCCCTCACATGCGCAGCTCACAGTAGGGCTTCTGCCCCTTTGTGCCCCTTTGAGAATCTAATGGAAACCGCTGTTCTCTTGCTCAATGCTCACCTCCTGCAGTGCGGCTTGGTTATTAGAGGGCCACAGACCTGTACCAGTCTGGAGCCCGGGTTTCGGGGACCCCTGTAGAGGGAGAAATAGTTTCAAAAAGGAGATCTGGGGATCTCAAACATTAATGTGCACATGAGTCACGAGAGCTTTTATTGAAGCAGATTGATTTAGTAGGACCTGAGGTTTTGCACTTCTAGCAAGAAGATGCTACTGCTGCTGCTCCCACTCTGTAAGTAGCCAGGTTCTCAGAAATATTTAATCTGAGTGTGTGCAGGAATTGAGGGGGAGAAGACTGAGTGGAAAATTACTGGAGTCAGATGACTGAAGGATTTATTATAAATATAACACATACTGAAGTTTTCAGCCATCGAATCTAATCGTTCTCAATTAGTAAATTTAATTCTCAGTAGGCATTAAGTTTTTAACTTTCAAAAAGTCAGTTGTTTGTGGTAAAGATCGTGGCTCATTTTTCAGTAGGTAGTAATAGACATTGTTTTGTGCTGTGTTAATTCTTTCAGGCATCTGTGTTCTGTTCTGAATATCATAGCACAAAAAGTTTTGTGCCCTGACTCAAATTTGTAATGACCAGTAACCAAATAACACAAGAATCTTTTGCTCAGCAGTGTTTTATAATATGACATTTTAATTTTACAACCTAAAGGTCTTAAATTTCTCTAGCAGTTTGTCTTCATGTGGACGTTTCACTGATTTAGTGTTAAAAAGGAAATTTTTAGCCGGGCGCGGTGGCTCAAGCCTGTAATCCCAGCACTTTGGGAGGCCGAGACGGGCGGATCACGAGGTCAGGAGTTCGAGACCATCCTGGCTAACACGGTGAAACCCCGTCTCTACTAAAAAATACAAAAAACTAGCCGGGCGAGGTGGCGGGCGCCTGTAGTCCCGGCTACTCGGGAGGCTGTGGCAGGAGAATGGCGTAAAAACCCGGGAGGCAGAGCTTGCAGTGAGCTGAGATCTGGCCACTGCACTCCAGCCTGGGCGACACAGCGAGACTCCGTCTCAAAAAAAAAAAAAAAAAAAAAAGGAAATTTTTAAAAAGTAGTCTAAAGAAGTGTGAGCTAGGCCGGACACAGTGGCTCGCACCTGTAATACCAGCACTTTGGGAGGCCAAGGAAGGTGGATTGCTGGAGCCCAGGAGTGCAAGACTAGAGTGGGCAACACAGCGAAACCCCGTCTCTACTAAAAATACAAAAATTAGCTCGGCATAGTGGCCCACGCCTGTGGTTCCAGCTGCTTGGGAGGCTTGCCTGAGCCTGGGAGGTCGAGGTTGCAGTGAGCCAAGATTGCGCCACTGCACTCCAGCCTGGGCAACAGAGACCCAGTCTCAGAAAGGAAAAGAAAAAAAGAAAAGAAAAGGAAATGTGAGACAGGCTAGTAGAAATGCAACAATTTTAATTTTCTAGGATGGGCAGACAAAAAATATTTATTGTGAAGAATATGGGGAAGGAGAATATGATAAAATAAGAGAAAAATGATGCTTTTTTTTTTTTTTTTTTTTTTTTTACCTACTTTCATGCTTTCCAAAATGTTGCAAGTAGTGTTCTGTATGTTGTATGTAGACATTAATTCCTTGCCAGTTTTAAACATTATAAATATTTTCTTCCAGTTGTCATCTATCTTTTTGTCCATGTGTTCTTCCTTGGATGAAAGTCCTTAATTTTGGTATAGGAAATCAAAATTAAGGATATTAATCCTTATAGCTTGTGCTTTTATGATCTTTTTAAAGAAGTTGTTCTCTACTCTTAATTCATCATTCTTCTGTATTTTCTGTAATAGTTTTATCCTTCATATCAAATTCCATTGTACTTCAACTTTGCATGTGGTGGGAGATATTAATGCACCTCGATTTTTCAACATCAAGTAAGCCAGTTTTCAGCAAGCTATCTTATAATTCAGGGTTGGCTATTTTTTTTTTCTGTAAAGGTCAGATATAAATATGTAGGGTTCGTGGATTGTACTTTCTCCTTTACAACTATTTAACTATCTAGTGTAAACATAATCATACACAGTATGTAAAGAAGAGAGTGGCTGTGTTCCATGTATTATGAAATATTTATTCTTCTTTTAATTTTTTTTAAATAGACTATTTTTAGATCAGTTTTAGGCTTATTGCAAAATTTTACAGAAAGTACAAAGTTCCTATATATTCCCTGCTTCCACATACGCATAGCCTCTCCCACACTATTAAAATCCTACACCAGAGTAGTACATTTGTTATAATTGACGAATATGCATTGACAAATCATCACTCAAAGTCCATACTTTAGGGTTCACTCTTGTGTGCAGGCTGTAAGTTTTGACAAATGTATAATGACACATATCTACCACCAGAGTATCATACAGAATAGTTTCACTGCCTGCTGTGGGCTGAATGTTTGTCCCCACTTTACCAATCCCCCTCCCCCACCAAAATGTATATGTTGCAACCTAAATCCCTAATGTGATGATATTTGGGGATGGGGCGTTTAGGAGGTAATTAGGTCTTGAGGGTCGAGTCCTCATGAATGCAATTAGTGCCCTAGCACCCATATAAGAAAAGACAGGAGAGAGATGATCTCTCTCTCTCCACCATATGAGGATATAACGAGAAGATGGCTGTCTGCAAACCAGGAAGAGCACCCTCACCAGACACGAGGTGTGCTAGCGCCTTGATCTTGGATTCTGTCGCCTCTAGAACTATGAGAAATCAATTTCTGTTGTTTAAGCCGCCCTGGCTGTAGTATTCTGTAATAGCAGCCCAAACTGATGAAAACACTACCTAATCCTTTGTGCTCCATCTATCCATCCCTCCCTCCAACCCCTGGCAACCACTCATCTTTTTACTTTCACAATAGTTTTTCCTTTTCAGATAGTTGGAATCATACAGTATATAGCCTTTTCATATTGGCTTTTTTTTTCATTTAAGCATTTGGCATTTTTGCATTTAAGCTTCTTCTTTGTCTTCATGTGGCTTGATAGGTCAATTCTTTTTAGCACTGAATAATGTTCCATTGAATGAATATATCACAGTGTATTTGTTCATTCACCTACGAAAGGACATTTGTTTTTTTCCAAGTTTTGGCAATTATAAATAAAGCTGTTTTCAACATCTGTGTGCAGATTTTTGTGTACCTTTTTTTAAATACCACGGAGTACAATAGCTGGATTGTCTGGTAAAAGTATAGCTTTGTAAGAAACTGCCTATCTTCCACAGTGGCTGTATTATTTTACATTTGCACCAGCAATGAATGAGAGTTCCTATTGCTCCACATACTTGCCAGTATTCGGAATTTTCAGTGTTACAAGTTTTGGCCATTCTAATAGGTGTGTAGTGGTATCTTGTTTTAATTTGCAATTCCCTAATGACATATGATGTTGAGTATGTTTTCATATACTTGTTTTTCATCTGTACGTCTTCTTTACTGAGGTATCTCTTCAGGTCTTTTGCTTATTTTTTAATGGGGCTGTTTATTTTCTTATTGTTGAGTTTTAAGGGTTCTTTAGGCTGGGCCTGGTGGCTCATGCCGGTAATCTCAACACCTTGGGAGGTTGAGATGGGAGGATCGCTTGAGGCCAGGAGTTCAACACCAGCCTGAGCAACAAAGAGAGATCCTGTCTCTATGAAAGAAATTTTCTTTTAATTATCTGGGTTTGGTGGTACGCACCTGTGGTCCTAGCTACTCGGGAGGCTGAGGCGGGAGGATTGCTTGAACCTAGGAGTTCAAGGCTGCAGTCCAGTGTGAGCAATAGAACAAAACCTCATCTCAACAAGAAAGATATATGAGTTCTTTATATATTTTGAATAACAATCCTTTTTTTAGCTATGTCTTTTGCAAGTATTTTTCTCCTTGTCTGCAGCTTGTCTTCTCTTTCTCTTGATGATATCTTTTACAGAGTAGAAGTTTTTAATTATAATGAAGACCAATTTATCAATTATTTATTTCATGGATCATGCTTTCAGTGTTGTGTTTAAAAAGTCAGGCTCCAGGAAAAAAAAATGGCAGATAGGAGGCAGGACTAACTTGCAGCTCCCACTCAGATGAACAGAACAGCATGTGGAGACTGACATCATGAGCTTTTGCTTCAAGAACTACCACAGGAACATATCAGGAACACTGAAAGGATTCACAGACCCTTTGAAAAAGTGGCTTGTGGCTGCAAACTCTGTGAGACAGCTGAAAAATGGTGAGTGCCCAAAGTGTGAATGGGGAAAGTCTACCTCCGAACACACATCCTCACTGGTGAACCTGAAAATCCAGATCATGGGAGAAGGATTTAACCTTACCTAGAACTAAAATGAATTTAGACAGCTGAGCAAAATATAAAAGTAGAAGCCGCGGTGGGAAGAGCCCTCTAGGTGCTCCCAGTCACCAGGGAAGCCATTTCTGACTTTATCTCACTGGGGTCCTTGGGGAGGGCTGCCAATGGAATTGGGGAAGGACCACAGGGAGAAGGAAACTTCCAGTTGAGCTTTGTAATAATTTTGACCAAGTGTGAATTTTCCTGGGCAGAATCCAGGGGAGGGAGATGGACAGAAAGTACAGATAGGACCACAGAAGCAGTGGCAGGCTGTGAGGGGTGGGGCCTGAAAGCCCTGCTGGCTTTCTCAGTGGGGAGGCTTGTAGCCTGGGGCAATTAGTGCCCTAGCACCCATATAAGAAAAGACTGGAGAAAGCATTTGAGAAAACCAGTGCACTAAACAAAACTACAACCAAGGACCCTCACAGAGTCCGCTTCACTCATATACTACCTCTACTGGAGCAGGTGCTGGTATCCATGGCTGAGAGACCTGAAGACAGATCACATCACAGGACTCTGCAGACACTCCCCAGTACCAGCCCGGAACCCAAGCTCCATTAGGTGGCTAGACCCACAACAGCAAAAACAATCACTGTCCAGCTCTCAGGAAGCCCCATCCCTAGAGGAAGGGGGAGAGTACTACATCAAGGGATCACCCCATGGGACAAAATAATCTGAACAGCAGCCCTTGAGCCCCAGATCTTTCTTCTGACATAGTCTACCCAAATGAGAAGGAACCAGAAAAACAATTCTGGTAATATGACAAAGCAAGGTTCTTCAACACTGTCAAAATATCACACTAGCTCACCAGCAATGGATCCAAACCAAGAAGAAATCTCTGAATTTCCAGAGAAAAAATTCAGAAGGTCCGTTGTTAAGCTACTCAAGGAAGCACCAGAAAAAGGTGAAAACCAACTTAAAGAAATTTAAACAATCGTACAGAGTATGGACAAAAAAATCTCCAGAAAAAATAACACAAATAAAAAACAATTACAACTTCTGGAAATGAAAGACAGACTTAGAGAAATGCAAGCTACACTGGAAAGTTTCAACAATAGAATCAAATACGTAGAAGAAGGAACTCCAGAGGTTGAAAACAAGGCTTTCAAATTCACTCAATCTGACAAAGACAAAGAAAAAAGAAATAAAAAATGAACAAAGCCTCCAAGAAGTTTGGGATTGTGTTAAACAACCAAACCTAAGAATAATTGGTGTTCCTGAGAAAGAAGAGAAATCTAAAAGTTTGGAAAACTTATTTGAGGCAGTAATTAAGGGAAACCTTCCTGGCCTTGCTAGAGATCTAGACATCCAAACACAAGAAGCTCAAAGAACACCCGAGAAATTCATCACAAAAAGATCATCAACTAGGCACATAGTCATCAGGTTATTGAAAGCCAGGATGAAGGAAAGAATCTTAAGAGCTGTGAGACAAAAGCATCAAGTAACCTATAAAAAAAAACCTATTAGATTAACCCCAGATTTCTCAGCAGAAACCCTACAAGTTAGAAGGGATTGGGGTCCTATCTTTAGCCTCCTCAAACAAAACAATTATCAGCCAAGAATTTTGTATCCAGCAAAACTAAGCTTCATAAATGAAGGAAACATAAAGTATTTATCAGACAAACAAATGCTGAGAGAATTAACCACTACCAAGACAGCACTACAAGAACTGCTAAAAGAAGTTCTAAATCTTAAAACAAAACTTCAGAATACACCAAAATAGAATCTCCTTAAAGCATAAATCTCAAAAGACATATAAAACAATAACAATGAAAAAAGGTATATGGGCAACAACTAGCACGATGAATAGAATAGTACCTCACATTTCAATAATGTTGAATGTAAATGGCCTAACTGCTCCACTTAAAAGATACAGAATGGCTGAATGGATAAGAATTCACCAACCAAGTATCTGCTGTCATCAAGAGATTCACCTAACACATAAGGACTCATGTAAACTTAAGATAAAGGGGTAGAAAGATACATCATGCAAATGGACACCAAAAGTAAGCAGGACTAGGTATTCTTATATCAGACAAAACAGACTTTAAAGCAACAACACTTAAAAAAGAGTGACATTATATAATGATAAAAAGTCTAGTCCAACAGGAAAATATCACAATCCTAAATATGTATGTACCTAACGCTGGAGCTCCCAAATTTATGAAACAATTACTATTGGACCTAAGAAATGAGATAGACAGCAACACAATAATAGTGTGGGACTTCAATATTCCACTGACAGCACTAGACAGGTCATTAAGACAGAAAGCCAACAAAGAAACAATGGATGTAAACTATACCCTAGAACAAATGGACTTAACAGATATTACAAAACATTCTACCCAACAATTGCAGAATATACATTTTCATCAGCATATAGAATATTCTCCAAGATAGATCATATGATAGACCACAAAACAAGTCTCAATAAATTTAAGAAAATAAAAATTATATCAAGTACCTTCTCAGACCACATTGGAATAAAATTGGAAATCAACTTCAAAAGGAACTCACAAAACCATGCAAATACATGGAAATTCAATAATCTGTGCCTGCATGATTGTTGGGTTGAAATCAAGATGGAAATTAAAAAAATATTTGAACTGAGCAATAATAGTAACACAACCTATCAAAACCTCTGGGATACAGCAAAAGCAGTGCTAAGAGGAAAGTTCATAGCATTAAATGCGTACATTAAGAAGTCTGAAAAAGCACAAATAGACAATCTAAAGTCTCACCTCAAGGAAGTAGAGAAACAAGAACAAACCAAACCCAAACCCACCAGAGGAAAGGAAATAGCAAAGATCAGAGCAGAACTAAATGAAATTGAAACAAAAAAAATACAAAAGGTAAATGAAACAAAAAGCTGATTCTTTCAAAAGATAAAATTGATAGACCATTAATGAGATTAACCAAGAAAAGAAGAGAGAAGATTCAAATAAGCTCAATTAGAAATGAAATGGAAGATATTACAACTGATACCACAGAAATACAAAAGATCATTCAAGGCTACTATGAACACATTTATGTGCACAAACTAGAAAACCTAGAGGAGATGAATCAATTCCTGGAAATATACAACCCTCCTAGAAGGGCCAGGCACAGTGGCTCACGCCTGTAATCCCAGCACTTTGAGAGGCCAATGTGGGTGGATCACTTGAGGTCAGGAGTTCAAGACAAGCCTGACCAACATGGTGAAATCTCATCTCTACTAAAAATACAAAAATTAGCTGGGCATCATGGTGTGCACCTGTAATCCTAGCTACTCAGGAGACTGAGGCAGGAGAACCACTTGAACCCAGGAGGCAGAGGTTGCCGTGAGCCGAGATCACGCCACTGCACTCCAGCCTGGGCAACAGAGTGAGACTCTGTCTCAAAAAAAAAAAAATATATATATATATATATAAAAAAAATATATATATGTGTGTATGTGTATATATATGCACACGCATGTGTATTATACAGATATACATATACATATGCATACATATATGTATATATACATATATACGTGTGTGTGTATATACGTATACATATACACACACATATACACACACAAAACCATCCTAGATTAAACCAGGAAGAAATAGAAACTCCGAAAAGACCAATAACAGACAGCAAGATTGAAATGGTAAATTTAAAATTGCCAACAAAAAAAGTCAAGGACCAGATGGATTCACCGCTGAATTCTATCAGATATTCGAAGAATTGGTATCAATCTTATTTAAACTATTTCAAAAAATACAGAGAGGAAATCCTCCCTAATTATTCTATGAAGCCAGTATCATCCTAATACCAAAATGAAGAAAGGACATACCAAGAAAAGGAAACTACAGACCAGTATCCCTGATGAACATAGATGCAAAAATTCTCAAAATACTAACTAACTGAATACAGCAGTGTATTAGTCCATTTTCACACTGCTGATAAACACATAACCGAGCTGGGAAATTTACAAAAGCATAAGGTTTAATGCGCTTACAATTCCATGTGGCTGGGGAAGCCTCACAATCATGGCAGAAGGCAAGGAGGAGCAAGTCATATCTTACATGGATGGCAGCAGGAAAAGAGAGAGCTTCTGTAGGGAAACTCTCCATTATAAAACCATCAGATCTAGTGAGACTTATTCACTATCATGAGAAGAGCATGGGAAAGGCCTGCCCCATGATTCAACTATCCCCCACCAGGACCCTCCCACAACACCTGGGAATTCAAGATGAGATTTGGGTGGGGACACAGCCAAACCATATCATTCCACCCATGGTCCCTCGCAAATCTCATGTCCTCACATTTCAAAACCAGTCATGCCTTCCCAACAGTCCCCTAAAGTCTTAACTCATTTCAGCATTTATTCAAAAGTCCAAAGTCCGAAGTCTCATCTGAGACAAGGCAAGTCCTTTTCACCTATAAGCCTGTAAAATCAAAGGCAAAGTAGATACTTCCTAGATATGGTGGGGTTACAGGCATTGGGTAAATACAGCTATTCCAAATGGGAGAAATTGGCCAAAACAAAGGGGCTACAGGCCCCATGCAAGTCCAGGGGGCAGTCAAATCTTAAAGCTCCAAAATGATCTGCTCTGACTCCATGTCTCACATCCAGGTTATACTGATGCAAGAGATGGGTTCCCATGGTCTTGGGCAGCTCTGCCCCTGTGGCTTTGCAGGGTACAGCCTCCCTCCCAGCTTCTTTCACAAGCTGACATCGAGTGTCTGTGGCTTTTCCAGGTACATGGTGCAAGCTGTCCGTGGATCTAGCATTCTGGAGTCTGGAGGATGATGGTCCTCTTCTCACAGCTCCATTAGGAGGTGCCCCAGTAGGGATTCTGTGTGGGGGCTCGGATGCCACACTTCCCTTCCACACTGCCCTCACGGAGATTCTCCATGAGGGCCCCACCCTGGCAGCAAACTTCTACCTGGGCATCCAGGCATTTCCATACATCCTCTAAAATCTAGACGGAGGTTCCCAAGCCTCAGTTCTTAACTTCTGTGCACCTGCAGGCTGAATATCATGTGGAAGCCGCCAAGACTTGCGGCTTCCACCCTCTGAAGCAACAGCCCGAGCTCTATGTTGGCCCCTTTAAGCCACACTAGAGCAGCTGGGATATAGGACACCAAGTCCCTAGACTGCACACAGCAGAGGAACCCTGGGCCCAGCCCACGAAACCACTTTTTCCTCCTAGATCTCTGGGCCTGTAATGGGAGGGGCTGCCTCAAAGGCCTCTGACTTGCCCTGGAGACATTTTCCCCATTGTCCTGGGGATTGACATTTGACTCCTTGTTACTTATTCAAATTTCTGAAGCCAGCTTGAATTTCTTCTCAGAAAATGGGACTTTCTTCTCTATCACATTGTCAGGCTGCACATTTTCCAAACTTTTATGCTCTGTTTCCCTATAAAAACTGAATGCCTTTAACAGCACCCAGGTCACTCTTGAATGTTTTGCTGCTTAGAAATTCCTTCCACTGGATACCCTACATAATCTCTCTCAAGTTCAAAGTTTCACAAACCTCTAGTGCAGGGGCAAAATGCCACCGGTTTCTTTGCTAAAACATAACAAGAGTCACCTTTACTCCAGTTCCCAACAAGTTCGTCATCTCCCTCTGAGATCACCTCAGCCAGGATTTCATTGTCCATATTTATCAGCATTTTGGTCAAAACCATTCAACAAGTCTCTAGGAAGTTCCAAACTGTCCCATATTTTCCTGTCTTCTTCTCAGCCCCCCAAACTCTTCCAGCCTCTGCCAGTTATCCAGTTCCAAAGTTGCTTCCACATTTTCTGGTATCTGTTCATCGGTGTCCCACTCTACTGGTACCAATTTACTGTATTAGTCTGTTTTCATGCTGCTGACAAAGACATAACTAAGACTGGGCAATTTACAAAAGGAAGAGGTTTAATGGGCTAGGCATGGTGGCTCATGCCTGTAATTCCAACACTTTTGGAGGCCAAGGCAGGCAGATCACCTGAGGTTAGGAGTTTTAGACCAGCCTGGCCAACATGGTGAAACCCCGTCTTTACTAAAAAGAAAAAATACAAAAAATTAGCCAGGCATAGTGGTGGGTGCCTGTAACCCCAGCTACTTGGGAGGCTGAAGCAGGAGAATCACTTGAACCCGGGAGGCAGAGGTTGTGGTGAGCCAAGATCACTGCATTCCAGACTGGGTGACAAGAGTGAAACTCTGTCTCAAAAAAAAAAAAAAAAAAAAAAAGTGGTTTAACGGACTTACAGTTCCATGTGGCTGGGGAAGCTTCACAATCACGGCGGAAGGCAAGGAGGAGGAAGTCCCATCTTACATGGATGGCAGCAGGCACAGAGACAGCTTGTGCAGGGAAACTTCCCCTTATAAAGCTATCAGATCTCATGAGACTTACTCACTATAACCAGAACAGCATGGAAAAGACCTGCCCCCATGATTCAACTACCCCCAACCAGGTCCCTTCCACAACACGTGGGAATTCAAGATGAGATTTGGTTGGGGACACAGCTAAACCATATCAAATAGCATATCAAAAAGTAATCCACCATAATCAAGTGGGTTTCATACCAGGGATGCAGAGATGGTTTAACATAAGCAAGTCAATAAATGTGATACACCACATAAACAGAATTAAAAACAAAAATCAAATGATCATCTCAATAGATAAAGAAAAAGCATTTGACAAAATCCAGCATCCCTTTAGGATTAAAACCCTCAGCAGAATCAGCATAGAAGGGACAAACCTTAAGGTAATAAAAGCCATGTATGACAAATCCACAGCCAACGTTATACTGAATGGGGAAAGTTGACAGAACTGGAGCAAGACAAGGATGCCCACTTTCAACACTTCTATTCAACATAGTTCTGGAATTCCTAGCCAGAGCAATCAGACAAGAGAAAGAAATAAAAGGGCATCCAAATTGGCAAAGAGGAAGTCAAACTGTCACTGTTCACTGATGATATGATCATATACTTAGAAAACCCTAAAGACTCATCGAAAAAGCTCCTAGATCTAATAAATGAATTCATTAAAATTTCAGGATACAAAATCAATGTGCACAAATCAATAACACTGCTATACACAGTGACCAAGCTGAGAATCAAATAAAGAACTCAACCCCTTTTACAATAGCTGCAAAAAATTTTTAAAAGTTAGGAATATACTTAACCAAGGAGGTGAAAGACCTCTACAAGGAAAACTACAAAACACTGCTAAAAGAAATCATAGATGACACAAACAAATGGAAACACATCCCATGCTCATGGATGGGTAGAATCAATATTGTGAAAATGACCATACTGCCAAAAGCAATCTAAAGATTCAATGTTATTCCTGTCAAAATACCACCATTATTCTTTACAGAACTAGAAAAAAATCCTAAAATTAATATGGAACCAAAAAAGATCCTACATAGCCAAAGCAAGACTAAGCAAAAAGAACAAATCTGGAAGCATCTTATTACCCAACTTCAAACTCTACTCTAAGGCTACAGTCATCTAAACTACATGATACTGATATAAAAATAGGTACATAGACTGATGGAACAGAATAGAAAACCCAGAAATAAAGCCAAATAGTTATAGCCAGCTGATCTTCAACAAAGGAAACAAAACCAGAAAGTGAGGAAAGGATACTCTGTTCAACAAATGGTGCTGGCATAATTGGCAAGCCACATGTAGAAGAATGAAACTGGATTCTCTTCTCTCACCTTATATAAAAATCAACTCAAGGTGGGTCAAAGGCTTAAATCTAAGACTTGAAACCGTAAAAATTATAGAAGATAACATTGGAAAAATGCTTCTAGACATTGGCTTAGGCAAAGACTTCATGACCAAGAACCCAAAACAAAAGCAACAGAAACAAAGATAAATGGATGGGACTTAAGTAAACTAAAAAGCTTCTACACAGTGAAAGAAACAATCAGCAGAGCAAACAGACAACCCACAGAGTGGGAGAAAATCTTTGCAAGCTGTGCATCTGACAAAGGACTAATACCCAGACTCTACAAGAAACTCAGACAGATCAGTAAGAAAACAAATAATCCTATCAAAAATTGAGCTGAGGACATGACTAGACAATTCTCAAAAGAATTGAGAACAAATGGCCAACAAACATATGAAAAAATGCTCAACATCACAAATTATTAGGGAAATACAAATCAAAACCACAATGCGATACCAACTTACTCCTGCAAAAATGGCCATAATCAAAAAATAATAGATGTTGACGTGGATTTGGTGAAAAGGGAACACTTTTACACTGCTGGTGGGAATGTAAACTAGTACAACCACTATGGGAAAACAGTATGGGAATTCCTTTTTTTTTTTCTTTTCTTTTCTGAGACAGGATTTTGCTTTGTCACCCAGGCTGCAGTGTAGTAGAGTGATCTCAGCTCACTGCAACCTCTGCCTCACGGTTTCAAGCTATTCCTCCACCTCAGCCTCCCAGGTAGCTGGAATTACAGGCACATGCCACCACGTCCGGCTAATTTTTTTTTGTTTTGTATTTTTAGTAGAGATGGGGTTTCCGCCATTTTGACAAGGCTGGTCTTGAACTCCTGACCTCAAGTGATCCACCCACCTCAGCTTCCCAAAGTGTGTGAGCCACCACGCCCAGTCCGAATTCCTTAAAGAACTAAAAGCAGATCTGCCATTTGATTCAGCAATCCCATTACTGGGTATCTAACCAGAGGAAAAGTCATTATACGAAAAAGGCACTTGTACATGGATGTTTATAGCAGAACAATTCACAATTGCAAAAATATGGAACCAGCTGAAATGCCCATCAATCAATGAGTGAATAAAAAAATGTGATCTATATACAATAGAATACTACTCGGCCATAAAAAGGAAAGAAATAATGGCATTTACAGCCACCTGGATGGCGTTGGAGACCATTATTCTAAATGAAGTAACTCAGGAATGGAAAACAAAATGTCATATGTTCTCTCTAATAAGTGGGAGCTAAGCTGTGAGGGCACAAAGGCATAAGAATGATACAATGGATTTGGGGACTCAGGAAGATGGGTGGGAGGTGGTGAGGGATGAAAGACTACACATTGGGTAGAGTGCACACTGCTCGAGTGGTGGGTGCACCCAATCTCAGAAATCACCACTAAAGAAAGTATCCATGTAACCAAACACTATCTGTTCCCCAGAAAGCTATTGAAATATTAAAAGGTGGAAAAAAAAGAAATATTCAAATAGTGGCTTGAATAAACTCTTTTTAAGAACAACAACAACAAAAAAAGGTGGCTGGCACAGTGGCTCACGCCTGTAATCCTAGCACTTTGGGAGGCTGAGGCGGGCGGATCACGAGGTCAGGAGATCGAGACCATCCTGACTAACACGGTGAAACCCCGTCTCTATTAAAAATACAAAAAATTAGCCGGACGTGGTGGCGGGCGCCTGTAGTCCCAGCTACTCGGGAGGCTGAGGAAGGAGAATGGTGTGAACCCTGGAGGTGGAGCTTGCAGTGAGCCGAGATCGCGCCACTGCACTCCAGCCTGGGTGACAGAGCAAGACTCTGTCCCCCACCCCCCCCAAAAAAAAAGAAAAGAAAAAGAAAAAAAAACATAATTGCCAAACCCAAGGTCATATAGATTTCCTCCTGTGTTATTATCTAGGAGTTTTTACTTTTCCCCTTTCATTTACATCTATGATTTATTTTGACCTAATATTTGTAAAGGGTGAAAGGTCTGTGTCTAGGTTCGTGATTTTTTACATGTGGATGTCCAGTTATTAACATACCATTTGTTAAAGAGACTATCTTCTCCATTTTATTATCTTTACTCCTTTGTCAAAGATCAGGTGACTATATTAATGTGGATATATTTCTGGGCTCTCTATTCTTTTTTTAAAAACAGGTTCTCACTCTGATGCCCAGGCTGGAGGCTGGAGTGCAGTGGCATGACCTCGACTCACTGCAGCCTGGAACTCCTGGGCTCAAGCAACCTTCCCATGTCAGCCTCTCAAGTAGCTGGGACTACAGGCACACACCACCACACCCAGCTAATTTTTGTATTTTTTATAGAGACAAGGTTTCGCCATGTAGCCCAGACTGTTCTTAAACTCCTGGGCTCAAAGCAATCCACCCACCTTGGCATCCCAAAGTGTTAGGATTACAGGCGTGGGCCACCGCCCTGGCCCCTGGGCTCTCTATTCTGTTGCATTTATCTTATCTATTCTTTCACCAGTACCTTGATTATTGTAGTTTTTTGGTTTTTGTTTTTAATTTTTTATTTATTTTTTTTTTGAGACGGAGTTTCGCTCTTGTCACCTAAACTGGAGAGCAATGGCATGATCTCAGCTCACTGCAACCTCTACCTCCCAGGTTCAAGTGATTCTCCTGCCTCACCCTCCCAAGTAGCTGGGATTACAAGCACCTGCCACCATGCCCAGTTAATTTTTTTCTATTTTTAGTAGAGACAGGGTTTCACCATGTTGGCCAGGTTGGTTTCAAACTCCTGACCTCAGGTGATCCACCCGCCTTGGCCTCCCAAAGTGCTGGGATTACAGACGTGAGCCATTGTGCTCAGCCGATTACTGTAGTTTACTAGTAAGTCTTCACATCAGGCCGTGTTTTTGTTTGTTTGTTTTGTTTTGTTCCTCTCCTTCAAAATTGTGTTGTCTATTCTGGGTCTTTTGACTCTCCATATAAACTTTAAAATCAGTTGTTTGATATTCACAAAATAACTCCCTTGCATCTTAATTGGGGTCGTGTTGATTTATAGATCAAGTTAGGAAGAACTGACATCTTGACAATATTGAGCCTTCTTATTCATAAACATGAAATATCTCTCCACCTATTTAGTTCTTTGATTTCTTTCATCAGAGTTTTACAATTTTCTTCATATAGAACTTCTACATAATGTTAGATTTATAGCCAAGTGTTTCATTTTGGGGGATACTTCTACAAATGGTATTGTGTTTTTAATTTAAAATTCTAATTGTTCATTGCTGATATATAAGAAAGTGATTGACTTTTGTATATTAACCTTGTATCCTACAATCTTGTTATAATTACTTATTAGTTCCAGGAGATTTTTTTAATTCTCTCAGATTTCCTACATAGATAATCATGTCATCTCAAAGACAGTTTTATTTCTTCTTTCCCAATGTGAATACCTTTTATTTCCTTTTCGTATTTTATTGCATTAGCTAGAACTTCTAGTATGATGTTGAAAAAGAGTGTTAAGAGGGGACATCCTTGCCTTGTCGCTGGTCTTAGCATGAAAATTTCTTAAGTTTCTCACCATTAAGTGTGATGTTAACCCTAGTTATTTTTTGTAGATGTTCTTTATGAAGTTGAAGATGTTCCCCCTTTTTCCTAGTTTGCTGAGGGCTTTGTCATGAATGGATGTTCGATTTTTTAAAAATGCTTTTTGTGTATGTGTTGACATGATCATGATATATTTTCTTCAGCCTGTTGATGTGATGGATTACATTAATTGAGGTTTGAATGTTGAATCAGCCTTGCTACCTAGAATAAATCCCACTTGCTTATAGTATATAATTTTTTCATACATTGTTGAATTTGATTTGCTAATATTTTTGTTGAGGATTTTTGCATCTATGTTCATAAGAGATGTTGTTCTTTAGTTTTCTTTTCTTATAATATCTCTCTGGTTTTGATATTATGTTAATGCTGGTCTCACAGAATGAATTAGGATGTATTCTAATTCTGTCTTCTGGAAGAAATGATACAGAATTGGTATAATTTGTTCCTTAAATGTTTAGTAGAATTCACCAGTAAAACCATCTGGGCCCAGTGCTTTCTGTTTTGGAGGGTTATTCATTATTGATTCCATTTCTTTACTAGAGTCTTATTCATATTGTTTGTTTATTCTTGTGTTAGTTTTGTCAGTTGGCAATTGTGTCTTTGAAGGAATTGGTCCATATCATCCACGTTTTCAAATTTGCAGGCATAGATTTGTTCATAATATTCTTTTATTATCCATTGAATGGCCTGTGGGATAGGTAGTGATGCTCCCTCTTTCATGTCTAGTATTAGTCATTTGCATCTTCCCTGTTTTTTCTTAGTTAGCTTGGCTATAGGCTTACTGATTTTATCTGTCTTTTCAAAGAACCAGCTTTTGGTTTTGTTGATTTTCTCCACTGATTTCCTGTTTTCAACTTCATTAATTTCTGCTATAATTTTTATTTTTTTCTACTTCCTTTGGATTTAACTTGCTCTTTGTCCATTTTCTAAAGTAGAAGCTTAGGAGATTGATTTTTACATCTTTCCTCTTTTCTAATATATGCATTCAATGCTATAAATTTTCCTCTAGGCACTGCTTTTACTGTTTTCCACAATTCTTTACCATTTTTGTTTGAGTTTGTATTTCGTTCAAAATAATTTGTAATTTCTCAAGATTTCTTTCTTTTTTTTGAGACAAGGTCTCACTCTGTTGCCCAGGCTGGAGTGCAGTGGCACAATCGTGGCTTACTGCAGCCTCGACTTCCTGGGCTCAAGTGATCCTCCTGCCTCAGCCTCTGGATATTTCTTCTTTGACCCATGTGTTATTTAGATTCTATTAGACTTTCTATGTAGATCATAATATCTGCAAATAATGAGTTTTACCTTTTTTGTTCTAATCCATACACCTATTTGTATGTATTAATTTGAAAATAGTGTGGTGGGATAAAAAAGTTAAAACTCAATATGTATTAGATAATTTAAAACTTTATTGAGTGAAAAAAGAAAATGGCACCTGAATTGTTTAAAAAAAATGTAGCATCAGGAAAATCAATGTCTGCACAAAACTGAGTTTTACAGACACAAATACTAAAATATCCACATTGATATCTATAAACCCATTTTCTTGGGGTTTCTTTCTTGACTACTGTGGTTTCTCTCTTGAGTGATAGAAGACCATTCTGAATCCTGAGACTTATAAACAACTTCTTATTTGTAGCCCCAACAAAGGGATTTATCTGTTCCTGGTCAAGCTCTGGACCCTGCAGCCACCACAAACCACTTGTATCGGAATCACTTTGTGTGCCGGCTAAAAATGGCAGATTCCTGGCCTCCCCCAGGATATGATGAATAAGAATTTATGCTTAGGCTTTGATAAAGAGAAAGAGAAAGAAAAGAGAGAAAGAAAGAAAGAGGGGAGAGAGCGAGAGAGAGAACGAATATCTCTGCTGGTATTACCTGTACATTCATAATTTTAACAAGATCCCCCAGTGGGCTGGGCGCGGTGGCTCACACCTATAATTCCAGCACTTTGGGAGGCTGATGCGGGCAGATCACTTGAGGACAGGAGTTCAAGACCAGCCTGGCCAACATAGCGAAACCCTGTCTGTACTAAAAATACAAAACAAAATAGCCACGTGTGGTGGTGTGTGCTTGTAGTTTCAGCGACTCTGGAGGCTAAGGCACAAGAATCGCTTGAACCTGGGAGGCACAGGTTGAAGTGAGGTGAGATTGCTCCACTATACTCCAGCCTCTAGCTTGGGAAACAGAGCAACACTCTATCTCAAAAAAAAAAAAAAAAAAAAAAAAAAAAAAATCCCCTTATGCTTACAACCCTGAAAATCATTATGGCAGGAGGAGGGGACAGAGAATCTGACTTCCTGAAAAAGGGGGTATCATCGACAAAAATCCAGCCCTGATTTCCTGGGCTAAGGAGACTAGAAGCCTGGAAGAAAAACATGACTTC
This sequence comes from Macaca fascicularis, assembly GCF_037993035.2. Lineage (NCBI taxonomy): Eukaryota > Metazoa > Chordata > Mammalia > Primates > Cercopithecidae > Macaca > Macaca fascicularis. The sequence continues at coordinate 149,627,555 of NC_088375.1, read as the reverse complement.
AATTCTATGTTCTTTCTTACAACTGCCTTGGCATTCTCTATGGTACATATATACATGTAAGGATAACTCTAAAATGACTGGCCCATAATTTATCTGCCTACCGAGATCAAGCCATTGTACTGGTTTGAGGACAGTTCAAAAAAGTCAGTCAGTGCTATTTCTTTTAGTAGACAGAAGAGCTATTCTCTCATGGACATCATTACTAAAAATTAAGCCTTGGAATTTATCAGGGACTCCTACCACAATAAGAGAGCCTGGAGAATCAGGAGAGAGATGTGAAGGCACCAAGTCACTGGCTGTGATTCTACAGAAGAAACATAATGACTTCAGAGCAAAGCAAAACTCCAGGCTGAACACTGGGTCAGTGGTTTCATGTTTCCATTGAAGTACCGTTAGTCTAAAAATCTCACAAGGTATAAAGAAAAAGATTTATCACATAATAAACATTATTTCAAAACTCACATAGAATTCTAGTAATTTCTAAAAATGATAGTATTATAAATATTAGAACTGTCCCCAAAACAGTCACTTAGATATTTAGATTTTTTTATTTTTTAAAGCCTCAGGTACTTCAGAAACAACTTACACCTGTTATAAAACCTCCCATTTCAACACCTGGAGTCATTATTATGACTGTCATTATGATTAAATAATAAAATCTCAGTAAAACAAAGTTAGAAATTTAAAAATCAGTGTTTTTTTTTAAAAGTTTGCTTTGAGATCTTTGCTGTATATAATTGAATTCACTTCTACTTGAATAAACAGTAAACACAATAAATATTCATGTGTTGAAAATCCATGCAGTTCTCAATTAGCAGTCTATAAGGCAGTCTATAAGGAGACTATTTCTATGTCTTTTTACAGCACACATTTCTCTTATTTTAAAATTTTAAGCATAATTATTTTCACGTATATGTGTGTGTATACATATTTGAGACAGAGTCTCACTCTGTCACCCAGGCTGGAGTGCAGTGGCATGATCATAGCTCACTGAAGTCGACTTCCTGGGCTCAAGCAATCCTCCTGCCTTAGCCTCCCAAGTAGCTGGGACTACAGGCATGCACCACCATGCCAGCTAGTTTTTTCTATTTTTTGTAGAGATGAGTCTCACTATGTTGCCTAGGCTGGTCTTGAACTCCTGGGCTCTAGCAATCCTCCTGCCTTGGCCTCTCAAAGTGCAGGGATTACAGGCATGAACCACTGTGCCCAGCCCTGAAATATTTGTAATGTGAGTTATAGAACCTTGCCCCATGAAACCACAGCCTCTCACCCCAAAACACTTTGCTGTGAGACATAATGTGCCTATGAAAGGTATAGTACATCACTAGTTTTAACAGGCTGCTCAAGTACTAATAAAATAATCACTACTTGATCAAAAATGCATTTGGTATATGCTTTAATTTCATGCATATATAAGATACTCTTTTTACTTTCTACTTTAACACTCAAGGAGGATAGAAAACTTGTAAATGAGTATTTAAAAACCTGATCCTCTTAAGAACTAAAAGCAGAATCAAATAACAGTTGCCTTTCATAACCAAATGCAGTCATATGCTGGATAACAATGTTTTGGTCAACGATGTACCGCATGTACAATGGTGGTCCCAGAAGATTATAAAGCCATATTTTTACTGTCCCTTTTCTATGTGTAGATACTTACCATTGTGTTACAATTGCCTACTGTATTCAATACAGTAACATGTTGTACAGATTTGTACCCTAGGACCAACAGGCTATACCAAATAGCCTAGTGTGTAGTAAGCTGTACCATCTAGTTTTATGGAAGTACCTGCTATGATGTTTAATGACAAAATCACCTAACAACACATTTCTCAGACTGTATCTCTATCCTAAGTGACACATGGCTGTATCACATTGTTAGCTGGCACATTCTCATTCTGGTGCACTCTTATTCTTCCTTTTAACAGAAGATTTTAAACTGCAATGATTACTGTATATATGGTAATGACCCCCAGTCTCTCAAGGATGGACTCCTGAGAGTGGTCCAAGCCAGGGTTACTGAGTTGTCCAAAGTCACAGTCAGACCAGGGATTGTTTTCCACTGATTATACAGTCCACACAGTCAGAATAGCGGGAAGCAAGAGTTTCAGAGCAAAAGAGAGGCACAGAGAATACATTCTAAAGCCATGGCAAAATAAACAAGAAATAATAATAATCCAATAGCTTTCCTCATTGAAGTTATTTTTAAAAACAAGCCCAGCATAAAACTGCAAAGACATTAAATATTGCTTTTTAAAAATATAAACAGTTATTGGTAAATTATAGATCTCAATTAGCTCAAAATAACAGTCTTCAAACATACTACATCTGATCTCAGAATATCCATATAGTCTTCCAACTCTGCTACACATTATGTTTTCCTCTAAAGTACAGATAAACCTGATAGCTACTTTTTACAACAGCAGAATAAAGATACTGGAGGGTCATCTTCTAATCTGTATTTTCCGGAGTTGGGTAGATCTTTGCACTCTGATATAAATGTACGAAGTTCAGTCTCTGGGAAACCATCTTGTTGGTAATGCTAAACAGAAGAATGTTAAAAGCTTTCATTAATAAGCCCCTTGAAAACAGCTTCATTCCAAATTCAAAATGGATCATTTGGCAAGGGAGGGGGTTTTCTACAGAGAGAGTATAGTTACTTCCGAGTACCTGCAAGGAGATGTAGCCTCTAGAGTCACTCAGGTTTGGTGGAGGTAAAGTGGGCCTGGGATTCTGCAGCTGCCTACCTGAGCTCTCTTTCTGGGTCCACTGAAACTCAAATGGGCACACTGAGTCTAAGTCTTAGTTGTCCTTCCAGGGAGAATTGAGTCAGCCCCATCCCAAGTCGGAGAACCTCTGTCACTACTCTGCCCTGTAGGCCTGTGACTTCTAGACCAGTGTGATGCAGGCATTTTCGAAGGAATATGGTTCAGGCCACAAGAAGCCCAGTGGATCTAAATTAACAAGGTTTTCTAGCAGGCTAAGAGATGGAAATCCCTGACCTCACCCAGAAGACCTCATCACAGTCTTGGACTCTCCTGAGCTGGCCCAGGTGTCTGGATAAAGGTCCGAATGCTGTAAGGGAACTTTCCAATCTGCACACCCTTTTGGAGTCAGTCTTCCAGGCAGACAAGTTTGTTTAAGGGCCTCATATTTATATCAGTTTGGGACCTAAAATTTCTAGGACATGCCATGATTAGAAAGGATCAAAAGTAACTTAGCTTGCCCATTTGGCAAGGGCCCTGAGCCCACAGAGAGAGGTTAGCATCTAAAATATGAGTTTCAGGCTTATGTCATCAAAGGTGAAAACTCATGTTACCCTTAGAGCTCTCAGATGTCACCCTCGAATAACACATAGTTCTCTGCATGCAGAGTTGGAGGCAGTGAACTTTTAGAGCACCATTTGGAAGGATCTGAAGTTACAACTACATTCTTTCCCAGTTGCCTTGGTGATCCGAAGGACACATCTGCTGAGCAGATGAGAGAGCAAGGAGGACATTTGGTCCCTGTAATCTTGTTCAGTAAGGATGAAGTCACAGCCCTGGCTTCATGAGCAAAGTATTCATCATTATCAGCTCCAAACCAAGGCATTCTCTTTATCCCTAGGGCCAATCACATGGCTTCATGTTTCTTTACCCCTCTCATACCCAGAAAGAAAAGTCCCCAAGTGGAAGTGTCTATGCCACAAATACACCTAACAATATAAGGTTATCGGAAATGTAAACATATGTGGATAATTATTCTGCCTTTCCATATTTCAATGGGCTCAAATTGATTTTTAAAAGATCTTACATGAATGACAATAGTTTTTCAGTTCAGGTATCTGACTGTATAAAGCTACATGCTAGTACTGGACCCATTAATCCTTTTGCTATTCTGGAGGCTGGACCCTGGGCTTGTGCCCTGCAGGGCCTTGCAAAGAGCAATGGGCATAGTTACAGTACAGTCCAAACAAAGGGGTCAATTTTTCTTTATGAAAATTGGATTTTTTGTGTTCCCCACAATATTTTGGCTTGCTGAAATGCCATATGTTTTATTCACTCAATATCTACTAACCCTTTTCATTCTTTATTTAGTTTTTCACTCTTTACCCCCCAGACTTCTAACGACCCTTATAATTCTAATAAAAGGTTAGAAAGCTTGTATGAGAAAGCATAACTACTTAGAGACTAAGACTTTCAACATTCAATTTTTCCTCTATTTCTGTTTATCAGTCTCTAAAAATAAGGTCTTTTTTTGCTATCCTGAAGAAAGTAACATTCCATCAACTTTTCTTCTGCCATTAGGTACTGAATTTTACTGCTACTCCAAAAGTTATAGGACAATGCTACTACTTAAGGCTCTTGATAAACGTACCTTAATTGTTTCATATGTATCAGTGATCAGTGCAATGAAAAGACTTAAAATCATATATATGAAGAGGCTGATGAATGAATAGAGGTAAATTCTACTAAACAGCCAGACCAAGTAACTTTTTTGCTGCATTTTTGCAAACGTGGCAAACATATCGTCTCCATTTATCAGAGAGAAAAGGCACTCAGAGACCATGTTCAGAGAACGAAACTGGAAAAAGAAAAGAGAAAAGTTCACTTTATTCCATGTTCCTTCCCATTGGAGACCTTTGTTCATGACATCATATTAAAGATAATGGGACCAGATAACCCAAGTTACCATTTTCAAACAAATAACCTGAGGTAACCACACACATTTGCTTTGTGATGCATATAACATATATAAGCCTACTATTTTTTTCCTGGGACAAGCAGCTTTCTCTTGGAGTAGCCTGAATCAAATGCAGGAGCTGGGCTGCACCCTCAGTGCTCTTCTGAATCAAGCCTTGCATCTGCCCTTTACCTTAAAGAGACCTTGAAATGCCTGTGCAGAGATACCCAGGTCCCAACCATGCATGCTCATACATTTCATTTTAAAGTTTATTTCATTTAAGGGCATAATATTCCAAACTATAGCTGTGGTAACAAAATTTTCAAATATTTCTACAAGTTTCCCCCTATGCTACTTTTTAAATAAAGTCACATTTTGAGAAGGCATATCTGAATAGACTGCTCTTGGATATATCGATGAATCAAACTGACTAAATTTGACTTCACTGGTGGTAAACGGAACTTAATTACCTGATATATTGCAAGAAAGAATTTGAGACAGTTGAGTACATCAAATATTCTCTCAAGCTGGTCACACCCTATCACTTTATAAATATGGCACTAGATATACTACCTTCAACATTTTAAGCTGAATCACAAAATAAAAGGAGTTCATTGAAAAAGGATAACAAGCCACTGGCACTATGCTAACGGCTTAACAGTAATAGGAAAAAAGTTGTTTATCAGTACCTTGTCATGGTAAGGCCCCAGCACGATCCATCCACAGAAGCAGTAGCCTAAGTAAATCATAGCTGCACAGCAGCAGAACCTGATGACATTGGGCAGTGCTGCCTGAAGGGTCAAAATGAGGAGCTGGGAAAGTAAGAGAGGCCATTAGAATCGCTTTGTCCTTTAGCCAAAGCAGTGCAATAACTTTGAGAGAAGTACCAACAGCATGGAGATCCGTGGAATTCCTTACATTGTACTTTGCAAAGAAACCGAGGTATCGGATGACTCCAAGCCACACAAGCATGGTAGAAGTCCCAAGAAGTATGCTACAGACATCATAACTAGTTAGACTCTAAGACAAAGTGGAAAAATGTAATCAGATTATAAAGCAGAAATTCATTTGGCAATAAATATTGAGGTAACTATGAGTCAGGCACTGTTCTAGGTGCTAAGGATAAAGCAGTGAACAAACAAAATTCTCTGCTGTCATAAAGCTTACATTCTAGTGGAGGGAAGAGAGAGACAATAGAAATAAGTTAATAGAAACTTTGGGACATTTGCTGCTGATAATTGCTGAAGAGAAAATTCAGAGGAGGGGATAAGGAATGGGTATGGGTTTGTCATTTTAAATACAGTGACCAGAGAAGGTCTCACTAAAAAGGAGGCATTTGAGCAAAGATCTGAAGGGAGGGAGGGAGCAAATCAGGGGAAAATCTAGGGGAGAAGACTTCCAGGCACAGAGACTGGCAAGTGCAAAGGCCCTGAGACAGGAGGGTGCTTGGCAAGATAGTGCATCTGGCTGGAGTGAGCAATAGAAAAAGTATACAGTTACAGAGATAAGGTGGCACTCACCAAGTTTGTCTTTTCCTCTAACTCAACTGGGGAGATTTGAGAACCACAAACAGAGGTGACATGATCAGATGTTGGCTGCTGTGGTTGAGAGCAGGTTGTTGGAGGAGTGAGGAAACTATTGCAATAATATAAATGAGAGATGGTAGCTTCGACCAGGCTGGTAATAGTGGAATTGATGAGGTGATTTTTTTTTTTTTGACACAGGGGTCTCACTGTGTCACCCAGGCTGGAGTGCAGTGTCACAACCATGGCTCAATGCAGCCTTGACTTCCCGGGCTCAAGAAAGCCTCCCACCTCAGCCTCCCAAGTAGCTTGGATTACAGACACATGCCACCTTGACAGCTAATGTTTTTTATTTTTCATAGAGATGGGGTCTCACTGTGTTTCCCAGGCTGGTCTGGAACTCCTGTGCTCAAGCCATTCTCCCGCCTCAGCCTCTCAAAAGTGCTGGAATTATATGAGCCACAGTGCCTGGCCAATGAAGGTAGAACAATAGGATTTCCTCTTGGATTAGATATGGCAAAGAGGAGATTAGTGAAAGAGAGGAGTCTGTGATGAGTCCATGATTTTTGGCTTGAGTAACTGATGAGAGTTACCATTAACTGAAATTAGAAAGGCTATGGGAGAAGCAGGTTTTGACTGCGGAGGTGAGGGCTTTAGATGTTCTGTTTTAGGTGTGTTAAATTTGAAAGGAAAAGCAGACATCCAAGTGGAGATATAGACTAGATGGTGGATATGCAAATCTGGAGTTCAGGGAAGAATTCTAAGAGGGGGTATAGATTTGGGAATCATTGGCAGATAGATACTAAGCTATGGGACATGATGAGATTACCAAGACAGTGGTAGAAAGAGAAGATGTCCAAGCACTATGCCTTGAAGCATTATCACCTTAATAGGTTGGTGAGATGAGAGGGAACCAGCAAAGGCAAGTCAGAAGACCAGCCAGTGACTCAGGAGGAAAACCAGGTGATAGTCCAGTGAAAGCATGTGCTCGGCAGTGTTCGAAGCTGCTGCTAGGTCAGGATGAGGGTACATAGTTGGTTATTGGACTTATCAGCATGAGAGGATGCTGAAAAGAACACTTTCCTTGGAGTGGCAGGGCAGCCTGATTGGAACAGACATAGAAAGAATGAGATTTTGGGGGCTGTGAGGTGGGAGGATTGCTTGAGCCCAGGAGTTTGAGGCTGCAGTGAGCTATAATCGCGCCGCTGCACTCTAGCCTGCGCAATAGAGTGAAACCCTATCTCTTTAAAAAAACGGGTGGGGGAGGGGAGAAGCAGAATTAGAAACAAGATTAACTACTTTTTTTTTTTTAGCTATTTTGCCAAATAAATGAGTGTAGTAAGTTAGGGGGAGGAATTAGGGTTGAGATATTATCTCTTAAGAAAAGGGGCAAAAACATGCTAATGGGAATGACCTCATAGAGAGAGGGAAACTGATGATCCCCAAGAGAAGGAAAACTAGCTGGAGCTGTGCCCGTGAATAAACAAGTGGTGATGGCCTCTAGTAGGCAGGTGGGAGGGGCTGGCCCTGAATAGTGGCCTAAATAATATATCCACAGAAAAAAAGCACAGGATATGGGCACTGATGGCAGGAGGCAGATAAATTAGGTGGGGGTTTGTGGAAATTCTGTTTTTTTCTATTATTTTTGTGAAATAGGAAGTAAGGTCAGCGGCTTAGAATGAGGATAGAACAAGGGTATTCGAGGTTTCAGAAGAGAAGAAAACATGATATGATCATCTGTGAGGCAGAGACAGTGAATAGTCTAGAAAAATATAGAAAGATATTTTGTTGGACACCATTCAGGGTTCACTGAAATTAATGATAATTTAGGTTGGTAAAAAATAAAGATTTGCTGCACATCTCTCCCCTTACTCCTCTTTTTTGTTGTTTTGGTTTTTTCTTTATTTGTCCCTAAAGTTAAACATCTATTCCAATAATGCATACTATAGCCACATATAGTGGCAGCTGCTAAGTGTCGACCTAAACCCATTCTCCCCTTCCTAGGCACATGCCTGAGGGGCTGTGTTCCCTGGCTCCCTCTGCAGTTAGGATTGACTAAATTCTATCCAGTGGGATATGTACAGAAATAAAGTTGGCCACTCTTGAGCCAAGCCATCGCTTTATGGGAGAGCTTCCACCATACCGTGTTTTTGCTTCTCATAAGCTGCAACCTGTTTGAGGCAACACAGCAGTAATCATGCAGTCAGGGCAAGTCCTTAAGGGGTGGCAGAGAAACAAAATGGGAGGAGCGTGGGCGCCTGAATGACTGTGAGACGTTGAGCTACTCACCAATCTGTAAAACCCATCCTGACTATTACATAAGAGAGAAATAAGCTCCTATCTTCTCTGAGCCATTGCATTTGGGGTCTCTGCCCGGGTTTATAACCAACTCCCCAGGTGACTCAATCAGTTGCATCAAGACTAGGGAAACATAAGTTTGAGCAAGATGAGTTTGAACACTATTAGTTTTTTAATTTGACTTTTATTTTGTGGGACAGTTGATTTTTAGGCTAAGTTAGTCTTAAAATGGATAAGCTTGTAGCACATCAATGGGAAAGTAAGAAAATGGGAGCATTCTCACCTTGAATGGACGGAGGAAACAAACGCAAGCATGTACACCATAGTGCCTTGACCTCACTTTCCCCTACAGCCCCACTCATTTTTGTTAAAGATTCGAGCATTTCTTGTAAGATTTTTTTTTTTTTTTAAACTCTTACCTTAGTTACGTTGGTTGTGTATGAATTTTGGTGTGTGTAAGAATTCACAGGCCCCGCCGAAGAGTCTGAACTCAGTAGGTCTAACATGGTACATTTTTACCAGCCACCCATTGATTCTGATGCAATGGTTTGTGGATCACACTTTGAAAAACTCTGCCTAAGAGACCTTCTGACTAGATTTAAGAAAATTACCATTATCAATTTCAAGTCTACTTGATACACAGTTTGGAAAAAACAATTCATTCTGAAAATTCTCATATTTTGGAAAAATATATTACCATTAATGCAAATCTGACACTAACAATAGCATGATTAGGAAAAAAAATTACCTTAGCTTGGATTTCCATTTTTAGAATTGATCCAATGATTGTTAATATGTCACTAATAATAATCATAATGTACCATCCATTGACAAATTCCATTTGATCAGAAACAGAAACTTCCTTCTTATAATGGAGGAGGAAAAAATTGACAAACTCCTTTAGGGAAAAGAGGGGAGGCACAGTGAATGTCTCTGTCAGTGAAAATGTCAGTAGCATTCCTAGAAAGCAACATTCCCTACCTGCTGAAGCTGAAGTCCTCTAATCACAGATCTAAGGCAGAGGATTAACGAAACCAAGCAAGTCAGAATAACAAAGGCATCAAAGATCATCATGTAATGAGTGTTCTTCTGCACTGAAAGCAAAGAGGATTACATAATGCTTATGTGGTGGGACATTAATAAGGTGACATCTTCTTTTTAGAATCATTTAAATAATTCAAGCATTCTTTCTGGTAAGACAACAAAGAAGCCCTGATAAATGTTCTTCCAATTAGTATTTAAAGAAGGGTAAAAGTCCTTCTTTTAAAAAATTACCACAACTGGGGCCGGGCGCGGTGGCTCACGCCTGTAATCCTAGCACTTTGGGAGGCCGAGGTGGGAGGATCACAAGGTCAGGAGATCAAGACCATCCTGGCTAACAAAGTGAAACCCCGTCTCTACTAACAATACAAAAAAATTAGTCGGGCGTGGTGGCAGGCGCCTGTAGTCCCAGCTACTTGAGAGGCTGAGGCAGGAGAATGGCGTGAACCCGGGAGGCAGAGCTTGCAATGAGCCAAGAACGTGCCACTGCACTCCAGTCTGGGCGACAGAGTAAGACTCTGTCTCAAAAAAAAAAAAAATCACCACACAATTAAAGATCATTCCAGGATCTTTAATTATAAGCCTGTGGTCTTTTGTTCTTGATACAATTACTTCCCTGCATTTTTTTTTTTTTTCCTGAGATCGGGTTTCACTCTGTTGCCCAGGCTGGAATGCAGTAGCACAATCAAGCTCACTGCAGCCTCAGCCTCCCAGGTGAGGGCAATCCTCCCACCTCAGCCTCCCTCATAGCTGGAACTATAGGTATGTGCCACCATACTGGGCTAATTTTTAAGTTTTTTTGTAGAGACAAGGTTTCACTTTGTTGCCATGGCTGGTCATGAACTCCTGGTCTCAAGTGATCCTCTTACCTCAGCCACCCAAGTGCTGAGATTACAGACATGAGCCACCATGCCCAGGCGCACCTCCCTGCATATTCTATTCTATTCATACTTATCTAGGTATAAAACATTTATTATGCATTCACTATGTGCCAGACATTTTTCTAGATGTTAGGATACAGTGGTGAACAAGATAGACAAGGTCCTTGATCTTCTGGAACTTCTATTCTACTACAAAGAAGTAAACAAATACATAATGAAATACTTTCAAATAGACGTAAGTAATAGAAAGAAGATAAATCACAATAGCTTACATGTATTGAGCACATTTCTTGCCAAACATAGCTCTAAACACTTTATATGTGTTAACCTGTTTGATCTTCACAGCAACTCCAATGAGATAAGCATGATTATCCCCACTTTGCAGGTGAGAAACCTGAAGCACAGAGAGGTCACATGATTTCCCCACAGTTGCAGGGCTAGTCAGTGGAAGAGTTGGGGGAAAATCTGTGCAGTTTGTTTCCAGTGTCCATCACTTTATGTCAGTGGTTCTTAGCATTTTTTGGGAGCTTGTTAGAGATGCACATTCTCAGGTCCTACTCCAGACCCACTGAATCAGAAACTGGGTTTCTGCAAGCCCTCCAGGTGATGCTAAAGTTTGAGAATTACTGCTCTATATGAGGGAGGTTAGTGTGGGGCAATGTGGAAGCAGAGAGGTTGATTTATATTGCGTAGTAAAGGAAGGCCTCACTGAGGGAGCAGGGGGTTTTAGCTGAAACCTGAGTGGTAAGAAAGAGCCACCCTTATAGAGATTTTGGAGAATCGAAAGTGTGAAGTCCTGGCCAGCATGCGTGGAGCCAATGGAGAGAGGTGGGTAGAGGTGTCAGCCATTGTACACACTCTGCCACAGAGCTTGTCTCTATTTAACAAGTTAGACTGCTCTCTGCTGACAACAAAAGAAAGTACTTAAGACTAGTTCTGTGATGAAGCATCCCATTAGTATCTGCCAAGGAGCATAATTACTACATAAATGTCTAAATTGATTTTAGAGAAACTTAAAAATTAAGAAACAAACATTTGAGAGAATGCCTAGGTACCAGACACTTGTGTATGCTCTCATTTTCCTTATTCTGGTGTTTGTAGAGAAGCGTTACGAAGTATACAGATGACAAAACAGGCTTGTGTTTCAAATGTGACTCAAGAGCCTCATATATTTGAAGTCACCTATTAGTGAAAAAAATACTATGATGGCAACATTTCATTTTATGTACTGTATCTCATTATTACGTCTGAACTTGGCAAATCAATTAGTAAGAAACTTTAGAACTGTGATTATCCAAGTATAGCCTGAATAAGGCCCATTTATACATTTCTAGACCCCAGACCTACTGGCTTGCATACAGCTGGGGAAACTGCATCATAGCAGGTACCCAGGATGATTCTTCTGCTGATTAGAATCTGAGAACTCCTCATCTAGTGACCATTAAGTCCAGTACAATGTACCATTGTGTTACTTATGAGGGACTAGAAAATTAGATAAATTCTTTTCAGGCAATTTCTCCAGTTCAGCTCCAAAATTCTTGACAGTATTTGGTCTATACCTGAATTCTTGTCCATATTTCTAAGAATAGATCCTTTCCTCTTTTAGTATACTTTTTTTTTTTTTTTTTGAGATGGAGTCTTGCTCTGTCACCCAGGCTGGAGTGCAGTGGCCGGATCTCAGCTCACTGCAAGCTCTGCCTCCCGGGTTCAGGCCATTCTCCTGCCTCAGCCTCCCGAGTAGCTGGGACTACAGGCGCCAGCCACCTCGCCTGGCTACTTTTTTTGTATTTTTTCTTTTTAGTAGAGACGGGGTTTCACCATGTTAGCCAGGATGTTCTTGATCTCCCGACCTCATGATCCGCCCGTCTCGGCCTCCCAAAGTGCTGGGATTACAGGCTTGAGCCACCGTGCCTGGCCTAGTATACTTTTAAATGGACTGAAGACAATCGTAATATGTGGGATGCTTCAGGGTCACATCCTACCTGACTTGCCCCTGGCTTCTGAGCCTTAGTTTCTTCATCTGTAAAAATAAGGATTCTGCCTATCTTAAGGGCATTTTAAAATATTAAAATGAAGAAAATTAAGGTGTAAGTAGGTATACAGCATGCACTCAGTAAGTGTTGGTCTGGGAAGGTGTATGTAGGGTTTTGGTGGCATGGGACTGTGAGTACATTCTTGGTCAGGAGTGGGCAAGTGAGGGCACAAGGAGAGGAAGGCCATTTCAGTTATTAATGACTCACATATTGCCTGAAACATCAGTAGAGGTTTAGGGACTTGAAAATGGTCTAATCTTCTATTTGCTGTTCTACATATCCAGAGGGTGGTGTTTTAATAACCATTTTCCATTATTTAATAACCATTCTGAAAACTAGTAATGCTCATCACTTACTTGATCCAGATACATGCCAGTCTTTACATTCTCTGATGGAAATGTCATTATCTAAACTTATTTTAATTCTTCCACTATGGGCCTTGTTGTCAAATGTTATCTGTGAAGACAGGAAAACAGTCAAAAACATACTTAAAGTTTTTGAAACCAAGAAACATCTACACGTTATTTAGGAAACAATTCTTTCAAGGGGACAGGAGACCCAGATTCTCATCTCCAATCTGTTGCTAACTCCGTTCAACCATGGGAAGTTCCTTTCATTTCTCTGTGAAATGAGAAGGATGAACTAGATCTTCTACAGAGACTCTGTAGTCTCTAAAACGTTATATGTCTAGGACAGCATTTCCACTCCAAAGAACTTATATAACAAGGGCACTTCCTCTTGCTCTCCACTCTAAGTACCTCTAGATACCTTCTTCATATGAGCAAGAGCTGGTACAACTGTGCTTTCTCCCAAATTCCAGCAGGACCTCAGCTGGGGGTAGATTTTCAGTGCTGCTATAATTTTTTCTAATACAAGGGCTCATTATTTCGCTTTGAGACATTTCAAGTGGAGCTTTTTTGATTTTTATTCTGGGTCTAGATTTCTTAGTCACGTTGGCACCACACGTATTATAAACGGTTTGGTGACAGGGAGTCAGCAGTCACATCTTGCTTCAAGAATAACCACTTCAGGACACCAGGGGCCAAGGAGGACAAAGCTAGGCCAGAACACCTTCCATAGTTCTACTGTCCTCCTTATGCAAGGACAGGGAAGGCAAGGCAAGAAAATCATTCCGTTTCATTTCTGCCTCTTCTCTTTCTCTCAAGTCCTGAAGAAAAAAAGTTCTTTGAAAACTCTGTCATTTAAATAAATTGTACTGAAGCTTCTCCATATGGGGTAATCAGAAACACTTCAAATACAAGATTTCAAATGACTTTTAAAAGTTCAATCACTGTATTTCTCCTCACGAGGGATTGTAAACTTCTTTCTTTGACAAGCAACTGAGGGCATAGTCAGTGTCTGCCCATATCCCTAATGGCTGCAAGACCCAGCCTATGGCCTCATGCAAGGAGGACGCTCAGTGTTATTTGATTGAGTCAGAAATCCTTGCCACGGAGAAGCCATGCTTTTCCTACACAAAGGGCCTCTGGCTTGTACAAATAATAGGTGCTCACTAAATATCTATTGAGTAAAAAACTGGGGCTTAATGTCAATCACATCTCAGTAAGCTGAATCCCAAACAAAGAAGAAAAATAATGGATGGGATTAGAAAAGATTAGATAGCACAGAAGGAAAAATAGTGAGTTTGAAAATACAGCAACAGAAACTATCAAAAATGAAACACACTGAAAAAAACTGAAACATAAAACAAACAGATCGTTAGTGAGCTATAGGACAACTCCAAGTAATCATATACAGATGTATTTGTCTCTGAATCTCTGAAAAGGTGGGGGCGAGTGACAAAAATATTTCAAGAAATAATGCTGAATATAAAATATAATGACAACTATAAACCTACAGATCCAAGATGCTCAGTGAAACCTAAACACAGGAAACATTAAGAAAACAACACCAAAGCATTTCACAATCAAATTGTTTAAAATCAGAGATAAAGGAAAAATTTAAAAGCCAACAGATGGGAAAAAATATCCCATAGAGAAGAACAAGGATAAAGATGACAGCAGATTTCTCATCAGAAACAATGCAAGCTAGAAGAACAACATCTTTAAAGTGCTGAAGAAAAAAACAGTCAACCTAGATAGAATTCTATAGCCAGGGGCACTACCTTTAGCAAAGGAAGGCTTGGAATAGAATAATGATTACCAGAGGCTAGAAAGGGCACTGGGGAGGCGTGAGGGATAAATAAGGGTTAGTTAATGGGTACAAAGACACAGTGAGGGCCAGGCGTGGTGGCTTATGCCTGTAATTCCAGCACTTTGGGAGGCCGAGGCAGGTGGATCACGAGGTCAAGAGATCGAGACCATCCTGGCCAACATGGTGAAACCCCGTCCCTACTAAAAATACAAAAACTAGCTGGGTGTGGTGGTGCATGCCTGTAGTCTCAGGTATTTGGGAGGCTGAGGCAGGAGAATCGCTTGAACCTGGGAGGCAGAGGTTACAGTGAGCCGAGATCACGCCACTGCACTCCAGCCTGGCAACAGAGTGAGAATCCATCTCAAAAAAAAAAAAAAAAAAAGATACAGTGAGATAGAAGAAATAAGATCTAGTGTTTAGTAGCACAATATGGCAACTATAGTTAATAATTTATTTTATATTTCAATATAAATAAAGGAGTAGATTTGGAATATTCCCAACATAAAGAAGTGATAAATATTTGAGGTGGTGAATGTTGTCCCAATTACCCTTATTTCATCATTACACACTGAATGCTTGCATCAAAATATCACCTGTACCCCATAAATACGTATTCGTAAAAGTTTTATTTAAAAGATGCTAATAAGAACTTTAAAAAGGAAGGCAAAATACTTTTTTAAACATACAAAAGCTGAAAGTGCAGACCTGCACTGTAAGAAATGTTACAGGAAGCCCTTCAGGCAGAAGGAAGATAATACCAGATGCAAACTGGGAGCTACACAGAATGAAGCACACTGGAAATGGTAGCTACATGGACAAATATAAAGATGTTTTTATTATAATTTAAATCACTTTTTAATTGACTGTTTAAAGAAAAAATAATAACATATATTGTGGGTTTATAACACATGTAGAAATACATTATATGGCCACAATAGCACAAGGGCCAAGATGGGAGAAATGGAAGTCCATTGTCATAAGGTTCTTACACTGTATGCAGTGGTATAACTTGAAGGTAGACTGTAATAAGTTAAAGGTGTATACTACAAACCCCAAACATGGAAACATCCATGGTGAGGAAACTAAGTAACAAGAACCCTTGGCAGTAACCTTTAGCTGACAGCCAGCCATAGACTGCTGAGAGCCAACCACACAGAACCTAAAAACACCTATTCCTTTTGTGTTTGAAAATCTATACGAGGCACTGTTCATGGTACTGGAAATAATACAGTGAAAACAAGGTGTCTGCTCTCCCAGAACTTATACAGAGGTGCAGGAGACATAATTAACAAGTAAACTTATTATTATAGCAAAATAGAGCTAGATGTATCAATGTTTCCCTTATGCACATTCAAGTGAAAACATCCTATATTTTTTTATCACAGCATAATCCAAGGATATGAAACATAATCAGATAAAACAATTTTTCTCCAGATTGGAACCAAATTCAGCCTGGCCCACACTTACAGTCAGAGTAAAGTCATAACAGTCAGGGAGTTCTTGATGACGAACTGTCTGCAGATTAATGGCTTTCAGTTTAAACTGAAGCTCCACTGTTAGGAGTCTAGAAAACAGAGGCAATTTTAGTTCTGTGGCAATATATACATACAAACATAAGTTACACTCCTATCTGCTCCCCTCACCTGTGGAAGTCCAGTGTTAAGTTCAGTTTATTTTCTGCTGGTGTCCCAGTGTGGAAACGTTCATCTGGCTCTACAAAGAAACACTCTGCCATAGAAAGGAACAAAAACATGATACAGTACTTAAAATAATAAATAAGACTGCATTTCGAAAGGCTTACATTTAAGACCAGTTATTCAGATTCTATTATTTTTCTGAATTAAAATTTTAAAAGCTAAATAAACATTGATAACACATGACTCATTTGTTTTTAAGACCTACATGGCTACAACATTTCTGGAGTGGATGGAGGCTAGACAAAGATCTGAACTCTATATTGTTAATGTTATATAAATGCTGTCTTCATTTTTAAGCCTAAACTTTGAGTCCCTCCCCATTTTTGTTTCCTAAGCATAGAATTTGAAGCACTTGCAGTAATTACAGTAATATTTTCTAAGCAGTTTGAAGGATCTATTTTTAAAACATTATGTGCTAACAAGGTTCCTTTAATACACACCCCCCCCACACACACCAAAAAGGGAAGACAGCATTTTAGAAAGTTTTCACTAGTCGGTACTATTATCAGTATTACCTCTCGAAAAAAAGAATCCTAGTGGCTGTTGTTAAAAGTATTTGAATACTTATTTTTTAACTCAATGACCTAAGCTAATATTTTAGGTATAATTGCAAATAGAACTTTGCTAAGAAGAATAAGCCATGCTATTCCATGTTCTGATTCTCATTCCTCCCCTTCAATCTGCCCCAAAAGATGCATGATAGTGAAGCGGTATTGGGGCAAGAGTTATACATCAAGAGTTTGCAAGCATAATGTTTTACAAGCATAATATCTATCTATTAATACTTCACTGGCATGTCCTGCACAAGAGATGGTGTAATACGGTAGCTAAGAGCACAAACAGCCTGGGCCAAATTTCAGCACTGCCTCTTCTAGCTCGATCTTGGGTAGACCATTTAACTCTCTGAGCCATACTTTAGCCTTCTATAAAAGGGGATAATAATAATCCTTGACTTGCTGGGTTTTCTTGAGGATTCTTGAGTTACAGTAAAGGGCTCAGAACAGTACATGACACATAATAACTCCTATATCATTCTTACTATGTCCTAATAGCACAGACCAAATCAATGTTTTCAAAGATGAAATTACTAATTTTAAATATAAATTGAGGCATTAAAAATTGAAGTTCTACGTTATAGAAGAACATCACCAGTTTCAATTTCTGGATCGATGTCAAAGGTATCATTTCCAGGGTAGATGTGTCCTCGCTTGTAGAAGTGCTGACAGATTGCCATAGCAGACTGCTCGATACCTTTGTTCTCATAAGCATGATTCCCAACGGAGACATTGTATAGCTGCAAGTACTTCAACCAAAACGAG
Source organism: Macaca fascicularis (assembly GCF_037993035.2). Classification (NCBI taxonomy): domain Eukaryota; kingdom Metazoa; phylum Chordata; class Mammalia; order Primates; family Cercopithecidae; genus Macaca; species Macaca fascicularis. The sequence goes on along the minus strand of NC_088375.1, from coordinate 149,609,947 downwards.
AAACAGAAAATGGGAATGCCAGCCAGGGCAGAAGTGAAGCCATAACTCCTCTCCCTCCCCACCTCTGATACTGGCAGGTTCCCACCTCCCCCTTGAGATAGAGACATTCACCTTGACAAACAGGGTAAGTGACTTGCTGCTGTGCACTAGGAAGGCAAAGGGCTATCACAAATTAGAGTTAGTCTAGATTCAAGCCTCATTTCTGTGACAAACTTTCTGACCTTCTAGTTCCTTATCTGCAAAATTAAAGTCTGAAGCCACTTAATCTTTGCGTTTCTTTCCTCCCTTAAAGAATTATGTTTAGGAACTGACTCTGACATTCAATGTAAATACATATTTTATTTATCTTTAAATTATATCCTGTAAGGTCACAGTTCTACTTTAACACTGTAGTATAAGAAGTGGGGTACAATTATTATAGGCTAGCCAGCAGAACTTTTTTTTAAGAAAGTATTGGTTTAACCTTTATCTTTGCAAGATTATAATTTAATCACCTTTATAGCAATATTGCCTATCCTAGCAGGTCCTCTACATTTAAAAAAAATTACTTTTACAAGTAAGAATCTTATGGTGCCTTGGAATAACTGTCATCTTAAATTCTTAATGGATATCTGCAGACATGTTTCCAAAACGAAGTGTTTTTGGAGCAATATGGTACAATTGGTCATTCTGTCATTCTTGAAATTAACAACTTTGTGTGATCGACACATCGAAAATAATTCTGCTAAAAGATATGTGTGAAGCATACTATAACAAATGAAGACAATAATTTCTAATATGGGATAGATTTTGAGTTGGACCTTGTCAAGGTCACTAATGAGCAGCATATTACCAAATCTGATGCCTAGTTCTCAGTCCTCCTATAACTTAATATCTCCATAGTATCTGATGCAGTTGAATGCTCCTCCTACATGGAATACTTTCTTTACTTGACTTCTGGGACACTGATTGTTTGTTCTTGGTCTCCGTTGCTGAATCCTCCCACTGCTGACCTCTATATTTTGGCGTATCTTTGGATTCAGGCCATGACCTCTATCCACATTCTCTCCACAACTGACTTCAATCAGTCCCATGTTTCAAATACCACTTCTATGCTGACAGCTTCCAAATTTGCATCTCCAGCTCTGACTTTTCCACTGAATACCACACATGGATGGCAATCTGCCTACACGATGCCTATGATGTCTAAGAGGAATCTCTAGTAAATGTGCACACAGAAACACCTCCTTCTTCCACAGTAATTCCCTTCTCAATAAATTATTCTGTAAGTCAGTCAGTTGTTCAGGCCAAAACTTAGGAAAGATCCTTTTGTCAATTCCTCTTATACTGTACTTCCAGTCCATCTGAAAGTCATACATGACTTTCAAATTATCTCCGCACAAGAATCACTTAAAAATCTGAGCCTCCTCACCACAAATAGGACTATCTCTCATCACCTTCACTGATACGGCCTTAGTCCAAACCACCATCCTCTCTCCCCTGGACAAATTAAGCCTCTGCCTCTCCAATCTTCCCTCTCACCTTAGTCTAGTCTCCATCTAGAACTCATAGGATTGCTATAAGGAATGAATGAATTCATGCATGTACAGCCCTTAGAACAGTGATATCCAAAATACACCTGCTCAAGACTCTTGTTTTTGCTATTCTTCCTATCTGAAAGGTTCTTCCTTGAGATAGACACAGGCTGCACGCCCTCTCTTTAGTCTGCTGTCTGTTTACATGTCACCTTGTCGAAGAGACCTTCTCCAACCACCTCCAGCTATTCACTTTGCTGGCTTTATTTTATATTTCACAATACTTATTACAAACTGACAGAAGATGCTCTTACATAGTTATTTATTGCCTGGCTCTTCCAATGAGAATATTACCTCCTTGACTTTATTTGTTCACTGCAGTACCCCTGCACACAAAAAAAGTGCCTGATACATAATAGATACTATTTTTTGTTTGTTTTTGTTTTTGAGAGGGAGTCTCACTCTGTCACCGAGGCTGGAGTGCAGTGGCATAATCTCAGCTCACTGCAATCTCTGCCTCCCAGGTTCGACCGATTCTCCTGCCTCAACCTCCTGAGTAGCTGGGGTTACAGGTGCGTGCTACCACGCCCGGCTAATTTTTTTGTACTTTTTAGTAGAGACAGGGTTTTACCGTGTTAGTCAGGATGGTCTCGATTTCCTGGCCTCGTGATCTACCCACCTCGACCTCCCAAAGTGCTGGGATTACAGACGTGAGCCACTGTGCCCAGCCAATAGATACTATCTAATAAATATTTGAGTGAATACATGTTAGATTTTGCTTATGTATGTTATCATTGTCTCTCCCCTGTCAAAAGCCCTTCCATGGCTTCCTGTCTCTCAGAATAAAATTCAGAGCTCCTTTACATGTCCTGAGAGACCTGGCCCCCAGCTCCTCTGGCCCTAACTCTGCCCCCTCATACTTGCCTCCCTTGCATTTTCTCAAACATACCAAACGCTTTCCAGCTTCAGGGCCTTTGCTGTTGCCACACGTTCAGCTTGAAATATTCTCCCCAAGATTTCAAGTCTTCAGAAAGGCCTTTTCTGACCACTCTGAGACTACTGTTATTGCCTTATGCTGGTTTATTTTTCTTCATAGCACTCATCATTACCCTAAACCAAAAGATTTTAGTTAAACTTGTTTAAAATCTATCTCCCCCATTAGAATGCAAGTTCCACAGGACAGGGAATTTATCAATCCACTGCTCTAACACCAGCCCTGCAGGCACACAGTAGGTGCTCAAATATTTGTCAAGTGAATGGTGAGGTGAAAAATTACAATAATGCGATGGAGCTCTTCATTACTAGAGCTAATCTGTGCACAGTGAGTTGGTAAACAGGATAAGATAGATGATTATGGCACCAAGCTTTCTGTTAGCATTAGGATTGGGAAAGTGAGCCAGAATCTACAGTAATAGAAGCAAGCTTCCTAAGCTAGTAAACAACATCACGTTTGGCATATGGGGTAAAGTAGAATAATGCTAGAGATACTCAGTTTTGAGATTTTTGTTTTCCATTTAAGGTACCCAGTAGACCAGTGTGCCTAGAACATATGATGTGTAATGGGAGGTAAATCGGGAAAGGCAAGCAGGGGTCACGAAGCGCAGTCATAGCTGCGATGGGGCCCTACAACGCTCCCAGAGTCCAGGTGTAATTGTGGGGCAGTCCCCACAGGAATCCCCTAAATGGCTGAAACTCCTGACCACAGAATCTTATGTCTTAAACCTTTCAAGGTCTTGAACTGTGAAAGGTCTGAGGCCCATGGCTGCAGGTACCTGTTAACATTATACCTATATACACCACAGTTACATTATATAATATATACATTAACTACATATGCTATAGCCAGACTTCCTTGAGCTCTTCATATGGCTCTTTGTGTAGGTCTGAGTATCTGGCAAGAACTGGGTAATCCAGGGAAGCAGCAGGGCTGTGTCCAGCTAGAGGGCAGCTCTAGAGCCCAAGACAGAGGGTTATGGGACAGAAATGTAGTATGAGATGATGGTTGGAACTAACGATGGTGAGACAGCACAGAGCAGCCAAGTGCCTGAGGTCTTGGTGGAGCTTTAACTAGACTGGGCATCCGTCCCTCCTGGTCTCTGCAGTTCTGCCTTGAGAGAAGAAGTTTTCAGTCAGATCCATGGGTCCCAGGTCAGCCTTTGGGGGATAATATAAAAACACGTTCAATGTCCTTAGCTAAATGCTGTGGCACCAAAAGCAAGAGGTGGTAGGGCAGGGGGGTAGGAAAGAAAGGAAGCCATCCAGAAACAGGAAGTTATAAACTATGTTTGAGCTGCAAGAATAAACGATTCCAGGAAGACCCTGAGGCCTTTCAACCTAAGCCAGAAGACCAGAAAGGAGAAACAGCCTAGGGAGTGGGTGGGAGGAGACTGTGATGGGCAGTTCTGAAGTGCTTGTGGGGTAGTTGTCTGGCAGTGTGGGCAACTACTTGGGAGTCCCTTCATCATAGTGATGGCTGAGGCTGGGTAGTGGAGGTCGTTTCTGCAGGAAAAGGACCAAGCTTTGAGGACTGCTCAAATTTAAGAGGCAGATGAAAGAAAAAGAACCAATAAAGCTGACCCCAAAATTATTGAAGAAATAAGAGGAAAGCCAGGAGACAGCCTAAAAAGAAAATAAGTAGGTCTCTCACATTCAAATATAGAAGCGTATATAATAAACAGCAGTGCTGTTATAATCACAGTATTGGATCAGAATGAGCCCTGGAGATTATCCAGTAGGATGACATCTTGGGAATAAACCCTTGGGGATAGCTAATAGTTATGGATATGCTTCTAAGAATTGAGATGCCACTGCCCTATTTGTCAGTTCCTCTCAGTAACAATCACCTCAACTATTAAGGAAACTCTTTCTTTACAGAAAACAAAGATCCTTCCCGTTTTAAAAATAATTTATATTTTGGCCAGGTGCGGTGGCTCATGCCTGTAATCCCTGCACTTTGGGAGGCCAAGGCGGGCAGATCACTTGAGATCAGGAGTTCGAGACCAGCCCGGCCAACATGGTGAAACCTTGCCTCTACTAAAAATACAAAAAAAATTAGCTAGGCATGGTGATGGGAGCCTGTAATCCCAGCTACTCATGAGGCTGAGGTGGGAGAATCGCTTGAGCCCAGGAGGCAGAGGTTGCAGTGAGCCGAGATTGCGCCACTGCACTCCAGCCTGGGTGACAGAGTGAGACCCTGTCTCAAAAATTAAAAATAAAATAAAAAATAGAAAATATTCACATTTTTTTCTATTCATTTCTCAGAAGCATGAATGAGAACTGTACTCACACTCAAAACCCTACTTATTCATAAAAATGTTGATCAAGACACTTTTTATCTTCAGTTAAAAGTACATACTGCTGCTTAGAAAAACAGTAAGTCACCTTACAAAACAGTAGGGAATCAATAGTAGGGAGTCATACATGGAATGTATGTGTCCCTCCAAAGTTCTTATGTTGGAAATTAAACCCCAATATGATAGTCTTAAGAGGTAAAGTATTTAGGAGGCCAACAATGATGAATAGGACTACTGGCCTTATAAAAGGCTGGGAGAAATTAGCCAGGCCCTTTTGTCCTTCTGCGTTCCACCATGTAAGAACACAGCAAGAAGGTGCAAGCCCTTACCAGACACCAAACCTGCCAGCAGCTTGATCTTGGACTTCTCCGGCTCCAGAATTATTAGGCAGAAATTTCTGTTGTTTGTCTGTTATCTAGTCTCAGGTATTTTGTTGTAGCAGAAGGAACAGACCAAGACAACTAGACTAAAGCAGGTACATGCATTTCCAGAAGGAATGTGGAAATCTGAAAAGCAGAATGGCCTAAGTGCCAAATACTACATTTTGAAGACTGAGTCTAGGTTTACAAATAAAGGTTAAGATGATTTATAAGGAATTTAATGTACTTTGGGAGGCTGAGGTGGGAGGATCACTTGAGGCCAGGAGTTTGAGCAACCTGGGCAACATAGGGAGACCCTGTCTCTACAAAAAAAAAAAAAAAAATTTTTTTTTTTAATTAGCTAGATATAGTGGTGCATGCCTGTGGCCTCAAGCTGCTTGAGAGGCTAAGGTGGGAAGATCACTTGTGCCCAGGAGGTTGAATCTGCAGAGAGCTGTGACTGCACCACTGCACTGCAGCCTGGGTGACAGAGTGAGATCCTGTCTCAATAAAAAAAATTTAATGAACTGTTTACCTCTTGCCTCTATCCTGCTCCCCGCCACCCCCTCCAAAAACACCAAACTACCAGTTTAGATCAGACTAGCTTTAGAGAAACTTAATATACTTAAAATTCTAAAAACTGAGTATCTCCATCATTATGCCTTTTCCCCCCTATAAGTTGTAGGACATAGGCCGGGCGCGGTGGCTCAAGCCTGTAATCCCAGCACTTTGGGAGGCCGAGACGGGCGGATCACGAGGTCGGGAGATCGAGACCATCCTGGCTAACACGGTGAAACCCCGTCTCTACTAAAAATACAAAAAACTAGCCGGGCGCGGTGGCGGGCGCCTGTAGTCCCAGCTACTCGGGAGGCTGAGGCAGGAGAATGGCGTGAACCCGGGAGGCGGAGCTTGCAGTGAGCTGAGATCCGGCCACTGCACTCCAGCCTGGGCGGCAGAGCGAGACTCCGTCTCAAAAAAAAAAAAAAAAAAAAAAGTTGTAGGACATAGTTCTGTTTAACAGTTTATGTAACTTATTTCTATTACTTTAGATTTCTGGCTCATTTTCCCAACCCCAGTGCTAACAGAAAGACTTCATGCTATAAATATGTATTTTATCCTAGCAGTTTACATCTTACTGTGCATAGATTGTCTCTAGAAAATGAATAGCCATGATTACACTATAATAATTTTCTGAAGAATTGTAATAATTTTGAAATGTGTTCTGCAAACTAACCCAGTCTGGGAATGCTGACTTCAAGGATGCTTTCAATGACACCTAAAAATTTAAAAATTTGGGGTCTTGAAAAGTATTATTTATGGCAAAAATATATATTACAAACTCAGAATAAAGTACAGTATTCATCTACATGATAAACAAGCTTGTTTTTTGTTTGGCAGTTAGTCAATGTCACAATAAAATCATTGTCATGTATGACATAAAGGCCTTACTTACTTTCAAGTGAATTTTTAGGTCTTGGTTGCTGTACAAACTCTGAAAAGTTAATATTCTCATTATTTGTTAAGGAGCCCTGAAAGTATACTTTCAGCTCTGAGGACTTAATGACTACTTACACCCAGGGTCATAGTTACTAATTTTAATCTTTGAGACTCCCATGCCAAGCCCTAACTCTGATTCTTTTAATTAAATCTTTAAAGTTTCTGCCTTTCTGTTACTAAACAAAAGCTTTTCTCAACTTCTGGTTTTATAAAAATTTGTTGACAGTATTTTTTAAAAATTAAAAATAATTTTGTATGTGTCATTTCTAAGCAGAAATGTTCACCCTTCTCCACTTGAATGTCAGTTTCTATTACATACATTGCCACCATTTTTCCAGTCTGTTCTTTTTCCCAAGTAAATAAGGCACACACTTGATTTACCTGGTTCACTGCGAAGATTATCTGATCATACACGTCACTTTGTGTGTACACTGCATATGTGTCATCCATTCGGTCCATATATCCTTTTAGGAAAAGGTGTTTGAATGCTATAGTATTCTCTTCCTTGAAAGCTACCACCATCTGGTTACTTAGCCCAAATAAGACCAGCTTAAAAGAAAAAAAAGAAAAGGTAAGAGGGTGGCAAATATGGGCAGAAAAAGCAGAGCAGAAGGTACAGGGGCTTGAACAACAAATAGAAGAGTTTAAAATGAATTCTCTGGGACATCAAGAAGGTTTTGCAGCAGGTGGATAATAATTTAAGAAAGTACAAGTCCTATGACCACACTATATTCCTAGGTCTAATCACCAAAACCATGATAGTAAGACCAAAAATAGAAAATACCTTTTCAACTCATGTTTAAAGTATATTAACATAATGTGTCCTTAATAGTCATGCAGGATTGACCTAAGTGTTTTAAATGAAACTCAGTTGTTCACACACACAAAAAGTTTCACTGCACTGTTGACATGTTAACCTAAGGCCTTTCAATTATACCTAAAAGCTTACAATATAGCCGGGCGCAGTGGCTCATACCTGTAATCCAAACACTGGGAGGCAGAGGCAGGTGGATTACTTGAGGTCAGGAGTTCAAGACCAGCCTGACCAACATGGTGAAACCCCATCTCTACTACAAATAAAAACAGTTAGCCGGGCATGGTGGCACATGCCTGTAATCCCAGCTACTCAGGAGGCTGAGGCAGAAGAATCGCTTGAACCCGGAAGGCAGAGGTTGCTATGAGCTGAGATTGCGCCATTGCACTCCAGCCTAGGCAGCAAGAGTGAAACTACGTGTCAAAAAAAAAAAAAAGCTTACCATACTCTAAGTCTCTCTTTCGTCTTCTCTTCCCTCTCACCCAAACCTCTATCTCTCTCTCTCTCTTACACACTTCCACACACAGGCACACACATGCACACACACCCCCCACATGCTATACATGCTGTAAATTGAGAAACTACACTCTTACTTAAATCCCAGAGTGAGGCAGAGTATATTTTATATGGAAGGCAGGAACAGTGTTGACCACCTATGTGCCATACACTATTCCGGGAACTTTCCTCATACTAATCCTGCCTTATATTCCTAATACACCAATTTTAGAGGTGAGGCCTAGAGAAGTTACATAATTTTTTCAAGTCACATAACTAGCCAGTTGATACAGTCAAAATTGAAACCCATGTCTGACAGACTAAATCTAGGTTCTATCCACCCTGTCATGCTACACAAAGTAATTCAGGGTTTCATCAGAAAAAAACAGAGCAGACAATCTTTTCCCCTCTCCCTTCCACATATGATATATGGTCTGCACCCCACACATATCATCACTCTGCACCTAACTCTCATTTCTGCAGAGCTTCTTTAATTATCCTCAATAAGACTATATCTTGATATTCTGGGGATTTTGCATCTGTTGAAGCTGATGACCAAACAGCCCCAAAGAATGCTCAAAGATATTCTTACCAGTCATTCAAATACAATTATGGCAAAAATACAAATACAATTATGGCAAAAATATATATTACAAACTCAGAAAAAATACAGTATTCACCTATATGAAAAACAAGCTTGTTTTTTGTTTGGCAGTTAGTCAATGTCACAGTAAAATCATTGTCATGTATGACATAAAGGCCTTACTTTCAAGTGAATTTTTAGGTCTTGGTTGCTGCACAAACTCTGAAAAGTTAATATTCTCATTATTTGTTAAGGAGCCCTGAAAGTATACTTTCAGCTCTGAGGACTTAATGACTACTTACACCCAGGGTCATAGTTATTAATTTTAATCTTTCATCATAGTGATGGCTGAGGCTGGGTAATGGAGCCACCACACCTGACTCTCATGTGTCAGCAGTGAGCTAGCGACTGAGGATACAATGAGAAGACATTGGTCCCTGCCCTCAAAGGTTTAGTGGCAGACAGGAATAACAATGGCTGAGAGAAAACTGCTGTCATTCAGAGTAAGCCAGGCAGTGGGAAAAGAGAAATAGGATGTCCACCATTGTAAACATCTTTCTTTTGCTGCTGCAGACACAAAATCTCAAATTTAACCGAAGGACCACCTCCTTTTCCCTGAGAGAATCTGTCACCATTTGCTCACCTCATTTGCCCAATTACAAAGCTGTCTTTATCTACTATTTGTTTGATTGCTCTGATATAAATTAAGGAAACATCACAATTAAGAAACCCTCAGTTCCTTTTAAAAACTTACCTAAACCTTTTACATGCTTATTACTAGCAGCTTTAGTATCTTAAACCATTGGCCAGTTTTCCTTTGATCACCCTAGTAAACATAGGAAGGTTAGATGAGCTCCCTAAGAATTAAAAATTAAGAATTAAGAATTACGAACATAAATCTTAGAGAAAATCTTAGACAAAATAAATCTTAGAGAAAATAAATCTGAGTTTGAATATCAGTTCTACTCTTCTAGTTTCCTGACTATGACAGGGTCCTTTTCCTTACCAAGCCCCTCATCGTTCTCCTCTGTGAAATCAGGATACCACTACCTACCCTCCAACTTGTTTTAAGAATTGAGTATGGGCCGGGCACAGTGGCTCACCCTGTAATCCCAGCACTTTGGGAGGCCTAGGTGAATGGATCACCTGAGGTCAGGAGTTCAAGAGCAGCCTGGCCAACATGGTGAAACCCCGTCTCTACTAAAAATACAAAAGTTAGCCAGGCGTGGTGGCATGTGCCTGTAATCCCAGCTATTCAAGAGGTTGAGGCAGGAGAATCGCTTGAACCCAGGAGGCAGAGGTTGCAGTGAGCTGAGATGGTGCCACTGTACTCTAGCCTGGGCCACACAGTGGGACTCCATCTCAGAAAAAAAAGAATTGAACATGATGACACCTATAAAATATTTAGCCTGGTACACAGCAAACACTCAAGTGGTACCTATTATTATTCTAAGTAGAAAATATTCATGTTCAATTGTTACAGGCTTTTCCCTTTTATAAGAAACAATAGACATAAACTTTTCACTATTGTGTTGTGACACACCATATTATCACTCAGAAGTTAAGAATTTCAATTTCAACTTGCCAAATATTTGGCTGAGGATTGAACATCCATTTTCAGTGTGTATAATAGAGAGAATGCCTGCCTTCAAAGTCTTGACATTGCCACTGACGAGCCATGTGATTTTTTTTTTTTTTTTTTTTTTTTTTTGAGACAGGGTCTCACTCTGTCAGCCAGGCTGGAGCACAGTGGTGTGATCACTACACCTGGCTAATTTTTGTATTTTTTGTAGAAACGGGTTTTCACCACGTTACCCAGGCTGGTCTGGAACTCCTTAGCTTAAGCAATCCACCCACCTCAGCATCCCACAGTGCTGCAATTATAGGCATGAGCCACCCTGCCTGGCCAAGCCATGTGACTTTAAAAGAGCTCTATGAATGTCAGCTTCCTCTTCTGTAAAATGAGCCAGTAGGAGTGTTAGAATTAAATGAAATAATGTACTGGAACAGGGTAGTCACCAAATGTTTGTTTCCCTTGATACAACATCTAGCATTAGAAACAAGCAAGAATTCTACCAACTTCATATGATTGTAGAAATTGCTTTGGTTCCCTAACAATCATAAGCATTTGTTCTCAATAAGCAGTTAAAATTAGTAATGTCCTGTTTTTTTAATCTCTCCTTCAATACCAATTGTTTATTTAATTAAGCATTTTTCACCAACTTAGGAAGAGTAAGTAATAATAAAAATAAACCTATCACATCGATTTTTCTCATTAAAATCTGCTTTTATTTTGCCCTTTGCTTTTAGCAAGAGATAATTACTCTCACCAACGGGAAAACATATTTTCGTAAGAGTAAATCACAACCAGTATATATTAAGAATCACAAAATATGGTTCCTCCTTCCCCCATAAAAATATTAAAAGAAGCCAAGGAAATAAGATTTAAAAGCTCCCTTTGAACTAAAAAGAGGTCCTGTGTTTCTCTAGCTCCTGCCACTCCTCTTCTCTTAGTTAACTTCACATTCTTCCATTGCACGGGTCTCATGATCACAGGGTTGTGAGAACCTAAGAATTTGCCTGTAGCAAGAGCCCTTTAAGTTTCTGAAGAGAGAAATTCCCAGGAAACTAACTAGGAAGGAAAAGAAAGTCCTAATATTGGACAACACTAGTTTCCATGGCTTATTTAGAAACCAGCTGAACCTCTTCATTGGAAGCCAAATATTAGTTTTCCTTTGCTGAAAACTAATTAGATTATGTGACTAAAATTATAACCAAGGGAAAGATGAGAAGAAAAAAACTAAGAAAAAAGAAGCCAAACTCTTTCACAAATGTTGAAGACAGAAGGGTCTAAGATTGTATGTTTTCTTATCTGTTACTGTTCTACATTATGCATGTAGTTAAAAGTTATATATATTAAAAAAACAAAAACACTGTCCATAGTTCTCTTTGTTATTAAAAGAGGCTTTCACCAAACCCATGATCTGAGATACTTACCTGGATAGTCACCATTGCAATTTTTAGAATTTGTATGGCAAGTTTCCATGGTTTTCTACCTCGAGCCCAGAACTTCTCACAGGGATTCATGAAAAAAAATTTGAGTTTTCGCCTCATCTGGTCTTCTAATAGAAGCTCCTCAGATGGAGATGTATGCTGGTTAAAATTGCAGCGATTTTCCTCTTCATGAGAGCTGCAGCTACTTATAACTACCTCAGGATTTGCCATCTCTAGAGGAAAAAAAAAACAACAACCAACATTTCCATTTAGTGAGTAAAGACACAAGTCCATATTCTTTGATACTGCAGGAAGAAGCCCAAATAGAAGTTCTGGTTTCAAATAAGCACCACTGCTCTAAACTGCATTTTAGATGTTTACAGAATCAGTTCTAATGTAAGACATCACTTTTTTATTTGTTTTAATTACAAAGTGAATTTTCACATAGTTCAAAGTTACCAAATTCAAGGGCTGCTCCCAACAGTAAAAGATTATATGTACATATATATAGGATATATATGTTTTCTGCCTCACTCAGTATAGTTAGAGCAGGATCAGAGACCTGAGGACCACGGGGAAGGACTTCAGAGGGTATGTGGGCCTTGAAGTTATATGAAAACTTTCATATATGTGGCTGTGGACACTTTTTCCTGGGAAGTAACTAAAACTTTCACAGATTATCAAAAAATGTTTAAAACCACTGAGTTAAAGACAGCAGGGTGTAGTGTAAAGAACCAAGATTCAGTTTGGTTTCTAATCCTGGTTCTATAACTTGACATTTGTGCAATCTCAAGGAAATCATTTAGCCCTTCTGAGCCTCAGTTTCCTCTCCAGCAAAATGGGAATAACAACACCTACCCTTCTACGATTGTAGCCAGAATTAAATAGTTATGACTGTAGTGACCATTATATAAAACAGCAAAGCCTTTGCATAGGGTCTAGCGCTAAGCAGACTCACCTGCCTAACACCCACAGCAGACAGAGCGGCTTCCTAGAAAGGTTCTTTAAGGGGCAGTATGTGCCTCAGGAAACATAACTGTTGTACAAAGGGGAAAGTAGGCCCTCAATGTAAGCCTAATTCCCAGTCTGTGGCATCACTTGTAAGGACTTTTTAATTGAAGGCCTTATATTTATAGCATATTTTCAAAGTACTTCATATCTATTTGGGGAGGCCGGTGCGTTTGAAAAGGGCTGGGTTGGGCTGGTTTTATTGTCTTCAGAATCAGCTTTTTCAAAGTGACGGAGAAGTCACTCTAGAGACTGGGATGGATCTTGGATTTTCCCTCAGACTAAGACTGATATTATACTATGGAAACCTGTTCAAAGTAAAATACCCCAAACCATGAGTAGGGTTCTTCCATACAGAAAAGAAAGGCAGGCTTTATTTGACATTTTAATAATAACTTGTACTCAGCAATGAAGGAGGAAAATTGCAACCTGCATTCATACAATTTCTTACAAGTCACTGGTTAGATACCATGCTGCTTTCCAAGTCTAGAACCCCACTTTTGATTCCAATTCAAGCATTCTTAGCAAGCCCAACATCTCCGAACAATAGATACTGGCTATAAAGAATAGCCATGAGGAAGGTTTTTAAACTCTCGATTAATGAAGAGATTAATAAGGATACTGCTGGATGAATAAACCATAAAACATATTTACTGTATGGCATATGCAGTACCTTCAAAATGAAATAATTATGATATAACTCATTAAAGTGTGGCTTGTGTGTGTGTGTTAAAATGCCCGTCAAAGCATAAATGCAGTAATTCTTAGGTAAAGGCATAAAGGAAAGAAAATTATTAATAAATTAGGATTTTCACTCAACAGTTTTACTTCCTTCAAAAAGGCAGGTTTTTTTGGGTTTTTTTAATACTTTAAGTTCTAGGGTACATGTGCACAACGTGCAGGTTTTTTACATATGTATACATGTGCCATGTTAGTGTGCTGCACCCATTAACTCGTCATTTACATTAGGTATATTTCCTAATGCTATCCCTCCCCGCTCCCCACAATAGGTCCCGGTGTGTGATGTTCCCCTTCCTGTGTCCAAGTGATCTCATTGTTCAATTTCCACCTATGAGTGAGAACATGCAGTGTTTGGTTTTCTGTTCTTGCAATAGTTTGCTGAGAATGATGGTTTCCAGCTGCATCCCTGTCCCTACAAAGGGCATGAACTCATCCTTTTTTATGGCTGCATAGAATTTCATGGTGTATATGTGCCACATTTTCTTAATCCAGTCTGTCACTGATGGACATTTGGGCTGATTCCAAGTCTTTGCTATTGTGAATAGTGCTGCAATAAACGTATGTGTGCATGTGTCTTTATAGCAGCATGACTTACAATCTTTTGGGTATATCCCCAGTAATGGGATGGCTGGGTCAAATGGTATTTCTAGTTCTAGATCCTTGAGGAATCGCCACACTGTTTTCCACAATGGTTGAACTAGTTTACAGTCCCACCAACAGTGTAAAAGTGTCCCTATTTCTCCACATCCTCTCCAGCACCTGTTGTGTCCTGACTTTTTAATGATTGCCATTCTAACTGGTGTGAGATGGTATCTCATTGTGGTTTTGATTTGCATTTCTCTGATGGCGAGTAATGATAAGCATTTTTTTGTGAAGGCAGGATATTTTAACCAGCATTTAAGGAGACTTTATCTATAGGACTTAAAACACAGATGATTTCATGTTCACCAAAGCTCGCATATGAACACCAACATAATGATGAAGCTGTTAATAATCAAGCATGTTGGTGAATTGTATATTGACACTAAGCCCTTTCCACTTTGATACAGGGAAAATTAAATTTTAAACAAACTAGCCACACACCATGTAACAGTAACCCACAGGAACAAAGAGAAAACAAGCCAACCAGCATCTATTCAGCACATCACAAGGAGTTGTCCCGGAAGACATTTCATTCACCAGGACCGGCTGCTGACCTTGGAAACGGTAGCTTTACCCAGTCTGAAAAGCACTTCCGAGGGTGCACTTTTAAAAACTGCAAACTGTCGGAAACCCCAGCAGCTGAAGGAGATATTCGCAGCCAGCCACCTTTGACATTCACCCGGAGCACCGGCACGGGAGGCAAGGTGGGCGAAGGGCCCCAGCAGGAGAGGCTACCCGACGAAGGGGCCATCCGGAGAGGCCACCGAAGTATGTATCAGGCATGCTCTTAGAAGGAGCAAACGGACACACACAGGTTACCTATTCCTGGCGGTCAGAGGCTTGATTGGAGTAAGCTGTAGAAAATTGGAGAAAGCCCGGGACTGTATAAATAGGAAAGGCCTCGCAGTTGGCGACAAAGTTACGCAACCTCGTTTTTTCAGAAGCGCTTTCCCACTTCATCAGACACAAAACTTTGGTCTCACCAGTCTTTCTCTTTTTTTCTTTTTTTAAACAAACAAACAAGGGTTGACACTTATGTCGGGTAATCTGTGCGAGAAAGAGCCGGAGGGTTGCAGCGATGTCCCAGAGCGGTCGCTGCCATCCCCGGGCACTGCCCTTGAGTTCAGACGGCCGCAGTCCGGCTGGCGGCTGCTTTCAGCCAGCGCAGCGACCCGGGCTTGAGCCCCCACTTCCAGCCGCCCCCACCTCTAACAGGGGGACAGTCCGCCTTGAGAGGGGCCGGCCGAGCCGCCTCAAGGCCATCTGGAGTCCCGGCCGGTATCAAAGCCTTCCAGCGCAGGGGCTCCGGGCAGAGGTGGCTTCCAGCCTTCTGAGCCCTGGCCACAGGTGGGCGGCGGCCTGGAGGGGGACTGAAGAGCAGAGCACCCCCACCCGCCCAGCCCCGGGCAGGCCTGGCAGGCACGCACCTCCACTGACCTGCGGGCGGTGTGGGGGCGGCGCGGAACAGCTGCATCTCGCGCCCAGCTCCAGCCCGCCTGCCCTCCATGGCGCCGACTGCCCGGCCCGACCCGGCCCTCCCGCGGCGTCCCCGACGGCTTGCTGCCTCCCGGCCTCCCGGGCCCCTCCCTGTGCGCTGCGGGCGCCGTTCCTGCGACACTCGACGCCCCAGGGCAGCGCCCGGCGGGCTCACCTGGGGGACAGCGGGGAGCGGCCGCAGCTCCGGTGTCCGCGGCAAGAGCGTAGGGAGAGTCAGCGAGCGGCTCCAGCAACCTCGAGTCCCGCTCCGCCCAGGGTCAGAAGGGAGGAGAGCGCCCCGTCCGCCGCCCGGGCATCCTCCCGCCCCCGCCGCTTTAACTCGTGACCCTACTCCCGGCTCCGGTTCCCGCCGCGCCCTGTCGCGGGGGCCGCCTTTCAAGAGCACAGGTGGGACGCAGTAGGCCGTCCGGAGGAAGCCGGCGTTGTGCCCGTTCTCTGCCACCCCCACCCTATCACTCCCTTGATTTTCTCCCTGAGCAACCCGTTCCGCCCTGCTCAGGTTTGCCCGCTTTGCTCAGGAGCTGCCGGGGGGGGGCCACCCGCTCCCGGCCGAGGCCCCTCAGGTGGTTGCCCGGCTCCGCAGGTGCGGGATCTATAGCTCCTAGCGCCGGTGAGTATGAGGCACCGCTGCAGCCTCCCATTGTGATGTTTGCATACAAAGTGAAATCTTGAATGTCTTAGAGTTTCAAGCCTGAACCTTGTTCCCTCCCTGGGTCTTCTAGTTTCAGACAAGTGCCGTGAAATGAGTGGACAGTCGACTAGACTCCTCTGTAGATTGGGGGCTGGGGCAGAAAGAGCCCTGGGAAGCTTTTCCAAGAAATGTAAATAGAAATACCTAAAGTGGACTTTGAACCGTAATCTTTTTCTTCATAAATTATCCTTAAATATTAAACCTAATACCCCTTATCAGGATTGGATCAGAAACTTTGGTTAATTTTAATTATAATTACTTTGGATTCGTTCTGATTTTTAATTTTTACTTATTTATTTTTTTGGCCACGGGTAAGTTGGTAAAGGTCACTGAATTTCCCTACTAGGGTATTCCTGAAATTAGGTCGATACCTGGCAAACCTTTTATAAAACCTGTTTTCAAATCCTAAACCAGTATGCATGAATTACTAATAAATTTTTGCAACAGGGTACAAGAATGTTATGCTGTTGATTAACCTGGATCCCACATACCGTGAACAAGGTAGATCCCGCATACCGTGAACAAGAACAGAAAGGATATAATTGGCACAATTCTCAAGTGCAATTTGGGAAATACAATGTAATCTTTAATCCCCATATGCCTACACACGATGTAACGCTATCTCCTTACTTGACGGTAAGAGTTTGAAATGCTTGATTGTTCAGGAACAATCTGAACTTTGTAGAGGTTCACAGTCATAAATGATGGCCCTTGCTTAACCCTCGTTTTAGCTGAGTTATAAGGACCGGTGAATAGAAAAAGCCAGGGTTTGAACTCAGGCAGATGAGGGCCCAAATAACCTTCTGTGCCACTTATTGGTCTCTAGGGAGTTACTTACCTTCTCTCAACCCCTTTTCCTTTTATGTGCAATCTGTAAGGTTAGCCGAGAGAAAGAACGAGAGAGAGAGTGAGAGTGAGTAAGAGAGAGAGAGAGAGACAGAGAGAGACAGACAAGTTCAGGCAAGCCTTTATTCAACCTCCCGGCTGCTCCATTACAGAGAGAGGCAGCCCTGAGCTTACAAAATGAGGGGTTTATATGGGGGAGAGAGACCCTGAGATTGTTTGTTGGTTTACTCTGCCACATATCACCTCGTGACGTTTATGGTACCGGAGGGTGTAGGTAAAATTTGTTTATGCTTCCCACGACCTCCCACTGTGCGGTCCAGATGGTTTGTAATTGGGTTTGCTTTAGAGCAGCAAGGCCTGATAGGTAAAAGTCTGCTGGCTTCACCGCGGTGCCTAGATAAGGGCTTAGAAATGTAAAAAGGTTTGGGGGAAGGGGAGGGGTGACACGGAGAGGTTTGAGGGGGTGGGGGTGGGGGTGTTGGCAGTACCAAGAAGCTTTTTTGGGGCAGCTTGTCCCTAACACAATCTAGCTAATAAAAGGAATGGTGATTTTCAATTAATATGATACATGTAAAGCACCCATTACTGTATCAAGCATATGTGATGTGCTTATAAATGCTGACTCCCCCTTTTTATTGGAAGACTTAATGAAAATATCAACCATGTTCATAAATTACAAGAATCAATATTATTAAAATGTCAGTTTTCACCAAGTTCATTTATAGATTCAACCCAATCTCAATGAAAATTCTAGCAAACTGTTTTGTAGAAATTGACAACTTGATTCTAAAATTCTTATGGAAGCAAATGCAAAGAATCAAGAATAAACAAAGCAATTTTTTAAAAGAAAGATAAAACTGGAGGATTTATCCTACCTATATCTATAAAGCTATTTAAGCTAGACAACTTGGTACTGATGAAGAGAGACATATAGACTACACATAGGCAATGGAACAAAATAGAATCTGGAAATAGATTCACACATATATGGTCAATTGATTTCTGACAAAGATGTTAAAACAATGTAAAGGAGAATATTAAACGTTAACAATCAACATAATGATTTTACTGGCTTAAAGGAATATATTGACACCAAGTCAAAAGAAAGACAGGAAAGCTGACATGAAAGGTTTACATAAACATTCCTGGAAAGCAGGAGAGGAGTGCATAAAAGAGAAGCAGTTAAGGTCTTATCAGTCAATCTTGCTTTTAACTTTTACAATGTTGTGTGTGTTTCTGGACTTGTCAGTGAGTCATTCTTGTAGAGAAACATCAATACATTTATACTCATAGAATATATTGTGTTAATCCAATTAATGGTATTGCAAGAAATAAGTGTTGGAAGCAAACAAGTCCCTACATTGCTAATTTCAACATATGAATCTTTTTTTTTTTTTTTTTTTTTTTTTTTTTTTGAAACAAGGTCTAGCTGTGTTGCCCAGGCTGGAGTGCAGTTGCTCGATCTCAGCTTACTGCAACCTCTGCCTCCCGGGCTCAAGTGATTCTCCTGCCTCAGCCTCCCGAGTAGCTAGGATTTCAGGCACATGCCACCACGCTCAGCTAATTTTTGTATTTTTAGTAGAGATGCGGTTTCACCATGTTGGCCAGGCTGATCTTGAACTCATGACCTCAGGTGATCCGCCCACCTTAGCCTCCCAAAGTGCTGGGATTATAGGCATGAACCACCGCACCTGGCCTCAACATATGATTCTATGTGATGCTCTTGATGTTGCTAGAATATCCAAATGGTATATTACTATTATAACACATTTTGGTGGACAACCGACTACGTACACAACACCTCTCATAAGATTATAGCAGAGTTGAAAAATTCCTGTCGCCTAGTGATGTGGTAATGTCACCACAATAACGTTGTAGAGCAATGCGTTATCTACCTATTCGTGGGGATGCTGGTGTAAATAAACTCCTACTGCACTGCCAGTCTATAAGAGTGTAGCACATATAGTTGTGTGCAGTACATAATACTTGACCATGATAATAAACAACCATGTGATTGGCTTACATATTTACTATACTGTTATCATTATTTTAGAGTATACTTCTACTTGAAAAAAAAAAAAAAGCCAGCTGTCAAATAGCCTCAGGATGTATTCCAGAAGAAGATGGTGTTATCGTAGATGACAGTTCCATGCCTGTTATTACCCCGGACATCTTCCAGTGAGATAAGATGCAGAGGTAGAAGACAGTGATATTGTTAATCCTGACCTTGTGTAAGCCTATGCTAATGTGTGTGTTTTTGTCTTATTTTTTAACAAAAAAAATAGTTTTGAAAAATAGAAAAAAGCTTGTAGAATAAGGATATAAATATTTTTGTATAGCTGTACCATGTGTTCGTGTTTTAAGCTGTGTTATTACAAAGGAGAGTTTAATCATTTTAAAAGTTTGACCGGGCACTGTGGCTTACGCCTGTAATCCCAGCACTTTGGGAGGCCAAGGTGGGTGGATCACAAGGTCAGGAGTTTGAGACCAGCCTGGCCAATATGGTGAAACCCTGTCTCTACTAAAAATACAAAAATTAGCCGGGCTTGGTGGCGGGCGCCTGTAGACCCAGCTACTCAGGAGGCTGAGGCAGGAGAATCACTTGAACCCGGGAGGCGGAGGTTGCAGTGAGCTGAGATTACACCACTGTACTCCAGCCCGGGTGACAGAGGGAGATCCCTCTCAAAAAAAAAAAAGTAAAATAAATAAATAAAAGTTCATACCATTTCCATTGTGCAATGAAAAA
The DNA here is from genome assembly GCF_037993035.2 of Macaca fascicularis. NCBI lineage: Eukaryota > Metazoa > Chordata > Mammalia > Primates > Cercopithecidae > Macaca > Macaca fascicularis. The sequence goes on along the minus strand of NC_088375.1, from coordinate 149,590,227 downwards.
TAAATAAATGAATAAATAATTTAAATTTTTAGGCCAGGAGAGGTGGCTCATGCCTGTTTATCCCAGCACTTGAGAGGCCAAGGCGGGAGGCCTGCTTGAGTCCAGGAGATTGAGACCAGCCTGAGCAACACTGGGAGACCTCATCTCTACAAAAATTTTTAAAAATTAGCCAGGGATAATGGCATGTTCCTGTAGTCCCAGCTACTCCAGAGACTGAGATGGGAGAATCACTGAGTCCAGGAGGTGGAGGCTGCAGTGAGCCGTGATTATGCCACTGCACTCTAGCCTGGGCAACAGAGCAAGACCCTGTCTCAAAAATAAATAAAAGTTTATAAAATAAAAAACTTACAGTAAGCTAACATTAACTTATTATTAAAGGAAGAAAAATGTTTGAAATAAATTTAGTGTGGTCTATGTGTTTATAATTTAAGGTAGTGTACAATAATGACCTAGGCCCTCACATTCACTCACTGCTTACCTACCGACTTACCCAGAGCAACTTCCACTTCTGCAAGTTTCATTCATGGTAAGTCCCCTATACAGGTGTACCATTTTTAATCTTTTTTTTTTTTTTTTTTTTTTTTTGAGATGGAGTCTCGTTCTGTTGCCCAGGCTGGTGTGCAGTGGTGTGATCTCGGCTCACTGCACACCCCGCCTCCCAGGTTCATGCCATTCTCCTGCCTCAGCCTCCCGAGTACCTGAGACTACAGGCGCCCACCACCAAGCCTGGCTCACTGCACACACCGCCTCCCGGGTTCATGTCATTCTCCTGCCTCAGCCTCCCAAGTAGCTAGGACTACAGGCGCCGGCCACCAAGACTGACTAATTTTTTGTATTTTTAGTAGAGACGGGGTTTCACCATGTTAACCAGGATGGTTTCGATCTCCTGACTTTGCAATCCGCCTGCCTCGGCCTCCCAAAGTGCTGGGATTACAGGCATGAGCCACCGCGCCCAGCCCCCATTTTTAATCTTTTATATCATATTTTGACTGCATGTTTTATTTTTTTCTATGTTTAGATATGCTAACATGCTAACATACACAAATACTAAACACTGTGTTCCAGATGCCTACAGTATTCAGTAAAGTAGCATGCTGTTCAGGTTTGTAGCCTGGGAATAATAGGCTACGCTACATAGCCTAGGTATATAGAAAGCTATCCCATCTAGGTTTGTGTAAGTACACTCTATGATCTTCATACAATGACAAAATTACCTAACAATGCATTTGTTAGGATGTATCCCTATCATTAAGCTCTGCGTGACTGTATTTGAATACCCAATCTCGTTTTCTGCATTTTCCAGAGTTTGAATATTCACTAAAGGGTATCGTTCTCTGTAAAACAAAATATTTTTATTGTTAAAAAAGTAAATGAGCTTATATAAAGCAACAGATACTCCAATGTCCAATCTGATAATACTTTGGAAGCACGTTTAACAAGTGAACTGACATCAAGTGCAAAATGAGAGAAATTTTCTCTCATCTGGAATATCTGTCACAAAGCAAAGATGAAATATATCAGATAAGGAAATTGTTTTATATGTTTTAAATTGTCATTTGAAGAATTATTTTTAATTAAAATTTAGAATTTTTTATTTGGAATTTATTTTGCATTAATGCTTCCTTCTTTTAATGATTTTTACTATGAAATATCTATGACAGGTAGTGATCATTATCATATATAATCAAATACATACTCTTCTTCAGTATGTTGGCTGATAATAATAATAAATCATGCTTTTATTATCTTTTTTAAACCAAAAGAAACCTCTGAAACTTTTAGTATAATCCAAGTACAGAAAAGATTCAGTTTATTATTATGGTTACTCATTATGTTTTTAAAACATGTAAAGTGTTATGAAAACTACAAAGTGACTTATGATTTCAAGAATTCCAATTTTTTGCTCCTGAATCTCAAGCCAGTAGATCCCTATGACATTCTTCATATCTGCTGGATGAAAGGGAGCTTTTTTCATATCCTTATCTTCGTATTCAAAATTCCTATCTGTTTTAGAGTAAGGTAGCTCAGCTGAAAGTGTCAGGAGGCATGGGTATTAAATCACACATTTGTAAACCCAAAATAGTTTTCACCTTTCTGTCTTCTTACATCTGTACCATTTATCTTTCTCCCCTTAATTTCTTCTTTTTTTCTCAATAAAATTTTTATTTATTTAACACATACATATTCAGCAAGTATTTATTGAGGACTCCTATTTTCCAGTAATGGTATTAGATACTGTCAATGAAAATATTAATAAAATATAGTTGCTGTTCTTAAGGATCTTACAGTCTAGAAGATGATTTTTTTTAATTTTGAGAAAATTTTAAATACAGAAAAGTACAAAAATAACAATACATTAATGCTATTCAATACCCACAACCCCCCAAATTGAACACATTTTACATTTTCTTTTGTTTTTGGCCTTCCTAATTTATGAGGAATAAAGCATTATAAAGTTAACCAACTGATATGGTTTGACTGTGTCTCCACCCAAATCTCATCTTGAATTGTAATCCCCATAATCCCCACCTGTAGACAGAGAGACCCTGTGGGAGGTGATTGGACCATGTGGGCGGTTTCCCCTAGGCTGTTCTCATGATAGTGAGTTCTCAGGAGATCCGATGGTTTTATAAGTATTTGACAGCTCCTCCTTCACACACTCACACTCTCTCCTGCCGCCTTGTGAAGATGATGCTTCTTCTTCTGCCATGATTATAAGTTTCCTGAGGCCTCCCCAGCTATGTGAAACTGTGAGTCAATTAAACTTCCTTTGTTTATAAATTACGCAGTCTCAGGTAGTGTTTTTATAGCAGTGTGAGACTGGACTAATACACCAACCCTCCCCAAGTGTAACCTTCTATCATGAATTGGTGTGAATCATTTCAGTCCATTTGTAATACTTTTCTTGAATATGTGTTCCCATTATATATAGGAATCATTCATGCATGTGTTTGTTTACAAAGATAGCATTGCTCTGTACCTAATCTTTAATACTACACTTACCATTTTGTCTTAAGCTATATTCATTCAAGTTTATTTTAGCAGCTGTATGCTATTTTATTGATTATACCATATCATTCTATGCATTTCACTACTGATGGACATTTAGGTTGCTGCCATCTTTTGCCATTACAAAAAACAAAAAAATTCAGCAGTGAACATCCATGAATCATTTTCTTATGCACGTCTGTAAAATTTTCTCTAGGGTAAATATCCAGAAGTAGAATTGCTAGATTATAGGAGGTATTCATTTTTAGTTAATATAAACTGTCAAATTACTCTCCAAGGTGTTTGTTCCAAATACTTTAATGAACATTTGTGGCATACCTTGTGTATGCCAACATAGACTTAGACACTGGGACAGGAGAAGTAAGCATGGCAAAAATCCCTGCCCTTGTAGAGTTTACATTTTAGTGGACAAAAACAGTCAAACATAAGTACACAGTGTGTTAGAAGGTGATAAATAGTATGAGTAAAAATAAAGCGGAGAAAGGAGAACGAGGAGTGCTGAGAAGTTGGCATTTTAAAAAGAGTGGAGAGTAGGCCTCACTGAGAAGTTAACATTTTAGCAAAAACTTGAAGGATATCTTGTTTAAGTTCTCTAGGCAGAGGGAACAGCCAATGTGAAAGAGGAGATGCCTACCAATGCGAAAGAGGAGATGTGTTTGAGTAACCTTAAGGACACCAGTATGTCTGCAGTGGTGTGAGCTGCAGGGAGTAATGGTAGGAAATGAAGCAAATAACAGGAGCCAGGTTATGCTGGACCTTGGCCATTGTGAGGACCTTAGCTTTTAAATGGAGTGAAATTGGAGCTGTTGGAGGGTAGTGAGCAGAAGACTGATATGATATGACTTGTTTTAAAAGTGCATCCCTCTGACTGCAATGTTGAAAATATATCCTAAAAGTGTGAAGGATGGAAGAAAAGGTGTGAAGGATGACTCTTAAGTTTGTGCAGTGACCCTGAAGATGAAATTGCCATCAGCTAAGATGAAGAAGAGGGCAGGAAGAGCAGGTATCTGGGGAGAACCAGCAGTTCAGTTTTTAATGTGTTTTTGAGATGTCTATAAAGTGCTTCTCAGACTATCTGTTAAAGGGTTAGTTGACTTGGTTTTGTTTTCATTTCTTTCACAGACTAATAATTCTGTAAAATTACAACATAAATAAATTGCTAAAAGAATGAAATAAGGACGTTTGAAATACAAACCTCAATTTTGTTCATACGTAACATGAAGTTACTGTGTCAATTTGCTAAAAAGTTTTTAAACTCCCAATTTCAGTACTACTTTTACTGCAGATGGGTAACAATTATTTCATAAACTAGTGGTCTAGTAGCAAATATTTCCTGGCTGGCATTGAAGGAAAGGCCAGGCTTTAGATAACTATGTATTAAACATCCAAGTGGAAATGTCTTATAGACAGTTGGATATTCAAATCTACTTTTAATAGTCACTAAAGGACAGAGGTAATGTCTATACATTCATTTGGAACAGAATTTTGATTAATTCTGGTTCCACAACTATTCATTGAGAATATGCCACATTTGAGGCACTATCTGGTTTTTCATGGCAATGCTATGAGGAAGGGACAGATTAAAATCTGTGGGCAATCTGGACAGGCTAGTAATTTGGCATCCATTCATACTAATACCCCTTAAAAATGTGTTCACTGTTTTTCTAGTGGAAATAGGGAAAAATTGATTTCTGTTAATAAACATATATATCCTTTCTTTACATTTGAAATAACTTATTAAAAACACACTTTTCCAAACTAGACAACTTTTGGGGAGAGTGCCAAACTATTCAAAATATAGGTATCAGGCCGGGCGCAGTGGCTCATGCCCATAATCCCATCACTTTGGGAAGCCAAGGCAGGCAGATCACTTGAGGTCAGGAGTTCAAGACCAGGCTGGCCAAAATGGTGAAACCCCATCTCTACTAAAAATACAAAAAAATTAGCTGAATGTGGTGGCACACACCTGTAATCCCAGCTACTCAGGAGGCTGAGGCACAAGAATCATTTGAACCTGGGAGGCTGAGGTTGCAGTGAGCCAAGGTCATGCCACTGCTCTCCAGCCTGGGTGACAAAGCAAGACTCCATCTTGAAAAAATTAAAAATTAAATCAAAATGTAGGTATCAAAGCAGGCTGAACTCAGAAATGGGAGTATTGCCTTTTGGTTGACCCTCATGATTGGTACCTTTAATGGCAAAATTTTTCAACATAGATTTTATTTCAAATCTGAAGCTATTTGGTTGAGAGAAGAATACATTTATGTCTCTCCTGGCTTGTAAAAATTTCCCTTTGGAAACCCAAACTAACTGACAACCTATTCGCAATTCACTATAGGGAAGTTTGGTATCTTTTGAAGAATGCCCCTTAGGGCAGCATTGGTTGCCCTCACCCTTGGTTACTCAATGTGGTTGCTCTTGCCCTTTATCTGGCCTGGCTCTGATGAAAGCATTATCATCCCAAATTTTGCAGATGAGATTTAGAGAGTTTAATAACTTGTTTAATGCCACCTATGCAGAAAGTGACAAATTTAGGCTTCAACATAATTTCCTTATTTAAATACAATAGTTGAGTGACTTCACTTTAAACAATATTTAAGTGTTCTAATGACAATAAAAATTGTACATGTAAAACTGATATTCACTGACTTTTAATGCTTTATGATATTGTAGGTCTATCACTACCATACAATGACTCTCCCACCACCAACTATTTCTAGGTGTAGGGAGTTAAGTCTCAGCCATATTGACAAGTAAGTTCACTCTGCTACCACGTGGCCCTGTTTTTACCTCCACAGCTCTCTCTTTGGCCCTTTTGGAGATACCTGCTGCCTGCAGACTGCAGATGAGTGCTGGAGCCCTGCCTTCTCTTATGGGAAGGGCCAGCAATTCTGGAGCCACGTGGGGCCTGTGTCCTCCTTAGTCTCCAGTAGACTCAAGCCATTCTGTGCAGTTAAGAATGCCTTTCTCCTGACTTTAATGTTGAATAGATCCTAATTTCTCATTAATGTTCTAGTCCATTTTTTTCTAGAATTGCAAAAATTGGCCCTTTCTTCCAACAACTAAATCTTCGTCCCAGGGTCAGGCTTTTTTGTCTCTTTCTCCTTTCTGAAGCTCAGTACTCTTCAAATGCTTCTTGCTTCCTCATGCAATAGGTTGTGGTAGTTTCCCCAAGCGCTTGGAAAATATGTAGTAATCCCAGCAGTTTAGGGCTCAAACAAGGAAACTTCTCCCTTCCAGGCATAAAATAGGGTCCTCCACGCCTAGTTACTGAGCTAACTCTTTAAAAAATAATCCACAAAAAGGATGAGTCACTCACCAAAATAGTAAGTAGTAAAAATCTACCTCATGTCAATTTATCAGATGATCCTTTTGTAAACCCAATCTGAAACTTATCAAGATGTCCTTAAAGAATCAGGGAAATATTTTCAATTATGACTTCTTGACTCTTTAGATGTTCGCTCAATCAATAAAGCTAAAATTAATTTTTACATATCTTCAAGTTTCAGGGAAATTCAGTTCAACCTCCCCTGGAAGAGCATGGACATATTCACTAGCTACCATGATGATATTTCATTTCTGACCACTCCCGTGAAAGAATAGGTAGTCAATCAATCATGAATTTATAACATGAAGAAATTTCTAAACATTTCCAATTTAACTTTTAACTTTCTTGGTATTGTGACTTATGACTCATTCCATCAAATGGACATCCCCTTGGCATGTCTCTAAAGAAAAGATGACAGAAGGGCTTGTCTCAGCCAGATCACAAGGTTATAATTCTTCCTTAAATCTGACCGTGAAGGATTATGATTTTTTTTTATGGAGAGCAAATTATTTAGAAAAATACAAAGAAGCTTCTGTTAGAGAACTTCTTTTAGATTTACTTCCAAGAATAGTAAATCAATTACATAATTAAATATATGCTTCATTAAATAGCTATGTCCAGTCGGCCATGGCGGCTCACACCTATAATCCCAGTACTTTGGGACAACAAGGCTTGGGCCCAGAAGTTCAAAACCAGTCTGGGCAACATAGTGAGATCCCCTCTCTAAACAACAACAAACCAAAATCTATGTTTGACACTATATCACAATGTGATATAAAGGATGTAAAGGAAATATAAAGTAATGAGACACCATCCCTGCCTTAAAGTCTAGAGGGGGAGACATCTATGTAAACAAGCTATTGCAACACAATGTAATACTTGCTATAATGGAAAAACAGAGGAAAGAGTGTCTAATTCTACTGAGTGCCTGTATGGCTGGACAGAGAAGGTGACATTTGAGTTGGGTCTTGAAAAATAAATAGTCATTTACCAAGTAATGAGGATGAAGCAAGGCATTGCAGATGGAGGTAGAGGCAGAAATGGAGGCAGCAGGATAAGCAGACACACAGTTGTAACCCAGCACAGCACAGGGGACCAGTCGGGAGCTGTGTAACCAGAGCTCTGACTCTCAACCTGAGACCCACACACTCCTGGACCTGCACAGCAGTATGTCAGGGGCTGTGCAAAGGATGAGCATGTCACAGTTGCCTAAGGTTTCTTTGTGTTTATTCAATTTTCTGTCAATTTTAGTTAATAGCAGCTTTAGACATTTTCTAAAAAATGGAAACAAACATGAATTCGTCACAGAGCCAAGTGCAAAAACTTCATAAATTCTTTATATGAAACAAATATATCTCAGTTGCAGGAGTCTATGTCATGTTATAGACCTTCTTTCCATCAACCTACTACTCACTCCTGGTCCCTGTGATTTCCTGCTCCTTGGCTGTTACGGGTCTTCAATTAAGAAGCAGTGGACTAAAATGTGGGTTGGGCTGGGGATGGAAGCAGGAAATGAGGTTAGAAAAATAACTAATTACCTTTCAGATTTATTTCCAGTGTCTTGCAGAACCCTGTTTATACAGAGTTTCATATGCCAGCTTGAGCATATTTAAGCAGGGTGATGTCAGAATTCAAACTATGATTTGGAAAATTCTGTGGCAACTTGGCATATAAATTAGAGGGAAAGAGAACAAGTCAAAAGACTATTGCTGCCGTCTAGGTGAGAGACAAGGCATATCTGAAATAAGGCAGAGGCAGAGGATGGCTAAGAGAAAATAGATTATTTGAGAGACAGTTAAGAAAGAAAAATGACAGGACTTAATGATATATTGACTGTGGGTAGTAGAAGAGGAGTCAAGGATGACTTTCAGATTTCATTTTGCAACTGATGGACAATGACGCTATTACCTAGGGTAGGAAATAAAGAAGGAAAAACAGTTTCCTGAAAGAAGATGAGTTGACTTTGGCTCTGCTAAGTTGTGGTGCTATGGCAATTCATTCATTCACTACATTTAATCTTTTTTTTTTTTTTTTTTTTTTTGAGGCGGAGTCTCGCTCTGTAGCCCGGGCTGGAGTGCAGTGGCCGGATCTCAGCTCACTGCAAGCTCCGCCTCCCAGGTTTACGCCATTCTCCTGCCTCAGCCTCCCGAGTAGCTGGGACTACAGGCGCCCGCCACCTCGCCCGGCTAGTTTTTTGTATTTTTTAGTAGAGACGGGGTTTCACGGTGTTCGCCAGGATGGTCTCGATCTCCTGACCTCGTGATCCACCCGTCTCGGCCTCCCAAAGTGCTGGGATTACAGGCTTGAGGCACCGCGCCCGGCCCATTTAATCTTTATTTAGCATCTATTAAACAACATGAACTGAACTAGAGAGGTAGTTGGAAATGTCCAGTAGCTAGAGGAAATTCAGGTCTGGAATTTAAGAGATATGTTAGGCTGAGAATGTAGAAATGAAAGTCTGGCGTGTTTAGTGGTGATGGCTGAAGCTAAGGGGAATATATGATGCTGATGCCACCAGGAGAGTGCGATGATTAAAAAAAAAAGACTCAAGACTGAGCCCAGGGGAAAACAAATCTTCCAGTGCCTGGGAGTGGACAAGCTGGAAAAAAGTTGTCAGAATGTTTAGATAATACCTCTTTTTCCGTTTTTTTTTTCTTCATAATTTGTATTGTAAAATTTGGTTGAATTTTGTGAACACAAATTTTTCAGAAATTTGAAAGAATCTATATGATCTTTCTGCACATTATGTAAAAATCTTCATTCAGGATCCTTAAAGTCTCATATGTTATAAATGATCAGCCTTTTCCCAATTAAAGATTTATTTAAATTGGGTGTAAAAATTAATTTAGACCAATTACAGCAGTCAATTACATTGCTTTATTAAATTCTGCCAGTTTACAAATTAGGAAGTTATTATTATTATTTATTTATTTATTTTAAGACGGATCTTGGCTCATTGCAACCGCCACCTCCCGAGTTCAAGCAATTCTCCTGCCTCAGCCTCCGGAGTAGCTGGGACTGACAGGCGCGCACCACCATGCCCACCTAATTTTTTGTATTTTTAGTAGAGACGGGGTTTCACTGTGTTAATCAGGATGGTCTTGATTTCCTGATATCGTGATCTGCCCACTTCGGCCTCCCAAAGTGCTGGGATTACAGGCGTGAGCCACCGCACCAGCCCCCAAAGTCTCATATGTTATAAATGATCAGCCTCTTCTCAATTAAATATTTTATTTAAATTGAGTGTAAAAATTAATTTAGACCAATTACAGCAGCCAATTAAATTACTTTATTAAATTCTGCCACTGTACAAATTAGGCAGTTATAAGTTTTTTTAAGGGAAAGGAGGAGAACAGTGTTCAGAGAGTTAAGCTTCACTGTATGAATCCCACAGGACTTCTAATCACAGTTAAAATGAACCTTGGGTTACTCACGGATTCAAGTTTCTTCCCTGGAGACTCATACTTAAGCTTGAATCAAATTATAAACAAAAGTTATTCTGACAAGAGGGAAATGTAATCCATCAGGGTTCTGGGGCGCCCACGACACTCAGTGGAGCGCAGCTTCCTCTCCACTCCCTAGGAGGGCCCAGCTCCAGGATGGGCAGGAAAGCTGCCCGAAAGGATTCTGAGTGGGCAGACTTCTTAACATCTCCTCTCCTGGTTCCTAGGGTCCACACCCCAAAAATATTCTTCTCTGGGTGAGATTGCGGTGGGTGTGAGGCATGGACCGAGACCGTCAGACCTGGGGTCGGACCGGGCCACTGTCATCAATATACCTAAGCCACAGAACTCTTTCCTTAGTAGTGGAAAGCTGCTGGCCTCACCCGTTAGCGTTAAGTGACGTCACATCGTGCCATCCAATCACAAGCCTGCTTTGAAAGAGACTGTTAGGAAGAGGACACTGTATTGGTAGAGGTTCTCTGTCAATCTCGCAGAAGAATCGCCTCTTTTCTCTTAGCGACGGATGCGTCCTAGCAACAGTCGGCAGAGTTGCTGCGGTTTGTGCCCTTGCGATTTGTTATTCTGAGAGAGGAGAGTCAAACTCCCACCTCCAGCTCTCGAAGGAGCTTTTCCCGAGGGCACTGCATAGAGGCTCCTTTTCCTTCAGATCAGCAGTATCAGGTAAGGGAAGCTCTGAATGGGAAAGGCGGCGTGGAAAAGAAGTATTTTACTCACTCTTTCAAGGGTATTTGAACACTCGCTGTGTCAGCAATGTGCTAGGTTAGTGGCAGTGAAGACTACAAAAAATACAAGTCTTTCCTTGCTTTCAAAGAGCTTCCAGCCTAGAGAGGGAGACAAAAATAGCAACGAGAGAGCGGTTAACGACACTCTAAGAACTTTGAGGGCATTACTGTCTTGTTCCCATGTTACATATACCCAGTGACTATCATATTGCCTAGCACATAGTAGGAGCTCAATAAACCATGATTGAGTGAGTGAATGAATGAATGAATGCCAAAATAGCCTGATTCTGATTATCCGTCTAGGGGCGGGGGTCAAAGAATAAAAGATTAATGTGGGCTGAAATAGATTACTTCAGGACTATTTAGAAAGGGCTGGAGTAGATAAACAGTGAGGAAGATGAACAGGGAACACAAACTCTTTGAAAGTAAGGACATTGTCTTATTCCCCTAGTGACTAGTTTACCTAGTACCTAAATTGCTGCTCAATACTTTCTCCTTCTTCTTGTGTATGGTGAATGCTAAACGAATTCACAGCAATCTTTTAGGAAGCTCTGAGTTTGAAGCCCCCTGCCTTTGCAGAGACCTGACATAATTACACATAGTATGATTGGAAAGTGTCAGGGAGAACAAGATTGTTTCAGCCTGAGTGACGAAGTCAGGGAGAATTCAGGCTTTGGGGAAAACCTTCCTATGACCTTGAATGATGAGTAAGATTGAAGCAAGCAGAGAGATGCCTGTATGGTGTGGACAAGAAGCAGCAGGAGGGGTGGGAGGGAAGACCATTCTCCAGAGAGGGAGGTGGGAAAGTCCTGAACTGTTTGGGAATGAATGGAAACCGTACGAGGCTGGAATAGAACTGGAAGGGTTGACATGGTGAGGCAGACTGTGAAGGTATGGAAGGCCATACTTACATGAGTTCGGACTCTATTTTGTTTTGCAAAGTCTGGTGTGTAGACCACCAGTGCAAGACTGTCTCACAGTGCTTTTAAAAATACAGAGTCCCAGGCTCACCCCAGACCTCCAAAATCAAAGGAGGTCCAGGAATGCATTTCAAATGAGCTCCATTTCTACAATCTGGAAGAGAATGCTACTGTGAATGATAGGGACCCACAAAAGTCATTATACAGGGAAGAGACTTGATAAGAGATGCATTTTTGGAGTGCTCTGAGGTTGGCCTCTTGAGTAGTTGTTCTGGTCAGAACAGAGGCAGAGAGGCCAGTTAAGTGTCCATGATCTAGGGCAGGGGATCCAGGGAGGAGAATCTGTGGATTTTTAAAATTACATATTTAGGGGGCCGGGCGCGGTGGCTCAAGCCTGTAATCCCAGCACTTTGGGAGGCCGAGACGGGCGGATCACAAGGTCAGGAGATCGAGACCAGCCTGGCTAATACGGTGAAACCCCGTCTCTACTAAAAAATACAAAAAAAAAAACTAGCCGGGCGAGGTGGCGGGCGCCTGTAGTCCCAGCTACTCGGGAGGCTGAGGCAGGAGAATGGCAATGGCGTAGACCCGGGAGGCGGAGCTTGCAGTGAGCTGAGATGCGGCCACTGCACTCCAGCCTGGGCGACAGAGCGAGACTCTGTCTCAAAAAAAATAAATAAATAAATAAATAAAATAAAATAAAATTACATATTTATTTTCACTAACCACCGATTGAAATGTATGCAATTGGTAACAAACCACAGTAGTATTCACAGGCCTGTGATTTTGCCGCCAACTCTTTTCATATTACATTATAGAGATTGTAAATATATTATTTATCCTCATCATTACCTCACAATTAAGGTAGTTATTAGAACCACTGCTAGATTTTGTTATTTAATGTGTTAATAAAGAAGTACAAATTATTATATCATGATTTTTTAAATATTTTAATACCTATATTTCCATATAATCTGTCTTCTTTGTAATTCCATGTTTTTATTTGATGCACGGGCTTCACCAGGCTGCCAAAGGTTCATGGCACAAAACAGGGTTGGAGCTCCAGTTTTGGAGGATGTGTTAAAGACCTGAACCAGAGGAGGCTGTGGGAGAGGAGGGCTTGGAATTCGGGACATATTTGGAAGGGAGAAGTAATAGGATAGGATCTACTCAAATAAGTGAGTATTCAATCTTGGAAAGTAGTGGAAATAGTTATGGAGGGAAAGAAATGAGAGAATAGACTAATAGACATTGCAGGAATAGTTGTCTCTAGGGGTGGATGTTGTATACTTGCCAAAATATGGCTGAAGGGCCCAGGAGAATCTTGAAGCTTAACCAGGGTCTTAGTGAAGATTTACTGAGAATCAGTAGTTCTTGGAGACACATTTACCAGAGACCCAAGATGTTAGTCTTGGGTTTTATTCTAAATCTTTGTTTGTTTGTTTGTTTTAAAAGATATCGCTGGAGAGGTACCTCACACCTATAATTCCAGCATTTTGGGAGGCCGAGGCAGGAGGATTGCTTGAGGCTAAGAGTTCTAGACCAGCCTGGGCAATGAAGCCAGACCTCATCTCTTAAAAATAAAATAAAAGATAGGGTGCAGTGGCTCATGCCTATAATCCCAGCACTTTGGGAGGCCAAGGCAGGCAGATCACCTGAGATCAGGAGTTCAAGACCAGCCTGACCAAGATGGTGAAACCCCGTCTCTACTAAAAAATAAAACATTGGGCGGACGCAGTGGCTCACGCCTGTAATCCCAGCACTTTGGGAGGCCGAGGCGGGCAGATCACAAGGTCAGGAGATCGAGACCATCCTGACTAACACGGTGAAACCCCGTCTGTACTAAAAATACAAAAAATTAGCCGGGCGTGGTGGCAGGCGCCTGTACTCCCAGCTACTCGGGAGGCTGAGGCAGGAGAATGGCGTGAACCCGGGAGCAGGAGCTTGCAGGGAGCCGAGATCGCTCCACTGCACTCCAGCCTGGGCGACAGAGCGAGACTTTGTCTCATTAAATAAATAAATAAATAAATAAATAAATAAATAAATAAATACTAAAAAAAATAGATTTAAAAAATGGGCATGGTGGTGGGTGCTTGTAATCCCAACTACTTGGGAGGCTGAGGCAGGAGAATCACTTGAACCCAGGAGGCAGAGGTTACAGTGAGCCAAGATTACGCCATTACACTCCAGCCTGGGTAACAAAGTGAGACTCCGTCTCAATTAAAATAAATAAATAAATACATGAATAAATATAGAAAAATGGAAGGCCAGCATGATGAGCTTGTAAATTATTTGGGAAGAGGAAAGAAGATGATGACCACCTAGATGAGGTCAGCTAATTGAAGAAGATCTGAGAAGATAAGACTTTTTAAGGAAGACCCCAGTTAAAGAGAAGGTGCCAGTGCTACAAGGCCTTTCATAATCAAGATCTCTTGGCTGGGAATAAGCCACACATACACACAGGCAACAAATGAGAGTATGTAAACAGGTGTGTGTTGTCAACCTAGATAGCAAACAGAGAGGGGGACTCTCTAAAATAAAATGTTTATTTGGGACTATGCATTACAATGGGAAGACACATGCAGTGGTAAACTATATGCATATTCAGGGAGATAAAAGAAGACAAAGGTTTTTAAAGGAAAAATGAGGAGGATTATATCATTGTCTTCAGATAGTTATCCTTGGCTACAGAATCAGTGACAAGGGTGGCACCAGTCTGAGGTTGGACAGGCAGTTCCTGGGCAGATATCCTAGCAGTAGTATTTTGTGTGTGTGTGTAGAGTGGCAATGACCTTTATGCAAGGTTGTGGTTTTGTATAGTCTTTTGTGATAGTTCTTGTTATCTAGCATTTGTGACATACACTCCCTTCATGGCCTTCCCTAGCTCTGTTTGTCAGGGTTTTTAACACAAGTGGCTCCATGCTGATTCTGATAACTTTCACAATGCATTACATGAATAAAGTGAGGAGAGGCAACTAATAGCTGTTTAAATCACTGTATTATGACAATTTAATTTATGTTACTTATGCCTTCATCTATAGTAGTTAACCTCCTGAATAATAGAAGCATCATAAGAGGATACAGTCATGGGCAAGTTGGAGAGTTAGTTTGGAAGCAGATCGTAGACAGCTGTGAATGCAGTGGTCCTCGTAATCAAGTGGTGCACCATCACAGGTTTTGATCTGTTATGCAGGGGACTTACCAAATATACACTTTTGTCAACCTCTAATGTCTCTTGCTATTAACATAGAATCTAGAAAATGTGACCTTTGTGCATTGATGGCAAAAGGTGTTCTGAAATGCGTAAATTAATTTACAAAGAAAATAAGTAGTTTTAATATCAAAAATATTTTTAATAAAAATGCTTAAACATTTCTAAGTGTTACCTTCCAAAATTTCTATTTTGAAATCCACTCAGCTCTAGTGGTTTGAAAACCAGTCAAAACACAAGCCACTGGGTTAGGCACAACCTTTATTTTAGGAGTAGATGAAATATATATATATATATATTTTTTGAATTGGAATCTCACTCTGTCACCCAGGCTGGAGTGCAGTGGCGTGATCTTGGCTCACCGCAAGCTCCATCCACCTCCTGGGTTCACACCATTCTCCTGTTTCAGCCTTCTAGTAGCTGAGACTATAGGCGCCCACCACCATGACTGGATAATTTTTTTTTTTTTTTTGTATTTTTAAAAGAGACGGGGGTTTCACTGTGTTAGCCAGGATGGTCTTGATCTCCTGACCTCATGATCCGCCCGCCTCAGCCTCCCAAAGTGCTGGGATTACAGGCATGAACCACCACGCCTCTCCTCTTCTGCTGCTCTTAATAATTACAAATTGATTTCAGCTGGGAACAGAAAAAATGTTATGCACATTTCAAAGTAATCTTAGTAAAGTAGGATTGGGTATTGAAAATTTTTTCATAATCTTTTAATAAGCAACTCAATAGAAAAAGGTTTGTTAAATGTAACACATTCATGAAATATTCAATTAATTTTATGAAAAAAACTTCAGTAAGTCCTGCTATAATTTGAAAGTAATATCTTTTATTGGGAATTTGTTTTTAAAAAGAAAGATCTACATAAAAAATAAACCTTGAATAAATGTGTTTATTGAAGTTATAGAGTATATTATTCATTTGGTTTCGATACCCCCAATTGAAAGTGATTTATTTTCCATACATAATGTTGGTAGGATTTTTATTATTTACAATTACTAAAATAAACTGCAAAATTTTGCCTGAAACTGAAATACAATATAAGGTGGCTACTCCCAAAGTAACCATTTTCCTTTCAGTTCAGACTATATTCACCTGACTCATTTCCGCTTATGAATGTTTCTGTCTGTGGTGCCTAGAAATGGAGATATTATGCTTTTTAATGAAGAAGAATTAAGACCCCTAAAAGCCTTTAGAACAACCTGGTCACTAGTACCTGGTCACCAGTCACTAGGTCACTTTGCCCTTAGTCACCAGTCAGTAATTTAGACAGTAATCAATTAACGTTTGTGAAAGTAGTAAATGAGCAGTTCAGGTAAGGCAGCACGCGTTAATGCACGTTCCAATTTTGGTGCCTAATTTGTTGCCAAAAATTTGACTTTGGTTTTCCCTGAAAACTGGAAACTCAAATTATCTACAGAGCGTTTAATAGCAGCGTTTGAAAAGAACAGGACACTTGTTTACTTTGATTATTTGGGGGATGATTGTAAACTGATACCTATATTCAAGTTTAATTCTAAGGCAGCGCTTCCTAATTCCTGGAACCTGTGAATATGTTACCATACATGGCAAAGAAGTAAAGTCACAGATGAAATTAAGATCGTGGACCTTAACATAGGGAGATTATCCTGGATTATCTAGGTAGGCCCAATGTAGTCACAAGGGTCCTTAAAAGTGAAAAAGAAATGAGAGGTCAGAGTATGCTATGTAAGAAGGACTTAACTCTCCCTTCTGACTCTGAAGTTGGAAGATGGAGCCACAAACCAAGAAATGCTGGTGGGCTCTAGAGATTGGAAAAGGCAGAAAAGCAGATTCTCTCTTAGAGGCTCTGGAAAGAAAGGAATGCAGCCCTGCTGACTCCCTGGTTTAAGCCAGTGAGACCTGTGTCAGACATCTGAACTACAAAGCTGTAAGATAGTAGATTTGTGTAGTTTTAAGTCACAAAATTTGTGGTAATTTGTTACAGCATTAAGAGAAAAGTAATACAGCATGCATACAGATTATTCCACAGACCATTAGGCAGAAGCCTTTCGTTTAGACTGGAAATTCTATAAATCTAAGGGTTTTTTTGGGGGGTTTTTTTGTTTTTTTTTTTTTTTAGTATGTTCACTGTGCTAGTTACAGGGGTTACAAAAATTGGAAAGAAAATATAATCCCCATGCTAACAGAGTTTATAGTCTAGTTTGCAATCTAACTTCATATACCTTCAATTGAACTTCTGAACTTCTCTTTCAAATCTGCTCTTTCCATGGGATCTCCATCTCAATAAATAGCAACTCCATGCTTTCAATTTCTTAGGCAAAATTCATTGATGTTATCCTTCTCATAAGTGATATGTTCAAGTCACCAGTGAATCTTATTGGGTCTACTTAACAAAACATACCCAGAATCCGATCACTTTTCCCATCTCACTTTCACCTCTCTGATCTAAGCACTCTCATCTCTTCCATGGATTTTTAAATGTCTCTCAACTGGATTTCCTGCTTCAGCCTTTTCCTTGTTGCAGTCTTTTTTCAACACAGCAGCCATATTGATCCTTAAATTGTGGGACAGATGGAGTAAAGTAACTTCTCAGCTCAAAGCCATCCAGTACCTCTCCACCTCATTCAGAGTGAAAGCCAAGGTCCTAATACATGACCTAGACCTTGGTGGCATATTATATAGTTGTTTCCAATTATATCTTTCCCAGCCATTACCTCCCGTACCTGTAAGAGGATCATACATTCCCACCTACTGCCAATCAGGCAGAGAATCCCTCCCCCATTATCAGGATTGACTTACTTGCTTGGGCCAATAGAATGTCAGCAGGAGGCACAATATGTCAGTGCCAAGGAGAAAGTTAGGAAGCATTATGTAGTTCCGTTAGCTCTCCTGCTTTTTTCTCTGCTGTGAAAGTGGTACATGTGAAATAAGGCCTGCTTCTTCAGCCTGGGTCCCGGAATAAGAAGACTTGCAGCAGCTCATCCACACTACAGTGCATAGCATGAGAAGAAATAAATTTTTGTTATTGTATGTCACTGGGATGTAGGGGTCATTTGTTAGTGCAGCAAAGCTGACTAATATATCCCTATCACCTTTCTGACCAGCTTTGCCTGTAGTCTTTCCCTGACTCTGCTCCAGCCATCATGACCTTCTTGCTGTTTTCTTAAATATGCCAGGCATGATCCTGCCGCAGAACCCTTAGACATACTGTTCCCTCCACCTGAAAATACTCTTCCTCTCCCAGATATCTGTGTTTCTTGCTTTCTCCTTTCTCAAGTCTTTGCTCCAATGTCCAATTCCTTTTTTTACCTTATTTTTCTCCTTAGTAGTTCTCACCACTTAAAATACTAATTATATTTTCCTCCTTTATTTGTTCATCTTTCTTCCCCTAGATTGTAAGCTTGCGCAAGGGTTTTTGCCTATTTTGTTCACTGCTGTATCCCTAACACCTAGGATAGCATCTGGTGCAGCATAGTCACTCAATGTATATATGTGGAATAAATAGTGGTGGTGGTGATGGTGTGTGCGTAGGGTGAGGCTAAGTGGTGTTAAGAGTTTTTCACCATGTTGACCAGGCTGATCTCAAACTCCTGACCTTGTGATCCACCCACCTCGGCCTCCCAAAGTGCTGGGATTACAGCTGTGAGTGCACCACAGCACTCCAGCCTGGGCGACAGAGTAGGCGTCTTGGGGGAGAAAAAAAAGAAAGTTTTTTCCAGTATTTTACATCAAACTAAAACGCAGCTGGGATAGCATATGGAGAAGGAGTACATTGATAAGGAATCTTCTGAAAAAAGGAATAGATGAAAGATTTGAAATATACTAAGACTGGGAAGTGATATGGAGGACATTTGATAGCCTAAAGAGTTAAATCAGATCCATTCATTGCAGAATATCTTAAAAATAGAAATTGTCAGAATCATAAAATATTGATTAGATAATAAAATCCTGCGTTTTAGCTGGGCGCAGTGGCTCGTGCCTGTAATCCCAGCACTTTGGGAGGCCGAGGCTGGTGGATCACCAGGTCAGGAGTTCGAGACCAGCCTGGCCAATATGGTGAAACCCCATCTCTACTAAAAATACAAAAATTAGCCGGGCATGCTGGCACGCGCCTTTAGTCCCAGCTACTTGGGAGGCTGAGGCAGGAGAATTGCTTGAACCCAGGAAGCAGAGGTTGCAGTGAGCTGAGTCCGCACCGCTGCAATCCAGCCTGGGCGACAGAGTGAGACTCTGTCTCAAAAAAAAAAAAAATCCTGCCTTCCTGGGTAAAGACAATGATTTAAAATAGTTTCATTTGCAATGAAGCACAGCAGTTAGTTATCATTGAAATCCAAGGGATCATCTAGTACAGAGGGTAAGAATGTGGCTATTAGAGCCAGGCTGCTTGGGCTCACAGCCTGACACCAGTGCCCATTGAGCTCTGTGTCCCTTCAGGAGAGTCACCTGAACCTCTTGGGGCCCCGTTTTCTCATTATAAAATGGAGACGAAGATAATAGTAATAATAAAATGTGGTTATCTAGTATTTAGTAGTACAGTAGGAAATAATTCATTGCATATTTCAAAATTGCTAGAAGAATTGTAATGTTCCAAACACAAAGATAAATGTTTCAGATGATGGATAATCCCAGTTATGCCGATTTGACCATTATACATTGTATACATGTATCAAAATATCACATGTACCCCCAAATATGTACAACTATTATATGTCAATAAAAATGTTTTAATGTGGTTAAGATTAAATTAAAAATACATATAAAGTACTTGGAACTGTGCTTGGCACATAGTAAGCACTTCACGAATGTGAGCTATTATTTTTATTATTTAAAAAATACATATGAGAAAATCTAAAGCAAAGATGTTTACACAAAAACACAGACACACTCACATCCACACTTTGGACAAGATTTTGTGATTGAGTATCTAGGAATAAAATAAAACTTTGATATTTTGACCATAGGCTGTGAAATAATAGTCTGTGTTGATTTGTTAAAGTGATACAAACCAGTCAGAGATGATTGAGTTGACTGATGACACTTCATTTCATTAAGTCTTCACAGTCACCTTGTGGGGTGGATTTTATTATTATCGCCATTAAATAGATGAATGAACTGAGACTTAGAGAAGGTAAGTAATTTGCCCATGGTCACTCAGCTGGAAAAAGTAGAGCCTGTTTAAAAACTCTGCTGACCAGGCTCCTGCAGTCACACTCCTAACCATTTAAACAGAACGGGACAAAGGTGAGCATGGCGGAGATGACAAGGATTTGATGTCATGGTGGTGACCTTGGCCAGTGTTGCATCCTGTCAAAATTGATGAGCAGTTCCATGGAAAACTTTTGGAGGCATTCTCTCTGATAGCCCAAATAAGGCCTTAGTGGTTATGTGTTCACATCCTAAGACAAAAGTATGATCTCAATTATGTTAATTTAAAAATTAGATATGCATATGCATGTTGTGGGCCTATCACTCCCAGTGGCCTATCTTGTCTTTGTAGCTGGACTACCTGTTGGAAAGCCCAGCAAAAGGTAGCACAGAGCAGCTACCTGGGATGGGAATTTCAGTGAGATGCAGGGAAGCCAAGTCCTCTGTTGTGCTTCCATGGCAGGACCTGTGGCTGAGACTTTGCTCTGGCAGGTCACCACAGTGTGCTTCAGCTGAATGGCTCCACCGGAACAGTAAGATCTCATCAGTAAGATTGTGGTTGCAATAAACCTTTGTCACAGATCACCCGTTCTAGGAAGATACAGGTTGATTTAGCCCAGGGTAAAACTTAGAAAACATATTCTTATGTTTATTAAATGATAATGTTTAGTATTTGAAATTGTAAGTTGTTTGCAAACTGTAATAATTTACTAATAATATCATCTCTTTATGCAGCCCAAGCCAGAACCATGGCTCCAAAACAAAAGAAAAAGTCATCACGTCGCAAAAAAAGCCCAAAACCAATATTAGCTGGTAGGATTATTTCTTCATTGAATGGGATTTTTTTGTGGAGTATTTGTATATATATTAGAAGCAAAATGATTATGGTTTTACATATCAAATTAAATAAAATATTCCTGTGTCATAAAGTCAAATGAATGAGGAATAAGATATATGGAGATTCATTCTTACGGATTAGTCTTTTGACTAATTTCATTATGATACCAATTAAATGCCATATAATGAATGCTGTAGTAAACATATCACTAAGAGATAACAGTGTGAAAGACAATTATTCAGATTTTCTCTAATTATTCACAAGATAGTTTAACTCTTCATTGTATATTTGCACTTATATTTTGTGTTTTGAGGTTTGGTAAAGATTATAATAAACTGGCCGGGCACAGTGGTTCACGCCTGTAATCCCAGCACTTTGGGAGGCTGAGGCGGGTGGATCATGAGGTCAGGAGTTCGAGACCAACCTGACCAACATGGTGAAACCCCGTCTCTATTAAAAAAACAAAAATTAGCCAGGCGTGGTGGCGCACACCCGTAATCCCAGCTACTCAGGAGGCTGAGGCAGGAGAATCACTTGAACCCCAGAGGCAGAGGTTGCAGTGAGCCGAGATCGTGCCACTGCACGTCAGCCTGGGTGACAGAGCAAGAGTCCATCTCAAAAGAAAAAGAAAACAAGACTATAACAAACTGAGATGTATTTGATTCAAAAATGTAAATTTGACTTCCTTTTATTATATTCTAGCTAGTGAAGACATGGAACCAGTAAATATGGAGAGCATGGGTAAGTGGAAATATAATTTGCAACTTACGTCCTCAATTTTATAATATTTTAATTATGCAGCAAGCAAGCAGGAATACTACAAACTGAAGTGATCAATCAAAATGTACATGGGCTAAAATGATACTATTCTAATTAAAATATAAAATGAAAAATTTTTTAAAGAAAAAATAAGAGTAGAGAATTTCAAACTGAGAAACAAACTTGGACCAAGCAGTTCATTAAAAATTCATTATATGATTATTGGAAGGCCTTTTATAACTATAAAGTGTTATAAGTCTGCAACTTAAGACTTTTATCAGGTAAGTATTTTTTCAAACTTTTGCTCATAGGTAGTTATCTGTATTTCACGCTAAGATGCCACTATTTCAAGGAAAGAGGCTGGTTTTTAAGCAAATAACTAGAACTTAGACAACTAACCTAATGTTGTTCCTACATGTAAAGGCTAAGTAATCTTATTACAACAAGACTTCTTTTGGTGGGATGGAGGGGGAACCTCTCTCTTCGAGTTGACTTAGATGACACACTTCATTTTTAAAAAAGAAAGGAGACAATGAGGGGGGCAAGGAGGAAGACTTAAAAGCTCTGTAGGCCACTGTAAAGATTTTGTCTTTTAATCATATGGGATGAGGAAATATTGGTAGTATTTAATCAACGAGTGACTCCATCTGACATGTTGTTAAAGGGTCAGGTCGTCCTGGCTACTGTGAAGCAAACTGCAGGAGCAAGGACTGAAGCAGAGAGACTAGTTAGAAAGTTTTTCCAACAATCCAGGGAAAAGATGGTGATGACCTGGGTCAGGGCGGTAGAGAGGGGCAGAGGTGTGGAGTGTGGAGGCAGGGAAAAAGTGAGAGAATGTCAGCTAATGTCAGTGGCTCTGTTATCAGCACCCAGCACAGTGCCTGTGGCAGAATATGCTGCCCAATAAGTATTTATTGAGTTAGTGAAACATGGGAGTCGTCTTTAATTTCTTTCTCTCTCTCCCTCCACACCTCCCTACCCCTTCCAAACCACCCCAACTTCTGTGAATTCCACCTCTTTTAAAATATATCTCAAACCCATGTGCTTCGCATTATCTTCCCATCTGCAACCTTAGTCCAAACCTCCGCACTCCTCACATCGGTTAGTTCCCGAGGTTTCTAATTGATATCACTGCTTCCACTCAGTCTCCTTCAGTCCACTGGGCACACAGCAGCCTGACCATGCTTAAACTCGTGTTTCTTGCTTAAACTCCCCCATGGTCTTTCTTTGCCATTGGACACACCTTACAGTGGTCCTGACTCCTGTGCTCAAGTGGTCCTGACCTTGTTTCCTCCTCCTCTTTGCCAACCTACAGCCCATCAGCCCTGCTTAGCACAGAATGTTCCAAATTTATTCCAGCCTCAAGGCCATTGCTTTTGCTGCCCCTGATGCCTAGCTAGATCTTCCCCTTATGCAATTTTCTCTTTCTTATCGTTGAGATCTAGACCACTATCTCACTTCCTGAAGAGATGTTCCTTGACCTCTGTGTCACCTATTACCTTGTTTAATTGCTTTCATAGCACTTAAAATTCTGAAGTTAAAGTACAGTCAATTCTTGTTCCTGGAATCTATACAGTCCCTTTGAATACTGAATTAGCCAATACTGAACTATTACCCCTAGGGGAAACACAGGGTTAGGTTCCTGTGAGCCTCTGGTCACATTTTCATTAACTAGTCAATACATAACCTTGTCTTATGTGTATTTCTGTTTAAATACTCCTTATTTAATATATACTGTTGATCCCTAACACTGAACTCATGGCCAAATCATGGCAAACAGCACTATAACTCATTACTGAATAAATGAATGAGTGAATGAATTGTGTTGTCTCTTGTTCATGTCTAAATAGACCACCACAGCTACCCTTCTTAGTTCCATCTCTCACCCTGTTTTCTCCCAAATAGCACTTATCACAATTTGTTTTTATTTATTTTTGTTTTTTATTTTTTTTTCTTCTTTTTCCATAGAGATGGGTTCTCATTATGTTGCCCAGACTGTCTTGAACTCCTGGGCTCAAGGAGATCCTCTTGCCTTGGCCTCCCAAAGTGCTGGGATTACAGGTGTGAGCTACCATGCCCAGCCCACAATTTTTATCTATGAGTGTACTTTATTATTTAATATCTGTCTCTCTGTCTAGACTGGATACCCTGGCAGTAGCACCATGCTCTTCACATAGTGGGTGCTCAGTAAATATTTCTTGACTAAATGCATTGACTGGTAAGAAAATCTATGAACCTGATAAAGGGGCACGGTTTGAGATGTATTCATTGAAAGTAAATGAACTGAAAAATAGGAATATGTTTGCTTAAGGGAAAGAAAAAACTAACCTCAGAACTTTATGGTGAGACAAGTGTAGGTTTTGAGTTAGCATCCCCTTCTCCTCAAGCCTGTCTCTACTCCCAGACTCCCCTCAGGTAGCGTCAGGACCCCTCTGACTTCCTCATGGTGGGGCCCTGACTTTGCCAACTGTTACTCAGGGCTGATGGCTGTCATGCTCCAAGAAACTGAGATCTCTTTTTCTAAGAAGGAACCAAAGTATCAATAAGCTAATTAAAAAACTGTCAGTCCTAAGGGCCTAACAGGGCAATGCCCAGAGGTTTCTGGAGAATAAATATAATTTTTACACATAGCTAATATTTGTGGAGCAATGACTTTGTGCCAGGCCCACTCTTCTCATTGCCTTAGCTCTATAAAGTAGGCATTATCGTGGCCATTACAGACATGAAGGTGCTCTGTGACTCCCAAATATTAAATAATCTGTCCAAATTATAATACGACTTAGTGGTATACGAGTTGCCTATTGCTGCTGTAACAAATTGCCACAAACTTAGTGGCTTAAACAATATAAATTTATTATTTAACAGTTCTGGAAATCAAGAGTCCGAAATTACTTTCACTGGGCTAATGTCAAGGTGTCAGCAGGGCTGATTATCTCTGGAGGCCCTGAGGGGTGAATATGTTTCCTTGTCTTTTTCAGCTTCTAGAGGCCACTGTATTTATTGACTCCTGGCCCCTTCCTTCCTCTTCAAAACCAGCAGCATAGCATCTTTGAATCATTCTCTATGACGTCTGTTTCCCTTGTCACATCTCCTTCCTTGACTTTGATCCTCCTGTCGCCCTCTTATAAGGCCCCCTGGGATTACACTGGGCCAATCTCAAAGGCCCAATCATCTGCCCACCTCAAAATCCTTAACCTTCAACATCTGGGATAAATGTTTAAAAAAATGAAAAATAAATAAATAAAAAGAACATAAAAACAAAAACAACACAAAGTAAAGATCCTTAACATAATTATATCTACAAGTCCCTTTTCTTATGTAAGGTAACAATACAGAAGTGTATTAGTCTGTTCTCATGCTTCTAATAAAGACATATCTGAGACTGGGTAATTTATTTGAAAAAAGAGGTTTAATTGACTCACAGTTCTACATGGCTGGGGAGGCTTCACAATCATCGTGGAAGGTGAATGAGGAGCAAAGTCACATCTTACATGGCAGCAGGCAAGACAGCATGTATAGGAAAACTTCCCTTTATAAAACCATCAGGTCTTGTGAGACTTATTCACTATCATGAGAACAGCACAGGAAAGTCCTGCCCCCATGATTCAATTACCTCCCACTGGGCCCCTCCCACTGCACATGGGAATTATTCAAGATGAGATTTGGGTGGGGACATACAAAACCATATTAACAAGTTTCAGGAATTAGACATGAAAATATTAGGGGGACATTATTCTGTTTGCCACAAGTGGTTAATAGCACAGGCTTTGAAATTAGACAGACCTGGTTTAAGTCATAAACTTATTACTTAAAGTCATTTAGTGACTCTATGGCCACAGATGACTTCACCTCCCTGAGCCTCTGCTTCTTCATCTGAAAAGCAAGATGGACTATCTACCTCAAAAGATTGATGTGGAAATTAAATTACTAGTACATGCACATTTCCTTACATAGGACTGTCACAAAGTATGTTTATGTTAACTCTTTTTACTATAAAAAGATACTATAAAGACAGATAAATAGATTAATCCATGAGAATAGAGTCCAAAAATAGATCACATGTTCATGGTCAGTTGATTTTCATCAAAGATGCAAAGGTAATTCAGTGGAGAAGGGATAGTCTTTCCAACAAATGATGCTAGAACAGTTAGATAGTTATAAGTAAGAAAGTGAACTCAATCCATACATCACACCATATACAAAAATTAACTCAAAATGAATCATAGACCTAAAAGTAAAACCAAATATTCTAAAACTTCTAGAAGAAAACATAGGAGAAAATCTTTGTGACCTTGGAGTTGGCAAAGATTTCCCAGATATGACACCCACAGCCAAAATCCCAAGAAATCTTAAAGCTTTCTTAAGATTTTCTTTTTTAAAATCTTAAAGATTTTTTTCTTTTATGGAATACTTGCCAGCAATGGAATGAACCATTGCTACATTCAACAATACGAATGAATCTCAAAAATAATTATGCTAAGTGAAAGAAGATAAACAAAAAGAGTACATTTATAAATATTCCAGAAAAAAGCAAACTAATCTATAGTGACAAGAAAACAGCTTAGTGGTTACTTGGGGTTACTTGGGGGTGAAGGAGGTGTATTGGAAGGCAGGGGCAGGAGGAAACATTTGGGTCTTATGGATATGTTCTTTATCTTGATTGTGGTAATGGCTTCATGGGGTATGTGCAGATATTTATCAAATTGTACATATTGTATGCAGTTTATCATTTGTCAATTATAACTCAGCAAAGCTGTTTTTTAAAAAAAACTAGATAGCAACCAAGATGTTTAAAAAAAAAGAATGCATAGTTGAAATGCATGAGGGTTATTTTAAATAACATTCATTATGTAGGACAATATATGTGTAACCTATGATTTATATTGCATAATCTTCTATTGTGTGCACACAATAAGATTCTGAGGCATGAATTGTGTAGAGCTTGAGTCTGCCTTTGGTTCCTGCTAGGTGAATAACTGCCATTCACTGGATCCTATGGAACGTCATCTCTGTTCCCTCCTTGTCTATGTGTGGAGAAGCAGGACCCTCTCCATGGCTCTTTTGTGTCCACATAGAGAGAAAGCATAACATAGTAGAGTTCAGGGACCTTGGTTTTTATCCCAGTACCACCACTTTCAACTCCCAGAGGCTGACCTCGGTCATGTTATTGAACTCTGTGGCCCTCAGTTTTCTTGGCTAAAAAAAATGGAGACAATTATAGTAACCACCTCTGAATGTTGTTGTGAAGACTAAATGAGTTAATAATACACATAAAGTGCTTAAAACTGTGCCTGGCAGCAGTAGGTGCACCATAGAAGTGCCCTTGCAGACATTGTCCTTGTGATTGGCACTCCTGGCCTCAGTCAGCTTCAGAGGGCCCTGAAGGGGCCTTCTCTGCACCAACACTTGTCTCACACTCCTTGGAGCAACCAGCCTCCCACTCTTCTCAAGCCTCCAGTGAGCCCATCTCCTTGCTGATCACAGTAGCCTCATTGCTGTAGCCTATGGTGCTGTCCTCAGTGTGTGCCTCAAAGCCTACCCAATAGCAGTTGTTTTATAGTATTTGGCTGGTGACCCTGTGGGGTGGCCAGAAGCATCAGGCCTTGCCCTGGTTGGGTTCTCATGGTGATGGAGCGTTATGGTATTGGACTATAGAAGTTTTGTGTGATCTGTTGGCTGCCAGTTATCTGCAGTTATCACTGATTGCCAACTTGAACCAGAAACAGTCCACTAGTTTTACTGACTTCTAGATAAAGGAATGTTAGATCCTATAGTAGACTTGCCTTGAAAAAGTCCAATTAGTGTGAAAGGATCATTTTTTTTGTGTGTGAAATATATCAAGCCAGGAGAATTTGAAGTGTGTGTTTAGTAGGGGCAGATAACACAGAAAACAATCTTTGGTGCTGTCTTTCCAGTGTCGTGGATGGTAGAAAGCTTTCTGGTCTTCCTGAATGCCTCTGTTTATGAGGGACAGCTGCCTTCTTTTCTACACTAGCACAGTGTGAGTCTCACAGCCCCACCTTGTGGTTTTCTCAGGCAGAACTATAGAACTTTTATTACACATTCGACACACAAATGCAGTCTGTTTGCAGAGGAGCACTTGATTTGAATCAAGTCAACAGTTACTTACTGAGCATCTCATAGGTGCCAGGTGTTATGGTTAGTCTTTTGAGAGAGATAAAAGTGTATAATTTGTCCTTCATTCATGAACAGCTTGAATTCCCAATGTCAGGCAAACTGACTGCAGTTAGAAATATACTTTCACATATAATCAGTGTTATGCATACAGTTATTTAAAACCTCCAAATTACCTGAATTATTGTACCATAGAGCCCCTGGGGTGGTGGAAAATATTTCTATTTGAAAATAAGCTCAAAATTCCAACATGAGAGGCCACATACACTTTTCCCCTTGCTGGAACATCTGTTGAGCAGTTGGAGGGAGGATGGCCTGACATCCAGGGGCGTGGGTGCTGGAGGAGATGGGAGTGGATCCTGGGAGCTGGGGAGAGAGTCCTGGGGGCAGATGCAGCGCTGAGACTGTGTGGCTGATGATAGTGATACGAAAGGTAAGAAAACAGGAAGAAGGCTTGAGAAAGGGAAGGGCAGCAGGCAAAATGCTCCTTTGTCCTCTAGTGTCCACCCTCCTGGGGCATGCTGCTGCTGAGGACTGGCCTGGAGTACGAAGAAAGCATGGGAAGACCAGGGATGGAAGCCTCTTGAACCTCTCCTCTCTCCTCTTCTGAGAGCAATACTGGGACTGGCAGCCAGATGGGAGGAAAGGGATTCCCTGCCCACTTTCCTGTGTCCAAGGGTTTATTAATACAACTGAGAAGTCACTATTTGAAAAATGTGAGGAATTGAGTAACAGTAAGTTTGACTGTGAAAAAGAGAAGCCCTAAAGAACAGAGATCCCTATATAGGCTCAAGGCTCAAGGGAAGGTTTCTTTTCCCTTCCCTCCCCTCCCTCCCCTCCCCTCCCCTCCCCTCCCCTCCCCTCCCCTTCCCTTCCCTTCCCTTCTCTTTTCGACAGAGTCTCGCTCTATCACCCAGGCTGGAGTGCAGTGGTGTGATCTCGGCTCACTGCAACCTCCACCTCCCAGGTTCACGCCATTCTCCTGCCTCAGCCTCCCGAGTAGCTGGACTACAGGCACATGCCACCATGCCTGGCTAATTTTTTGTATTTTTAGTAGAGATGGGGTTTCACTGTGTTAGCCAGGATGGTCTCGAGCTCCTGACCTCGTGATCCACCTGCCTTGATCAGCCCTAAGGGAAGGTTTCTTCAAAATGAGAGACCATTGAGCAAATCTGCATGCTGAGGGAAAGTGGCATGGAAGTAAGAAAAGCTGAAAGGAAAGGAATAGATTATGGGGCCCTGGCGGCTGAGGAGGGCAGGTCCTCTGTGTGCATAAGGGCAGAAAGGTGGTGCCCATTTTAATTAGCAGGTGGGCAGGGCTGCAGGACCCGGCAGGATTCAGTGCTATTCAGACCCTGTTTTCTCTGTGAAATAGAAAGCCAGTCACCTGGTAAGAGAGAGCAGCAGGGGAGAGGGTGAGGTTGGGGTGTTTTAGGAAAGCAATACAGGCTAAAAGCCTAAACAAGTGGTCATACCTTCCAACCAATAATTTCACTTTTTAAATCTATCCCAAGAAAATAATTTGAAATGCAATAAAAATTTATAAACTAGATATTTGTTTGTAGAATTATTTACAATAATTCTATTGTAAATTAGAAAAGAAATTAGAATGCTTACCAACACGAGACTGGTTTAAAATTATGCTATAGAACTCAATTCATCTAAAATAATGTTTTAGACAGATTACTTAATGTCATTGTAAAATACTTGTGACATAATGGTAAATATTAAAAGCAGTATTTAGAAGTTCATATGAGGTATATATGGAGTGACTAGAAGAAAATAAAGCAAAAAATATATATATATATTTTATTATACTTTAAGTTCTAGGGTACATGTGCACAACGTGCAGGTTTGTTACATAGGTATACTTGTGCCGTGTTGGTGTGCTGCACCCATCAACTTGTCAGCACCCATCAACTTGTCATTTACATCAGGTGTAACTCCCAATGCCATCCCTCCCCCCTCCCCCCTCCCCATAATAGGCCCTGGTGTGTGATGTTCCCCTTCCAGAGTCCAAGTGATCTCATTGTTCAATTCCCACTTATGAATGAGAACATGCAGTGTTTGGTTTTCTGTTCTTGTGATAGTTTGCTGAGAATGATGGTTTCCAGCTGCATCCATGTCCCTACAAAGGACATGAACTCATCCTTTTTCATGGCTGCATAGTATTCCATGGTGTATATGTGCCACATTTTCTTAATCCAGTCTGTCACTGATGGACATTTGGGTTGATTCCAAGTCTTTGCTATTGTGAATAGTGCCACAATAAACATACATGTGCGTGTGTCTTTATAGCAGCATGATTTATAATCCTTTGGGTATATCCCCAGTAATGGGATGGCTGGGTCATATAGTATTTCTAGTTCTAGATCCTTGAGGAATCGCCATACTGTTTTCCACAATGGTTGAACCAGTTTACAATCCCACCAACCATGTAAAAGTGTTCCTATTTCTCCACATCCTCTCCAGCACCTGTTGTGTCCTGACTTTTTAATGATTGCCATTCTAACTGGTGTGAGATGGTATCTCATTGTGGTTTGATTTGCATTTCTCTGATGGCGAGTGATTATGAGCATTTTTTCATGTGTCTGTTGGCTGTATGCATGTCTTCTTTTGAGAAATGTCTGTTCATATCCTTTGCCCACTTTTTGATGGGGTTGTTTTTTTCTCATAAATTTGTTTGAGTTCTTTGTAGGTTTTGGATATTAGCCCTTTGTCAGATGAGTAGATTGCAAAAATTTTCTCCCATTCTGTAGGTTGCCTGTTCACTCTGATGTTAGTTTCTTTTGCTGTGCAGAAGCTCTTTAGTTTAATTAGATCCCATTTGTCAATTTTGGCTTTTGTTGCCATTGCTTTTGGTGTTTTAGACATGAAGTCCCTGCCCATGCCTATGTCCTGAATGGTATTACCTAGGTTTTCTTCTAGGGTTTTTATGGTTTTAGGTCTAACATTTAAGTGTCTAATCCATTTTGAATTAATTTTTGTATAAGGAGTAAGAAAAGGATCCAGTTTCAGCTTTCTACTTATGGCTAGCCAAAAGAATTTTCAACCCAGAATTTCATATCCAGCCAAACGAAGCAAAATATTAATAGAGGTTTTGCTTCTTGAGAGGTAGTATTATGGGCCATTGTTATTTTCTTATTTTTTAAAAAATGTTTTTGGCATTTAAAAAATAATGGATATATTTACTTTAAATACAAGAATAATAATTTTAAAGTCTTAAAATTTTAACCAAGATCATTATTAAAACCAAGCAATTGCATGTTTTCTAATGCTAATATTTTAAGTGGTCATATTTAATGTTCACATTCCACTTTGTCTTTCCTAGGTCATCCAGAAATTTATCCTTTAGTATTAACCACCAAGACCCAGGAAATATTTAACTGCCGAATAGATGAAGATATCACAGATGAACAACCTTATAAGCTTATCAATAAAGA
The DNA here is from genome assembly GCF_037993035.2 of Macaca fascicularis. Taxonomy (NCBI): domain Eukaryota; kingdom Metazoa; phylum Chordata; class Mammalia; order Primates; family Cercopithecidae; genus Macaca; species Macaca fascicularis. The sequence continues at coordinate 149,559,268 of NC_088375.1, read as the reverse complement.
GGATATTTTTGAGGACCTGCGCAACAGAGCTGCAGTATCTGATTTCCACCCAGTCAAAAAAATTGTCCAGGTAAGCACAACATCCCTCTTCATTTTCAGTCCTACCTCAAGAAGTTCCTGGTACATAATAACAAAAGTTGGAGAGGTTGTTGGTTCAAATCTGACCCCGTTGCTTTGGGCAAGTGCTAGCTTGCCCACCCCTGCGTGGGAATCCTGTTTGATGATCCTCTGTGAAAAGCAAAATTCCATCAATGACTTGTTATCTAATCCCACACCCAGAAAAAGTCATCCTTGCCCAGTTTTTGTTTTGTTTTGTTTTGGTTTTTGAGACAGGGTTTCACCCCTGTCTCCCAGGCTAAAGACGCAATCATGGTTCACTGCAACCTCCGCCTCCCAGGCTCAAGCAATCCTCACATCTCAGCCTCCTGAGTAACTGGGACCACAGGCACAGGCCACCATGCCCGACTAATTGTTGTTTTTGTCGAGACAGGGTTTTGCCTCGTTGCCCAGGCTGGTGTTGAACTCCTGAGCTCAAGTGATCTGCCCGCCTTGGCCTTCCAGAATGCTGGGATTGCAGGCATAAGCCACCATGCTCCGCCTTTGCCCAGTTTTAACTAGAATATGAATCTATCCTTATTTTCCGCTTTAATTAATTCATAATTTTGGTTCTGATTTATCTCTAAGCATGCTACAGAGCACAATACCAAACAAAAACTGCTTTTTTTTTTTTTTCCTGTTAGAAGTAAAAGTGCATGTAAATTTCCCTGGATGCATTATATTTTTAAGAGCCTTTTAAAGTTAATAAAATAATTTTGCAATTTGATGTTATCAGCCATAGATTAGCGCAACGGTTATCTTCTATAATTGGTTGATTAGAGAAATATGAATTTTGTGTTAGTGTCAAAATAAACCAAGTGACCACTGAACATTAACTTCCTCTCTCAATTATATTTTTGTAGGAATATCCTGGAAATGAGCTTCTGCTTGTTTATGACAAAGACTTCAAATATGGACTTAACTTTTATCTTATTGGAACTGAAGAGGGCAAAGAAAACTATTTAAATGTGAGCAAACCCCAAGGCCTTGTAATTTGTTTGTTTTTGTTGTGGTTGTGTTTGTTTTTGATACAGGCTCTTGCTCTGTCACCCAGGCTGGAGTGCAGTGGCACAATCATGGTCACTGCAACGTGAACCTCCCAGGCCCAAGCGATCCTCCCACCTTTGCCCCCCAAGTAGCTGGGACTACAGGCGTGCACCACCACGTCCAGCTAATTTTGTTTATTTTTTGTAGAGATGAGGTCTCACTATGTTGCCCAGGCTGGGCAATTTGTTGATTAGCAGAAGGAAGCGGAAGCGGTACCTCTGAAGGATCCCTAAATATAGTGATTATTATTCTTGTTTAGTTTGGTTTCTTTGGGACCCAGATCAGGTTCTGGCACCTAGAATAAGTAAGTAGTAAATAGGGGATGAACTAAATCAAGTATCTCAGGGTAACAGATTTGCCCTTCATTGACATCGTGAGAGAGGAAACAGTGAATCTGGAGTACCGCTTTCCTAGTTCTCTTCTTGCCATCTCCACAACTTTGGGTAAGTTACTGAGCCTCTCATCTGTAAAATGGTGACACCATTATTGCACATTTCCTGGGCTTTCATGAGGATTCATATAGGTAAAGCCCTTTGTTCAAGATGTGCAAGAAAGGTAACAGATGTATGAGACTCTCTTTCTGATCTTCCATCCCTGTTTGGTCAAATTGAAGGAAGCAATTTGGGAGGTTTGGTTAAATTGTTTGAGAATGACAGAGAGGTTTGTGTGGCTGTCCAATAAGCAATAAGAATAAAGGGAAACCATATAATTAAAAAATATCTAGGCTGGGCACAGTGGCTCATGCCTGTAATCCTAGCACTTTGGGAGGCCGAGGCGGGATCACTTGAGACCTGGAGTTCCAGATGAGCCTGAGTAACAAAGCAAGATCCTACCACCACAAAATATAAAAATATTAGCCAGGCATGGTAGCTCGTGCCTGTAGTCCCAGCTACTTGGGAAGCTGAGATGGGTGGATCACTTGGGCCGGAAAGGTGGAGGTTGCAGTGAGCCATGATCATGCCTCTGCACTCCAGCCTGGGTGACAGAGCGAGACCCTGTCTCAAAAAGAAAAAAATAAATAAAAACTAACGGTTTACAATTAAAAATCATCTTTCATTTAGCCTTAACATTTTCAATTTTATTTTTATGATTGTTGTTCTGTTTTTAATTTCTTGTTATGAAATATTTTAAATGTATAGAAAAAACTAGAGAGTAGTATAACAAATATCTACACTTCATTATCCAGAATTTTAAAACATTAATTTTTATTATATTTACTTTGAAACTTTTTAACAAAATAAATAAAAATTACAGACAATATTCCACTCCCTCTCGTATCCTCCCTAGTTCCGTTTTCTTCACTCCTCCCTATGAGGAACCATTATTCTAAATTGTTACATACTGTTCTTGTCTGTGGTTTTATACTTTTACCATATATTTATGTTCCACAAATAATGGATTTTATAGTCTTATTAACTTAACTTTCACATAAAAATTGTGTCATTTTTATACTCAGTCTGCAACTTCATTTTTCACCAAATTATAAAATTCTAGGATCTATAAGTATCAGTACATTTAGATACCATATATATGTAGATAAAATTTGTTCATTATAACTGCTCTATGGAATTTTATTTTATGGTTTTACCACAGTGTCATCAATCCATTCCTCTATTGATATTCATTTGGTTGATTTTTTTTTTACTATTACAAATAAAGCAGCAGTGTGTGTGTGTATGTATATATATACACATCTATATATAGAGATGTGTGTGTGTATATATATATATATCTTCTTGTCTACTGTCTTTTTCTTCTTTCTATATTCTTGAGATCTCTTTCTTTTTTCTTTTTCCTTTCTTTTGCTTTGTTTCCTTTTCGTAATTCAAAAGTATGAATTGACAAAAAAAAGTAAGAAAGTGCTTAATGAATTTATATTAAAGTTTGTTGCAAAATATGTACATATAGCTGTAACCTAAACTTGGGCATATATTGTAGAATGCTATTTATTTTACTTTAGCCCCCAGAAGTATCAGAAGAACAAGAGGAATATAAAGAATATATTCCTGAAGATGTGTATATTTATAAACCACCTGTCTCTAAACCATGGGTTTCTTTGGGCAGTGAAAAAGAAATTGAGGAAGAATCAGTTACGGAATCTACAAAGCAGGTTAGAGGGTTAAATATGATCTGTAATCATTACCTCCCTGTAGCTGAACAACCCTTATTCCTGAGAAATTCATAAGGTTTACTGTGTTTGCTGTGGAGGCATAGTTTTTGGTGTGCTGTTTTGGTTTGCTTTTATAGAAGAATGGTCATTGTCTTAAGTAGGTGTTATGGGTTGAATTTTGTCTCCAAAAAATGGTATATTGAACTTCTAACCTCCAGCACCTCAGAATGTGATTCCATCTGGAAATAGGGTCATTGCAGGTATAACTATTTAAGAGGAGGTCATACTAGAGTAGGGTAGGCCCCAATCCAGTACGACTGGTGTCCTTGTGATAAGATGGCCAGGGGAATGACAAAGAGGGAGAATGGCATGTAAAGAGGCAGGCAGAGGCTCGAAAGATGGATACACAAATCAAGGAACACAAGGATTGCTGGCTGTCACCAGAAGCCAGGAGAGAAACAGGGAACAGATTCTTCCTCAGAGCCTTCAGAAGGAAACAACCCTCAAACACTTCAATTTCAAACTTCTAGCCTCCACAACTGTAAGAGAGTAAGTTTCTGTTGTTTTAGGCCACCCTATTTGTAGTACTTGGTTATGGCAGCTGTAGGAAGCCAATATAGTGGCATTCCCTCTCAAAGGAACTCCTGTGAGGGGGAATTGTGTGTGAGTGGTTTATTAGGAAAGTGCTCCAGAAGAGAACACGACAAGCAGCTGAACAGGGATATGGAGGAAACCCTGCCAGGCTGCACTCTCAGGCAAAAGTCTGCAGAGGGAACGCTTCAGCCAAACCCGGAGAAGAACTCTGGAGTGTAAATTACACCTCAGAGTTGTTCCAAACAGAAGGCAAGGAGAGGGGTTTATGTATCCCTCCTGCCAGTCTACCATTAGTCAAGATGAAACTACTAGTTACTTCCTGTTCTTTGCACCTGCTGGCAAAGTGGTCCTAATAGCCCTAGAGCAGCCCTCCAAAGAGGAGGAGCAGGTGCTGCTTGTGCGAATGGAAAGCACACAGAGCTGGAGGCGCTCACAGAAAGTACACAAAGGGCTCTGAGCGGATCTGGGCAGAGTACTAACATTGCCTACACGTCAATTTTTCTTCAGGGACTTCATTGTGTTACCTTTACTGTTTACATGTGTTACAGATTACATATATGATTTCTCGAAAACGAAGTGAATTTGGTGCACCAATTAAGTTTAGTGACCAGAATGCTTCCAGTGTAAAAGATGCCTATATTGAATGTACAGCCTACCCAGATAAAAATTTTACCCTTAAACAACTTGAAAAAGATGTTGGCATGCAAGTAATCCCCCAAATAAAGGACATAAGCACTCAGACAAAATGGTAAGTATGTGATGGGTGTATGTAATTTTATAGCCAGTTACAGTAAAATCTGATAACTTCCATTATTATTTTGAGAGCTCTTTATAATAAATAGAAATGGATTAATGATGATGACACATAGATCTCCACAGAGTAATTCAATTCAGGAAGATCTAATTATATTCAATAATGCCTTTAAAAATCGTAACAGGAAAATGAGATACAAGTATAGAAGATTGTAAAGACTGGAGTAGGAAAATGAGTGATGCTGTTAATCATGACAGTGCTGGTCATCTGTCATCTGGCATATTACAGTTGTCCCTCATTGCTCTGTTCTACCTCCTAAGTCATCAGTCATCATTCTTTTTTTTTTTTTTTTTTTTTTTTTGAGACGGAGTCTCGCTCTGTCGCCCAGGCTGGAGTGCAGTGGCCGGATCTCAGCTCACTGCAAGCTCCGCCTCCCGGGTTCCCGCCATTCTCCTGCCTCAGCCTCCCGAGTAGCTGGGACTACAGGCGCCCGCCACCTCGCCCGGCTAGTTTTTTGTGTTTTTAGTAGAGACGGGGTTTCACCATGTTAGCCAGGATGGTCTCGATCTCCTGACCTTGTGATCCGCCCATCTCGGCCTCCCAAAGTGCTGGGATTACAGGCTTGAGCCACCGCGCCCGGCCCTAAGTCATCATTCTTAAACATCAAATCAGATGGTGTTACTTCGTTGTCTAGGTTTCTTCTCTGGCTTCCATCACTTAAAAAATACATCCATCCAGAGCCCTTAGGATGGCATATGAGGTTCTCCTTCCTCCATGACGAGACACTGTCTGCCTCTCCAGCCCCATCATCCCTTGTTCCTAAACAAGCTCTTTGTGTGCCAGCCCTATAAGGGTTTCCAATTCCCAGAATACCTGTGGTTCCACCTCTTCCTACCTTTGCCCATGCTGAATCTTCCTCCTCTCTGTAAATGGTAATGATATTCTTCTAATTACTCAGACCAAAACTTTGGATTTTGTTGGGTCTATCTTCAAAATTTACCCACTGCTATTACCTTAGACCATTCATCATCATCTCCTGCTTGGATTACTATAATTCCTTCTAAGTGGACTTCCTCTATCCATCCTTTCTCTCCTGCATTCTGTTTTCCATAGAGAAGCCCTGGTAATCCTATTAAAATGCAAGTCAGATCATGTCATTGATCAAAACCTTCCAATGACCTGTCATCCCAAAGGAACCTACGAGGCTTCATATGATCTAGATCCCTTTACCCCTCTGTCCTAATTTCCCACAGTTCTCCCTGCTCATCCATCCAACCACACTGACTTCTTCATTCCTTGATTTACCATGCATACTCATACATGATGTGTTTACGCTTACAAGTCCTTTACATAGAATGCTCTTCCCTTGTGTTTATTCCCTCCTTCATTCAGATCTCTGCTCAAATGAGGCATTCCCTGACACTCCTATATAAAAGCAACAACTCAGCTGGGCGCCGTGGCTCACGCCTGTAATCCCAACACTTTAGGAGGCTGAGGTGGGCGGATCACGAGGTCAAGAGATCGAGACCATCCTGACCAACATGGTGAAACCCCGTCTCTACTAAAAATACAAAAATTAGCCAGGTGTGGTGGCGTGTGCCTGTAATCCCAGCTACTTGGGAGGCTGAGGCAGGAGAATTGCTTGAACCCGCGAGGCAGAGGTTGCAGTGAACCGAGATCATGCCACTACACTCTAGCCTGGCAACAGAGCGAGACTCCATCTCAAAAAAAAAAAAAAAAAAAAGTAACAACTCCATTACCATCTATCCCCTTACTCTATTTTTCTCCATTGTGCTATAATCACTTGATTTGTGTTTTTTATTGTCTCTCTTCTCCTCACTCTGCCCTTGGAATTTAAGCTCTGTGAGATAAAAACTTTGTATATTTTGTTTACTGCTATGTTCCCAACTCCTAGGACAGTTCCTGGCATATATTTATTAAATGGTGGGGAAAAAGGAATGGAGGAGGGAAAACAGGAAGAAAAGGATATAGGTAAGGAAGAATGTACAGAATGATGACAGACTTGAATTCACTGTTAAGTGAAGAGCTATGAAATATACAATGAGACAGGTCATGACGAGGAGAAGCAGGGCTCAGCAACATGGAATGCAATACAGAAGATACTTTTCAGATCTGTGTGAACTAACAGGTTAAAAACCATGAAAATGCAATGTTAAAGTCAGGGCACATATATACGGACTCCAAAGGTTGGGCCAAGAAATGAGTCAGAAACAAGAGAAGAAGATGAACAGACAGGCCAAAACAAGAGGAGGTAAAGAGAAAGGCAAGAATTGGTAGTCAAGTCCTGGCAGGGAAGGAGGACATCAGACATCCATAAATATCAAGAAGTGAGTGCAAGAGAGGAAGGAGAGAGGTGATATATTAGTACCAAAGGAACTTGAATTTTGAGACAAATTTCTAAGTCAAGCCAGCCAGAGATTTATTTTATGTTCCTACTAGGGTACAGACAAGTCCCAAGAATGAGTCAGCCAGGGTAGACTCAGTAGGTAGACTCAGAATACAGATGGATAATAATAATAGTGGCAGTGTTCCTACGTAGAAGGAGTAAACAGATGAGAAATAAGGGAGGTCTTGACCCACAAAATGAAAAAAAATTTTTTCGAAGAATTAAAAGGAACTCAAATGGTTTAAACCTAGATGACTGGGAGAAGGCTGGTACTTCAAGCAGGAAATTAGGAAGGGTAGCTGGTATGAGGTGGAGAAGATAGGATATGTGATTATATTGGAGGGAGTCAAGAAAAATCAAAGATGAAGTTCGAAGAATAATGACAGTGAAAGCAAATGCCTAGTGTTCCCACCACATACCAGGCATTCTTCTAAGTGCTTTACACACATCAACTCAATCCTCACAACTGCTGTCTGAGGTAGGCACTATCCCCATTTTACAAATAGAGAAACTGAAGCAAAAAGAGGTTAAAAATGAAAGCCCAATGTTTTGGGCATGATTTAAACCTGAAGCAATAATGAATAGTTTAGCTGAAAAACAACAAAACAAATCATATTTTGAAAATAAGAGTGACTCTTAGGCATGTTGCTACTTTGATAAAACCACCAAAAAAATATCTTTTTTTTTTTTTTTTGAGACAGAGTCTCACTCTGTTGCCCAGGTTGGAGTGCAGTGGCGCGATCTTGGCTCACTGCAAGCCCCGCCTCCCAGGTTCATGCCATTCTCCTGCCTCAGCCTCCCGAGTAACTGAGACTACAGGCGCCCACCACCATGCCTGGCTAATTTTTTGTATCTTTTATTAGAGACGGGGTTTCACCATGTTAGCCAGGATGGTCTGGATCTCCTGACCTCGTGATCCGCCCGTCTCGGCCTCCCAAAGTGCTGGGATTACAGGCGTGAGCCACCGCACCTGGCTTTGTTTTTTTTTTTTTAGTTAACCCTGTCTAGAGAGTAGAAATTAAAAGGTGAAGCTGAGATTTGAACCCAGGTCTCTCTGGTTCCAATACTAATATTATTTCTTTCTATCACTCTTCCTTCTGCTATGGATACTGACCTAAACAAGGGGAAAAAAATGAATTATTCTAGTAAACATACTCAAAACTCCCTTTACCGCTTTGTCTGATTACTCTCCATTTGATATATTACCTCTCACAGAGACATTCTGCGTTGTACTGACATTTGTTCAACAAACACAAATACTACATAGTATTTTGTTGAGCACTTAAAATGTGGTAGGCACTGTTTTTAAAGTTTTGCATGTATCAACACATTCAATCCTTACAATGACACTAAGAACTAGCTACTTTAAGAATTTCATTTATAGATGAGAAAACAGGTACAGAAGGTTAGATAATTAGCTCGGGGTCACATAGCTAGTAAATGATAGAACCAGGCTTCAAAGCCAGGCAGCCAATCACCAGAGTCCACACTCTTAATGATTGTGCCATGTGACTTTTCCAAGTTCCACATGCCGAGATCAAGGGCTCACCCAGTCTAGTACTTGAGACTGACAATAAAGCCCAGAGATACAATGCCATATGATGTGTTCACATACAGAGGCCACTAAGAGCATACTAGATGGAGCAAGCCTTCCTGCCACCATCACTGCTGAAATGTATCTTATTCCTGGTTTTGTATGTTTAGAGCAGAGTTTCTCAACCTCAACACAATTGACATTTGGGGCTGGATAATTCTCTTTGAGGGAAGGCTGTCTTGTGCTTTCTATGGTGTTTAACAGCATTCCTGGGCTCTATGCAGTAGACACCAGTAACATGTCTAGGTTGTGACAACCAAAAGTGTTTCTCGACATTGCCAAATGTCCCACGAGGGGGTGAGGTGGACACTGACTTAATGAAGAGATAGAGAGAACGATAAAGATAGCAAAACATTAATAATTGATGAATCTGGGTAAAGGGTGTATGGGAATTCTTTATACCCTTCTTACAACTTTTCTGTAAGTTTGAAATGATTTCTAAATAAAAATTTTACAAAAATAAGATCTTTTTGATTATGTTGGAGAAAAATTCATGCAAACTTTGAATAGTGGTCAATATCAGTTGTCTAGGATAAAGATAATTCAATGTACATAATTTAAATATAAAATAAGATAATATCCTAACATCATTGTCACAAAGACACACTTTTGACCTGTTGTGGCCCATATTTGCTCTTCTTTGACCTAATCTTTGGTATTGGATTTTCTTTTAATATATTAGGACATATCCTAAAAATGCTACTACACAATATTATCCAAGAGAATTCTCAGAAGAGGAAAAAGAGACACTCAAACAATCGAAGCCTTTGGTTGATTTTCTTAACAATGCATCCATAAGGTAAAAAATTGCGTATTATAAATTTTAAAAATAAAACATAAAATGTATATGTTTACATAGAATAACAGGTTTAAATAAACAATCTCATATATGGTATCTAGATAAAAAGTATGAAGACAGTTGTCAGGTATGACACATTCTACAGATTCTTGGTATTTCTTTCCTTTCTATTGCTATGCAACATCTTAGCCCTCTCAAGCTAAGGCCACATCAAACAGTGTGAAGAGTTAAGTGTGTGAGGATGTTTTCCTAATTGCAAATTAACAATTACTTGTATTTACCATGGTTACTTTTATGTAAGTATTTTTCTCCACTCCTAACTCCTCTTCTTCATTAACTTTTTGTAGGATGAGGAGAATGCTGTGGACGTTATGATGATGATAAGTATTTGCAAAAGTATCTTTGTAGATGAGAACCTGAATTTAATTCAAATGTCTTTTGGACATTTCCCTCTTATCACCAATTCCTGTGTTCCTGCACTCTTACTGGCTTTGAAAGAGAAGCATCTTCAAAATGTACCCTAAGCTGTTAGTAGGACCCTGGGTAGAGTTCTGGGGCTTCTAAACCAGAGAAACAACTTGACAAGTTCTCATCAAGCTGATACTAGAGTTTAGAGAAGTGGATCCAATGGAGGACAAGTCTGTCTGTTATATTCGATAGGCTGGTTTCTGTTTCTTTCCAAAATGAAAAACTTGGTAGTCAAGTTCATATATAGCCCAAGTTAAGCTTTTTTATTTTTAAGAAATGTCATTGGTTCTTTCAGACTGCATTAAATATCCTGAAAATTCCAACAACTTTCAAAGTTGTTACCTATACCGAGGGAGACTCTGGCTCAAAAATTCAGTTAATGATTCAGAGAGAACATTATTTGCCACTCATTCACAGGAAGGATGCTATAATTTTTCCTATATGGGCAATGAGGTAGAAATAAGAAAACCTGAGTTTCCCCCTCCCCTTATCAAAATTTAGTAGTCATTACAATTTTTCCTGTAAGAATAATAAAAATGAGAAGTTTGTTTACATATAATCAATATCCAGAGAAAACTGGATATTGAGGTAGTAAAAAAATGTTCAAAATAAATCCACACTGTATATTATCTTTAGACCTGGACTTTTATTCTTCCCTCTGAATTGCCGTGCTTATAAAGAAAAGAATAGTGGACAGCTTTATGATTCCCTCCCTGAGATGTGGGAAGGAGAAGCCAGATCTATAAGAAGAAAGAGGAAAATTGGCACAGGAATTATAATAGTACTGGCCAAGAGTAAAAAAGAAACCCATGTTTACATCACTGCAAATGTAACTTCCAGCTTTAAAACTGCTTAATGTTTATTCAGTAGTTTTTAATTAAGGTAAGCCTGATTTTGTTCTGGAAGAAAGCCCTTTTAGAAATGGGAAATTTCTTTCTCATAGAATTTTATCTAAAACAAACTTAAGGGAAGCATTATTTGCAAAAGAAGACAATGATATGAAATGAGAGAGAGGAACTTCAGGGGGATTCACAAAACAACTAAGAAACCTTCCTTTCAGAGTTAAAATTCCTAGACAACAGTTTTACCAGCCTCCAATTTGTTACTCTCAGGAGCCACATGGTTCCAGGAAAGCAAGAAACCGGAAACCAGAAGAAAGATGTGTTTTCACTTCTTCTGTTTGAATTACTTCCCCATTCTGGCTGAGGAGGTAGAATCAGGAAACCAGAGCGAAAGCCACGTCTTTAACTTTTCTCATGAGAATTCCTTTCTCATTTAGGCTTAACCAGAAAGAAATATGATTTGGAAAATGCTTACTAATGCTTCTACTGGAAACTGTTTAAGTCTCGATAGTCCTCTACACAGGGTTATTCAGTGTTCAATGTGCTTATGAATCATCTGAGGACTCTTGTTAAAATGCAGGCTCTGACTCAGTAAGTCTGGGGTGGAGCCTGTGACTCTGCATTTCTAACAGCCCCAGGTCATGTTGGTGGTCACTGGACCACACTTTAAGTGGCCAGGTCTTAGGAAAGGGGTCTATTTTGAAAGATGAAGTACAAGAAGAATTTAACCAAGAGAGGACTCTATTAGGCAATGATCAGTGTAATGATCAATGACAGGGGTATCAAATGGTGCCCTTTTTTATATTTTAGGAGTATCTATTTTTACTGTTTATATTGAATTATCTAAAAGGTTTTTTTTCTTATTTTAAGAAATTCATAATTGAGAATCACTTTTTCAGCTTACCATACCTATATAAAACCAAGAAGTTTACAATTTTGATCATTAGGGCAAAACCTTGGGTGGCATTCTAATTGTGGGAGGCTCTTAGCAACTTTGGGAGAATGCAGAGCTTTCAGACCTAAGCATAAAGAGGGACAATCATTATCATAGGAACTATTTTAAGGCAGGAGCCTATCAAACCAAGATCCTTAACTATTAGCAAATGATCCTAGCACTCAGATGGTATCTTAAAGGAACAATATTAGTATTTTTAGCAGGATAATTTTTCATTTTGGGGACTGTCTCATGCATTGCAGGAGGTTTGGTAATGGAATTAAACAGAGTAGCACCTCCCAGGCATTGTGACAACTAAAACTACAAACACACACACACAGACACACATGCACACACTTCTAAACTCCAATTCTTCCCTTGTTCGGAATCTCTTATTTGTTGTTTTGAATTATGTATGTATTGGGGCTATCCTGTTTAGGATAAGTGATCATTTAGTACAGAATATGCCTAAGAAAATTGTCATTTGTGACAGTTGGGGCTTTCCAGGAAGCAAATGACATCAAGTTAGAGGCAGAAGTTTACTGAGGATTACACTGTGAAAAATAGAGGAGTAGGAGACAGGACCAGGAAGGTAGAGCATCAGACAAATTCTCAGCCTACCCAGCAGGAGCTCCAGAGCAAAGACGCCTGCTGTGGGAGTGCTGCACAAGGAGGACTGGCCAGGCCCAGCCAGCTGCATGCTCAGGCATTGACCTGGAGAGAGTACAGCCTTGGCTTGGAAACTGAGGCAGATCATGAAGTTGCTCGAAGTTCTGAGTAACATGCCACCATGATTTTTTTTCTCTTAAGTCATTTATTTCAAATAAGGTTAATCATTATTGCCAAGTATAATTGAGAATTATTATTTTTTGTTCAGTATAAATGAAGGAGGAGGAGTTGCTAAGATAGTCACATTATTGGATACTAAAATCCAATATCTTAATTGCTTTTTATTTTTACAAATTAGTGTTGAAATAGCCCTGCAGCAAAATGAAATCACGAACACATTTATTGATGACTGGAAACACCTCGCAGAAGAAGAAGGCACCTTTGGGGACAAGACTGATACCCACCTGAAAGAGTACCAGTCCTTTACCGACCTTCATAGCCCAACGGAGAAAATGATTACCTGTGTCTCGTGGCATCCAACTATCTATGGTGAGATGGAAATGATGGGGATCCCCTTTTGTGATAACACTGAAATTGTCTGTTGCTTTCATATGTAAAATTGCAAACTAGCTCAATGTCAATAAGACACCTTCCATTTGCTCTGTGCTCACTAGGTACCTGCCACGTGCTTTCCACACCTTCACTGCCAGGTGTCCCCCCAACAACCCTGTAGGACACACACCTGTCATCATCTCCGTTTCACAACAAAAGTACCCAAGCTCAACTCAGGGAAGTGACTTGCCCAGGTCACCCAGGTGGCATATGCAGAGTCTGGGTTTGGCTTGGGCCTGTTGCTCTCCCAAAGCTAAATTTCTTCCTCCTAACACTGCCTTTCTGACGACTAGACAAGAGAGGAAATGTGCCTCCTTTAAAGAGCTCAGCAGCCAAGGGAGGTAGGTAGGGTTGTGCAAAGGTGGAAACATGGAAAGAGAGATATTTGTCCTCTTTCTTCCTCCTTTCACCCTCCACTGGCCCTTTCCTCACAAAAAAGAAACAAAACAAGATTTTCTTTTCTTCCAAAATCTTCTGAGTCCCCTGTATATCTTATATTAACAGTACATGTCAGTTTGGACCAGCCAGATTTCAAGTGCTAAATAAGTGACATGTAACTAGTGGCAACCACATTAGCCAACAGAGCTCTAAGAAAACTCTTGGTCTCCTATGGACAAAGTGAAAATGAAGAGTGGCTGTGTAGAAAAGCAAAAGCTAGAGACATCTCTCCATATATAGTTGTTGCCAACTTTAATTTCTACCTGTGTTTCAATCAGGGCTAATAGCTGTGTCGGTGGCCGTGCGACTTTCTTTTGAAGACAGAGTTCACTTTTCTGGTAAATTATTGCTGCAGCCATCACTGATTCTTTTCTGGAGCTTCTCTGATCCTATACATCCTCAGGTAATTAGGAAGAATTGCCCATATAGCCTAAATTTTCAAATACTACTTTCATGTATACCTTTAGCAGTTTTTATTGCAAAGTACTTTATAATCATGTAATGTTGTAAACATTTATAAAGTTAGGCTTTCTTCAATGCAGAACTTGTCATCATTCAGTTTGAGCAAAACTAAAGTTTACAATTTGTTTATTGAACAAATCAACATGCTATTTTTTTCAAAGGTTGTAAGAAGAATGTTTAAACTATTTTTAAAACAAACTCTTTTATGGACTTTACTTAAATACCAGTTGGTCAAATGCAAATAGATTTTAGTTTCACATGAGTTTCCTCAATTCCAAGGATCACTGGATAATAAATAAAAGTGAGTGTGTGGGAGAGCACTGGGGAGTGGTATGGACTGCGGCCTTGGAGAGTGCATTACCTGTCTCTAGGCTGGCTGCCCTCTTGTTGCCAGGTGATCCCGTTGTTAAGAGAATTGAGAAATTTGGAATTTTGTATGAAATCGCCCAATTTTAAATAGCTCAACTAAAACCAAACCAAAACACACAGAAACCCCACTCAAACCAACCAAAACACATAGCAATTCAAATAAAATGAGGCTGAAGGCTGGGTTTGCTACACAGGGTTCTAGTTTTCATGGTCTGCTCAATAAGACATCTGCTTAGTGGGTGGGTGGTATATAGTGTTAGATTAAGTTATTTCAATGTTTTAAATATAGTAATATTTTGTTTCTAAAAAGTATTGCATAATCAAGACTTTCCCTAATAAACCCTGGCCTCCCCTTCTTCCTTTTTCCCAATTCATTTGAATTAAGGTAGTTTTACTGTAATAGATTCTAAATACTTTAATTATTATAGACCCAGAGATCAAAATAAAAGATCTCTAGCCCTTTCTTATCAGCCACAAAAACAGTGCCACTCTCTCACTAGAGTTTTCTAACCTTTCTACCCTGTAGATCTCCTCTCCACTCCAGGAGTGCCTGGCTCACTATTCAGCAAGCAACAAAACAGACACAGATCCTGTCCTCACAGAGCTTCCTTTCCATGGTTTTCAGGAACACGAATTTCATAGTCTTTTTGTTTATAAACATTGTAACATGCTCCCAAAATAACTACAGTTTGTTTCTAGAGGGGTGGGTTGGGGGATACCTGGGTCCCCTTGAGAACATACTCACCGTCCCTCATATGGCCAATGTGCACAATAAAATTCAGCAAAAGCAGCTTTTAGTTCAGAGGCAGAACTCTGAGAATAGACTCTCTACATACCTTGCTTATAGATAGCTATAAAATTAGACTTTTAACTGCCTTAATATTATTTTCTAGCCATGATCTTAATCTGTTTTCTCATTATTTCATGAATTTGCTGGGTTTACTTTAGTTAATGCTGGAGAGCCCAGATGACATCTTCTGCTTCAAGTTCTGTCCGAGTGATCCTAATATCATTGCTGGAGGCTGTATCAATGGGCAGGTACTTAAATGGAATTTTTTCAGCTATGTATTAATGTAGACAAACTTTGGTAATAAGTTTTGATTTGGCAGTTCCTTGGACTTAAGGATTCAATTCAGCAGAAGGAAGGCATGCCAATTGTGTGCCAGACACCACACCAGGAAGCAGGGTATAGAGACGTGTTACACATGGTATCAACTCCTGAGGTGTTCACGGGGTAACTCAGCTTCAAAACTGAAACAGAACTGGGTGAAATCTATTTGTGTTGCTGGGACCGAACCACATATTGTATAAGATTCCATGGAAGAACAAAAGCTACAAGCATTACTACCTCTTGGAAAAAAAGGCCTCTTCTGAAATTTCCTTGGGAGTAGGAGTTAGGGGGTGATCCAGAACTTAAACAGAAATTCACTAGAAAGCATACATACATCACTGAATTTATAGATAGATAGATAGATAGATAGATAGATAGATAGATAGATAGATAGATAATATGTAGATAGATAGATAGATACTATTTGCTTTTATCTTCTTTTTAAGTTATCTAATATCAAATTTAGATCCTATCCTCCAATATCCTGTTTCTCTAGTGAAGCAAAACAATCGTAAAGCTGTTTTATGGTCAAAGTTTAAATTCATTGTGACTGAGTGGGTTTGACCATTAAAAGCGTATATGATTTTTGTGTGTGTGGCTTGAAAAACTTCCTTGCGGTTAAAATGTAAATGCCTGCAGCTTCCATGTCCATTTATCCAGAACCAAAATAACCAGGAAAACAATTTTTTCTCCCTCAGTTTTGTTCAACAATAACTGAGGGTCATAATGACTCAGAGCCCATCCTCCAAGCCCTGCAAATCCTGAAATGCCTTTTTCACTCATTACAAAGGTAACGTGACTTTATTTTAGAATATTCAGAAAAGCACATGATGAAAATAAAATCACTTACAATTCTGTACTCCTAACATTTTGTTAAAACTTTAGTGTACTGAAATACCTTTTAGTCATTGGAAACCTAATTTAGTGTTACATTTCTACCTTATCCTGACTTTTTTTTAAAAAAATGGCCATCTAGATACATAAGAATTCAGAGTTGGCCATTCAATTAAATCGAAATCATCACTTCCAAGTCTTCTTTGGACAGTCGGGTGTTTGTACTCAATTCTGGAGTATGGGCTGTTTTTTCCTGGGTCCAAAGCAACGGTCCTTACAATCACAGCACATTTCCAAAAACAGAGGAAGAACTTTTCCCAAAGCAAAGGGAATTGCATGACATTTATTTTGGATTTTTAAAAAATACTGGCATTTATTAATGTGAGCACAAAAATGAAAATGCTAAAGATACTTTTACAGAGAAGAAAACATTTTTATACTAGCTTTAAACATTGCTGACTTACTTAAGATACAAGCTAAATTTGATTATCCCCTACGGTGATTGACTTATCAGGCTACAAACCAATAGTTAAAAGAAAATTAAGACTCAATTAGATATTTTCTGAAAAGGTTATGATAACATTTATTTCTGTTTTAGATTGTCATGTGGGATATCACCGCACATGCAGATCGCATAGAAAACATTAAGGGAGGTGGTAGTAGAAGTAAAAAAGCCACACTGAAGGTAAGCTTTTTAGAACATTTCATTTGCAAGTTTTTCCATTTAAGAGTTTATGGAAAAGTATATAATATAGTTGCCAAGGCTAATAAAAACTCAAGAGAAAAAAGGAAAAAATAAAAGAATGTTATTTCCCAAGCCTTCACCTGTGCTTGTGAACACGCTCTGAATCACTTTTATGTGGGCCCTTGATTAAAACACAATGAATCGAGTTGCACCATCTACCCAAGGATATGAAGTTCTGTCTGGTTGTTATTGTTAAACGAAATGAAGGGACCATGTGACTTGCCTAAAGTGAAGTGATTGAAAGAGCACTGGACAGAAGAGCAGATACCCAGGCTGTGGACCGTAGTCCTATGAGTTTGGACGTGCCACCTCACCTCAGCAGGATAGCTTTTCTCATGTATAAAATGAAGGGGTTACATCATATTTGATGATAATACACCATGGTTTTGTGGGGCTATGGATTCTGTTAAGAGGGTTGAGAAGATTCCTCAGCTCCCAACTCCATACCTACCAACCATATTACACATCTACTCCAGCTCAATTCTTCAGCCTTAACATCAACAAGTCTCTTACCAAAGAATGGTGAGATGCGGCCTTCTATAGGCACAAAGAAATACTCCCTCTAGAATGAGATGTCTCATTGATTCTTTATGGAGTAGGTCAATAATACTTGCTAAGTTTAGAGATACAGTCTTAGACCAAACTGAAGGGGAAAGTAGACAATCCTATTCCCTAAATATATGATATATAGAAACATTAATTTATGATTTTCCTTGAACTAGTATATCTCTAAATTGTTAATTTTAATTGGGATGATGAGTAAAGTATGAGTTCATTCATCAGCCCTCTGAAATTAGCACTTAACTTTCTTTTAATATTTTTCAGCCTATGTTTCTCCTTGAACCGGAGAGTAATAAAGAAGCAATGTATATCAGACACTGTGCAGTCTCTTCAATAGAAAATGGACATAAGAGAGTAATTACAGATATACACTGGCTGTCTGACACATTTGAGGTGAGACTTGATGGCCTTATACCTTTCTCCTGCTGAATTATACATTTTCAGATTTTATGCAAAGATGTTTCAAGTCAACAATTCATTTACACTTAAATTGTGAAATAACCAGGAACTAAGCATCAAAAAATTGGGTTACTGTTGCCAGACCGGTATCTGAGCTGGAGTAAGAATAAGGCCAATCTTTCAACTCAGTTGGCTTCTAACTAAAAAATGTGGATGGTGTCAACACTGAAAAAGACAATGGTGGAGAAAATGAGGGCTTGATGTGTAGAAATGAACTGCAAATATTTTACACCCTTAGCATGTATGAATTTAAGATTTATGATCTCAGATATTTGGGGGAAGGGAACCCTAAAGATCTGTGACATACCATGTAATTTTGCTGGGCACAATCTGGAATTGAGTGTGCGGAGAGGCTGGTGGGTGAAAACTAGTTGTGCAGTCCATGAGCCCAGCTGACTGCCCAGCTTCTGCATTGGCGTTTGTCTTTATGGTTGTATACTTACTTGACTATAACCTCACAAAGCATGGGGTCTATAAATTTGGAAACTGGCAAGTTCCCCAAATGTTTCCCTCAAGGGCATTAAAGATCTACTATGTACTTTGAAGAATTAACAGGTGAAATATCAAGAATATTCTGAGAAATTAGAGTTGTAAGAGGTGATTATCATTATACCAGTTGTAAGAGGTATTCAAATGGATGATGCAAAGCAATGATACTTTTAAAAGTCATAATGAACCAAAATAAATAGCCCACATATAGTTTCTGTGATATATTAAAAGTTTACATGTAATAATGGGAGTTGTAATACAAGTAAAGGAACTTCATATCACTTCCATTTCAATGCACACCATGCATGCAATTTCATTGAGATGATTTTAAATTTAAATGAAAATAACAGGCCGGGCACAGTGGCTCATGCCTGCAATCCCAGCGCTTTGGGAGTCGGAGGTGGGGGGATCACGAGGTCAGGTGATCAAGATCATCCTGGCTAACACGATGAAACCCCGTTTCTACTAAAAATACAAAAATAAAATTAGCCGGGCGTGGTGGCGGACTTCTGTAGTCCCAGCGACTCGGGAGGCTGAGGCGGGAGAATGGCGTGAACCCAGGAGGTGGAGCTTGCAGTGAGCCGAGATTGCATCACTGCACTCCAGCCTGGGCAGCGGAGGCAGACTCCAGACTCCGTCTCAAAAAAAAAAAGAAAAAAAGAAAACAAAAAAAAAAGAAAACAAAAGAAAATAACAAATCATATAAAAATACAGTAAATCAAAATAGAATATCAGACTCTGGAATGAAGATAGTTTTCAAAGATAATTAATGTTGAAAGAAATCAGAAAGGAATGATTGACAGATTCAAAATATACAAATATAAATTTCTAAGTTAAAAAATAATGAGAGGCCGGGCATGGTGGCTCATCCACGCCTATAATCCCAACACTGGGAGGCTGAGGCAGGAGGATGACTTGGAGTTTAAGACCAGCCTGGGCAACATGGCTAAACCCCATCTCTAAGTAAAAAAAAAAATAAATAAATAAAATAAAATAATGAGAGGGATAAAGAGAGGTTAATTAATGGGTGTACAAATATACAGTTAGATAGAAGAAATAAGACCCAGTGTTTGATAGATTAGTAGGGTGACCATAATTAACAATAATCTATTATACATTACAAAATAGCTAGAAGAGAATAATTTGATTGTTCCTAGTATAAAGAAAAAAATATTAATATTTAAGGTAATGGATAGGCCAAATACCCTGATTTCATCTTTAAACATTTTATGAATGTATCAGTATATCATATATACCCCCAAAATATGTCCATCTGCTATACATCAATAAAAAATAAAAAGTAAAGAACAAATAACAAAATGGAGGAAAATATTTGTACCAAATATGGTAAATATAAAAATTTTTGATAAATAAGCAAAAGACTTAAAAAATAAAACAATAAATCAACATGAAAATCATTCAGCCATTCTAATATCAAAGAAATTAATAGTAAGGCAACAATAATGTGCCATTTTGGATTTATTTAATTTTTAAATGAAAAATTTGATTAATATATTAAAAAAGAATAAAGTGGTGAAACCAGAACACATTGCTGATTTCAACATAAAACTTTTGGAATGCAGTTAGTCAAGGTGGTTCTTAAGTCATCCAGATTTTCAAATTGTTTGACCAGTAATTCCAGTTTTAGAGAATTCATACTAAGAAATGATCCAATTTGTATATCTAGATACAAAATTATATGCATACCTTGAAAAATCATGTCAAAGTGTTTCCATGAAAGAAGACTAGAAGAGATTGTAAGGCAGAATTATATATGATTCTAAAATATTCTGTTTTCCAAACTTCTATAATACTGTTATGTTTTTGGAGTTTTAGTCATTAAAACATAAAACCCCAGAGCAAGCACATCTCTGGGGTCTCTGACTTCATTATAGCAGAAAAGCCTCAGTAGAGAGAGAGGTAACACCATGCAGGTTCTGGAATGAGTGGAAGTTGGTAGTTCAGGCCACAGAGATGTCCATCAGGTCTGTGGTTGCCTGGCTTCTGGATGCCTGCAGACATGACCTGGGCACCACCTATACCTTCCCCACCCCTGTTTTTACCTAACTTCATTTGCTGCTAGAAGCCCCACCTCTGTTTATTATTTTGCTCATCAGCTTTATCAGGAGGTTAGAGCACTGGGGAAAGTCATGTGTTTCCCTCTCAATTCCAGAGTGGCATCTTCACAGGTTGTCTCAAAGCCTGCTGCCTTCTTTGAGAGCTAGTGGGTTGGAATTTTGGACCTTCTAGGACCTGAGGAACCATAAACCCTCCTGTGAATCCTCTGTGTGCATGCAGTTATGCCCGTAATTACAAAAAAGTCAGGTCTTACAACAGTCATGGCACACTTTTATTTGGTGTCTCATTTAACATTTAGCCTCTTTCCCATTGATCTTACCTGCTTAGCAACCTCATAAAAGCACCTATGTTCTACTGTATGATTCAGTGAAAAATTGTCAGAGCCTACATTTCTAATAATAATGGATAATGAAATGGTGGTATATCATCCGTATATTATAAAAGGATTCGAATAATTTATGAGGCTGGGCGCATGGCTCATGCCTATAATCCCAGCACTTTCAGAGGCTGAGGTGGGTGGATCATTTGAGGCCAGGAGTTCCAAACCAGCCTGGCCAACATGGCGAAACCCTGTCTCTACTAAAAATACAAAAATTGGCTGGGCGTGGTGGGCACATGCTGGTAATCCCAGCTACTCAGGAGGCTGACGCAGGAGAATCACTTGAACCTGGGAGGTTGAGGTTGCAGTGAGCTGGGATTGTGCCACTGCACTCCAGCCTGGGGCACAGAGTGAGATGCTTTCTGAAAATAATACTGTATAGTTAGATATATATATATATATATATATATATATATATATATATATTTTATGAATATACAGGTAAATGTTCAAATTATGTGGAGTGAAAAATCTCAGTATAAAAATTTATATGCATTCTAATTACAACTATGTAAAAATGTTTCTGTGACAAAAGACTAGACGAGAATATATTGCAGAACAGTATTTAATTTTAAAAACTATTTCCCAAACTTCTGAGATAGTGGTATGTTCTTTTTTTTTTTTTGATACAGAGTCTCGCTCTGTTGCCCAGGCTAGAGTGCAGTGGCGCGATCTCGGCTTACTACAAACTCTGCCTCCCTGGTTCACGCCATTCTCCTGCCTCAGCCTCCTAAGTAGCTGGGACTCCAGGCACCTGCCACCACACCCGGCTAATTTTTTGCGTTTTTAGTAGAAACGGGTTTCACCATGTTAGCCAGGATGGTCTCGATCTCCTGACCTCGTGATCCACCCCGCCTCAGCCTCCCAGAATACTGGGATTACAGGCATGAGCCGCCAAGCCCGGCCAGTATGTTCTTTTATTAACATTTAAACCAAAAAAGAGAAGAATTTAAAAGGTAAATAGCTATGAGAAAAACAATTTTATTTCTCTTTCATGTTTGAAAAATAGATTAACAGAATGGGCTCCGTCTTTGAGAATCGAAGTGGAATATGCTGTCAACTTGTTACATGTTCAGCAGATTGGTAAGTCTTGTTTCAAACATTTCCTTTTTTTTTTTTTTTCTTTTTTTTTTTTGAGACAGAGTCTCTCTGTCTCCCAGGCTGGAGTGCAGTGGCCGGATCTCAGCTCACTGCAAGCTCCGCCTCCCGGGTTTACACCATTCTCCTGCCTCAGCCTCCCGAGTAACTGAGACTACAGGCGCCCGCCACCTCGCCTGGCTAGTTTTTTGTATTTTTTAGTAGAGACGGGGTTTCACCGTGTTAGCCAGGATGGTCTCGATCTCCTGACCTCGTGATCCGCCCGTTTCAGCCACTCAAAGTGCTGGGATTACAGGCTTGAGCCACCGCGCCCGGCCCAAACATTTCCTAATGTGTTTTCATACATGTTGTTTTTTCTTAGGTGCTCCTAAAATCAGTGTCGTCTTCTCCTTAATATTTATTGTAGCAATTAAATCTAATATAACAAAATGAAAGAATGTTATGGATTGTTGCTGGCTTAAAAATTGTTTTATAGAGGTAAATATGTTATGTAAAGAAGAATTAACTAAGCTTTGTGGTTGATAATGTTGTATAGTATTATCCATAGTTCTCCTTCTTCACATTCTCATATTTGTAAATTTGTAATATATGTTATTTATATTCAATTTTATCTAGGAATTTTGAAGATTACAACATTTAATTGGGAAAGCTTCTTTTTAAAAGTAGAAAAGTTTTTACATTTTTATTGTATATTTATAAAAAGTGTTCTTACAAACAACTCGGTAGCTACGTTGAAGAAGATTTACTTAAATAAAATTACATCTCCCAGTTTATAGAACTAAGAATTCAAAATGAAACAGGAAATATGAAGAATAATATCATTTATCTAGCATCCAAATACTGGACAAACTTTCCCATTCCAAACAGCTTTGACTCCAGTGGAAACAACGACATCATACGCCACAGAAGAAGTTGTGGAGTGACCGGAGAAGGAACAAGTGATGTTAGCAGCAGCCACGGGCCAGGGATGAGGGAGACGTGATTAATCCTGTGAGCACGTATTGGGGAAGATTCTGTGACAACAGGCAATGAGAACTTACTGTGGCTAACTTAAGGGAAAGAAATAAGTTTATTGGAAATAAATGTATTGGATATTTATGCCAATACTCTACTGGGTGCTTTAATAGGTTAACTATCTTTATATTTGCAACAACCCTGAAAAATATTTACAGATAGAAAACATGAGGAGTGATATTGCGCCATTGCACTCCAGCCTGGGCAACAAGAGCAAAACTCTGTCTCAAAAAAAGAAAAAGGAAAAGAAAACATGAGGCTCTGAAGGCAAATTCATATTCCACCTATAGCTGACTAAATATAGAGTGAGTTATACATAGCACTACTGAATGTCCTATATTGTAGCTAGTAAGTACTGACGTTCCTGAATCAAAGGAAGAACTGGCTTGGACCTTGAAAATAGCCCCAGAGATCTGGGTAGCAGGAACAAATGGCCAGCCCCTTTTCTCTGAATGAATCAGTGCCAATCGTTGTGTCCCGCTGCTCAAGATTCAAATTAACTGGAAGGGATCTGCCTGGCTCCCACTGTATCATGAACCCACCCCTTTAGCCAGGGAAGAAATGACAGAGCACCTTGAGTGACGATCCCAACCTGACTACATGTAATGGAGAACAGGGTGGTTCCCCAAAGAACCACTAGAATGCACCGTCTCTACTAAAAATACAAAAAATTAGCTGGGCGTGGTGGTACATGCCTGTATTCCCAGCTACTCGGGAGGCTGAGGCAGGAGAATCATTTGAACCCAGGAGGCGGAGGTTTCAGTGAGCCGAGATCAAGCCACTGCACTCCAGCCTGGGCGACAGAGCGAGATTCTGTCTCAAAAAAAAAAAAAAAAAGAAAGAAAGAAAGAAAAGAAAAGGGGGAAGTTGTCCCCGAGGCAAAGACAATACATCACCTATAGGGCCATATGAAATATCATGGAACAATTAAATTATATTATATTATGATTTCATAGGGAAACACTTGTGCTATAATGTTGATTGTAAACAACAGAATGTAAAGCTATACTAGGAGAACATTTAAAAGCATATTGACATAGGTCCTGAGTTGTTTCTTTATAATGATGGCTCTTGAGTTTGGAAGGAAGGAAGAAGGCTGGTTGGTTAAATTGTTATTTATATGATTATTTATATAAATATGGGGATATTCTGGAAACATTTCCTTCAAAAATTATTAAAGTAAAAAAATAAAGTTTGTGCTTTTAGAAAAGCTTTCAGTTACCTGGAAAACTCCATTAGTCCTAACCTTTATACTTCAGCCATGCTAAGAGTCTTATAACACAGAATATAACAAAATAAATTTCCATTAATGAAGAATGTGTAACTAATTTATATAGAAAGTTGAACTGATGCTGTCTGTATTTAGTAAAGCCATTTTATGAATGATGCTAATTAATGCTATAAGATTTAAGAAGTGCTATATCATTTTGAAGAACAATTTAAAACCAACTATAAGCATGTTTAAAAAGAGATCTTTTTAAAAAATGTTTTTAAAATTTTTTTTTTTTTTTTTTTGGTCAGAGTCTCGCTCTGTTGCCAGGCTGGAGCACAGTGGGGTGATCTCAGCTCACTGCAACCTCCACCTTCTGGGTTCAAGCCATTCTCCTCCCTCAACCTCCCAAGTAGCTGGGACTACAGGTGCACGTCACCATGTCCAGCTAAGTTTTGTATTTTTAGTAGAGACAGGGTTTCATCATGTTGGCCAGGATGGTTTCGATCTCTTGACCTCGTAATCCGCCCGCCTCGGCCTCCCAAAGTGCTGGGATTACAGGCATGAACCACTGCCCGGCCAAAAACAGATCTTAATGTGTCACTTGTGGTGTTTTCTCAAGAATTCAATTTGACAATATAAAAATGATTAATATTTTTATTAATTTTAACCATTTATCCATTATTTAAATGAATAAATTATATTGATTAAATTATATTTAAAAATTTGTTAGTCTTCCTTGAGTTGCTATTTAATACTTTAACTTACACATCTAAGTTATTTAATAGATCTTAAATTTATTAATCAGATTATATATAACTTCAGTGATATAAATTATAGAGCTAATATGGTATATTTTTAGCCATTTTCATTATATGTTTTCACATAAATGATACAAAGAATATAATTAATTTCACAGACTAGTATAATTAATATTAAATATACTTAATTAATACAAGTATCACTATAATGTGTTATAGTTTCATTATCAGAAACATATTCCTCACAGGTTGGTTATGAAAATCAAATGAGATAGTGTATGTGAACATTCTTTATAAAATTTCACACATATACAGAGTATTATTTTTAGTGCACTCTGTATATGTGTGGAACTTCTAAAAAAATTTTTAAGATATATTATCTCGTTTGACTTTTATAGTTAACCTGTGAGGAAGAAGGAATAAGGATAAATAACACTTGGCTTGTTGGGTGCCTACTGTGTACAAAGCACATTATATCCAACTCTGTGTATGTTATTTTCACTACATCACTTTTAAGATTATGTGACTTTGATGAAACACCAAAAGTGCAAGCAACGAAAGAAAAAAATAGATAAATTGTACTTCATCAAAATTAAAACTTTTTGAGCTTCCAAAGTTACTACCAATAAATTGAAAAGACAACCACAGAATAGGAAAAAATATTTACAAATCATATATCTGATAAAAGACTTGTACCAGAATATATGAAAGAACTCTTACCATGCAACAATAAAAACCCAAATGACCCAATTAAAAAGTGAACAAAGGTTCTCAGTAGATATTTCCCCAAAGAAGATACACGAATGGTCAATAAGCACATAAAAACATGCTCAATATCATTAGTTATCAGGGGAATGCAAATAGTGAGACCTAGAATAGCCAAAACAATCTTGTCAAGGAAGAAAAAAGTTGGAGGACTCACACTTCAAATTTCTAAACTTTCTACAAAGCTATAGTAATAGAGACGGATGTACTAGAACTAGCATAAGGATAGATACATAGATCAATGAAAAAGACCTGAGAGTCCAGAAATGAACCCATACATCTTTGGCCAACTGATTTTCAACAAGGACGCCAAGACAATTCAATGCATAAAGAATAATCTTTTCAACAAATGATGCTGGGACCACTGGATATCCACGTGCAAAATATAAAGTTGGATTCCTATCTCATCCCATATACAAATGTATAAAATGGAATAATGATCTAAACGTAAGAGCTAAAACTAGAAAACTCTTAGAAGAAAACATAGTCACATATCTTCGTGACTTTGAATTGAGGGGTGATTTCTTAGATATTACAACAAAAGCACAAAAAGAACCCAAACTACCTTTGATGAAATACAATTTTATACCCACTACAATGACTATAATCAAAAGACAAAAAGCAACAAGTGTTGGTGAACCTGCGGAGATGTGGATAAATTGGAGTGATTACGCATTGCTGATAGAATGTAAAAATAGTGCAGTGCTTTGGAAAACAATCTGGCAGTTCCTCAAAAGATTAAACACAGAGTTATCATTTAACCCAGCAATTCCAGTCTTAGATACACCCAAGAGAAATGCAAACATACACAAATGTTCACTGGCAACATTTATAATAGACAAAAAGCTGTGGTGGGGGTGTGTGGAATTCAAATTTATTTATCAAATGTACTGAGGAATGGATACATAAAATGTAGTATATCCATACAATGGAATATTCATCAGTAAGGAGGAATGAAGTCCTGATAGCTGCCAGCCACAACACGAATGAGCCTTAAAAACATACTCAGGGAAAAATGGCAGTCACAAAAGACCGTATATGATTCAATGTATGAAATGTCCAGCATAGTAAAATCTATAGAGCTAAGAAGCAGATCAGTGGTTGTGTAGGACTGGTGGGATGGCTTGGTAAAAACTGCTAATAGGAAGTGACTGCTAATCTGCGTGAGGTTTTTTGGTGAGGTGGGAGAGCCTGACGAAAATCTTCTAAAATTGATTGTGGTGATGGCTTCCCAATTCTGTGAATATATTGAAAACCATTGAATTATACACTTTAATTGGATGAATGTTGTAGTATATGATTTATATCTAAATAAAACTTGTATTTTTAAAAGATTGCGTCAATTTCAAACTCAATTCTTATGTATGTTATTAGTCCCAATATGAGGGAGGCTGTTAAACAAACCAACAAACAGTTTAATTCTCTAAAATATGAAGTACAAAGCTGTCTCAGTTCATAAAAATCTTAGTTTCAGATACATTAAAATATAGCCATGGTCACAATGCTAATATATAGCAGCATTAATGGTAGTCCTGAGGCTGCACCTCTTGTTTATACTTAATAAAAATATATATATAAACTTTTTTTTAGCACAATATGTTTTTGGGATATTAGACCACAGAAACCTTTAACCCCCCAAACAACAGAGAAAAAGAAGGAAGAAAGTATTGAAATTCCTTTTGATGTGCCATCTACTTTTTTGCATCTAGATCTCTCCTGGAAACCTCTCACTAAGGTAAGTAATGTGGGGTTTAGTCCATCCTGTTTGCGTAATACGCTATTTACTTTGCATTCATAGACATACATACACACACACACTCTCTGAAAGTAGAGCAGCTCAAATTAACACAAGACTGTACAATTTGTGTTTATTCAACCAGTAAATTCCTTGATTGAGAGAACTTTTAGTTTTACTTTATTTTTAATTGATACATGTTATTGTATATATTGCATAATGATTTACATAGATTTACTTCGAAAAGTTGACAGTGAAGAAGTATATGGTTGCGGGCGTAGCTGATGTTTGCGATATACAGAAAAAGGGAACAGAAAAACATTTCAGTCATTCTAACTGTGCCAATAACAATGATAGGTTTCAGAGTTCCTGGGAAAACTTCAAGCTCTCATTATTTTTTAATTATTATTTTTGGATTCAGGGGGTACACATGCAGGTTTGTCCCATGGTCATATTGTATAATGCTGGGGTTTGGGCTTCTGTTGAACCCATCACCCAAGTAATGAACATAGTACCCAATAGGTAGTTTTTCAACCCTTGTCCCCCTTTTTTCCCTCCCCCCAACAAGTTATTTTGATGTCTCTTTAGATCCAGGCAGAAATCAAAATCATCATGAACTCAAGATCGATATTTCATATATAAACAAGCCACAATTTCCAAATGGTTTGTGTAATAATTATTCAATTGCATGTCAGTTGCCTGAAACTTGGTTGGTACTCAAGTTAGCTCAGAAAAGCTAGCTTTTCTCCCCACTGTAGCCAAAATTCTGCATATTTTGCCTATCAATAGAAGGAACTGGTATTGTTCCTTCTGTATGTTTTTGGGATATTAGACCACAGAAAGCTTGATAATACCTATGACCAAACAAAACTGAAAATTAACTGAATGAGAAGTTGTTTGTATTTATCTCACATGGCAGAGCTTTAAGAAAAGCAGTTTTAATTTGAGAAAAATATGGCTATGGACAAGATGTGTGTGGAAAACATAAACAGACTTCAAACTTAATGGCTCTCTTTCTTTAGAATGTCTAGTTTTAATTTTAAACTTAATACTTTTCTTCTGATTTATAAATATCACAAGAATTATATTATTTTGTATTTGCTCCCAATGGAAGAGAGAACATGGAGGAATAAGAATATTGCTGAGATAATTGGGAAAGAATTGGAAAGAGAAGATTATAAATTTGGGGGAATGGGGGTAGGATCTACTGAGCTATGAATCGTTCAAACAAACAACCCCAAACTCATCTAAGAGTAATTGCATAGCATGTGGACAAACATCCTGAAGCAAAAGAGGCTGAGGGAGCTGTGAGGGAAAACTGTGAAGTGTGACAGTTGCTCTTTCCAGCCACCAGGATGCAGTGTAGGCCCAGGGCCTTCTGGAACTCCAGTGCATGTGTGCTTGGGAGGACTTGGAGGTGGCCAAGCAGATGCCAGGTCCCTGCACAACTTTCTGGAGTCTCATTTAACTGAAAGATTTAGGGAACAGGGTAACAAGTTATTATTTTATAGTAAGACTACTAAGGATGTATTATGGAATACAATACAAGACATTTTTCAGAAAGAAAATGACACATGAGAATTTGGGATGTGGAAATGTGTCCTCAGACCAGCTCCTTTCTGTAGCTGGGTTTAGAAGTGTGGTTTAGGTGCATTCCATGGAGAAAAGAAACTAGAAACTTGAGGGAGGAAAGGGAAGGAAGAAAAAAAAGGCGGTGGGTTTCCTTCAATATGGGAGCAGAAGGGAAAGGCAAGAATAAATTACCCAAGGATAATTTCAGGATATGTGGAAATAATCTTTGCTATATGTTCTCCCAAAAGTTAAAGCTGTCCAAGGGTGAAACAAGTTTAGACCACTGTCCAACCAAGATAAGCCTGAATGAAGACCATCTTCTTTGCAAAACACAAGGTAACTGCTTTTGCTTATTTAAAAAAACAAAAACAATTACTAGTTTGAGTGTTAGTAGCTGATTATGACTAACGTGAGTTACTCGCTAGGATAGTCTAATTTGTAAAAAGAATACAGAAAATCAAACCCTCAAATGTGGAACTTTATAATGGCAATAATAGCTATTGCCAACACATTAAAATCGCCTATACACAAAAAAGATTCAGTTCATTTCAGCTTCTCAAATATTTATTGAGCACATTTATGTGTCTTCAGAAACTCATTACATTAAAAGAAAATGAAGCCCACTTAATGAATATGTTATATGCTCAAAGAATAATGCTATAAGATGGAACACATCTGAAATCTAACAAAGTAAGTTATGAAGTATCAAGAAACAAATTACCATTCTCAATTAGAATATAATTTTTAAAAATAATATTTATACGGCACCAAGGTAAAACTGAATAAAGAAAGAAAACTGACTTTTAAATCTATCTCAACTCAACCCACACATCTTTGTTGAAGTAATTGAAGGGCGCACATATAAGCTGTCAAAACTATTAAGATAAAGGTATGCATGAATATCGCACCTGGAGAGCAATGCATAATGAAAATGTTCGAGAATAACTAGCAATTGAAATATTTCCCAAACATTTGCCTTATCAAAAGGATTTCCATTTATAAATTTTTCAATGTTCCGTTAAATGATAGGATATCTAAGAAAAACATGTTACACATACCTAATGCCCAGCTTGAGCAAAATTTCACTTTGAAGTCATGTGTTTTATTGATATAACCCAAAACCTCATGCTAAAAAAAAATTGAATCACTAAACTTTTATAGACATTTTCAAAGCATTATTAAAACATTGAATGCTGTTTCTCTATTAGGGCCTGCTTCATTCTTGAGGGAATCTAATGGGAGTTTTCTCCTTCTCCGCCTCTCCTCCTCTTCCTTCTTTTCCTACTCTTTTGTATTCAATCATTGGTTTTAATGTATTGCATTCCAGCCATGGTTCAGGTACCATGCTACTATTGCACATGCTTTCATTCATTTAACAGATATTTATGAATTGCTTACTTTGTGCTAGGCCCCAGGGGTATGATGGTGAGCAAAAACAGATGCTAATGATCACAACAATCTACAAGCTGGGAATTTTCATTACCATTTTATAATTAAGAAAACCAAGGCTGAGAGAGGTTAATGTAACTTGTAAAAAGATAACTTTATTAAGTGTCCTAGTATTATTTTTTAACCTAATGAAAACAGGTGGCCCAGAGGATGTGACTACCTTTATCCAGTTTATAAGAAGGATATCATTACCTCTTTTAAAGTGTGAGGGGTTTTTATTCATTTTTAACAACCACACTGAGGTATAATTGACATACAATGAACTGCATGTTGTCAAAGTGTTCAATTTGATATGTTTTGACATATGTACACACATGTGAAACCATCAACATAATCAAGATAATGAACATATTCACCATTCCCAAAAGTTTATTCACAGAGGAATTCCCTTTGGGATGCTTCCCTCCAGCACCTCCCTCACTCCCAGGCCACAACGGATCTACTTTCTGTCACTATACATTAGTTTTCATTATCTAGAATTTTATGTAAATCATACAGTATATACTCTTTTTTTTTTAAGAGATGGAGGCTCACTCTGTCACCCAGGCTGGCGTGCAGGGCCATAATCATAGTTCACTGCAGCCTCTAACTCCTGGGCTCAAGCAATCCTCCTGTCTTAGCCTCCTGAGTAGCCAGGACTACAAGCATGCACCACCATATGCAGCAATCTGGCTTCTTTTAATTAGCATGATTATTTTAGAATTAATTCATGTTGTCTGAATGAATCCTTTTTATTACAGAGTGGCATTTCATTGTATGGATCACAACAGTTGTTTATCCATTCATATGTTGATGAACATTTGAATTTTTAGTTTAGGCCTATTACAAATAAAGCTTCTACAAACATTCACATACAAGTCTTTGTATAGACATATGCCTTCATACTTTCCTGGGTACATCCCTAGGAATAGAATGGTTGTATTATATGGCAGGTATATGTTTTACTTTTTCAGAAACTGCCAAAGCATTTTCCAGTTTTACCAGTTTACATTCCCACTAGCAATGTATGGAGAGTTCCATTTTCTCCACATCCTTGCCAACAGTTGATATGGTTAATCCTTTTAACCATTCTAAAATATACATAGTCAGATCTCATTTACACTTAACTAATGACTTAAGTTGTCAAGCAGATTTTCACATGTTTTTTTGCCACCCGCATATCTTCCCTGGTTAAGTGTCTGTTCAAATATTTTGCCCATTTATCAGTTAGGTTGTTTGTTTAATTTTTATTTTTGAGACAGAGTCTTTCTCTGCTGCCCAGGCTGGAGTGCAGTGGCACGATCTTGGCACACTGCAACCTCTGCCTCCGGGTTCAAGTGATTCTCATGCCTCAGCCAATTGAGCACCTGGGATTATAGGCATGTGCCACCATGCCCGGCTAATTTTTGTATTTTTAGTAGAGACAGGGTTTTGCTATGTTGGCCAGGCTGGTCTCGAACTCCTGTCCTCAAGCAATCTGCCCAAATCGGCCTTCCAAAGTGCTGGGATTATGAACGTGAGCCACGACATCTGGCCTGTTTGTTTTCTTATTATTGAAGTCTGAGAATTCTTAATATATTTTATATACTAGTTCTTTCTCAGGACCAGTGATATGTGATTTTTAAATATTTTCTGCAAGTCTGTGATTTGTTGTCTCATCTCTTAGCAGTCTTTTGAAAATCAGAAGTTTTTAATTTTGAGGAAGTCCAGTTTATCAATTTATTCTTTTATGGATCATGATTTTGGTGTTGAATTTAAGAAATGTTTGCCTATCCCACAGCTGACAATGTTTCTTCCCAATTTTTCTAGAAGTTTTGTGGTTTTATAGTTAGGACTATGATTTCTTTTGAGTTAATTTTTGTAATTGGTATATGTTATGGATCAAAGTTCATTTTTTTTGTATATGGTATTCCCACACTATTTGTTGAATACATCATCCTCTTTCTACTGAACTGCTTTGCACCTTTGTCAAAAAACACTTGTCCATATATATGTGAGTCTATTTCTAAACTCTATTCTGTTCCATTGACCTATCTTTAGAGCAATACCACACTGTTTTGATTATGCTAGCTTTATAATTTGTCTTGAAATTAGATAGTGTTAATTTTCCAACCTTTTTTTTTCAAAGTAGTTTTTGACTGTTGTAAGTTTTTTGCTTTTCCGTGTGAATTTTAGGAACAGCTTATTATGCATAAGAAGCTAGCTGTGATTTTAACTGGATTATATTGAATCTGTAGGTCAATATTATGAGAATTAGCATCTAACAAAATGGTAACCCATAAACACAGTATATCTCTTCATTTATTTAGGTCATTAATTTCTCAGAGATGTTTTATACTTTACAGTGTACAGGTCTTTCACCTCTTTTGACAGGTTTATTTCTATATTCTTCATATTTTTTGGTGCTCTTGTTAATGGTACTTAAAATTTTTTAATTTCCGATTGTTCATTGCCAGTGTATAAAATTACAATTTGTATCTTTTTTTTTTTTTTTTTTTTGAGATGGAGTCTTGCTATATCACCTGGGCTAGAATGCAGTAGTGTGATCTCGACTCACTGCACCTCCACCTCCTGAGTTCAGGCGATTCTCCTGCCTCAGCCTCCCGAGTAGCTGGGACCATAGGCATGCGCCACCACACCAGGCTAATTTTTGTATTTTTAGTAGAGATTGGGTTTCACCATGTTGGCCAGGCTGGTCTTGAACTCCTGACCTCAGGTGATCCACCTGCCTTGGCCTCCCAAAGTGCTGGGATTACAGGTGTGAGCCACCACGCCTGGCCTATAATTTATCTTTGAATATTAATTTTGTATCCTGAAATGTTGCTAAAATCTCTTACTAGTTATAGTGGCTTCTTTTAGACATACCGAGTTTTCTATATAAATAATAATGTCATTGCAAATAAAGACAGTTTTACTTCTTTTCCAATCTGGATGGTTATTTTTTTCTTACCTGATTGCACTGTGTAGAGCCTCCAGAATGTTAAATGAAGTGTGAGAGTGGACATCCCTGTTTTGTTCCTGATCTTAGGGGGAAGGTCATTTTATGGCCATGATCTGCCTCCTGTGTAAATTGTCAGCTTTCAAGACTTTGAGATCAATTATGGTATTTTGAATTTCCTTTGATCACACTGCCAACTATCCACCCATTCTGGCCAGACTTGGCACTCTTAACTAGAATATACTCATAAGGTTCTTGATCACATTTTGATTCTTGATCCTGTACTGGTTTCTCCTTTGACTGTGTATCACAAGTCCTCACTATCCCATTTTCTCTTGAGGCCTGTTGAGACTTAATGTCAGTGTCTGGTACCCTGTCACTATCTAGTGGCCAGGGACCACCCACCCTTTATCTACCATTATAGGTCCATGACAACCCATGCTCGTCTAAGTGGTCACTTTAAGAAATTCTGTATTTATTCTGATAAGGAAACCCTTGCTCTAAATGCTTTTGGAATTCCTCTGTTGGAATAGCCTTTAGAGCCTGACATATATTCTTTTTTTTTTTTTTTTTTTTTTTTTGAGACGGAGTCTCGCTCTGTCGCCCAGGCTGGAGTGCAGTGGCCGGATCTCAGCTCACTGCAGCCTGACATATATTCTTCTAAGCAATGTGGCATAGCAGCCACATTGGAGTTGATGGTCTGGGTTTAAATCCCAAACCCACAATATATTATTTGACCAAGTCAAATTACCTTACCTCTCTGTACCTTAGTTGTTTTTTTTTTCCTTTTAAATCCATGTGAAAATAGAGTGAGGAAGATTAGGGGAGTAAATAGTAAAGAGAACTACCTCATAGGGTATTGTGAAGATGAAGTGAGTTATACATGAAGCTCTCAGAATAGCACATAGTCAACACACAGCAAATGTTAGCTACCATGTGTGAGACCTTGCTTAATCTCTTAATCTCTCTGAGATTAAATTACTTAATCTCTCTGAGCCTCAGTTTACTCATCCTTGGAGGAGGATCAATGCATAACCACCTTGGAAGTGCTTGTGAGGATTGAATGAAATGGTTCCTATAAAGCACACACTTTAGTGCCTGGCATGTAGTGAGCATTCAGTAAATGTCAGTTGCTGTTGTTATTACTATCTCAAAGGATGGGAAATCCATGACCTATGAGGATGATTTTGAATCTAAGTATCCAAAGTTATTCCTGTCAACTCTGAATAAACGTAGTTAATAACATTTTTCCCTGGCCTCACCTTCTTTGACTCTACCACAGCCATCCCCAGCCTTTTTGGCACTAGGGACCAGTTTTGTGGAAGACAATTTTTCCACTGGGTGGTAGGGGGAGGTGGGGGTGCAGGCATTAGATTCTCATAAGGAGCATGCAACCTAGATCCCTTGCATGTGCAGTTCACAATAAGGTTCGCGCTTCTGTGAGAATGTAATACTGCTGCTGTCTGACAGGACATACTGCTCAGGCAGTAATGCTCTCTCGCCCGCCTGCTGCTCATTTCCTGCTGTGCTGACCAGTTCATACCAGGCCATGGACCAGTATCTGTGGCCCAGGGGCTGCAGACCCCTGCTCTACACATTAAATGCTATTAACTCAGCCCGTTTTCTTGGAGCTCACACTTCTCTTAGCATTTGTGATTTTCCTATCCTGCTACTTCTGTTTTTCCTCCTCTATCTCCTTTCCTGGCTCTATTTCACCTTGCTGCCATCTACTCATGAATATACCTTGAACTTTAACTTCAGCTGTGTGCTTTCCTCATTGGTAACACAGTCTACCTGCACGGGTCTAACTTTTATCTCTGCCGAGAATTCTCCATCTGACACTTACTGTCTCCTGGGTTTGAACCCAGTCTACCCTATCCAAGTCAATGTGTCCAGAACAGGATTGATAACTTGAGTCATTCCTGATTCTCTCTTCAGGCCTCCACTTCCAGTCTCTCACTCAAGATAATCATGTTTTCCTTTACATTTATCTCACCTTTGCCTCTTCCTTTTCATTATCAGTTGTAACCCTATAGGTCAGGGTCTTGTCTCCCCTTGTGAGACCAGAAGGCTCCACACTTCTAATCTTATACCCCCTCATTTAACATTTTTAAGTACAGATTCTCAATGTATGTATATGTATTTATAAATGATATATATATTCTACTTCTCTAATATATTTGTGTACATGATTTAAAAAGAGAGGAACAGATACCGAATGAGAGTGAAGAATTTGAAATAAATATTTTAATGATTTTAATTGTATATATTAAATGGGTACAAAATGCCTTTTTGCTCTTCCTACATGTATTATAAATAATATCTTTTAATGAGAATACTGTGATTGAATATGCCCAGTCATGTTTGAAATTTTGGTTTACACTTTGTAGTACAGCTATTCAAAGATCTAGTTCGATGTTTGGCTCATTTTGATACTCATTTTTGATGTCTGTCTTAGTGGGAAAAGATACCTCTCAAAACATGTAGATCCCAAACAAAGAAAGTATTGGTTGACTATACCAACTAAATCATTTTTTAGTTTTGTCCAGAATTACGCTAAAGTTTTTTTTAATGTAATATGTCTTTTTAGTACAGCTGAAGTTTTATTCTCCTGTTTTAGTTTTCACTTGCCTGTTTGTTGGTTGGTTTCATGATTTTTTGTTTCCTCTTGGGTAATATAACTCAGAAGACATATTGAAGAAGTGTGATGAGAGGAGGGTTTTATGAGCATATATTTCTCTACCATCTTTCCCAGGAATTGAATATCATATTTTTGAAAAACCAGTAAGTTACCTGGAAAAATGTTTAGGACATAGCTTTAAGAGAATAGAAAAGCAGTACGTAAAACTGAAATAGTATATGATCCAATTTTCTTTTTTTAAAGTGGATTCACAAGAAAAGTCACAATCCTTTAATATTATCTCTGGGAGACATAATAATGGATGATTTTGTTCTTTTACTCACGCCTTTCTCTGTTCTCCAAAGCTTAAATAAATAACATTTATTAATTTTAGATTACAAAAAGACTTTTAAAACAGAGTAGTATCAAATACTTTTAAAAAGAAATAGGTTGCTGATGATGTTTGGTTTCAGCCCCTGAATTAGCGATGCTCTTACACTATGTGCGTGTATAGCTAGAGCTATAATACGGTACAGTCATTGATGTTTGGTTTGGAACAAAAAAGGGTTCTTTTGCTAAATTAGAAATTTAAAAATGCTTGGACTTATGCCTACTACATTGGGAAAGGAATAGGGCAAATGTAGGTGGCAAGGGGCAGAAAATGTAAACTGTCTACATTTTAAAAGATGTTTCACTATAAGTATGTACTCCTTCTACCCACACTCCTCTGAAAGACAAAATGTTAGCACAGAGCAAAACAGCGAAGGCAGAAGAAATGAACCCATACCATAATCTGGAAAGTGGGGTGGCCAATCTTCTCAAGCCAATAGATGACTTCTGCACAAAGTTCTTCGTGGGAACAGAGGTAAATTTGGATTATCTGCTTTTAAAATTAATACTTATTTATACTGAAATATATTATAACAATATCTGTTGTACATTTTTGCTATGTAAAGACATAACAGTTATACCATTTTCATATTTTAATATGCTTGTTTGCATTAAATATTTTTAAGTTTGATACCTCATAAATTCACCTTTAAAATGTTCCTGAACACATGTGGAAAAATCTGTAAAATTGCATACTTTTAAACTAATAATATATTGTTCTATCTATAAATATTCATCAAATACCTTTATCATTTGGAAGAAACCATACTAAGTGTTAGAGATTTACTAAGAAACTATACTGCTTTGTTGGGCTAACACAATCTACGGAGATTGTGTTTACTGTCTTTTTACAAAGACAGTAAAAAACTCACTCAATTCAAAAGATAATTAACAATTGGATATGATAATGATAATGGCTACCATTTTCTAAGGACATACTGTAATAATAACCAAAGTGAGCTCACGTTTACTGGACATTTTCTATGTATCAGTGTCTGTGCCAAGTTATTTTCCAAATTATATCCCATTTAATCCCAGTAATCCTATAAGGTTGATATTATTATTGCCATTTTATAAATGAAGAAATGAGTCTCAGAACTTTATCTACAGTCATACAGAGGCAGAGATGCTCTTTTCACTCATGACTCTCATTCCCTGAAACACAGAGTATTTTTCCCAGGTCAAGTCACCATGGGAAGAGGTCATAGCTCAGTCTCACCAGAATGCAATCTACGTCCACCCTTTGGTATGAAGAGGAAAGTAATCAATTCCACAAGCTCCGGAGAACATGATTGCGTCTCAGGCATAGCACTGGGTGCGGGGATCAGAAGTGAATAGCATAGTCCCTCTCTCCTCAAGGCACTTTCTGCCTAGTCAAAGAGCAGACACATGTTAAACACCAACACCAGTCCAGAGGCCATTCCGATAGGAAGAAGGAAGTTGGGGAAGGTGACTCACAGGCTGGTTGGACGTTGGAGGTTGAGAAGGAATCTCAAAGATCGGGTTGAGAGTAGAATTTCAAGCAGAAATAACAGCCTGAACAATATTTTGGAGTTATGAAAGTCCAGGATTTGTCTGGAGATAGTGAAATAGTTTGGTGTGAGAGATAAAGGTATGTCTAGAATGCTTGGTTGGAATCCAATACTGAAGGGCCTTTCCTGCTGTGTTAGGTAATTTGAGTTTCATTTAGTAAGCAATGGGATACTACCAAATAAGTATGTGCTTTATAACTTGGGTTTCACAGCAAAGTTTAAAAAATTGTTTTAATTGTGGTAAAATATATGTAACATAAAATTAATCATCTTAACCATTTTTAAATGTACAATTCAGTGGTATTAAGAAACTCCTTTCCCAAAGGTCAATAATCTGTTGGAAAAGTACATTCGTATTGTACAGCCATCACCACCATCCATGTCCAGAGCTTTTCCTCATCCCAAACTGGGCCTCTGTACACACTAAACAATAATTCCCCCTTCCTTTCTTTCCCCACCCACTGGTAACCACCATCTACTTTCTGTATCTACAAATGTGACTATTCTAGATACCTCATGTAAGTGGAATTATACAATATTTGTCTTTTTGTGCACCAAAGTTTTTAAAGCAGGGGAATGACACCATCAGATCAGATTTAGAAAGATCAATGACTGCAAGATCTTAAAGCAGAAATTAAAGCATGATACCCCCTGCTCAAACTCTTCAGTGACAACTCAGTACAACATGAATAAAATCCAGACTCTTCACACCATGGCCTATAAGATTTGTCCGCTGCCTATCTCTCTACCTCATCTGCACCAACCTCCCTCTCACTCACTGTGGCAGCTCTGCTTTTTACTTTTTTCTTTTTTTTGAGATGGCATCTCACTCTGTCACCCAGGCCAGAGTGCTGTGGCACTATCTCGGCTCATTGCAACCTCCACCTCCCAGGTTCAAGCAATTCTCCTCCCTCAGTCTCCCAAGCAGCTGGAATTACAGGTGTGTGCCACCACGGCCAGCTAATTTTTTCTGTATTTTTAGTAGAGACAGTGTTTCACCATGTTAGCCAGGCTGGTCTTGAACTCCTGACCTCAGATGATCCACTCGCCTTGGCCTCCCAAAGTGCTGGGATTGATTACAGGTGCAAGCCACCATGCCCAGCCTTTTTTTCTCATTCTCCTAATACAAACTCTTGCCTGCCTTTGGAGGCCT
Source organism: Macaca fascicularis (assembly GCF_037993035.2). Taxonomy (NCBI): domain Eukaryota; kingdom Metazoa; phylum Chordata; class Mammalia; order Primates; family Cercopithecidae; genus Macaca; species Macaca fascicularis. The sequence goes on along the minus strand of NC_088375.1, from coordinate 149,520,260 downwards.
TGCCCTAATTGGAATTTCTTTACTCATCACTCGACAGATACTCACTATGCATTTAATATATGCCAGGCATTGTTTTTGACCCTGGGGATATAGCAGTGAACAAACAGACAAAATTCCCTGGCCTCGTGGGGTTGGCATTCCAGTGGAAGGTTCTACCAACTTGTGATGCAGCTGATCCATCTACTTTGGATAGAGATCTTCAGGGAAGCCTCTCTAGGGTCTCGACTGGCTGGCATGGGGCGAGGGAAGGGAGTGGAACCCTGGAGGGAGAGAAGCCAGGCAGGCGGTGATTTCAGGTGGGCCAGCCCAGAAATGAAAAGGGCCTGAGCAGTGGGGCCAAGAATGTCAACACAGGGGTTGGGGAAGTGGAGTTGGGTAACAGAATTACAGAAGTGGCTAGAGAAGGATGTAAAGGTTTCCAGCTAGGTTACTTCAACACATATTTATTAAATTGATTCCAGCTAGTCCTCGTTGACTTGGTTCAATTTCATTGTTTCATGTACTGGCTATGAGACCCAGGAGATATGAGTAACTCTCTTACAGGATTCTGGTGAGGGCTGAGGGTCACATCCATCAAGCTCCTAAGAACGCTGGCAAGCACTGAGTGCTCAAGAAGTGGTATCCCTGAGGGTGATGTGCAACATGGCCATGGATTAGCAAAACATGTACCCATCTGTCTGCTTCCTTAGACTGTGAGGACCGTTAGTGGAGAAAGGGCTTGTCCTTGGATTTGGAATTTCCAACACCAAATACAGTCCTTGTTTGTTAAATGAATTAGCATAGGTGAATAAAAGCTCAGATGGGTGAATGAGTGACCTTGTCCCCAGTGAGTTTATCCTTCACTTTGCATAAATCAAATGTGCTGTCATCTCCCCTTCCTTGCTACAGATCCCAATCCATCCCCCATTTTATACAAACTCCTGTGTTTTTCTCTTCTCATCCAGTGAAGAAACAATAGAATTAGGAGACTGCATGGGGTGACCTAGAGCAAGTCATTTAACCTCTCCAAGTCTCAGTTTCCTCATCCATCCGATAACAGCGAGGGACTAATTATTTTCTATAAACTTCTCCCACCTCTGTAATTCATCGGTGCTCTCTGTCTTTCCCCCTTGCATGACTGTTTCTTCCTCTTCTTAACATCAGGTCCATTTGCCTTCCCCTCTCCTTAAAACAGCCATGAGGCAGAACAAGAATACATATCACTTGCTATTTTATTTAGATTGAACTTTGTGTTTCCTGTTCTCAACCTGAAAAGTAGTAATTACTACCATGTATGCATTCATAGTCCCACTTTCTCGCTTATTCCACAAATATTTATTAACAATTGACTTTCTAATGGGCTGAAAAGTAATCACTGAATAACATGGGCTGATCCCTCCCTTTATGGATCAACAACAAAAACTTTGGATGCCCGGTGGTTTGGACTCTTGTCCCAGATGGAGTATCTGCAGAACTATCATGTTCTCCACATCATTATATGTGGACAAAGACACAACAAACTCATTCTTTCTTCAATATAAAATTGAGTACTTATTTTGAGGCTTTCCTTCTCCCCCACTGGATCAAATTACTTGATTAAATTGACTTGTTGTTTTTCAGTTGTTTTGGTTAACAGTCAATCTTAGCACATGAGTGTGAGGTCTTTTGTCTCTTAAGTTGTCATTGTACTGATCAGGAACCTGTAATATTTTTAGGAAGGCGAAGTGATATACACAGATTGGAAAATGGAAAGAGACCCTGAAACTGGCCGATTTATGCGTAAGTTTTGTGATTGCCCTGTTATTAATAAGATGTTCCTTTTAATTTAAACTACCGAAAGGAATCTTTTGCAGTACAGAGTCAGCCTGGTCTTGCTAATGGGAGGGAGGGCTCCTAAGGTACTGACTAATAAGGTGAAGGCCTTGAATAAGCCCCATAGTCATCACCTGGGAACTTCTGAAAACACACATACAAATCTTAGATCCTACCCCAGGCCTACTGAATCGGAATCTGGATTTTAATAACATTTTCCAGGGTGTTTGTTTTCATGCCAAAATTTGAGGAGCACTGACCTATATGTTGCTTAAATGACTGAGAAACTTGAGTGATTTAATTTAAAAATAAAATCCTGTTTCAATAATTCAATAACTTGATAGTTCATCTACGTGGAAAATCTGAGTCAGTTAGATTACAAGCAAAATGTATGATAATCTAGAAGACCCCAGCAGAGTACAGGAAAAGGGACTGCAGGACCCTCCTTTGAGGCTAGGACAGGTTGTGTCTTTATGTCTGCTGCTCCCAGGACCTGGGCCTCTGAAAAGCTGAGCAGAAGCATGTGGGTCACATTCAGGTGTGAGAAGGAATTGCTGTCAGGAATACAGGCACCCCAATAAGCAAAGCTCCCTATCTCTAGCAAGCTCAGAGCCTTGGGGTTCACTACAATTATAACTACTCATTTTAAAGCTTTGAATTTTGTCATAGCATTAAAATATATTTTAATGCATTTCACAGTTTGGGATAACCATAAGCAAAGGAAGAGGTAGCTCCTGGGACTGCTAGGCAGACAAAGGCTGGCAAGAAGGCTTCAGAACACCGTGAGGGAGCAGTGTGGTAGAGCAGCTGGATTCTTTGCAGAAGGGTATCTGGTCAATCATGTGAGTGGAAGTGTGAGTAACTGACAGGGGCCAGAGGTCAGAGCCACAGCCTATAGGGGACAGTTATTAGAGCTCAGGTCTTCACCTGTAACCTCCTGGCCTCACTCCTACTGAGTGTGGTACCAGAAATCAGAGTCTGTCATAAGATCTGAGAAGACTATCAGCCGTGCCTTCAGGGTAGCCATTTAATCTTGCAGCCAAAATACTCCCACTTTCTTCCCTGACTGGAAACTCAAATGTGTGTTGTTGACAACAGTAGGGCATTGAGAGAGGATTAGATGGATCCTAGGGAGGGCCAAGTGCACACACAACAGAGACTGATTTTCCACTTTCCATTCAATCCCAATTTCATGATTTAAAGCTGAACTCAAAATTAGATATTGGATATAATGAATTACATTCAACTTCTTTTATGCTTACTCATGTATCTATTTATTCAACAATTAATGAGTGTACATTGTACACATACTGCAAGCTAGGCATTATAGAACATGACAGCAGTCTTACCGTGCCCCTGGGACACAAGCTGAGGACCTGATGCCATGACTTGGTTGTGCACAGGGGACACTGATTCCTCCTGGCCTCAGAGATTTTCTTGGGGCACCACTTCATCCTACAGCCAACTTCTAAACTGCTTTGGAGGGGGCCCGTGACAAACAGGTTTTTAAGAAGAAACTTCTAAGAGACAGATTACCTTAACTGAGATGTGTGTGATAAGGAAGCCCAAACAAACTTTCCAGATGTTCTAAGTGACAAGCCAAGATAAATGCAGGCTGAATGATGGCAGTTGACATAATCATGTCATATACTGTTCTCACAAATCGGCACATGTCATGTGCTAGGCACTTTCTATGGATAACCTGTGTAGTCCTCACAGCAGCCCTGTGGGTAGCTACTGTAGGTGGCATTACCAGAATTTGAACACAGCTAGTTTGCTCTATGTTGCCTCTAGCATTAGATAATGGCTTTGAAAAATAGCTTTTTCATTTTTTAATAATAACCTGGCCTGGAGGCTCTGGCAGTCCATCTAATAATTTAAGGACAGCTCCATTCATTGCTGAATGACACTAAGGTCTTTCAAAGGACAAAAGAAAGAAAAAGTTTTTATGGGCTGAGAGCATCTAACGTTATTTTAAAGTGCAGACATTAACGATTGTCAACATCACTATCATTGGTAATTATTTCAGTTCTTAGAGGGCTCTGCTCCCTGGAGTGAGGTGGTGTCTAAGGAAGCCTCACTAACGCAGAGGGCAAACCCAGGCTCTGAGAAACAGAAGCAGCAGCAAGAAGAAAGCTGCTGGTTTCCAAGGGTCTTGAGCCTTACCAGGAATCTTCTAGATCACTTCAAGATGGCCTCAGAAGTATGTCTTCTGTGCTCTCTTCAAGCAAGGGTTTTGGTTGGAGGAAAATTAGCCTTTTTTTAAATCCAGAAAAGCTACAATTTTTATTTATTTTTACTTAAAAAAAATTTTAACTGTGGTAAAATAAACATAAGCATAAAACTTACCATCTCAACCAATTTCGAAAGTATGGTTCAGTGGTGTTAAGTACATTCACGTTGCTATGCACTCAATCTCCAGAATTCTTTTCTTCTTGCAAAATGGAAACTCCATACCTATTAAATACTAACTCCTCATTTGTCCCTGGTCCCCCAGCCCTTGGCAAACACCATTCTACTTTCCGTTTCTGTGAATTTGACTACCCTAGAATCATGTAGTATTTGTCTTCTTGTGACTGGCTTATTTCATTTAGCATAATGTCCTCAAGCTTTATCCATGTTGTAGAATGGATCAGAATTTCCTTCTCTTTCAAGGTTGAATACTATTCCATCGTATGCATATACTACATTTTGTTTATCCATTCATCCCTCAAGGGACACTTGGATTCCTTCCACATTTTGGCTATTGCTAATAATGCTACTGTGAACTTGAGTGGAAAAATACCTGTTTGAAACCCTACTTTACAAGCTTCTTACAAGATTTAGTACATCTTTTTCTGCTTAATGTGCCATGAGTGTTCTGCAGGAAAAACCCCATCTCTCACATAGCAATTAATATGACAAAATTCAGAAAACATTAGTATAAAGTGGCTGGACATTGTGGTGTGGCCTTGACAGCCATATGTTTTTATGGTCATGCCTGGGGCATAGGGTTGTGGGTAACAAGAAATTAGGAGGATTCAGTTCTGCAGCCAACTCTCAGGGAGAGGAAATCCAAGCAGAATCCTCCTGTTATCTGAGTAAAGAGACCAGAGAAGCAGGAAGACCCTGGGACCTGGGGCAGAGGCTAAAGTGAACTCTTGATCTTAACGTTTGAACCTGTAAGGCTTCCCACTTGCAACAAATGGAAGGGCTGTGGCTCTTGTCAGAAACGTGGCTGTTATTCTCAGCATTTCATCTCTGTCTTCCTATTCATGCTGTCTCCAAGTCCTGTCAATTCTAGCTCACAAATATTTCTTGATTATCCCTTCTTCTCCCTTGCATCTTAGTCCACGCCACCATCCTCTCTCACCAGAACTGCCACTGCAGCCTCCTCTGCTTTTACCTGCCTCTAATCCATTCTCCCCACAACAGCCAGAGGCTCTTTCAGAAATGTCAGTCAAATTGTCTCACTTGGAGACCTAAAGGACTCATTACAACACTTAGAATGTAATCTGAATTCCTGTCTTACAAGGCCCAGCATGGCCTGGACCCTCCTGGTCCCCGTTTGTTTCATGTCTCACTCTAAGATGACCAGATTGCAGTCGGGGTGCCTTCCTCAAGTGTATAAAAGCACTAAACACTTCTCTCCTCAGGACTTTGTTGTATGTTGTTTCCACTGTCTGGAACGTTCCTTCACACCAAAATCTTCCCATGTTCAACTGCTATTCAGGCCTACATGACGCATCTTCACAGAAGCCTTTTCTGACCCTTCAGTCTAAATTACAAATCCCCTTGTTATTCTTACTTGTAATATTTTTTCCTTCACAACACTTCTCACAATTTTTACATTGTATACTTTCAGATGTGTGTATTGAAATTCTATCTTTCCCACTGGACTGCAAGCTCCTTGGGGGCAAAATCATATTTATTTACTAACTGTTGTCTACCCAGCCAGCTACAGTACCTGCTATTACATATAGGCAATCTATAAATATTTATTGACTAATTGAGTGAATTAATGAATGAGTAAATGAATAACACAAAGTATTCATTTGAGCTTGAAAACTGGCCTTGATGGGATGTTTCCTGGACATTCCATAATAACAGAAGGAGCCATCCCCTGACAGATCTATTCATCCCAGCTGGTCTCTGGTTCTCCACTCCCACACCCCATTCATGGGGCCCTGTCTGTCCATTGGAGGTCTGTCCATTCTTCACTGCAGGAATGCAAATAGTGTTATTAAAGATGAGATGGCCTTCTTTCACTCCAACAGCAAAGAAGCCAGTGAACCTCCACACCATTCATGACGGAATTGTCCACACTATTCAGAGATCACCTTTCTACGATGACATTATTCTCACGGTTGGGGGTTGGAACGTGGCCATATGGAAAGAAAGTGTTATGGTAAGTTGCCTGCAAAATGGAGGTGTGGGTGTGTGATCCTTTGTTATTGAGAAAGACAAGAGCAACTGTTATGTTCTGACATAATAGTGCCTTTGGGACACTTTTTGGAGAAATTAGAACAGATGGCGGGGACACCAGCTTGTCAGCAGAGCCACTGTAATCCTTTTGAAAACACAATCATTTGTTTTTCCTTCCTGAGGGGAGAAAACAGTTTATAAGTTCCTTGTTCTCTGAAACTTAACAGTCTTGGAATATCTACTGTGGGCAGTTGACTTCTCTGGCATTTTTTGGGGGGTGGGGGCCAGGGTCTCACTTTGTGGCCCAGGCTGGAATGCAGTGGCGTGATCTCTGTTCACTGCAGCCTCGACTTCCCAGGCTCAGGTGACTCTCCCATCTTAGCCTCCTGAGTAGCTGGGACCACAGGTGCACGCCACCAAGCCCAGCTATTTTTTTGCGTTTTTTGTAGAAACAGGGATTTCACCATGTTGCCCAAGCTGGTCTGAAACTTCTGGGCTCAAGTGATTCACCTGCCTCGGCCTCCCAAAGTGCTGGGATTACAGGTGTGAGCCACCACACCTAGACTTGACTTGCATTTTTTCCTCCCTGGAAAATACAAGATGCGATGCCTAATTCTGATTGAAGTGCAAGGAGAAACACTGGGTTTGTCATCTTTCCCTCTGCACCAGGAATATGTTAGCAGGTTCAGAAAGTGGGAGTGAGTAAGCTGAGGGTATGTCAGCAGGCAGAGCCTCGCCTGTCCAGGGACAAACAGTGGTTAAAGGGAGGCAGCAAGAGTGTGGTCAGGATTAGGAGAGGGGCTGGATCTAGGCAGATAGGAGCTAAACTGCCAAAACCTAGAATGATTGATAAAATCCGGTGAAGCAAGGGTGTGGGGAAATCAGTACTTTTGGTGGGATTGTAAGTTGACATGTCTCTTTGGTGAGCCATTTGAGATTATCAAAGCCTGAAACTATATATATATGTTTATATGCATATAATTTCATTATATCCATATTATATATGTATATGTGCATATATGTATACCAACTTTGACATATATGTGTGTATGTATATAGGCATATAATGTGGATATATATACACACATATATATGTTTCAAAGTTGGTATACATATATATGTAGAAGTAGAACTGTTAGGTTAAATATATATACATATTAAATAAATATACATATATATTTAACCTAACAGTTCTACTTCTAAAACTCTAACATATAAAAATACTCAAAAACTGTATATTTATCATTGAAAAGGATTTAGAAACTACTTAAATGGCCATCAACGGAAGAGCTTCTGCTTTATGCCAATGTACTTCTGTATGTTTGATTTTTTTTTTTTTCTACAATTAGTAAGTTTTGTAGTTAAAGAAAAAGGAAATTCAGGCATGATTGTCCAAAGACTATGCCAGGTCAGGAGTTTGGTTATAGAAACTCAAGGTGCTGGGAGAAGTAGACAAGAAGAACAAGTTTGAAATGTCACCTCCACAGAGTCCATGAATCTGTGACATTGTTTCTTCACAGGAAAGTCTCTTATGTATATATTGGAGGGTGGGAGACAGCTCCATGATTTAGTGTAGTCCCTGCAGATATAAGTAGGCAAAGGAGCACCCCTGGTCAGTAGATGAAGCCTGAAGTGGGTAGAAAGCACATTCTGTTCTTACTTTTGAAAACCTCCCAAAGAAGACAGATTACCCCATGGTAGAGAAAAGAGAGGATGATTGCATGATGCTTAGATGGTCTAAAATCTCTTCCTAGTGTATTTATAGGCTATCAACTGCTTCCATCTGAAGTCACTTTATATGAGAATTTGCTAATTCTGCTGTCGATTTTCAACATGCAGTACACAGCTGGAACTGGCAGACTTTTCATTTGTTTTACTCTCTACTGTTTACTGAGCTGTTTCCATGGGAAGCAGATATCTGACAGCAAAATAAAGGCATAAGCAGAATGTCCTTATAATCTTTACTTGTCTAATGTCCACCAATTTCCACAGAAATAGTCGTAAGGTTAGAAGCAGTAGTGGGTTTAGAAGCGGGACTATTAGAAACTTCAACAACTTAATTGGAATGTTTAAACTTTTCTGAAAAGCAACTAAAAATGGCTTATGAAAACAGGGAAGAAAAGCTGGTGTTATATAAAAACCCTACAACAAAGAGAAGTAAGACTTCCTGTGGGCATAATTTTGTTGTTATATGATCATAGCTAGCTTGAGTTGTGCTTAACGAACATCATAGTGAATTTCCCTCAGATAATAACAAAATCTTCTTTGTCTTTTTAAAAATTTGTTTAAAGACTGGACCTCTCCTTCAGTCATGCTGTGCACCAAAAAGGTACACCTCAGGCCACTGGTCCCTGACTCGGCCCGGAGTTTTCTATATCGGCCGAGAAGATGGATATATTGATATCTGGGACCTTCTGGAGAAAACCCATGAACCGGCCCAGTCTCAAAACATTTGCATAACTATGATCACCTGCATCAAACCCTGGATCTTTTCTCGTATGTTAATTCTAACTAAATAAACTAAGTCATTTTTGGGTAACTCGGGAACATCTTGACATTCATCTGAAAAGCCTCCAATGTTTATTTCTTAGTTTTTTGTTTTTCTTCTTGCTCATCCCTTCTTATCCCTTCCCTTCTCTTCCTTTCCTTTTCGTTCTCCTCTCTTCCCTTTCCTTCCCATCTTTCCTCTTCCTTCTCCTTCTCTCTTGCTCTCAAACCTTGGACACAACCTGAGCTCTTCTCACTGTTGCCTCATGAAGAATGATTTCTGAGACATGTGTCAGGCAGAGGCTGGTTTTGAACCACACAATGGAAAACATCCTTCGCCTCTTCTCCGGGTCAGACAGGGTGAGCCCTAGGTCTTTGTGATCTTTTGCTGGGTTTTTTTCCCAGATGGAATAAATTTTGTTTCTTTAATTTTCATTACAAATCATATTTTTAATATTATATCACTTTTGTGGTTCTCCCCTGGCTAATATCAAGCAATTCTCTTCATAAGATAAAATTATTATCTGGGGTTATATATGTATGTATTAAGCTTTAACCTTTGAACCAACTATGAGGAAAAAGTACTATATAACAAAACAAGCATAAATTCAAGGATGTGTCTATAGAAATGTGATGTGTCTTTTGTCTCCATTTTTTTTTCTGTTTCACCCAAGTAGTAATTTCTATGTAAATCCAGTATGTTTGCCTCTTTTTATTTTATTTTAATTTTTTGCAATGACATCTTGCTGTGTTGCCTGGGCTGAAGTGCAGTGGTGTGATCAATCCTCCTGCCTCAGCCTCCCAAAATTCTTGGATTATAGGGATGAATCACTGTAACCCACCTGCCTTTTTTAAAAGAAGTTTTCCATTGTTTGCAAAGGTATACAGCATGAAATTCTCTTGCCATCCATTTCTCAGAAATGTTAGATTTGGAAACTCAGTCTTCAGCATCTTGAGTGTCACATTCAGACTACTGCTTAGCCGTATGTACCACCCAAGTATCTTTTCCCACTTTGGTGTAAAACATTGCTTTGTACACCTACAGGGATTATGAATCCAGGATTTTGCAATTCGAAGCAGACTTACTAAAAAGGAAAAGAACACACACACAGTGAGATAGAAAATTAAAATTCTCAGGCCAGGCATGGTGGCTCACACCTCTAATCCCAGCACTTTGGGAGGCTGAGTGAGGTGGGAAGATCACTGAGTCCAGGAGTTCAAGGCCAGCCTGAGCAACATGGCAAGACCCTGTCTCTACAAAAAATATAAAACAAACATTAGCCGGGCATGGTGCTATGAGCCTGTAGTCCCAGCTACCCAGGAAGCTGAGGTGGGATGATTGATTAAGCCTAGGAGGTTGGGCCACAGGGGGAGACCCTGTCTCCAAAAAAAAAAAAAAAAAAAAAAAAAAAAGGGAGAAGAAGGAGAAGAAGAAGATTAAAAATCTCAAACACTTTGCATATTATACCCATTTTAAATGTTCAAAGGAAACTACTTGTTTTTACAATAAGACCTGTGGTTCTGGCTACATCTTTGAAATTCTTCTGGATAATGGTACCCTTTAGCCCTTTCTGTGTTCGGTGAAAATGAACTTCATGACTTTTCTTTGAAAATCTTTCTATGTGTTCTCCTTGCTTTCTTCTCAAGTATGCCCAGTGGGTCCAGTCACAGAGATAGTCAACTTCAGCCAGGAGCCATATTCCTTATACAGTCACCAGAAATACAAGTTTTGAGGCAGCAGGGGGGGCCAACAAAGGCTCAGTCTTAGCTTTCATTTCATCAGCTGGAAAAAATGACTTGTACATGTTTACATGGTCCAGCCATGAACATCTGATGAAAATGCCAAGATCATTGGAATCACAGTAGGTCCTCTGGGAGAACACAAAACAAAAACATATTTCATGTTTAACTGCTTAAGATGGTTTTCTGTTTGCTGATCTTTTCCTCCCATTTATTTTAAATCTTTCAGCTAAACAGCAATTTATAGCCATAGCTGATTATTATGGAACACTGCATATATTAGAAATTCCTTGGACATTAAGTCGCCCTTCCGCCAATGAGGTTAGTAACATGACTTTGAGAATTAATGTGACCAGATATTGCCGAGATGTGTCTTTTAAAAAATGTTAGAAATGACAGCATTGGCCGGGCGCGGTGGCTCAAGCCTGTAATCCCAGCACTTTGGGAGGCCGAAACGGGCGGATCACGAGGTCAGGAGATTGAGACCATCCTGGCTAACACGGTGAAACCCCGTCTCTACTAAAAAAAATACAAAAAACTAGCCGGGCGAGGTGGCGGGCGCCTGTAGTCCCAGCTACTCGGGAGGCTGAGGCAGGAGAATGGCGTAAACCCAGGAGGCGGAGCTTGCAGTGAGCTGAGATCCGGCCACTGCACTCTAGCCTGGGCAACAGAGCGAGACTCCATCTCAAAAAAAAAAAAAAAAAAAAGAAATGACAGCATTTTTCCTCTGTAAGGGAACAAAAGACTCATACAGTAAATAAGAGGATGTATTTCTGTTGTATGAGTTAATAGTTTGAAGCTTTAAAAAAAGCCCCAAACATGACATCAGAAGGAAACCAAGTAAATGAAGTCCAGACTCTGAGAGAATAATGACTTGGGGATTCATAATCAGAAAATGTCACTTTTCCTATTGTAACCGAAGTGTGGGATGCGGATTTCAGTTTCAGTGATACCCTTCCCTGAGGGCCCAGTTGACATGTTCATGCATCTCTCCATCACCCATCCCCACCGGTTCCCAACCCAAGTTGGAATATAGCAGGCAGCACAGCTGAACTGGCAGTGTTCTACACCCCCCACCCTGTACCCACCACCCAAGTGTTTCAAACAATGTTAACAATGAGGCTTTAAAAAGATCAATGAATAGAAATATATAAATGTATATACAATGAACATTAAACATACAGATTTCAGCCTGCTGCAAGTCCAAACATCGGCCTAGTTACCGGCAGGCAAAAGGCTGTCTCTCCCCTGGTTGCCTTCCCCGAGGTCTCTGCTGACTTTCCTGCTTCTATTCTATGCCAATACGTGAAGCCCTCCAGGGACCAGGAGCTCAGCTCTGCTTCCAGTCCCTCTAGGATCTACATTGAGATCCTCATCTGGGTTTTCTAAGTTTGATTGATGATATGAAACTTCCCTCAGATGTAGAAGGAAGAAGGAAGAAATGGGGGGAAAAGCAACCCCTGAATTGCAGCTCTCTCCTTCCAGCCCTACTTTGGAAACCTCCAAGTCACAGAGCCCTAAACATTAGCACAGTAGCCCCTGAATTGTGCCAGCTCCTCAGGTAGTAGACCTGTGAGTACAATTTCCAAATTATATTCACCCAAGAGATTTAAAGTATCACAAAATAGATATCTACATAATAATTAGGTAGATGATCATTAGATAATGATCAAGTAGATTAGGGAGGTAAATTAGGTAGGTCGTCTACCTAATTACAAGCAGCAGAAATTCTAACAGAGCCTTGTAAAGGTCATGGGGGCTTCCTGCATGTCACCCTCTCACAGGCATCTGTTTCTAACAGATGACAAGTATTAACCACTACTTTGAAAGAGAAGTCAAGCATCTGGAATACGTAGAACAGCGCAAAAAAATTCGTGAGCAAGAAAAGAAAGAAATGGAACAAGAAATGGCGAAGAAAAAAGTTGTAAGTTAAATTTCAGAAATGAAAGATGTTTTCCTTGAACACCAGTGGAAATATATTTGTTTGGCTTAATCCACAGTTTCCGTAGAAAAGTTATACTTTTTCACATTCTTCTCTTGTTCTCATGAGAGTCAAGTGCATTACTTTGATTTCCTACCTCACTGCCAGTTAGACAACTAGTGAGATTCTGTCCAATTTAAGTTTCTGAAATTTTCTATAATTTCAAAGTCCTTTAGTACAGGTACATTAATGCAAAATTTGAATGCTTTCATTATAGAATTTTAATATCTGGAGAATAATGCATTAAAGAAGGTGGTGCAAAAGAAGTTGAATATGGAATCAAGACACGTGGGCTCAAATCCCAACTCTGCTACTTACTAGCTGTGAGATTTAGAGCAAGGCTGTCACCTTTGCTGAGCTTCAGGTCTCTTATCTTGAAAATGGGAATACTAGTAACCAAGATTACTGTAAGGCTGTCAGTTAAAGAATGTGACAAATAGACTTTCAGTAAATAGAGCTATTATAATAATAAATAGATTAGATAGATAGATAGATAGATAGATAGATAGATAGATAGATAGACAGATAGATAGATAGATAGAAATGAGGGGGTGGAGAGAGAGGTGAATTTTACTGTATATAATATGCTGAAGCTATGAAACTTGAAATAGAGGAGATTGGTACAGGGCACATCCATCCTAAACTCTGTCAAAAAAGAACCTAAGCTCTAAAGCACCCCGTGCCCCTCTTTCTCAGCTTCTCCCTGTTTGATAGGAAATCTGTGACTCTGCTGGTCTTCCCTTGCCCACTGGAATTTTGGGCTTTTAAACATTCTGTGAATTAGGCTTTTCTGTCTTTCTCACTTGAGATCACCTCAGTCTCAATTTCTGTTTCCCTCTTGCTCTTTCTCTCCTTTGCTCTTTTGTTACCAACATTTCATCATTGATCCCATCTGTAGGTTCCGTATAGCCAAATACATACATCCTCAAACACAGTTACTCACATGAGGCCCTCAGTCTCAAAAGCATTAGCATGTGGTGCCGGGCACAGTGGCTCACGCCTGTAATCCCAGCACTTTGGGAGGCTGAGGTGGGTGGATCACCTGAGTTCAGGAGTTCGAGACCAGCCTGACCCACATGGAGAAACCCTGTCTCTACTAAAAATACAAAATAAGCCTGGCATGGTGGCGCATATCTGTAATCCCAGCTACTCGGGAGGCTGAGGCAGGAGAGTCTCTTGAACCGGGAGGCGAGGTTGCAGTAAGCCGAGATTTTGCCATTACACTCCATCCTGGGCAACAAGAGCGAAACTCTGTCTCAAAAGAAAAGAAAAGAAAAGAAAAGCATTAGCATGTGGAAATATTGTAATGTGCTGCATTAGCAAATAGATTACCATTATCACTTATTGATAGATACTAATTAGTGCAATAAAAGCAGAGGATCTCATTTCAAAAACATGTTTGGAGACAAAGTGTAAAAGAATGCCAATTTATTAACCTTTCTTTCCATTCCACTGCTACAAATTGATCTTAGTTTTGTTCTTTTGCACACTTAACAAATGTTAGTTTGTTGAGATTCTATTATTGGAGATAATCTGCCACCCTTCCCCTTCTCCAGCAATTATCCATGACTATTATGAGTGTTTAAATACCATAGCAACAGCTCCTAATTATCTACATCAATGGGAGCAAGTAGAATTGTGGATAATCCAAAAATAATTTGCATGTGAAATACTTTTTAAACACCTGAATATTATAATAATAATCCCTTAAATTGTATTATACTTTTCAATTTCCAAAACGTTCCCAACTTCTTGTTACTTCATTTCCATTTGATATGGTGCCCTCTTTTAAGTAAAGCCACCACTTCTCAAATTTTCGCTGGAACTATTAATAGATTGTAGATATGTGAATGAATTTGAAAGGGTTCCTCTGTTACATTTAGAACAAGAAAAAAGTCACTAAGTAAAAACAACTAATGTTAGTCAGAAATGTCTCCTTCTAAGCAATGGCTGATAAAGGGGAAAATGGAAACAGTAACAACCTCAGAAGATTGCAATGGGGATTAAATGAGTTAAAATATTTACAGCACTTAGCCAATGACTGGCACATAGAAAGTGTTCGCATGTTCATCCAGCAAGGCTGGCCTGTATGAGTGCTCAGCAGGTGCCAGGATGAGGCTGTACAGTTCAACACAGATTTCAGGAAAATCATACATCCATCTCTTTGTAAACATATAATCTGGATACAGCTCCCTCCTCAAAGGATAATAATAATCACTGCTCTAATCGCATATGAAATGGGAATTTTCCTAACTGGAATTTCAGCTGGAGACTCAGCCTGGGAAGAGTAGTCATTGCCGTGTGATCCACAAGCTATGCCCTTCAAATGGGGCTCAGAAGAGGGGGATCTCAAAAGAATTCTGCAACCTCTAGGCTATTAGTCACCCTCCAGTCTACATAAGGGAAACAAGGGAAGAAGGCTGGAAAAAGGGATTTGTTTTTGAGAGAGAGAGAGAGTGGTTGGGGACCATGTTTCCCTCCACTCCCTCCTTTCCCAGCACATCTGACTGCCTCCCACCCACCTGCCCTCCTGCCTTCCTGCCCTCCATCCAATCCTTTCCAGAAAACAGCAGCCAGGTCAACTATTCACAAACAGCCCCTTCTCATCCTTTGGTATTTTTAGATATCAGTGTTTTATAGGGATGTCTTGTTTTTCTTCCCCCCCTAGAAAATATATCAGAAGTCAAAAGAACAAATGGAGGCTGAATTAAAAATGGACTATGAGAGTTATCTGGAACTGGAAAAGACCGTTCTTATCAACCTTGGCCTAATCAAAGTCACAGAGAAGGGGTCATACTTGGATGTGATGTAAAAAAGCTTCCTGAAGGGGTGTTTTGGGGACTTTTTCTATTTGTTTTTTTATGTCAGGTGAACTGGCAAGCTGAACATATATATATGTGTGTGTGTGTGTGTATAGAGAGAGAGAGGCTTATTTATATACTTTTATTTCCCTGCTATTAAAATTTTTGAATTTTAACAATGAGATCTATTTCAGTTTTTGAACCAAATATGTGCCGAATTTTGTACTGAATATGAAAGTGTTCTTTTTTTAATGAATGTTTTCAATAACAAAATTTTTATTTTCCTATAATAATAGAGAACTTTGGATGTCCCCTCCATCCCAATCCTTGCCATCCACGCAGAGGTCCTCATCCCAGGCAGAAGGGGAAATCAAACTGCTCCTACTTATCAGCTTGCTTTTGGCCACCTTTCCAAAACAAGTGCTTCCCCTGGGTCACTGCACAAACTGTAGGGCCGTGTGCTAAACAAAATATTAGCAAATCAAATCCAGAAAAAAAAAAAATATATATATATATATATATATATTTTAAAGAGGTTAACACATGAAGACCAAGTTGAGTTTATCCAAGGAAGGTAAGGTTAATTTAAGAGTAGAAAATAAATCAGTGATTAATCAAAAGAGAGAAACTATGATGCCAAGCTGATGCAGAAAAACATTTTATAAAAGTTGACATCCATTCATGATAATAACAATACATTCTTAGCATCTACAGAAAGAATTCCTGTAATCTGATGAAGGGTGTGTAAAACAATACTACACCAAACATCATACTTCATGGTGACAAGCAGAAAGCTTTCCTCTGAGTTGTGGAACAAGACACAGGGCACACCATCAGGTGCCTAACATCATGTACTGCAGTTGCTTTTTTCTGCCTATGCTGGTCAAGCCTAGCATAGGCACCAAAAAGCAAAAACAGTATGTGAAACTGAGACACAGAAGAGCTTGGAGCCAGATTGTGAAGACTCCTGTTTACCAAGCTAAGGAGCTGGATTAGAATTTATGAGGAATGAATAGAAGGACTAAACAGGAAGTTGACCCGAACAGCTTTATTTTTAGGAAACAAGGAATGAACTAGAGCGGGGAAGAGTCTCATGGCAAGAAATCCTATTATAATGGAGGCAGGATGAATTGTTCAGGGCAAAGGATTAGGATGCCCTGTACTAAAGCTTAATGTGAAAGTAGAAATGAAAGGCTGGTTGGATCGGGAGGGGAAGACAAAGGATAATACCAAGGTTTATCAGTTAGATTGCTAGAGGAAAGAAAACTTTGTCGGGTAGGTTTTAGCTCTTAACCACCTGTGTGCCATTGAACAGATGACCCAGCTCTGTGAAACAGATTCCCCTTCCATCAAGTCAGGTTGAGAGAACTTACCTTGCAGCATTTACGTAAGGGGCAAATGAGCACCTGCAGATAAGGGGCCTGTGCCTGGCACATATTATTGTCATCATGATTGAAGTTTCCTGGGGCTTATCCTTACACTTGAACTTCTTTTATTCTTTCTTTTTTCTGCACTCACTTTCTAGGTGCATTCATCCACTCTCAAGGCTTTAAATAATACCTCTGTGACCTGACCTTCTGTCTAAAATCAAGAGATGTGTATCTGTTTGACCTTTTGTATCTCCACTTGGATGTTTAATAGGCATCTCAAACTTAAACATGTCCAAAATTGAGTGCTTGATGTTTCCCTCCAAAAGCCATTCCTCTAGCAGTCCTCCCAGCCATGATGCTGCTTGGGGCAAAAGCCTTAAGGTCATCCTTCATCTCCTTTCTTTCACAATCCACATCCAATCTGTCCGCAAGTCCTGTTGACTACACGTTCAGTATGCATGCGAAACCTGATCACTTCTCTTCTCCCTCACTGCTACCACCATGGTCTAAGCTGCATCATCACCAACTTGGATTTTGCAGCAGCCTCCTGTTCTCCCTGCTTCTGTGTTTTCATTTTCAGTCTCTTTCAGCCGCAACCAGATGGTAATTTTAAATTGATGCTGTCAGACGCTGTCATCCTTCTGCACAGAGTCCTTCCTCAGCCTCATAGTATGATCACTCAGAGTATGATCCCAGTGCCTCTCTGTGCCCTGCAAACCCTTGTGCAGGCAGGCCCTCCATTGTCACCTGGTCCCATCCCTCCTTCCTCTCCCCTCCATCACCCCATCCCAGTCATGCTGGCCTCCTGTTCACCAAACATGCCAGGCATCTTCCTCTCCCTGGGCATCTGTGCTTGCTGTTCAGTACCTTCTCCAGAGATTTTTCTAATTTTATTTTCATGAGTTCACTCTAAAAAATGGTTGGTTTGTCTTTAGAGACAGGGTCTCACTCAGTTGCACAGGCCGGAGTACAGTGGTGCAATCATAGCTCACTGCAGCCTCAAGCTGTTGGGCTTAAGCTATCCTCTTGCCTTAGCCTCCTGAGTAGCTAGGACTACAGACACACGCCACCACACCTGACTTTAAAAAAATATATTGAGTGCCTTCTATGTGCCAGGGCCTATCATTTTAAACAGGATGGTAAGGGAAGGTGACACTTGAGCAAAGTCCTGAAAGGCATGAGGGGTTTCACCTGTAGTCTTCTAGAAGTGTGTTCCATAACCCAGTCTCCCTCCCTTCGTGAAAAGAAGCTGGGACTACAGAGAACAGGAGGGTCATGACTGAGTGTCATAAACCATGACCAGAGGCTGAGCACATTGTTGTCTCAAATAAAAGCAGGGTGTTGTTAGAGTAAAGGACTGGAGTAATGGATATTGAATAAGTGTCTGCCTTAGGGTTAGCAAATAAAAAGCTTAGTATAGTGGCTACCATATGGCAAGCAGCAAATATGTTTTGCCTAATTTACAAATACAAAATGGTTGTAACATTCTTGCTATAGAAACTAAACATGGGGCTCCTTATGGTTATGATAGCAGTTGTTATCCGTTCAGTGTGATTTTTTTTTTCTTTTTTTCTTTTTTTTTGAGATGGAGTCTTGCTCCGTCACCCAGGCTGGAGTGCAATGGCGCGATGTCGGCTCACTGCAACCTCCACCTCCCAGGTGATTCTCCTGCCACAGCCTCCTGAGTAGCTGGTATTACAGGCATGTGCCACTATGCCCAGCTAATTTTTGTATTTTTAGTAGAGACAGGGTTTCACATGTTGGCCAGGCAGATCTTGAACTCCTGACCTCAAGTGATCCACCTGCCTTGGCTTCCCAAAGTGCTGGGATTACAGGCTTGAGCTACCACACCCAGACCTGGTGTGGTATTTTCATTGTGTGTTTATAACCTCGGTTTTCCTGAGTCTCATCACCTGTGTCCACCATGCAGTCACATAAGCAGCCATAGCCCAGGTTTCATGGGACCTTGCCCCACTTGCTTCTCAGGTAGCCTAGCCTTCTGCAGAGTGCCCCCAAGTGTGTCCAGTGGCCCCTGGGATGAAGGTAGAGTCATACATGTTCAAGACCACAACCACCAGGCACTCAGGGCTCCATTCTCTCAAAAACGCTAGAGCTGCCTAATGGCCTGTAACATGGGGGAAGGTGCTGGGACAGTGCTTCTGGGTTAGTTCAAGTTCAGCAAGAAGCAAACACCAAGGCAGAAGCAGAGGTGCAAGAAGCAAGGGAGAGCCTTCAGAGCTCATGCAGGTCTGGTACCTATGGAAGGAAAGAGGAAAGGACAGAAGATGATAGGATTCATCTCAGACCACTCAGCGTGATTTAATTATTCATGATACCTCTCTTTGACACTAAGACTTTGAAACAGACAAAATCATAGTGATGTCTCTTCCTTCTCTGGGATGAGTTCTCTCCGAGGCTCCTCAACCCCTTAAGCTAAGGTCCTTTTGTTTGGCCCAGACCTTCCATTTGGCAGACAAGGCCAGGCATGCTGAATCCCAGTAAAGAACACAGCTGAGGCTCAAGTGAAGATGCTAACCACCTGCACTGAAGATGTAGGAATATCAGGTGTGAATGAAAGTGGAGTTAACCGGTGTGCTTGCTTCCAATCCCCACAGCTCCAACCCTTTCCCCTACCACCCACTGTGAGCCAATCTGATCTTCTTCGGACCTTAAGTCATTTGGTCTGGCCTACAGTGTAGTGAAAAGACAGGGGTCTTCAGGTCCTGGCAGACCCGAATCCAAATCCCAGCTTCATCACCTTGGGCAAACTGCACTATCCCATAAGTGTCAGATGCCTTGTCTGTAAGTGGGGATAATAATAATACCTAGCACAAAGACAATGTATTTAAAGCACCTGGAATATAGTTGGCTTAATGAATGTTGTTGCCTTTTCTTTCTTGGTCACAGGTGCACACACACACACGCGCACGCGCGCACACACACACACACACACACACACACACACACCCCAGAGAAACTATAGTGTTTCCTCTTTGTTCTATGTAGTAATCTCTGATTTTAACTTTTTGTTGCTACTATTAATAACAGGAATGTTTCCCAGACTCAAATGCAACTTAAGCAGTGACTGTCCATGCCTGGTTTAATATTAGCCTTTGATCATTTTAATATGAGACCACAAGTGTTGGACATAGTATTTAACAATAAATTTTAAATAAATTTGAACAGCTTTCTTTTTTTTGCAGAACTGATAATGCTACTCAGAAAATTGATCATTCTAATATTTGATTAATTTATATTAAATTTAATGATCATTCAGCTTTACAAATTGCTTTTTATCCGCCAAGAAACAGGTAATTAAACCAGCATATTTTCAGGTCCTCAGATAAGCATATTGTGTGTGTGCACTTCAGATGAAAAGGCAATTAACTCCAGTGGATGGTGGCCTAGGTGCTCTTCACAGCTTCACTAATCCAGCACTGTAAATAATTAACGTCTCCCTGCACCCTTCTACCTCGGAGCACTGCCCAGGGTCGGTTCCGCTCCACCGGGTTGCTAGGTTGCCATTGCCAGGACAGATCTGTGCAACTGAGCAAGGCCCTCACAACGGAAATTAAATATGTTAGTGAAGGGCCAATGAACCCCTGTGCGGTGAATTTCCTCCTGCCATGGCTGATGAGCTCTCTGAGGGCCACGGGCTAATGTGAAACAGCGCACACTGTCAGAGCAGAACCCTGCACACCAGCAAAACCAGCCTTGGGAGCTTATTGGGAAACGATGGATTTTTAAAAGTTGCGTAATTGCTTTTGAATGCTTTCTTGTTAACAAATATGACATAAAAAACATAGACGGTGAATATGACAGATAATATAGGTTGTGTTTTTCTACAATGCCAATGCTCCAAACTTAAAGACAGAAAATAAGCTTTCCCAAACTCATCTGTATATGTGAAATTCTGAGATGTTTTTATTCTTTTTTTCTTAAAAAGGAAAAGGAATATGTAAAATAGAAGATTTCACATTCTTCCCTGTTAACTAGAGATGCATTTTCCAGTACTTCTTAGGAACCATATTTTTAAGAATAATAATTCCCTTTAGAGAAAAAAAAAAAAAACCTCTAGAAAATAATGCTAAGTAAAATCTAAAATACAGAAAGTGTCTGCTTTGGCCAGGAACGGTGTCTCACAGCTATAATCCCAGCACTTTGGGAAGCCGAGGCAGGTGGATCACCTGAGGTCAGGAGTTCAAGACCAGCTGCCCAACATGGTGAATCCCTGTCTCTACTAAAAATACAGAAAATTAGCTGGGCCTGGTGATGGGCGCCTGTAATCCCAGCTACTTAGGAAGCTGAGGCAGGAGAATCGCTTGAACCAGGGAGGCGGAGGTTGGAGTGAGCCGAGATTGTGCCGCTGCACTCCAGCCTAGGCCATGAGAGCAAAACTCTGTCTAAAAAAAAAAGAAAAAAGAAAGAAAAGAAAGTGTCTACTTTATTTCAGGCTTAGTAAAAAAGCTAAATTAACAATTAAATTGGTACTAGTTGTTCATTTATAATGAAGTTTGTATGGATCTAAATATAACAAATAAAAAACAGAGGCCAGTCATGGTCGCTCACCCCAGTAACCCCAAGACCAGCCCAGGCAACTTGGCAAAACCCCATCTCTACTAAAAATACAAAAACATTAGCCAGGCATGGTGGTGTGTGCCGGTAATCCCATCTACTCAGGAGGCTGAGGCATAAGAGTCGTTTGAACCAGAGAGGCAGAGGTTGCAGTGAGCTGAGATTGTGCCACTGCACTCCAGCTTGGAGGACAGAATGAGACTGTCTCAAAAAACAAAACAAAACAGAATAAACTCCCAATTATCCAGAATCCTAACAACCAATAGCTAGAACTTCATTATTTTTTAGTTCTGTAATGAACACTTATGACAACAAAAGACAAGCAACTTTTTATTAAGGAATTATCATCAGGTATATAACCAAATTCAAGGTCCATCCATGTCAGAATTCTGCCAGATTGTCATGTCTGCAGGACTGACAATAATTACTGATGGTCATCAGTATAAAGACAGCTCGTCTCAAGCTTTGTAATGTTGGGTTTCTGATTCATTTCTTCAACAAATGGGGATAATAAATCCCACTGCATGGAATTATAAGGATTAAATAAGATATAAACATATGGAAGTACTTTGTAAAGTCTAAGTGCTTAAAAATATGTAAAATACATATTAAAATATTTTACATAGATGTTGAACTGCTTTGGGATTCTGAGGTGACTTTTGAATTATCAAAGGAAGTTTAATTATGTTTATTGTAGTATATTTTTATTACATTGTAATTCCTGATAGTGTTTAATTAACAGTCAGCTTGGCCTGGCTTGGTGGCTGAAGCCTGTAATCCCAGCACTTTGGGTGGTCAAGGCAGGCAGATCACCTGAAGTCAGGAGTTCAACACTAGCCTGGCCAACATGGTGAAACTTTGTACCTACTAAAAAATCAGCTAACCAAGATATCCATTCTCTTACCCTACTAGATAAATAATTTACATGTATTAGTAGCTAATTAATTTAGTTTAATAATTATGTGGGTCCCTTCAGCAGATGAGAGTAGAAAAAAATAAAAAATAAAAACAATATTATGGATCTTAAAGTCTGAAACTTAGAAATAAGGGAAAAACATTAGACATGGTCATATAAAAGACATCCACCTGTTTAAAAGGCAGGATGACACTTTGTATGTTCCTTTCAACCCATCCATGTCAAGCAGGGAACCATGTAGCCATCACTCAATCGTACACTTTATTTTTTAAGACTGTTGGAATTTTGTCTGCATTTCTCTAACAGGCACCTTAGCATCAGGAGAGGGCAAACTCCAGAAAAACACCTGGGCTGTAAGTAGGGAGTACTGGAGAGGCGTCTAGTCCTCAGAAATGATATGCTGTAGACAGAATTTGAAACAAAAAAACTGCATCCGTTCACTATGAGAATCTCAATTTTAATTGATTGAGAGTAACAGAAAATCTGGATGAGGAGGAAGATGGCAGAAACCACTTGTGCTGGTCAAATATCCCCCGTGCACCTCTGCATTTGCCAGCCTCCTTGCAGTCAGATTGGAGCCTGAATTCTAGCCAATAGGATGTGGGTGGAAGTGACAGAAGCCACTCCAGGCCTGACTTTAACTCATCTCATGGAACCTTCCAGCTTTATCTCCCCCTGCTATGTGTTCCAGAGGCCATAATTTACAAAGTAGAGAATAGTTTCTCATTCTGTATCAGACTTTTCACAAGCAGGTGATAACCCTTTATCATATTAAACCACTGAGACTTCAGGTTTTATTTGTTATGCCATTAGCTAAGCCCCTCCCGATGAACTTGGGCAGATTAGAGAGCACTCTGTCTTACTAGAACAGATGTGCCCAACTCTCAGTTGGAACCCAGGATTTGAACTTATATCTGTGCACTGTTAATAAGATGCCAGGAAAATTAAAAAGCCAAAGATATCAAAAGAAAAGAAAAACCTTTCCTGAATTGAAAATCACCTGCGTCTACAAAGTGAAAGAGCATAAAATATTCTAAACAAATTCAAATTATGCAGTAAGTGGGTGAATTGAGATTTACATATCACTCCAAATCCTATGCTTTTAAATTCTCAACACTGAAGCCGAAGTGGTCATTTAAAAATCAGAGGCCAGGCGCAGTGGCTCACGCTTGTAATCCCAGCACTTTGGGAGGCTAAGGCGGGTGGATTACGAGGTCAGGAGTTTGAGAGCAGCCTGGCCAACATCATCAAACCCTGTCTCTACTAAAAATTCAAAAATTAACCAGGCTTGGTATCGTGCGCCTGTAATCCCAGCTACTTGGGAGGCTGAGGCAGGAGAATCGCTTGAACCCGGGAGGCAGAGATTGCAGTGAGCCGAGATCCAGCTATTGCACTCCAGCCTGGGCAACAAGAGTGAAACTGTCTCAAAAACGCACACACACGAATCAGGCCTGAACTCCATCACTTCCCTGCTTACAACGTTTCAATGGCTCCTCCTTGCCTCGGGGATTGGGTCTAAGCTCTTTGCCTTCCTGTGGCATGGCCCTGCTTGCTTGTAAACTCATCTCTTACAGCCTTGCTCTCCCCTACTTCTGCTCTAGCCATTTCACTCCATGCTGTTTTCCACACATGCTATACCCTCTCACCTCTTCTTCCTTGAAAATGCTATTCCCTTTCCCTGGATAAAAAACTACCAAAAATTCAAAAATGCTCTATGAATTAGTATGTTATGCAGCACAACAGTATCTATACACATTTGAAAAATAATTCATATATAGTCCTCCTATGGAAAAATGAACAGCGCTCCAGGCAACCAAAGTAAATATAGACTAAAGGGATTACATCAAGCTAAAAAGCTTTGCGCAGCAAAGAAAACAGTCAGCAAAGTGAAGAGACAACCCACAGAATGGGAGAAAATATTTGCAAATTACCAATCTGACAAAAGATTAATAACCAGAATATATAAGGAGCTCAAACTACTGAACAGCAAAACAACAATCGGATTAAAAAATGGGCAAAATATCTGAATAGGCATTTCTCAAAAGAAGACAAATCCAACAGGTATATGAAAAAATGCTCAACATCACTAATCATCAGAATAATACAAATCAAAACCACAATGAAATATCATTTCACCCCAGTTAGAGTGACTTTTATCAAAAAGACAGGCAATAATGAATGCTGACAAAGAGGTAGAGAAAGACGAACTCTTATACGCTGCTGGTGGGAATGTAAGTTAGTACAACCACTATGGAGAACAGTTTGGAGGTTCCTCAAAAGACCAAAAATAGAACCACTATATGATCTAGCAATCCCACTGCTGGGTATACACTCAAAAGGAAGGAAATCAATATATCAAAGAGACATCTGCACTCCCATGTTTATTGCAGCACTGTTCACAACAGCCAAAACATGGAATCAACCAAAGTGCCTATTGACAGATGACTGGATAAAGAAAATGTGGTACACACAGTGGAATATTATTTAGCCATAAAAGAGAATGAAATCTTGCCACTTACATCAACTTGGATGGAACTTGAGGTTATGTTAAATGAAATAAAACAAGCACAGAAAAACATCACATGTTCTAGTTCATCTGTGGGGGCTAAAAATGTGGATCTCATGAAGATAGAGAATCGATTGGTTGTTACCAGAGTCCAGGAAGGTGAGGGGGTGGTATGGGTGAAGAAAAGTTGATTGATGGGTACAAATATATGGTTTGATAGAAAAAATAAGACCTAGTGTTCAATAGATTAGTGGGGTGACTATAGTCAATAATAATCTATTGTAGATTTCAAAATAGCTAGAAGAGAATAATGTTTCGGGCATAAAGACAAATATTTAAGGTGATGGATATTCCACATGCACTGATTAATCTTTACAAATTATGTAAATGTATTAAATGATCATATGTACCCTGAAACTATGTACATCTATGTGCATCAATAAAAATTTTTGTTTAAAAATAATAAAGAGTGCATATAAGAATTCGTTTAGAGTTTATAAAAGGAATTGATCATGTGATATTAACAGTTTTAAAAGTCACATAGTAAGAGAAATATCTGAATCATAGTCTGGGCTTTGCAGTCAGAATGTTGAGCACTCAGCCACATACAAGCTTTAATCATTTAACCATGACAAGCTTCTGCTGCAGCAGAAGGAATTCTCAAAAGTGGAGCAACATTTCCCATTCCACAGGTTCTTGCCACATCCCATCAAGAGACAGACTCCATTTCCCCTCCTCTAGAAATTGGGTGGCACTTTGTGATTGCCTCAAAGAACAAAATGCCGTGGAAATGACGCTGCATCTCACCTGAAGCCAGGTCATCAAGGGTGAGACAGCTTCCACCTGGCGCTCTCTCACTGGGCACTCACCCTGGGAACCCAGCCACCATTGTGAGGCAGCTCATGGAGAAAGAGAATGGAGGTGTTCCAGTCAACAGCTCCAAATAAGGTTTCGGCCCATGGCCAGTGTCAGCCACCAGGCATGTCAGTGAATGAACCTTCAGCTGATTCCAACCCTGAGCCTTCGAGCTACCCCAGCTGACGCTGAGCGGAGCGGAGATGAGCTTTCCCTGCCTCAACCTGTCCACAGATTGGTGAGCAAAGCAAATGCTGTCATTTATTGTTATTATTATTATTATTATTATTATATTCGAGATGGAGCCTTGCTCTGTCAACCAGGCTGGAGTTCAGTGGTGTGATCTCGGCTCATTGCTGCCTCTGCCTCCTGCGTTCAAGTGATTTTCCTGCCTCAGCCTTCTGAGGAGCTGGGATTACAGGCGCCCGCCACCACACCTGGCTGTTTTTTTTTTTTTTTAAGGAGAGACGGGTTTTCACCATGTTGAGCAGGTTGATATTGAACTCCTGACCTCAGGTGATCTGCCCACCTCAGCCTCCCAAAGTGCTGGGATTATAGGTGTGAGCCACCGCCCCCGGCCAATGCTATCATTATTTTAAGTCACCAGGTTTTGGGACAATTTACTATGTAGCAATGGATAACTGGAAAACCACTTCACATGGCTCTTGTGAGGATAAACTGAGACAGAATATATAAAATGCATAGTACAGTGTCTGAAACATAGATCCGCAGTAAATATTAGTTATTATACCTATAATGTGTCAATAACTCCTTCCATCTGCACACTGCCTTTTCCTCTTCTATAGTCAAATCTCCCTTTGCCTCCCTTTCAGCAGAATCCTTGTGACTAAATTTAGGGCTCATCTAGATAATCCGGGACAATCTGCCCCTCTCCATATCCTTAGCTTAATTAAATCTATCAAATCCTTTTTGCTCTTTAAGGTAACATTCACAGGTTCCAGGGATTACGGCATGAATCTCTTTGGGGCCATTATTTGGGAAATTACCTCCCAAATAGTTTATTTCTTTCTACTTTGTTCCAGGAAAGATGATAAGGAAGTATAGTGTATAGTAAATCCCTGCCTTTAATACATACAATCCAGCAGACACAATAAGCTGTGTACTCAAATACCTAGAACAGAAAACAGGAAATAAGTGCTACATGTCTTAAAAACTGATAAAGGTGAAAAAGAAAAAAAAAAAACTCTAAATAGCAGAAACCACCTCTAGTGAGTGGGACTGCAGATTCAGGACCATATCAAAGCAAAGTCCTAGGAGTTTGGTGCAGCTAGAGTGCCAGTGGGGAAGGCAAAAACAGGTGAGGTGAGGAGTTAAACAAGCCCCTACTTATATTATGAAAGGCTATTATAAACTCATTGTTTATCACCAGTTTTAAATATATAACTTTGTTTTGAGGTCTGCAAACTACTGGGAAGAAAATCAATTAACAAGAACAATAACAAGCAACAAATTGAAAAAAAAAAAAAAAGCAAAATTAATTACAGAACATTGTGAATAGAGTTCTATATTCATTTCCTAACAGACTACCATGAACTCTGTACCTTAAAACAACAGAAATTTGTTCTCTCACAGTTCTAGAGACCAGAAGTCTGAAACCAGCAGGGCTAGTTCCTTCTGGAGGCTCCAGTGGAGAGAGAGAACCCATTCCTTGCCTTCTCCAGCTTCCCGGGGCTGTGGGCATTTGTTGGCTCGTAGCCGCATCACTCTAATCTCTGCTTCCATCTGCACACTGCCTTCTCCTCTTCTTTAGTCAAATCTCCCTTTGCCTCCCTTTCAGAAGAACTCCTGTGACCACATTTAGGCTCCATCTAGATAATACAGGAAAATCTCCCCATCTCAAAATCCTTAACTTAATTAAATCTGTCAACTCCTTTTTGCCGCATAAGGTAACATTCACAGGTTCCAGGGATTAGGGCACAGATGGCTTTGGGACCATTATTCAGGCTCCTACAACCTCATAAAAAGATTCCAAAGTTGGAGAGAAATTCTAATAAAGATTTTATTAGTTTACTACTTTATATGGAAAATAAAAGACAAAACATTAATAAAGGGACACATAAAGGTCTGCCTCCAAGGAAATTGTGTGACTTAGTAAACAGAAAAGAAAAAATGTTGAGTTTGTGAATTAAAAATCAAACTTGAAAGTGTGTCTCCTTCACTTTCTGCTGGCAAAGAAAAAGAAAAGAAAGAACAAGAAAAAAATAATGTTTTAAAGAAAATAATTTTTAAAAAAGAATATAAAAAATACTTGACATACTTTCTCAGGAAAGCAAAAGCAGCCTGCACTGTGACTTAAATGTGACAGTAGTAGAAATTCACTTGGCTATTTCTCTCTCTCTTTTTTGGCCTGTAAAGGTCGGGCTCATAGAATAAAGAATTCATTGGTCTTCAGAGCATTCAAGGAAGCAGTGGGTGGGGAGTGCTAACCTAGAAGCTGACAAAAGTGTTGACTTCTAGTACTAAAGAGAGAAAATAGATAAAGGAAAAATGAAGCAAGTGATAAAAAAAGAAATAGAAAAAAGAGAGAGAAAATATTAACCAGAACAAAATTGTAATGTGTGGAAGGGATCTACATGCCCATTACTAGGAAAATGGCAAAATATGTTCATCAGACAAGTAAGTACCTACTCTTCAGCTGTGATAAGGAACATTCTTCATTCTAACAAGAAAGGAGGTTTACAAATTATCAAGGGAAAAATCAAGTTGCAAAACAATATATCCAATATGACCCCACTTGTGTAAAACTGTGTATGTGTATTTGTACCAACATTCACATTTCTCTATATGTATAGAAAAGTCTGGAAGTGTAGCCATCAATGTGTTCATTATGTTTACTTCTGAGGGATGGAATGGGAGAAGGGAGAAGTGTGAAAGGCAAAGAGGGGATTTTACCAGCCCCAGCATTTATAAAGATCAGTACATGGCTAATCTTTAATCTATACTCCTCACTCCAGATTATTTTGAAGCAAAGATAAAACTTTTAATAGATCTCTGTTGCTTGAATATTTTTATAACAGATCTTTATTATTTGACAATGGTTGTGTTTACTGGTGGAAACTGTTAATAGATGCCACACTCCTAATAGTAATAGCTATCATTTCTTATTGCAGTGTCAGGCACTGTTCTTTTTTTTTTTTTTAATTCATGTCTTACTTATATTTTGTAGGTATGTTTAATAAATTTAATACCCATTAAATTTAAATGGATGCATCCAGATAATATACTTTCTTTTTCTTTTTTGTTATACTTTGAGTCCTGGGATACATGTGCAGAACATGCAGGTTTGTTACATAGGTATACGCGTGTCATGGTGGCTTGCTGCACCCATCAACCCATCATCTACATTAGGTATTTCTCCTAATGCTATCCCTCCCCTAGCCCCCCTAGCCCCCCGGCCCCCTGGTGTGTGATGCTCCCCTCCCTGTGTCCATGTGTTCTCATTATTCAACTCCCACTTATGAGTGAGAATATGCGGTGTTTGGTTTTCTGTTCTTGTGTTAGTTTTCTGAGAATGATGGTTTCCAGTTTCATTCATCTCCTTGCAAAGACATGAACTCATCCTTTTTTATGGCTGCACAGTATTCCATGGTGTATATGTGCCACATTTTCTTTGTGCAGTCTATCATTGATGGACATTTGGGTTGGTTCCAAGTCTTTACTATTGTGAATAGTGCTGCAATAAACATACACGTGCATGTATCTTTATAGTAGAATGATTTATAATCCTTTGGGTATATACCCAGTAATGGGATTGCTGGGTCAAATGGTATTTCTGGTTCTAGATCCTTGAGGAATTGCTACACTGTCTTCCACAATGGTTGAACTAATTTACATTCCCACCAACAGTGTAAAAGTGTTCCTATTTCTCCACATCCTCTCCAGCATCTGTTGTTTCCTGACTTTTTAATGATCACTATTCCAACTGGCGTGAGATGGTATCTCATTGTGGTTTTGATTTGCATTTCTCTGACGATCAGTGATGATGATGAGCTTTTTTTCATATGTTTGTCGGCTGCATAAATGTCTTCTTTTGAGAAGTGTCTGTTCGTATCCTTTGCCTACTTTTTGATGGTTTTTTTTTCTTGTAAATCTGTTTAAATTCCTTGTAGATTCTGGATATTAGACCTTTGTCAAATGAGTATCTTGCTACTACAAATTAGTCTGCTATGATAATTTCTGTACAAGTTTTCCTTACAGACATATGCATTCATTTCTTTTGGATAAATATCTAGGAATGGAATGTCTGGATCCTGTGGTATGTATATTTTTAACTTTTTAAGATATTGCTAAATATTTTCCAAAGTGGTTGTGTCATTTTACATTCCCACCTGCAGTATATGAGAGTCCCATTTCCTCCACATTCTTCCCGTAGGGTCGCTCTTTTAAAATTCAGCCATTCTAATTGCTCTGCGGTGTTATCTTTTTGTAGTTTTAATTTGCATTTCCTAATGACTAATGATAGTTGTTAATTTTCATGTCTTTATTTGCTATTCATATACACTCTTTCATGAAGTGTTTGTTCATGTATTTTGCTCATTGCAGGGAGCACGGGGAGTGTTTTTTAAATTATTATTGAGGTTTTGGAATTTTTTTATACATCCTGGATGTCAGCCATTATCAGATATATGCAAATGTATACTCCCAATCTGTGGTTTATCTTCTTATTCTCTCAACAGGGTCTTTCAAAGGGCAGACGTTTGTAAATTTGATGAAGTTCAGTTTATCAAAAAAATTTTTTTTATGTGTCATGTCTTTGGTGAGAAATCTGTGCATAATCCAAGGTTTTCTTCTAGAAGTTTTACACTTTTAGGCTTTACATTTAGGTCTATGATGTATTTTGAGTTCATTTTCACATATGGTATGAGATGTGGATTAAAGCATTTTTTTCATGGAAATATGCTACTGTTGTGGCATTTGTTGAAAAGACTATTCTTTCTTCACTGAATTGTCTCATCAAAAATCAGTTGTCTATATATGTATGAATCTATTTCTGAACTATTCTATTGATTTGTCTATTTTGATGCCATTACTATACCATCTTGATTACTGTCACTTTATAAGTCACCTTCAAATTGGATAATGTTGGTCCTCCAACTTTGTTCTCTTTCAAAGTTGTTTTGGTTAGTCCTTCATATGCATATGTATATTTTAAAAATTTACATATGCAATTCTGACTTTCATAGAATTTCCACTAGGTGATTTGTCAGAAGCCCAACAACCCCCTTGTGACCTAGGCCCTGTTTAAATGCATTAAGGATATGGCTGATAATGGCTTAAGTACTGTTCCCTACTGGCTGAGGATGAAAGTAGACCTGAGAAGTTGAGATGGCTAATACAAAAGCCAACAGTCTTTCAGAGGTGAACATAACATGGAACTGTAGCAGAAGCATCAAGGGACCCCACAGTTAGCAAAAAGAACCAGGAGAACCTAAGGAGTACCCCCAGCACTTTCTTAGGCATAGTTTAATATGCTTCCGTTTTAAAATAAAGTACAAATAAACCCTATCCATCATTAACACGTTAGTATTTGAATCAGGTGATAAGACCACATTCTTCCAGGCAAGATTATAAAACCAAATGGAAGGCAAGATTTCCCTGGAGGTAGAGAAGGAGGAGACAGTTTCTGTTGGGCACAGGAAGGAAAGGCAAGACTGATTGGGATATCTGAGGCCCAAGGCAGCCAGAGGTGGCACATGGCCATGGGGGCCTGAGGGGAAAGGATTTACCAAGAGAGGTGAGAATATGCTGTTTTGGCCACTTTGCAAATTAACTGGGTGCCCCATGGCAGCAACTGCCTAGTGATTACCTGGAAAATCTTTATGTGTGTGTGTTTTTTTTTTTTTTTTTTTTTTGACTGCCTATGTGCAGTTCAGCTTTTCCACTTCCTGCTCCATTTACAGAAGGGTCCCAAAGTTTATCTTGTGACAATTTGGTCCTTTATTAAGAGGAAACAATAGGAGGTCATTTTTAGAGGATAACATCCTGTACTTTTACCATTTCCATAAAAGGGAGGGGATTTCGCTGCTTCTCAAGGTAAAAGAGCATGAGAGAACCACTTCCAGCTTCTCTTTAAACCCCTCATTTACTATTCCCCAAGTCACAAAGAATGACTCATCTGAGTAGTGAATTGAGAAGAACTTGAGCATGCTTGGCTAGGGGCCTTGTGCATTCTTTCACCACACACCAGCCTGTTGGTAATACATACTGTTATGGTGCTGACAGGCTCTGCCCATGCCAGGAGAGGCCTTTTTTCATTAACTCCACCAGTGACTAGGTGGGGATGATCAGATCACAGAGGATGTGTGAAGAAGCCCACTTGGCCATAGACTCAGGCCATATTCTCCGGCTTATTTTTATCAAAAGTAAATTTGGTATTTTGATCTCTATGTCTGGCTCCTATGCCCTGGTTCTAATCTTAGGAAGGAAAGATAAGTTTTTGTTGATTTCCTACCAACCCTATGTTGGTAGTTCAGGGGAAAATATGCTGGTAGGAGAGGGTTAACAGTGTGAGAGGAAACAAAATGAGAAAAAAAAATGTGGTCAGGGAAACAGCACTGAGAAGTCCTCAAGGCAGAAATGCAGGCTGTAAGAATTGGGCTTTGGCTCTGTTCCTGCCAGTGTGGCACCTACAGGGTTCATGAAGAATGGGCCCCATTTGGGACACAATCTCAGACTGCAGACAGACCCTCCCCAACCCTGCGTTAGGAGACCTTTCACTCTCTCCATCGCCAGCTCCAGATGGGAGCTAGTCCAGTGTCTTACCTGGACAAGGTGCTTTTGTCCCTTAAAAAGAAAACAGACTGGTGTTATCTATGTGTTCAACTTTCAATGCAGCTTTGACTTTTCTTGTGCCCAACATTTGTGATACAAAAGATGGAGATTATCTTAGTCAATTTTGTGTTGCTACAAAGGAATACCTGAGGCTAAGTAATTTATAAAGGAAAAAGGTTTATTTGACTCATGATTCTGGTGGCCAGAAAGTTGAAGATTGGGTGAGCGCTGCTGGCTGCTTCCATTCATGGGAGAAGGTGAAGGAGAGACAGCATATGCACAGGTCACATGGCGAGAAAGGGGTGGTGGTGGAGGGAGAGTGTGCAAAGAGGTGCTAGGCTATTTTTAACAACTGGCTCTATTGGAACTAATACAGTGAGAACTCACTCCACCTCCCAGGGAGGGTATTAATCTATTCATGAGGAATCTGCCCTGTTACCCAAACAACTTTCACCTCCCAAAACACCACACTGAGGAGTAAATTTTGACAACAGATTCGCTGGGGACAAACCAACCATATCCAGACCATAGCAGAGATTATAACTCAGTATTTCCCAAAGTGTGGTATGCATGTTAAGGTGTACGTAACAGTACATAGAGCTCACACCTTAATTATCTTAATAGTTATGAATTCATTTTAGTGTATAGAAAAAACTGTTTAACTCGTTAATAACAATTGATACTGGTTTTCCACATATGGCAGCAGTGTGAAGTTTTACATTTCAATTTTTTTCAATTGAAAAAATAATTTTAAAGAAAATAAGAAAGTAATATTACACACGGTATTTAAATATGGTAGAAATTGTGCAGGTTGTCTGTGAATGATGGAAGTCTAGGATAGCTAAAAGTAATGTGGTAAGAATTACAAGATATACCTGAGGTCAGGAGTTCAAGACCAGTCTGGCCGACATGGTGAAACTCCAGCTCTACTAAAAATACAAAAATTAGCCAGGTGTGGTGGCACACGCCTGTAATCCCAACTACTCGGGAGGCTGAGACAGGAGAATTGCTTGAACCCGGGAAGCAGAGGTTGCAGTGAGCCAAGATCACACCACTACACTCCAGCCTGGGTGACACAACAGGACTCAAAATAATAATAATAATAATTACAAGATACTCAAAATATCCATTACTTTTTAGAGGCTATTAATAGCAATGTTAGTTCTTTCTAACAGTGATGAATTCTAAGATTTGTGATGAATTAATACCACAGATCTTTTAGAGGTTAATTATAATCACACAAAGTTCACCAACAATTGAATCTTTTTTTTTGGCTTCCAAAATGACACTTACTGTGAAATGTCCTGATACCTGCAACTTAATTTGAAATGTACAAAAAAGTATGACAAATAATGGATATGTGATTAAGGAAATTAACAAAAAGCTTATAAATTATAGAATCTGGATGCTAGATATATGGGTATTCACCATAAAATTTTCAACTTTTCTATGTAGTTGAAAGTGTTCATAAATGTTGAGGGAAAAGACACTGTATGCCTTCTTTTATGTATATTTCCTTGGCTTTATAGGTGAGTTTGATATAGAGTGCAGATCAAATGTAGATTTATAACCTTCGACAGATGGCACTTTATGCTCTGACATTTCTCATCTACCAACCGAGACAAGTGGTTTTCACTTACCTAAGGTTTCAAACTTGCTCTTAGGTTAAAGAGTGGGTTTTACAATGGCCACAGGGGGAAAAAAAGGCAAGAACAGACGCAAACAGGCTGGCAACCTGCATCTCGTTTCTTGAACAAAAGTCAAGAACAAGGGGTCACTGTTCAATGTGTGAAAAAAATGTGAGCTGCAGGCATGCTGTTTCATAACTTTCACACAAAAAAAGTCTTGAATGTGAGGGGCTTTCCTGTTTCTTCATTTAATGTGGATTGTACTTTTCTGAAGCTGAATTTTTAAACTCTCTTTGGAAAATTATTTTGAAGAGTGGAATTTCCAAAGTATATAGAAAATAGAGGGCAACACCAAGTTTCTACCACATCTATACCTCCATTAAGCAAAAAGGCAAGATTAACCCAAATAACTTAAAAGCATGTCAAGTGGCCTTATGAAACAAGTAAGAATGAAGTTAACCCAACCCAAGGCCAATGTTTACACATCTTCTCACTTGCTTAAAACAAACACTTGGCATTGAGGAAAATAAAAACATTAAATGTAGTGACTGTCCCTCAAAGTGGTTTCTCTGCTATTTTTTCTAATAAGGAAGTTTTATGAAAATATTTTAACAAAATGAAAAATAGTTTTTTCCAGTTCCAGAGAAAGTGTATATGAAGTAAATCAGGTCAAAACTAAGAGGATATATTTTGCTCTTTATGATTTCTATAAAGAAATGATGCATTTTAACAAAATATTTCTTAAAGATGTTCCTTTGTTACGGTGAGATGTGCATTTTCATATACATATCACAGAAACGTTTAGACTGCATTCTGCAGCAAAGAAATACTACAAAAAATCATCCCAAATTTACCCACCCACCTACTTGTAGTCACTAATTTTCCCAAGACCATTTTAACTACAAAAAAAAGACAAGTCGTTTTTTAAAAAGAAATAACATTACTCTCTTAACCACAAATAATTTATTACTCAGGAGCGAATATTTTTAAAATTATGTAGACATTGTGATTATAATACTTAGTCTTTTCCTAACAAAAAGACAACCATTCTCAAGTCTTGTTACAGTCATTCGCTGATTAACAATTAATTGAACAGCTTCTATGTTATAGTCCCTAGGCATATGGCAATGAACGAGATATACAAAGTCTCTGCTGCCATGGAGATTACATTCTAGAAGAGTGGACGTAGACAATAAATGAATAAACAAATAAATGAGATAATTTCCGATAATGATAAAGCCTTGATGAAAGTAAGCCCAGGTGATATGACAAAAAGTGACAATGGATGTGGGTGTAGTTCTTCAAATATTTTTCTTAAATTTGGTTTAAATGTAAACATTTACCAAAGTGATAAATATCTGCAGTTTAGTCAGATAGTACCATAAGTGTTTATTAATAGTATTTGTTACAAGAAACAGAAATCTCCATCTGCTTCTTCCCCTTATTCTCAGAGCAGGCTGTTCAGAAGCAGGCTCTTTGAAGTGACATTTGAGCAGAGAAGCGAATGACAAAAAGGAGCTACCTAACTAACATCTGGAGAAAGAGCTTTCCAGACAGGGTCAATGGCAAGAGCAGAGAGCCTCAGACAGGAATGAGGGTCCCCAGTGTTGCTAGAGCTGGGCAACAAGGGAGAAGGCCTAGGAAATGATGCAGTTTATCTTTTTCACATTAGCTTCCATGAAGAGACTGGATCGTGGGTGTGTAGAGGGGAGAGTGATAGCAGAGAAGAACTAGGAGATTGAGGGATGATGGTGGCTTGGACTAGTGTGTTAGCAGTGACAAACTCCAATACAGTTTCAGACACACAACACTCAGACCTGTTGATGGCTGGGATATACTGGGGGGACGGGGTAAGAAAGACTCCAATTTTGCAGCAACAGGGTTCAGATGGAAGACTAGGAAAGTGTTGTGTGTGTCACTGTTTTGCCAGCTCAGCATCCAAATCTCCTTCTGCAGTCATAGAATCTACTTACTATGTAAGTTCTAAGAAAGGATGCAAGCTAATTCCTCTCTGCCTTCTGGAAGCTGGAGTACAAACTCATGCTTCTGTCCGGAACTCTGTCAGGAATAACGCAGACTGAGGATGTTTTCTAACTCACTCCAGTGGGGAGAACGTGGGGCTGCTTAGTGACAGTGACAGCAAGAGCGGCGTCGTAACCAAGCACAGCCTTGATTGCTGTCATTCTGACGACCTAGCCCCTCTTAGTTTCTGTTTATTTTCCAAGTCTATTTCTCAAGCTTTCCCATTAAAAAAATAGAGGGATGACATATAAAGGGCACAAATCTTAAGGATGCAACCTGATATGTAAACACCTATGAAACCACCACCTGGACGAAAATATAAAAGACTTTCAGCACCCAAAAGTCTTCCTTCTGATACACTATTTTCTCAATAATTCAATTTCTGCCTGAGTTAACAAGTCCATTTCTGGCTGAGGCAGAATGCAATCAAGAAATGTTACTTGTGGCATTTCAGTGTTTATCAAATGTGGCCCTTATTG
The DNA here is from genome assembly GCF_037993035.2 of Macaca fascicularis. Taxonomy (NCBI): domain Eukaryota; kingdom Metazoa; phylum Chordata; class Mammalia; order Primates; family Cercopithecidae; genus Macaca; species Macaca fascicularis. The sequence continues at coordinate 149,483,913 of NC_088375.1, read as the reverse complement.
CATTCAAAATGAAAATTGGTCAGGAAAAAGAGCAAAAGAGCATTTTTGTACCAAAGTCCTCAGGTGAGTAAGCCTCGAATCAAGACTTGCTATTATTAATCATAATACAACTTTTTCATGCCAAAGTACCTAAAAATTGATGTATTTATAAAATCCTAACCATCAAAGTCAATCTGTGGTCTGGAAACTAAATTCTTTTCAGGGACCGCCAACATATAAAGCTACATAATCTGGAATTTTCTAGACAGTTATTATGTGGGACTTTACTTAGATAAATACGAAGTCTTCTGGCCTTCTTATTCTAGTAGTAACTCTATGAGCAGCATCACCAAGTACAGAAGCATTAGTACTAATCGTTAACAGGACATTATAAGACATTTTAATAACTACTGTATTAACAATACCAACACCCAATAGAAGGAACTCACTGAAAAAACATGGAGTCATTTCAATCTTATTTGAAGGAGCTCCATCATTCAGCTGCTCAGGCCCTACTCCTTTCATAGTCCACTGGCAGATTCCTTTAGCTCTTGCTTCAAAATATATTCAGAATCCAACCATATCTCACCATCTCTATTGTTTCTATCCTGGTCTGAATCTTTCTAGCCCAGATTACTGCAAAACTGGATGCTTGAAGGTAATAGTGAAATGCCCTCAAAATTCTCAAGAAAAATGAGTTTGAACCTAGAGCTGCAGGCCCAATAAAAATAAAGTGTGAGGAAAAAATAAAGGCCTTGTCAGACACACAAGGACTCCTAGTTTATCTCCCATGCATCCTTTCTAGGGGAAAAAAAGGCACCTGTAAATATACTTTAGCAAACAGAAAAGACAAATTCAAGAAAGAGTGCGGCAAAACAACAACAAAAGGAGTACAAAAGAAATACATCCCGAGATGACAGCTAAAAATCACTTTGTCCAAATTTGATGAAGCTGATTAAGAAGCATAAAATGATCTCGGAGTTAGAGTGGAGAACATGTTTTTTTTCTTCCTGTCAATTCTGTCAAAGAAAAATAAATAAAGACGAGAATATAGTTCTGGAATCTCATGAGAGCTAAAAGCACTCTGAACAAATTTGGTAATTCAATAGTTGATTAAAAGAAGCTACAGTAAAGCAAGCATTTTTCTTCTGTCAAGAAATAAAATCAGGCTGGATGCAGTGGCTCACACTGTAATCCCAGCACTTTGGGAGGCCGAGGCAGAAAGGATCGCTTGAGCCTACAAGTTTGAGACCAGTCCTGGCAACATAACAATACCCCGTCTCTATTTGAAGATTTAAAAAAAAAAAGAAAGAAAGAAAGAAAGAAAAGCAATTACGTACTCCAGGAACCATTAAAATCTGCAGAAGCCATGATCCAATTATGTAGCAAATGACACATGGCATGATTTGGGGAAGTTGACGGCTTGCTATGAAAGAATCCATTTGGCGTTTATGTGTGAAAACATTCTGCTTAAATCAGCACAGACTCAAGGATATAAGATAGATACATAGAAGGAGATAAATCACAGGTTTACCTGTGCATACTCTTGCATAGTGTGACTGCTAGTTACTGATTTGCAGTTTTTAGAATAAATATACAGTATACGGTATATACAATATACAAATAAATATACAATATAAAGGGAAAACATTATACATCTATTAAAACTTATTATATAAACTAATCGTATAACTTAAGAGAAGTTAGGCAGTAAAGGACAGTAATGAGTTGGAAGGGAAGTACAAGGTTGGTCATTTCCTCAATGTTAGGGAAATATATTTAAAATCAATGGATCAAAAAAATTATTAACTGAAGTTATAAAGGAGAACTAATGAAGAACTAAAACCAAAAATGGTGAGAAGGAATGAAGTGAGATAAATTGCTTATCATTCATAAAACAACAAATTTGGCTTAAATTATAAGAAATAGCAGCAAGAAACGTGCTGTTACCTCTAAGAGGTGAAATTGGTGTGGATGGCAGGCAGAAACACTTGTACTTTTATTTTCTATCCATCTGAATTGTTTAGAATTTTTATTCAGGTACATGCTCTAAAATTAAAATTGTTTTTAATCCTAAAAAACATTAGAAGCTGGGCATAGTGGCTCACACCTGTAATCCTTGCACTTTGGGAGGCTGAGGTGGGTGGATCGCTTGAGCCCAGGAATTTGAGACCAGCCTTGGCAATATACAGAGACCTTGTCTCTATTTAAAAAAGAAGAAGAAGAAGAAGAAGAAAGAAAAAGAAAAGAAAAATTAAAGCTGGCAGGCTCAGAAAGGAACAACATTTGACACTACAGAAAGATCCTAGGAAATAATAAAAAGCAGGTATAAAAACTCTCAAAAAATATTTGAAGTAAAATGCCATTTAAAGTAAAGACATCTAAACTTATACAACACTTCTGGGACAGCAGAGTCATAAAAGCAGTTTATAGCTATAACTCAGTGTAGACAACAAAAAACTGATTAGAATTCTCTAAGATCACAGAGATCAACTTTAAAACTATTCTCACCCAAAATAATATAGTAATACAGTAATACGAGCATGGCCCTTAGAGTATTTCAGATTCTGGAAAATTTTGGACAAATAAATGTTATTACATATATTGATAGATAATACATGATGGTCCAAAACTTTAACACCTTTGTTTAAAAGGAATATTAACATAAGTGATCCTTAAAACCATTATAATTAATAGCATAACACGAAGATTATAATATTTTAATAAAATTTTTACATTTCTGGAACAATTTATTCAATTCATACATGATATAGCAACAAAAGGAAGGAAACTGAGACAGCTTTCCTATTAAATATTCAAGAGTACTTTCCTTTGACTGTTTACTCAGCATATATGTTCTCTTGGTATTCTCTTCTGAATTGTTAACACAAAGTTTTAAAAAATGAAAATTTCATATAAAAATATTTATTTTTTAACAATGGGTTTTCAAATTAAATAAGATTGTTTATCAATATTTATTGCATAGAAACAGTTTAAGTACTTTAATATTCAGAAAAACATCAGGAAGTCAGTTTTTCAATGACTGGCATATCTTAAAAGTTAGTAACTTAAAGTCTAATTATAATTTTAAAATTACATATTTTGTAGATATAAAAGTTTAAAAAAATACATTTTTATTTAATACAAAAGCCTTCTAAATTTACATTTTCAAACATTACTGTGATTGCTATAACACTGTATATATACTTAGCCAAAATAAGTTAATTTTTAAAAATCAAAAACATGTAATAAGCTAGCAAGACAATTTATTTAGAAACAAATGGGGTAATTATAAAGTCAATGTTATAAATGTACTACTACAAATAAATAATTAAAACAAAGCGGAATATAAAAATGCATAGAACAGGAGCAGATTTATTAAATCTAAGTCACCAGTGCAGAAATCTGGGCACTTAATCCCTTAAGGAGTTAGAGGATTTCAAATGTAAAAGATGACTTTTCACAGGGGACATCATGACTTTCTGTGAATAAAGAAAAGAAAGTCTATTATTTCTATTCAGATGCTTCTAGAATATTTTTGTTCAGGTGTTTTTATGTAATTCCTCCTTTAATTCAAATGTTCTCTCCCTGAAAAAAATATTTTAAGATAATAATTTTGGTCTCATGACATATATACTTTAAAAATACATGCGCTTCTACAGTAACCCCTCCCCCATCCTGATATCTATACATATATGCATTTATAAATATATACATAGTTTCAGGATTATAAAAATATTTAATTTTTATAAGCTTAAATTACTGACTGTTAATACAGAATACATTAATACTTGTATAATTTCACTTTTATTTATAAAAAGATTTTCTTATAGCAGCATTTGCATTACAAATGTGACCAAAGGATGTAGCAGTGTACCAGGACCCGTACTGCAAATCAGACTGAGCAGCTGTGATGTTCCTCTAAAAGAACATCTAAAGGCCGGGTGTGGTGGTTCACGCCTGTAATCCCAGCACTTCGGGAGGCCAAGGTGGGCGGATTGCCTGAGGTCAGGAGTTTGAGACTAGCCTGGCCAACATGGTGAAACCCCGTCTTTACTAAAAATACAATAATTAGCTGGGCATGGTGGTGGGCACCTGTCATCACAGCTACTCGGGAGGCTGTGGCAGGAGAATCACTTGAACTGGGGAGGTGGAGGTTGCAGTGAGCTGAGATCGCACGAGTGTACTCCATCCTGGGTGACAGAGTGAGACTCCGTCTCAAAAAACAACAAAAAAAGAACATCTGTCTCAGCTACAGAAGAGTGGTTCCCATAAAGCAGAAAAACCTTGAGGGGATAATAACTTATGTGAACCTTCTTAAGTGCATTTGAAAGTTATCTCCATAGACTTGGCAAGATTTAGTAAAATAGCCCAAGATGTCCAAGTTTTATTGATCCCCAGAAAAGTTTTCTAGGGAGATAAGTAAAAATTATATTAATGAATAGTGTTTTTAATTGAATCAGATAAACTTATTAGAAATTAAAGATTTCAAGAGTAATAAAATGAAAACATCACTGTGGGTGGTATAAGAAAAGAAAGCAAAGAAAAACAGATTTGAAACTTTAAGACATTACAAAAAAAAAAAACAGAAAAACCCTCAATCTCAAAAACTCATATTAAGCTTGTTTTTGCTGAGTTCACGTTCCAGATTTCCAATCAAAGTATCAATACTTTCTTGTAGATCTTTGAGATTGTTTTTTCGATCCACTGTAGACTCAATTGTCTGCATTGTCAAATATGTCTGAAATGTACACTCTTTGGACATGGGAATTGGCTGTTCAATCATTACTTCTGGCCCATCCATTTTGCTATAATTTTCTCCAATTTCTCTCTCTTCTGAAGGGACATCATCATAATCCACATCATTTAAATTTTCTTTTGTATTTAAAAAGTAGTTTTCCCCACAGCTGCTCCAGTCTCCCGCATAACGATTGCTAAGTGGACTGTCTAATCGGTTTTGCCTTGGCCTAAGTACTCCTGATGAATCAGTACCACTCAAATTTAACATATGAGGTCGTTCTTTCTTCTGCCTCAAATAATTCAGAGAAGACTTCTGCTCTGGGAATAAACTGTCTGTTGATTTTTTGACAGTTAAACGCTGCACTAGAAACAAACAACAATTTTGCTTTAGTGACAGTAATCCAACTGAACTTAAAAAAAAAACAGAGTTAAAGATAAGCCATTTAATCAACAACTACAAACATGCATTGAAACACAAACATGCACTCTATCAAAAGAAAGCATTCCATAATTATTTTTGTATTACCAGACATAATGTAGATTAAGGATAGAAGCAGTATAACGTTCCATGGTGCTAATTCATGCTACATCATAACGTCCCCAAACAAATCACATTTCCAATGTCAATTAATTTTCTGTGCAAGTTTATTATTATCTAGCTATAATTCAAACAATAGCTAAGCTGCTAGCTTCTCCTAAATTAAAAGCTACAGCAAAAAGCAGGCAAGGCATGTTGGTGTACAAACAAAATATAACAAGAAGTTCCTTTATCTGCAAACATCTAAATGAGGCAAAGGCATCTAAAGTGATCAGCCTAGTAAGTTCTGACCCTTGTGGGCTTTTCTGCAATTCTATTAGCAGCAGAGTCATAGTTTACTAAGCAGACCAAATTTCACTTTGATAAAATGTGCAAATACTAGATTTGACCACTTGTTACCTGAGTTTGATTATACAGCATTATCTACTATCTTCATTTATTGCCTGGAAATAGTACAGATATTTTATTTTCTCATTCTGATTAGGTATTTAACAATCCCAAATAACATTTTCCATATTAAGACTAGTTTCTTCTGAGAGTATGCATTGTGCTAGCCATATAGACGATTACCATAGAGACACACATTACTTCATTACAAACTAAGGTTTACTCTTGTGTGTTGAACAAAATATTTATCTAAGGTTATTCTGTATATAAAATAGACAATTTAAAATGCTGACACATAGCTATTAAAGACTACCCATAATATCTTTCTCTTTCTGCTTGTTTATTCTCCATTAATAAGTGCCCCTTCATCTCTATTTCCCTTCACTAAGACAAAGCAACATAAATCAGTGATAACACACCAACTTTATACTCTCCAACATATAATGAATGCTTGTTTGTTGTTGTATAAAATAAAACAACTAAAAAACTATAAAAGCATATATATGGTTCTAGTTTTCCACACTTAAAGTGATATTCATAACATTTTTCAGAGATCCCATACTTTTTTAAATTTAGATTTTATTGAAATATTTGATAACTGTACATAGGTATGTTTTTAACATTTCTATTGCATTTTAAGATGGTTATTATGTATCACTATAGATAGCTAAAATTTCTTGATCTAAAATTTTCTAGAAAACAAAGGTTTACTTTAAATTGATCTTTAATGTTAGTATTAATATAGAATGGTCCATACCATCAACGGATATAAGTGCAGAATGGATATCTGAATTTTCCACTGTGTAATTATTCATATTTTTCCTCCTCTAGCTACTTATCACCACTATCTCCTTACTTTTTCCCCCTCATTCTTTGTGCTATTCCTGTTCTTTTTAGTGCTTAACTGTCATGCCTGTTGTTTTCACCAACCAATTACAATATTCTGCTAGCCTTGAGGTTATCTGGTCTGATCTAACCATGTATTTTTGCTTTATGTCTTAAAACTTGTCCTATTGTGCCTGCATTTTCAGACATTTGCCTACAAAATCCAGATTCATTTTGTTGCCAGTTGCTTACAGTTACTTACCTAAGACCATATTGAAACATTATTTCTGTATATTATCTTGGAAAACATTAAGAAACCAATTAAACTGATATTTTATATCTTTTAGACTAAAAATTTCAATTTCTGAAAAACCAACATCACTGACTTTTTAGACTACTGATGTCGGAGTGGTTTACAACTAAATATATGGTGAAAATGGCTAATTTTAACCTCAAAAGTTCTGGTTTTCCCATCACTGTTGACTACCCACCTTCAAGAGAATAAAATTAAAAATGCAGTCTATAAGGTTGCTGAAAAAGAATTCAAAATATAATAAGTACTAAGAAACTTAATTTTTCCTTATCTTGTTTTCTACCAGTAGATTTGTTTCTAATTACTACTTTATTATACTTTTATCTATAATTACCTTATTTAACAAAAATATACTGACTGACTAGTTAGTGCCAAATACTCTGCTAGGACCTGGGAATATAAAGTTAAAAATAATCCTCGACCTCACCAAACTTACAATCTAGTAAGAAAGATGAAATAAAAAGAAATAAGAGAAAAATTGATACCTTTTCCAAAACACTTGCCCCAAATATATTTGTCATAGAAAATGTGGTATAGCGGCCAGGTGTTGTGGCTCATGCCTGTAATCCCAGCACTTTGGGAGGCCGAGGCAGGCAGATCACTTGAAGTCAGGAGTTTGAGATCAGCCTGGCCAATATGGTGAAACCCCATCTCTACTAAAAATACAAAAATTAGCCAGGTGCAGTGGTACATGCCTGTAATCCCAGCCACTCAGGAGGCTAAGGTAGGAGAACTGCTTGAACCTAAGAGGCAGAGGTTGCAGTGAGTCAAGATTGCGCCAGTGCACTCCAACCTGGGCGACAGAGTGAGACTCCACCCCCCCCCAAAAAAAAAAAAACCACAAAGGAAAGAAAATGTGGTATAGCAAGGATCTAGGAATTATACTCTAAATTGATTTCTCCATCTTTAAAGTGATAGGGGGACCAGCAGTAATTTTCAGTATTCTTAAAACAGAAAATGAATATCTAAAATAAATATTTTAGTAAAAACTCAATAATAAAACAGATTAAAAAAAGGCTGTTCTGGTCAACAGGGAAGTGTGTTTCCATTTTGTTCCCCCACCCCTTGCTGATCTGGCTTCTAAGCTGCTTCCAGAGAACCTGAGGGTTCAGTAGAAGACAATCTAAAAGACTATTGGCAGGATGATTTTTACCTTCTAATGCTGATATGCTAGAGTTCTAACTAACTACTTTGAAGATAGGACTTTTCAAATATAAATCTCAAAGCAAATTATCTTCTTGCCCAAAATTAATAAACAAAAAATAACATGAAACAAAACAAAAAGTTTAGAAAATAAATAGGAAGGGAGTAACTCTTTTTAACTCTGGAGTTGGAGAATTTCCAAATGGAAAAATAAGATATGCATAGCAAGGAAAGCTAAAACCTTCTATTGAATGCATGGAGATAGGATAGACATTCGCTGAGTTAATATGCTATCGCCTACTAGTCTTTGCCACATTCTCTATGTCACCATCAACTTTCTCAGGCCCAGTAAGTGCACCTCATCTACTTGATTTCTGCCTTTTCTTGAATTCAACAGCAGGTGATTGACAGGGTAAAACTTTTGTTTCTTCTCATCTTTCTGCCCTGCTCTTTGTCTGAGGAACTACAACTAAAGAAAAATAACAGGTTATAGAAAAAGGAGCAGTTATTTTTAAAACCAACAACACAAATCTTTGGAATAAGGTGCTGTACACTAGGAACAGCTGTTTAAGGTTGTCTTTAGAATACAGTGAAGTTGAAATCCGAACCTGCTTTTTCTATAACACAAGATATACATTAAGTTTTTTCTCCCAAACCCAAAACTAAGGTGGCTACTATTATAAAATAATATAACGACCTTAACCTCTAGCACAGATTAATAATTAATAATAATGAACTCAGACACTGACAGTAAACTTAATGGTATCTCCAGGAAAGCAAGTTTTCATTTGTGGTAATGACAAGATGGCTTTCTCCCAAATTCTTGGTGTTTATTAGAATTAAAGCTGTTCTAGAAAAAGGAGACACAGTTGACACTCTGAAAGATCCCTTATATTGGGCATCAAATGCTGAAATCAGTTCAATTACCCAGATAATCTTGATTCAGGGTTTTAAAATAGTTAAAATAACATTCTAATTCAGTTAAAACATAAATTAGAATATTTTTTAAGCCTGCATTTAAAAGAAAGTAAAAGCTTTAACTTTCCAACTTTTAACATTGATTTTTTTTTTTTTTTTTTTTTTGAGACGGAGTCTCACTGTGTCTGTCATCCAGGCTAGAGTGCAGTGTTGCGATCTTGGCTCACCGCAACCTCTGCCTCCTGGGTTCAAGCGATTCTCTTGCCTCAGCCTCCCAAGTAGTTGGGACTACAGGTGCCCACCACCATGCCCCGCTAATTTTTTTGTATTTTTCGTGGAGGCAGGGTTTCACTATGTTGGCCAGGCTGGTCTCAAACTCCTGACCTTGTGATCCACCTGCCTCAGCCTCCCAAAATGCTGGAAAATTTTTATTAACTTAATTTTTAATTCACTTTAACTGATGAACTCAAGCATTCCCTTGTACTTTAATCTTTCTGTCTATATAAATACAACAAAAGAGTAACCGAAGACATTGACTGAGTGCTCACTTTGTGCTAAACATTTTGCTCACTGCCTTAGATGCTTTATCTCAATCTTTACAACAACCCTGAGACAGGCATTATTTAGAGAAAAGCAAAATGGGAGTTGAAGAGGTTAAAGTTTTTGCCATAGCCCACCCTGCCGGCAAGTGTCACCATCCAGATCTGAACCCAAGCCTGACCCCAGGGCCAGGCATGGTTACTAGTGTGCTCTACACGAAGCACCAAAGTACTTCACACTTGGTCCCATGCAGTGGGGCGAGAGTAGCAGGGGTTACTAAAAGCTAAGAAAATTTTGGAATTTAAATGCAGGGTCCTTTACAGAATGTCTAATTAAATACGTATTTCTTTTAGCTCTGAAACTATATCAGAGATAATTAGGAAAACAACTGTCAGTCTTTAGTTATTGATTGGAATAAGGATTGGATAAGATGGAAAGGTCAAAGATAATTCCCAATTCAAGCTGAGATAATTTGACTAATGACCATGAATGCAGTTAAAGACGTAAAGAAGAACTGATTTAAGGAGAAAAATTAATTCTGCTTTATACCAGTTGAACTAAAAATGAGAAAAGTAAATAAATTAGTGTTTATTGAGTCTCTATTATGTGTCAAGAGCTATGCTGAGCACTTTACATATACAATTTTTTAAAATCCTAATATAAAATCTATAAACATATTATTAAATCCATATGACAAAAGATGATACAAGGCTCTGAGATGTTACGAAACCAGCCCAAGGTCAGATTGCTAATAAGTGGTACAACCAGGATTTAAATCTAGATCTACCAAATCTAAAATGTGCACATTAATCTACATGCCTACGATGTCATCAGCAAAGGCAGAAAATATTTAAATGAAAAAAAATCTAAAGGGCAGGTATCAAATCACATTTTGAGAAAGCAAAATCTAGAAGAGTTTCTTCAATCATATATGAACATATTTAATGATTAGTTAATTCAAATGCCCTATCATTGAAAGTGAAAAATATTTCCATAGAATCATTTACCTGGCCAGAGTTGGAGTAAGTAATGAAGAACTTCAATGTGTTTTTTAAAATCCAAAGCACTTGCAAGTTCTTCTGAATCAGTAAAGACTCTGTTGTTATGTGATGAAGGCTCTTGCTTCTGACTTAATAACACTGGTCCAAAGCACACAGCCAAATTCTGGCATGTCATCTTATTCACTTCATGATAGGAAGCCACCAATTTCAAATGATCCAACAACATCTTTAGGGTTGCCTAAATTAAATTAAATTTCAATTAATATAGTCCTAAAGGGGCAAATTCAAGGACACAATTTATAGCAGAAAATACAGATGAACATCTTGTCACTTTTAAGAAGATTTTTTTCAAAGATTTGCTTATAAATTGGATGTTTGGAACCTACAACATAGTTTCTAATAGAAACATTATATGGGACCTAAATTATGTTCCAGCCGGGTGCAGTGGCTCATGCCTGTAATCCCAGCACTTTGGTGGGCCGAGGCAGGAGGATCACCTGAGGTCAGGAGTTCAAGACCAGCCTGGCCAACATGGTGAAACCCCATCTCTATGAAAATACAAAAATTAGCCGGGCATGATGGTGGTTGCCTATGATCCCAGCTACTCGGGAGGCTGAGATGGGAGAATCACTTGAACCCGGGAGATGGTGGTTGCAGTGAGCCAAGACTATACCCCAGCACTCCAGCCTGGGTGGCTGAACGAGACTCTGTCAAAAAAAAAAAAAAATTATGTTCCAACAACACAATCCACTAAATGGTTAAAATATACATTCTTTATAAAATACTTATGAATGCACTCCAGATTTCAGCTGGAATCCCTGGGAAAATGCATCCATTAACTCTGTCTCTTCTAACATGGCAACAGCAAAGGCTCTGATGCAAAGGGGATTAGGGTAAGAATGTTCATTTTTAAGTACAGGTAAGTCCTGTAGTTGTAACTTGTAATCACTATCATGCTTAAATCTAGGAAGCTAACCATTCCAGAACATGGCCAGGTTCTATAATGATTTGGATTATGAAAGACATTTTTAAAAGGCCAATACGCTTCTTAACTAATATATATATATTTTTTTCAGTAAATAAACCTTAAGAATAGTACAGTTAGAAATGAAAGAAAAAAAATTGCTGAAAATATTTTTTAATCCTTAAAGAAACTAGTAAGGGTAATTGGCTCAAAAAGTAGAATGGTTATTTAGGTTTCAACAATTATGGAAAGAAATGATGTTTTTTGAGGTAGTGGCATATGATCAATCATTTAACAAAATAAGTAATTTTTTCTTCAAAATTGTATTGAAGACATTGATGCCAATTTAAAACTTTAGTTTTTTTTTTTTTTTTTTTTTTGAGACAGGGTCTCACTCTGTTGCCCAGGCTGGAGTACAGTGGCATGATCACAGCTCACTGCAGCACCAACCTTCCCTGCTCAAGCAATCTTCCCACCTCAGCCTCCCAAGTAGCTCAGGCTACAGGCATGCGACACCATACCCATTAATTTTTTAAAAATTTTTGTAGGTCAGGCATGTGGCTCACGCCTGTAATCCCAGCACTTTGGGAGGCCGAGGCGGGTGAATCATCTGAGGTCAGAAGTTCGAGACCAGCCTGGTCAACATGATGAAACCCCGACTGTACTGAAAATACAAAAAAAATAGGTGGGTGTGGTGGCACACGCCTGTAATCCCAGCTACTCACGAAGCTGAGGCAGGAGGATCATTTGTTCCGGGAGGCAGAGGTTTCAGTGAGCCAAGATTATGCCATTGCACTGCAGCCTGGACGACAGAGCGAGACTCTGTCTCAAAAAAAAAAAACTTTTTTTTTTTTTTTTTTTTTGTAGACAGGGTCTTACTTTGTTGTCTAAGCTGGTAAAAAATCTTATTTAAAGAAAAATCAAAATAACATTATTTCTGGAGCCAAAAGTGACAAATGGATTTGCTGGTCAGAAGGTCATTTAGTAGCTGTGGCAAGAACAAGTCCAGAGAGATGAGGTAGGAAGCCATATTACAATGTTCTGAGTAGTAAAACGAGTGGTGATGAAGCGATAACAGCCGGAATAAACAGCCTTTCAATGTTTGACTGTGAAGGGAAGGAATGAAGAGAGAATGAAAGCTAGAGAAGAATATGGCATTTTAAATCAAAACAAGTTAAATATATGAATATTTCTTTTTTTAATTCATAATTATTTCCTAACACAACTCCATATACATTGGCCTCTTAAGGGTATTTCCAGCAATAATTGTGATCATACACACACACAGACACAAACAACATACTACACCTGGTTAAATATATGTTCAATCTCAGTAGCAAGCAAAGGAATGCACATTTTTTTTGTCTACTAAATAAGATGGACCAAAAAATGTAATTGTCATGTTCCTTTTGAAAACTAGTCTGGCTGGGCATGGTGGCTCATGCCTATAATCCCAGTACTTTGGGAGGTCAAGGCAGGTGGACTGCTTGAGCTCAAGAGTTCGAGACTAGCCTGGGCAACACGATGAAACCCAGTCTCTACAAAACATACAAAAAAAATTAGTTGAGGGTGACGGCACACGCCTGTAGTCCCAGCTACTTGGGGGGCTGAGGCAGGAGGATCACATGAGTAGGGAAGGTTGAGGCTGCAGTGAGCTGCGTTTGTACCACCGCACTCCAGCCTGAGAGACAAAGTGAGACCCTGTCTCAAAAACAAACAAACAAAAAAAAACAGAAAAAAAAAAAAAGACGAAGAAAGAAAATCAGTATGAAAACATATAAGGGCCTTAAAATGTTCATATTACTTAAATAAGCAATTCCACTTCTGAGATTCTATTCTAAATAATTCTAAACTAAAAATAAATCTGTGTACAAATATTTACAAATCACTCAAAATCTAAATATATAAAAGAGAATACTGATAAAGTATGTTGTCACATCCACTCAATGGTATATCATACAGTTATTGACTGATTGACTGATTGATTGATTGAGATAAGGCCTGGCTCTATCGCCCAGGCTGGAGTGCAGTGGCATGATCTTGGCTTACTGTAGCCCTCCCTGAACTCAAGCCATCCTTCTACCTCAGCCTCCCAAGTAGCTGGGACCATAGGCACGTGCCACTGTGCCCAGCTAATTTTTGTAATTTTTGTAGAGACAGGGTTTCACCATACAGCCCAGGCTTACTCAGTCTTTTTAGAAAGGATGGTAATAGCATGGGCCTTAGGGTCAGAAAGACTTGAATTCATGTGATAGACTATAATATTCACAAAAGCTATGTAACTTTCAGCAAGTGATTTAAATTCTCTAACACTCATTTCTTCACTTAGAAGTGGCACTTATAATTTTACCTAGTGCTGGGCATGGTGGCTCATGCCTGTAATCCCAGCATTTTGAGAGACCAAGGCGGGCAGATCACCTGAGGTCAGGAGTTTGAGACCAGCCTGGCCAATATGGCGAAACCCCATCTCTACTAAAAATACAAAAATAAGTCGGGCATGGTGGTGCCCACCTGTAGTCCCAGCTACTCAGGAGGCTGAGGTAGGAGAATCGCTTGAACCTGTAAAGGTGGAGGTTGCAGTGAGCCAAGATCACACCACTTCACTCCAGCCTAGGTGACAGAGTGAGACTCCATCTTCAAAAAAAAATTTTTTTTTTTTTTACCTAGTGTTAGGAAACCAGTATCTCTACTTTTTCCACCCACCCCCTTAAACTTCACCCCACCCTTCTGCTTCTCTTAGCTGTTCCCTTTAGCTGTTCCCTTCCCCTAATCCAAAGGAGGAGTAATTGTTAATTCAACTGGACAGAGCATAGGACATTCAGGGGACCACAGTAAACTTGCAAATAAAGTTACTGGACTTACAATTTCTACCTACTAATTCTTGCTCTTTCTGCCCCAACATGATTAAAAAAAAAAAAAAAAAAAAAAAAAAGTAGGCAAATTTGGCCTCATCTAGATAAGCCCAGTCATATCTTTCTCCTATTTTCTCTTATATTCTAAGGAACAACAGGTAAAGTTAGGCTAAGGCTGGTTCTGAAGACCTACCTATCCTTCTCTCTCTCTCCTACAGGCATACCTGAGGATGCTGGTCTGAAGATTTTGGAGAGGGGGGCAAATGGAAAGGATAGGGAGGAAAAAAACGGGGGGCGGGGGGTGTTGTTTGTCTTAAAGTTAAGCCATATATACCAAAACAGTTATCATATCTAAAAAAATACTAAAAGGAGACACACCAAAATGTTAATTATAGCTGCCTCTGGATATTGATGATTGCAATTTTACATTCTTCTTTTCTGTATCTTTTCAATATTACTATAATGAACAAATATTGTAATAATATTTTAACAATACAATTAAAAAAACTTTAGTGAGTATTTATTCATGCTTAGGCTAAAATCACATACAGAAAAGATAAAATTGTTTTCTAGATTTATTCTGTTTAAGAAGCTTTTACGGGCCGGGCGCGGTGGCTCAAGCCTGTAATCCCAGCACTTTGGGAGGCCGAGATGGGCGGATCACGAGGTCAGGAGATCGAGACCATCCTGGCTAACATGGTGAAACCCCGTCTCTACTAAGAAATACAAAAAATAGCCGGGCGAGGTGGCAGCGCCTGTAGTCCCAGCTACTCGGGAGGCTGAGGCCGGAGAATGGCGTGAACCCGGGAGGCGGAGCTTGCAGTGAGCTGAGATCCGGCCACTGCACTCCAGCCTGGGCTACAGAGCGAGACTCCGTCTCAAAAAAAAAAAAAAAAAAAAAAAAAAAAAAGAAGCTTTTACGGACTTAGGCTGTTTAAAGGCAGTAATGGCAGAGCTTTTAAATACATGAGTGCCACAAATGTTAAATATCTAAAATTATCTGTAGCTCTGGAGCTAGGTATATAGTTCATTAACTGGCTTTCAGGAAAAATGTATACCTATAATGCTTACCTTCTCAATCTCAGGCAGACAATCCAGCAGGTCAACAGTGTACTTAGAGTCACTTGGGTCATTCTCACAACCATTTGATGACATTTTCAAAGGACTTTTTGCCATTGCACCTAATACAGCCTCATAAAGTTGCTTTGTTATCAGAGGAGAAGGGAGTTCTCTTAAATAATCCTTAAGAACACCTTTAGAAAACAAACAAACCACAGACAGTTGGTGATTGGACTGTAGAGTGAAATAAAGAACTATGGTCAATTTTTAAAATTTAAGTATTATAACCAACTTTCAATATTTTGAAAACAATAAAAGCAATAACATAAAAAGAATTATAATAAAATACTAGCATTTTATATTCTTTTAAGTTGCCTTGGTAATTGACTTGTTTTGAAAGAATGCTAAAAATGTACACACATAATTTTCAGTTACCATACATGTTAGGTTTGTTAATCATAAAGTAAGCTATTCTTGATACATATACCCTTATTGATTCTGCCCCCTATAAAAAGCTTCTCTAAATGCATGTGAAACAGAAATTAAGAAAGCAAGGCATATTTATGTTAATTATAAATTATTCCAATTATGCAAATTTTGAGTTTCTAGACTTTAAATTGATAATAAAAGAGTACCAATTGTCCAAAACCCTTGAAAATAAATACATTTCCTCTTTAACAGTGAAGGAGTGTCTTAAACAGATATACTGGATAGCCGGATAATCTCTAATGCTACACTATCAAATGGAAGAAAAAATCATTCCTAAAACCAAACAAATAAAACCAAAAGCTAAGAACAGAAAACATCAGATTTGTCAGTATAATGGAAATGAGGAAAGTCAATTGCAAACATTCCACATGTAGTTTCGAACTAAGAGATATTACTTACAGTAGAGGAAACTGGAAAGAATAGTGGTTGTTATATATAAGCAAGGTACGTAAGATACTAACTAAAGGCTGGCATGTGATCACAAGGGAAAACAGGAGATCTTCCTAACACCAAAAACCTAAATATATACAACATTGATTCAGAACATGCTCTCAGCCTAGCTTAGTTTGAAATTAAACATGATTCTATAGGAAGCTTCGCATCTGATTTTTTTTTTTTTTTAATTGTTACAGGGTCTCACTCAATCACCCAGGCTGGAGTACACTGGTAACCTCAAACTCCTAGGCTCAAGCAATCCTCCCACCTCAGCCTCTTAAGTAGCTAGGACTACAGGTAGTTGCCACCACACCTGGCTAATTTTCTTATTTTTTGTAGATCAGGGTCTCACTATACTTCCCAGGTTAGTCTTGAATTGCTGACCTCAAGTGATCTTCCCACCTTATTCTCCCAGAGTACTTGGCATGAGCCACTGTGCCTGGCCCTAAGTTTTAAATATTTAATAGTAACATGATTCATTAGTTTCTTATGCATCCTTCTAATGTTTATGCAAATATACATATGATTTGTCTCCCTCATTGAGGGTTGAGTATCCTTAGTTTAAAAATCCAAAATGCCCTCAAATCCAAAACTTTTAAAATGCCAACATGATGCTCAAAGGAATGCTCATTAGAGCATTCTGGATTTTTGATTTTTGGATTAGGGATGCTAAACTGGTAAGTATAATGCAAATATTCCAAAACCCAAAGAAATCAGAAATAAGAAACCTGTATATGCTATTTTGTTTCTTGTTTTTTCATTTAACATCATATCCTTGAGATTTTTTCAGGCCATAGAGAGCTTCCTTAATCATTTTTATAGCCACATTACAGTAGTTCAATGTAAGGATGTCCCATAGTCTTATCTATTCAGTCTCTTACAGATGGACACTAGAATTGTTTCTTATCCTTTGTTTTTCCAAAACATGCTACAATTAATAACCTTGCACATAGTCGCTCTGTATATATGCAGGTATGTCTGTAGGATACATTATTAAAACAGGACTGCTAAGCAAAAAATGCATTTGCAATTCTGAAGAAAAAGGAGGAATAAGAGTGTTTCTTTCCTAGGCTTGGAACTTGAGCATCTAGGTAGATACTAGCGACATTACTTCAAATAGAGAACACAGGAGGAAAATCATGTTTTAGGGGGTAAAGAGAAGAGTTTCATTTTGAACATATGGAACTTAAGCTGTCTATGGGACATTCAAGGCTGCTGGATATAAAAATCAGAGATGAAAGAGATGACTTTAGACACAGATTTAAGAATGATCAACTTAAAGATAATTGGATTTTGGGAATGATTATCAGGGAGGCATACAGAGTGATTAAGAGAAGGTTTAGAAAATAACCTGAAGAACATTAACTTTCCAGGGGTCATCAGGAAAGAGGATCTTCCAATGGTGACTAAGGAAGAATGGCAAAAGATGTATGTATGGTGAGAGGAGGTGGGGATGGGGCGAGAGGAGAGTGGCAAAAGTGATGCCAAGGAAGTCGAGGAAAAATGTTTCAAGAAAGAGTCTATGATATCTAATGATACCCAAAGAACAGTTAGGTAAGAATAGTGTTAAATATTGCAGAGAACAGTGTTTTTCAAAATTGGCTGCACACTGAGGCTTTTTTAAAAAATCAGATTCTGGAGCCCCATGCCAGCCCTACTAAATCATAATCCACAGAGGTCAGAGCTCCCGTCCCTGTATTTTTAACAAATTCCTCTCATGTTTAGGCAATGGGGTTTTGTAACCAGGCATAGAAAATAATGATCCAGAGACAATTTAAGAACCCAAAAATGTTCACCAGAAAAGGAAGTCAGCAACCTTGGCAAGCACAGTTTCAGGAAAATAAAGGACACTGAAGTCAGGTTGCAGCTGGTTAGGAAGTAAATGGCATTAAAGAAATAGACAAAGAAATACACACAACCTGTTCAAGAAATCTGGCTTTGAGAAAAGATGATAACCATAGAGGAGAGGGGAGGGCAGGGGAGAAACAAGATCAAAGTGGAGATTTTTCTTTAAAGACAGGAGACACTTAAACATTTCAATGCTAATGTAAAGGAGATAGTAAAAAGGTTTTCAAGGTTCAGGAGAGAGGAAATATAATCGATTGAGCAAAGTCCCTAAGAAGAAAGAAGAAACTTCTGAGAACACATAAAGGAATTAGAATTTGTCCAAGATGTAAGGAAGGTCATTGCTCTATTATTACAGAAAAGAAGTGGAAAGAATATATGCCAAAGAAGGCACATTGATAGGCTAGGTCACAAGAAGTAGAGCAAGTTCCCATCTGATGGCTTCTGTTTTTCTGTGAAGTTAGGAGGCAGGGTTGTCTGCTAAGACTGATATGGGTGAAATGAGGTTTGAGGGGAGTGAGAAGATATTAAATAGACACTCCAGAGAATGAGACAGAGAGCTGATAAGAAAACATACAATTATTATTAGGCACCATTCAGAGCCTTCTAATGACTTTGAAGTACATGGATTAATACTGGTACCAAACAATATTGATTTTTTTTTTCTCGTTGCAATCAGTAACCCACATACAGAGTAGAAAGGCAGACCAGTGTTTCTACACAAGATGGAGCAATAGGGACTAGATTTACCTTCCTGCTTGCAACAACTGAAAATGCCAGACAAAATATATGACAAAACTATGTCCAAGACATTGGACATCAAGCAAAGAACAAAGATCCCTGAGAGATGGGAACCAAATGAAGTGTGTCCACAACAACCACAGCTTACTACTTGGAGAGACTTTCCAGGTCGCAGTAAGGAAATGAAAACCCAGGTAAAGCTCGACAGTTGAAGGGGAGTTAGAAATTCAAGGAGGCTAAAGCTGCTAGACCTTGCAGGACAGAGCACTTGAGAGTAGAGGGCTGCCTAGAGACGACTCTGGAAATCCCACGTGTTCATCTGAGTACTAATCAGCACAGGCAGGTGGGGCAATTCCCCAAGGCTGGAGAAAGAACCAGCCAAACAGATTAGAAAGAACAATTCTAGGAGTTTTCATGGTGCAGGCAATCACTCTTGTTCCAAGCAGCCAGAGCGGAAAACTTCGTAATTCATGGGATTTGGGTACAGCACTATGTTGAATTGTGGCCCCCACCCCTGACCAAAAAAAAACCATGTTGGAGTCTGAACTCCTAGTGCCTCAGAATATGACCTTATTTGGAAAGAGTCTTTGCAGAGGTAATCAAGTTAAACGAGGTCATTAGGGTGGGCCTTACTCCAATATGACATGTCCTTATAAAATGAAGGACACAGAAAAAGACACACAGAGAGAGCAGATGATATGAAGAAACATAGGGAAAATGCCATGTGAAGATGGAGTATTGGAGTCATGCATCTACAGGCAAAGAAAGGGCTGTCAAAGGTTGCCAGCAAACCACCAGAACTAGGAAGATGCAAGGAAGGATTCCCCTGCAGGTATCAAGGGGAGCAGGGCCCTGCTAATGCTTTGATTCTGAACTTCCAGCCTCTAGAACTGTGAGAAAAGACATTTCTGTTGTTTCAGCCACCAAGTTGGTGGTACTTTGTTATGGCAGCCATAGAAAACTAA
Organism: Macaca fascicularis; assembly: GCF_037993035.2. Classification (NCBI taxonomy): domain Eukaryota; kingdom Metazoa; phylum Chordata; class Mammalia; order Primates; family Cercopithecidae; genus Macaca; species Macaca fascicularis. The sequence continues at coordinate 149,464,179 of NC_088375.1, read as the reverse complement.
TATAAGTACACATATATAGAAGAGTTTTGCTTCAGTAGAAAATCAAAGAGATAGACAAAGAAGAGCCTTATTTAAAAGCAGTTGACATTCTGCCTAATAAAGCTTAAAAGACTAAAAACTCTGCAAGTAACGTACTTGCATACCAAACCACAGCTATAAATACAGAAATGCAGAAATATCCAGCACCCAAGAAGGTAAAATTTACATTTGATGTCCAGTAAAATATTACGAGGCATATAAAGGAGGAGGCAAATATAACCTATGAGGAGTCAAATCAATTTAAACCAACTCAGAAAAGACATACACAATAGAATCAGTAGAAAAGGACACGAAAACACTTACTATAACTGTATTTCATATGTTCAAGAAGCTAGAATAAAGACTGAACATATTAAGTAGAGATATGGAAAATACTGAAAAAACAAACCCATATCAAACTTATAGTAGTGAAAACTAGGTTGTCTGAAACTAAAAATGCAATGAATGAAATTAATATCAGAAGACAAGGCTAATATAACTTGAAGATAGAGCAATAGAAACAATGTAAAATGAAACAAAGTGGGGGAAAAGCTGGAAAAAAAAATACATTATCAGTGAGCTGTAACATAACGTAAAGTGGCCTAATACATGCTTAATTGTAATCTTCAAAGGCAAAGTAGTGGCATTGGGTAGGTGGGGTGGAAACAAAAACAGTTTGAAGAAAAAATAGAGAAAAACCACAATTATAGTTGAAGATTTCAATACTCCCCTCAGCGAGTAGAAAGAAAACAAAGATGTAGAAGACTGGGACATTATTAATTAACTTGACTTTATTGATAGTTACAGCACAGTCCGTCCAAAAACACCAGAATACACATTCTTTTCAAGAGCTCTAATGGAACATTTACCACCAAAAACCATATTCTGGGCTTCAGAATAAGCCTAAATAAATACAAAAGCATTTAGGACCTATGAACCAGAAGACCGAATATGCACGTATACAAACATAAGAATCATTCTCTCACATATAAAACTTATACAGATAGTAAAGATACAGTTGATTAGGTAGATTTGAATGTTGAATCACTGACATTTCCTGAAGGTAGAGCTACAAATTACTTTTTTAAATCCATTAACCTACCCCGCACCTTACCTCACTTACTCTTTCTGGCCTTATCACCTACTTTAGTCATACCCTATACATGTTACTCAGACCAAATGGCTCTCATAAACAATCTCAGTATATGTGGGTTGCTAAGTCTATGACCATTCCTCAACATTTAGCATTCCTTGGTGCTTGCACAGTTTTGACATCTATATGCAATCTAGGTAAAGGAAAATGGAAACAATTTGTAAGTTAATGTTCCAAAGGTCAGACAACATATAACACGTATGGTAGAAAAATGTATAGTATGTACAAAAAAGAAAAATATTAATGTTTTCAAGATCATTTAGTTATATTCTGATAAAGTTTTCCCTAAACGGCAAATAGGATAAAAATGACTATGGTAGGATTAAAATCAGAAAAAGGCATGGTCAAATGAACTTTCAGGCACTGAACCTAGATACTGATTGTGTAGCACTGACAAGAAGTCTATTTCATGGTAGCTAGACACATGTAATCTTCCTCAGAAGACTTATTTTTAATAATCACTAAATGATAAATATTTGACTTTTTAAAAGTCTTCTGTCCCTTGTTAATAAGTCCTCTAAAGAATTAGGAATAGGCCGGGAGCAGTGGCTTATGCCTGTAATCCCAGCACTTTGGGAGGCTGAGATGGGAGGATCTCCTGAGTTCAGGAGTTCAAGACCACCCTGGGCAACATGGTGAAACCCTGTTTCTACTAAAATACAAAAAACGGGGTGTAGTGGCGTGTGCCTGTAGTCCCAGCTATTCGGGAGGCTGAGGCACAAGAATTGCTTGAGCCCCAGAGGCGGAGGTTGCACCACTGCACTCCAGCTTGGGCTATAGCGTGAGACTCTCTCAAAAAGCAAACAAAAAAGAATTATGAATGGACTTTATACCTAAAATTTTCTACTTGATTTTTAAAAAACTGGTTTGTCTGGAGTATTTCATGCCATGCTCCAGATAAACCAACTACTAAAAACACATTAAACTGTGAACAAAATCTGTCACTCACTTCATTAATTTCTCATTTTTTAGACCTACCGAACTACTAACTATTTTTCAAAGTTTACTCAGAAATGTGAGTTCATGAGGAACAAACACATGAAGCAACACTGTCACTGGCCAACTCCTCAAATCAACAATACCCTTTATTTTTAGCCACGAAAACCTTGTGTCATGCAATTATTTTGCAGACAAATCTTAAATCATTTCATTGCCTTTTTATCAAGAAAAAAATAGCTCTAAATTCTTCTGAAAAACAGCTTTACACAAATGGAATAGTACAAAGAATAGAGCCAAGAAATATCCAATTTACAAATTACAGAAACTCTCAATTTTAGGAAAGAATGCTGTAAATCCAATATTCATTGACCTATTGTTCATATCTTCTGCATATGCTGCCAATTTCCAAAACTAGGAACTCTTCCTTCATTTCATCTTATAAAATTATACATGTTTAACATAATTTTTATTTATAAGATAAAGTTTCACCAAGACAAAATCTATTTATAGACTGTACTTGCTGGAAATTTGTATTTATAAAACTTTCTCTTTCATGGATTCATAAAATGAGTCTTTGGCTGATTTTGTTAATTACACATTAACAAGGAAAGAACATTTCATTTTTTTTCAGGCATCTCAATTTTTTGTAGAAATATGCCTCTTCCTATATAAAAATTAAAAGGAACCATTATTTCTGATTTGCTAAAATATATAAGAAAAAAGTGAGTTTGTTTTATCTTAGCATTAAAATGCTTGGAATCAAAGTTTTGATTATCTAAGAGTTACATATTAAATACTTGAAGAAAATACAGTCATTCAGCACTCAAAGGGTAGGAACCTCAATTATTCAGAAAGTCTCAATCCTAAAAGTAAGGATTTTCACCAACAAAATTCTCTTAAATATGTACAAGATGAACTTTCCTCAAATTTTCACCCAGACAGTTAGTTGTCAGTAAAAATAAGAAAGCAAGTTATAAGAGAAAAGTAAACCCATTACAGCAAGAAAAAAATGGTGGTTGTCAGTAGAGAGGAGAAAGAACTACCAAAATACACAGAAGATCTAGAGATACACACTGAAGCATCTATAAATTAAAGGATATGTCTGAGATTTTCTCAAAATAATCAAGGGCTGAGAAAAAGCAAATGGGAGGATGAATGAGACAAGTCTGTTCATGTGTTGATATTATGGAAACCAGGTGATAAACAGGATTTTTCATAGTATTCTCTATACTTTCGCATACTTGAAAACTTCAATAATTAAAAAAGTAAAACAACAAAAACAAACATGGAATTATTATAAACCAGTAGCTCCTGAAGGTTACCAGTAAGGTTATGAGCCATTTCTTAACGGCCAAATTCAAAGGCCCTTTTCTTTTGTCATATAACCTCTCCATAGAATGACTGTATCACACTTTTGCTTAATTTCTGTTGTCTCTTATTTCCCAAACTTTCTGACTCCTTTCCTCTCAATCTCTTTAGGTGTTTCTTCTTTCTTTGCCTGCCTCCAAAGTTGGGAGACCTCCAAAGTTCTTGTCTTTTCAAACTTTATGGACAATTGCAACGCTTTAACTACACATATATGCAATGACTCTCTTTCCACTCTCATTTTTCAGGGGTAATAGAAGTATATTTCCATTGCCATACACTGAATTATAATCACCACTTGGGTAAGTAAGAGATCCCTCAAATTCTACTGCATCCTCTTCTTAGCTGCAGATGAGCAGTTTCAACTTTGCTTGATCTACCCATTTAGATCTCCTACTAGCACTTCAAATTCTATATATCCAAAGCCCAATTCATAATCTTTCTCAACACTTCCCCACAAAAAGCAGTAGCTCTCCCTGAAGCTATCTTATTTCTGCTAATGGTACCCAATCAACCAGGTCTCAAAGTCACGTCTGTCTGGGCTCCCTCTTTCTCCACCTCCTTTCAATTCTACTTCTTCCTATTTCTACTGCTACAAGCCCCTTCAGCTCTTACTACCTCTTTGCTTGGACTATTGCCAAGGCTTTCTAATTGGTTTTCCTTCCTCTGGTCTCTTCTAATTTCAATTCATCACATACAGTTGCCAGATTAATATTCCTGAAAACAATTTCTAATGATATCACTCCCCTACTCAAAAAATTCTAATGGATCCCCTCTGGCTAGTAAATAAATTTAAATTCTCTAACCAGAGAGTCAATACCCTCTATATCACCTAAGTACCAGTCAAACTCAACTCCCAAGGCATTTTATTTATCCCTCTATGAAGGTACCTTTTTCTTTCTGCTAGCTACTATAGCTAATTGAAAGTAGGTCTTACTTCCCTTCATCATGTCAGCTGTTGGCGGGCAAGGGACCATAGCTTAATACCTTCCCATAGAAAATAATACAGTAAGTAATGTTTGTGAAGGAAGAAAAGACTTCAGAAAAACAAATTAAATTTCAGCTACAAACGTATTTCAGTTATCTTTCTTGCAGATGTAATCTTTCCAGAAAGAGTACATAAAATAAAATCTATGTATTACCTGTTATTACATTTATATCTGGGTACAGGTTTTCACACAGACCAACAGCTTTGCTATCTCTCTCAAAAGCCTCTCGCAGTTCTTTCTTGACTGCTGCCGAACCACATAATCGATACAGGCCTACTACCTAGGAATAAAATTATGGCCACATTATGGTAAATTTGATAAAGGGAAAATATAATTACATTATAGATAGCATGAACTTTGCAATCAAATATGTTCCGATGTAATTTAATTTAAAATACCTCAAATATAGCTTTTGAAATCTCATTATATACTATGTTGATTAGTTTAATAAAAATATCCTATTCTTTCATTTAAATTCAAACAATACACTGTCAGTTCGGTAATGCTGGCTACCTATCTTAAGCAAAACGCAATCCCTTCTTTTCAGTTTTATATGCTCAATCAAGATCTCCATGCCCCAGGAATGTGCGCCCTTTCACAACTTTTGTTCCAGACTGAAGTAGTACAGCGCAGACAGTGAACAAGGATTTTAGAGTCATAATGCCCCTCTCCTTGCTTCATGAATTTGGGCAAGTTATTTAATCTCTTTAAAACTCAGTTTCTTTTATCCTTAAGATAACAATATAGTTGAAATAAGGTTCTAGTATATAAAGCTTTTTAAGAAAAAAGATTCTCAGGAAGACACAGAAGCAAACCTAGGGTTTTTTGTTGTTGTCAAATTAATTGATTATAAAGTGATGGAGGAAATTTAAAATAATATATTAAAGGTAAAATAAAACCTCTACTTCAAAATTTATATAAGATGGACAGACACTACCCATCCCACCAACCTACATTGAAAAGATTTGTCTTTAAACACTGTTATACAGGTTCTAAATATTGAGTCTTAAGTTATTCACTATAAATTTACCGAGAAGAAATAAACATGATCTCTGTGAAGACAAAACACGCCCAATTAAGCTATCAAAGGTCTTTGAAAGAATAAACCTTCAAAAAAACTTAAGGAGAATAAGTGGTTGTCAGCCATACTTCCACATCTAAGATTATTTAGAAAGTTCAGTCACTTTGAATTGAAGGAAGAATTATGGAGAAAGAAACTATTTAAAGAGAGAAAGTAAAAGTAATCTTCCAGGATTTGAACTAGGAATCACTGTAAAATGCAATAAATGATCTAGAGGAAGAAGTATATAAATGAAATTTCCAGGTTTACTTATGACACTAATCTCTTCTGACTCATTAAAAAACTGATAGAATACATTATAAGGTGGGTCTCAATATGAGAAAGTGTCAAAACAGATACAGGGAAATATTATCTAAAATATTTGAGATGATAAGCTATATGTATTAATTGAAAGATAGTAAAGAACCTAAAACTATTTCCAAGACATGACAATGCAAGGTGCTGCTACATTCGAAAAGATCAAGATAATATGGGAAACCAAGAAATACACTAGGAAAAAAATTCAAATTTCCTACTCTTACCCACATTCATGATGCATCCACATTGAGAATAGCATGAGTTACACTGGTCACATCATCTCAAGAAAGACACAGTAGAAATGCAGACAGTCCAGAAAATGAAACTAAAATACTAAACAGGATCAAAGGAAATGCTACCACAATAGAAAAAACGAACTTGATCATAGCCCTGCTGGTGTGAGCACATGTAAGTGTCATAAAGTACCATAAAAACGATGTATCCCTTAAACTTGAGAAGAAGATGAGCCTACAACAACTTAAAGGAAGTACTACTTAACTAGTACACAATAAATTAATGGGATATTTTACCCCCAAAAGTTGAAATCACAAATATAATTTTTTAAAAGATGAAGAAAGAAAGAAAGAAAGATCTAATACAGGTACTTCAAGGAAAAGATATTTTAGGATATATCCCTACTTTCAGATGCTGAGATCCTGAATCAAATCCTTGAAGTACATGCTCGATGCCTCTATGAAAGGCAGACCATGAGTATGATCTCCATAGCAATTTTTCCCATTTTAAGCAGGAGATGGGTGGGAGTAGCATTCAAAGCATTTGGAAGATGCAAAGACCCATGCCACAAACTCTTTGCATATGACTATCAAAGCCTATTTTCATGTTTACAATAAAAACCCAACAAAAGAAGAATAATTCCTGACTAAAAGGGTAAACAAAATTTAAGCAGTATGCCAGTCTTTATACATGCACGATAAGCCTCTCTCTACTGGGGGCAGGGGACAGGGGAGGGCAAGTGGAGGAGAAAGAAGCAGGTGAGACAAAACAAAAACATCTTTAAAAAGTACAGTTCTAGGCCGGGAGCCATGGCTCCCACCTGTAATCCCAGCACTTTGGGAAGCCGAGGCAGGCAGATCACAAGGTCAGGAGTTTCAGACCAGCCTGGCTAACATGGTGAAACCCCATCTCTACTAAAAAAAAATACAAAAATTAGCCAGGCATGATGGCGTGCACCTGTAATCCCAGCTAACTGGGAGGCTTAGGCAGAACTGCTTGAACCCGGGAGGTGGAGGTCGCAGTAAGCTGAGATTGCACCACTGCACTCCAGTGTGGGTGACACAGCAAGACTCCATCTCAAAAAAAAAAAGTACAGTTCTAAATAAAAATGAAAAGTACTGCTAAAAATGTTTTCTTGGCACTTAAAGTGGTTCAAACGATTCTCCTGCATCAGCCTCCCAAGTAGCTGGGATTACAGGCATGTGCCACCATACCAAACTAATTTCTGTATTTTTAGTAGAGACAGTTTTCACCATGTTGGCCAGGCTGGTCTTGAACTCCTGACCTCAGGTGATCTATCCACCTCAGCCTCCCAAAGTGCTGGGATTACAGGCGTTAGCCACCATGCCCGACCACTCCATCTATTTTTATAGATACAAGCAAGTAAGACCCACAGAGATTAAGTGACTTGCCCAACATGACACAGCTAAGTAATAATGGAGAAGAAACCAGAATCCAGGTGTTCTGCATCTTAATGCAAAATTCCATTAACTTATGTTGTTTCTTGAGTTTCCATGTTAAGCTTAATTTTATTAAATATTTCAGATTTTATAATATTTACTCATTGTCTTTTAACTTACCTTTTTAACCAATATTATAAATTTGGATAGTACTAAAGCAGAAATAATGTAATGATTTTTAGTCTTAATATGTATCACAAAAATTAGTATAAACAATTACTTATACCTGATATTAATATCCTTTGCCTATGTTTATCAGCTCTGACTTTTCCTTTTAATGCCATTTTGAAGCAATCCTGATTTCTAATTATAAGACCCATGAGGCTCTGTGTTGCAATATAAATTTGTGGACTCATCTAGCATGCTCTCAATAATGGACAACATGAGTCAACTTAAAAATTATACCCTAAACAGTAATGGAATAAAGAATAGGAATTGTAAAATATCTGAATTTGATTTTTTTACATTACCTTGAATTCCTTCCCCCAAGACTTACAATTAATCAATCAATAAAGGAAGTAGTAGAGAACCATAGTAAGATAATACCTGACAGCCTCTCTTTTCAATTTCCATAATACATTTCTGTATCAGAAGGGGTACCATCAGTCCTATATTTTCTTTCTCTACAACTTTTTGAATATCAACTCCAAATATTATTGGTTCTTGGTTTATGTCTAGTCCATGAAGAGAATTCTCCCACTGTTCCATAAGAGTCACTTTCACATAAATAAGACCTCTAGGTTCAAGTTTGACAGCCAATTGATGAGTCTTTGTCACTCTAAATAAGGCGGGAAGAACAACAGTTCCATGACAACAAACTCGATTTTTTCTTGGAGTGGGTTCCCAACTGAATACTACTAGTTTCAAATGTTGTGCATTTTCAATTTCTATGTTGAAAGTGTGATCCATGTCTAAAAATGTTGTTCGACATGTGAGCAAAGCTGTTCTTGCTTTGTTTACTGAATCTACCTGAATTGCACAAAAGACATCTTTTGAATCTATCCGAGGTGGTTTTAAATCCTCAGCACCATAGAAATGTACACTCATGAGCCCAGATATGTACTGTGAACACTTAGGTTGATCAGAAAAGCTATAATGCCTAAAAGCATCAATGTCTATTTCATTCTTGCTACAACTATTTGAAATTATTTCTTTTCCTCTTCCAAATTTGTTTTCAGATCCATGTTTGCTAGCTTTAGTTATAAGTTCAGGTGAGTCTCCATCACTAAGGTAACCACCTTTGCAGGAATACTTAGAACTCATAGAGTTTTTCTTCTGGTAGTTGTGCTGGGAGGATACACTGGTATCAAGATGGTATCGGCTTATAACATTTCTCTTAGCAGCTGTGGTTGTGTTCCCAGAGGGCAGAACATCAGTATGATGAATTTCTCGGCAGTTATATTTAGACAAAGAAGGAGTGTTATCTGGACTGTTTATATAATTCAATGTTCCCTTAACACTTAGCTTTCGGCTAAATTCTGGCAACTTTTTCATTTTCATGGAAAGTTTCCTCACAGTTCTTGGAGATTTTATTTTATCTGGCAAAGACCAATTAATTGAACTGCCTTTTTTCACAGGGCTCGGATTTGGAGAAGATGGTTCTATAATTCCCAATTCAGTACTATTTGTAGCAGCCAGGATCCCTGAACCTTGAAAAAAAAAGAAAGAAAGAAAAATATATTATAAAGCAGTATGTTTTGATTTCTACTTTTATTCTTATTTTATAAACCATCAACTAAACAAGCTCCCACATAGGCAGAAATTCTTCTCTTATTCATCTTAATGGGGAGATTTCATTAGAAGTTCAGCTCAACTTCCATCGTGATACTCAAGCAGAATACTGCATTATCCCAATTATTTAAAATTGAAGTTAATTTTTCATACTTTGTCTATTCCTTATAGAGAAAGATCTAATAACCTCACATCAAAAACTAATGTATGTAACACAATATTTCACAATTAAAATGAGAAAAAGTATTTATTCATTTTAAAAATCAACAAATGATCTTTCTTTAAAAATTACTAATATTCTCCCTCCACCCCTATGTGTCCCAATGACAAATAAGTAGTTTCTTTATAGAGAAAAACCTATTTTAAGTATGCCTACAGGGCTTTTCTAGTAAGAAGATAATAGAAAATGGAGTGTTTGATAAACTGGATAAAGCATCCCCTTGTACTAAAATTATAGTACAATTCTACTGGCTTAATAGTCTGAAACATTCTAGAGTTAATCAGGGTCCTGCTTTAGTCTATAAACATCAATCTGTCTATTTTATCACAGCCTAGAAAAGCTATCCAATATATTAAATTGCTTTAGATTAAATACATTATCACATTAAAAAATTTGACTCTTTTTAACATATTGTAAGTAATTTCTACTGAAGTCCTTAACTAATTATTAAAATGAAATACTATACATGATAGCAACTTCTACTGCAGATAAGACTGAATTTATTAAAACCAAATGCTTTGTTTTTATAAACCCCAAGAGCCAAAATATTACCAAATTCCACAGTCGCTTAAAATTAAACTACAACTATACTAATCAAATCACATACTATCTTTAAAAAGAAGGTACAAAGTAAAAATCTTTAAATATAAATTTATGAACTAGGCTAGAGTCGAGTGAAACTGGCATACTCCTTCAGCACCTAGAACAGTAACTGGTACATAGCAGGAACTCAATATTTAGTGAATAAATGAATAACCAATTGTTAGTTGCCTTGTAAACTGGCAAACTTTGTAGAAAATGCAATATAGAAATTAACAATAATAATTACTAGCCATAAACACCAAGTAATGATCCTGGTAATTGTTCTGAATGAAGTAAAAAATATTATTATGAAGATCACTGCAACAGCACCGGAAACAATCTATCAACACCTAACATTAAGGAAACAGTCAAATAGATTAGGGCACATCAACCCAGCTAAATACTGTACTACAATGCTTGAGAAACAATACTACTCTACATGTAACAATGCAAGATGAAGATACCAAGTAAAAATAGCAAAAATAAAAAATAAAGTCCACTATGATTGCAACTACATAAAAGATACATATATGTCATGGTGGCTCACTGTTATCCCATTACTTTGGGAGGCTGAGGCAGATGGGAGTTCAAGACCAGCCTGGACAACATGGCAAAACCCCATGTCTCCAAAGATACAAAAAAATTAGCAGGTGTGGTGGTGAGCTATAGTCCCAGCTACTAGGGAAGCCAAGGTGGGAAGACTGGTTGAGCCGGGAAGGTCCAGTGTTTCCCAGGCTGGGAGGCTAGCAAGCCGTGATTGTGTCATTGTGCTCCACCCTGCAAAACACGGCAAAACCCTGTCTTTAAAAAAAAAAAAATATATATATATATATATATATATATATCTGGAAGTTAATCAGGAAAAAACAAGTCATAATTGTATTAGGATGAATTAGCTTTCCAATTCTCTGATCAAAAATTATTTTGAAATTCAACCATTTTCTTTGCCAATTTCTCAAGAGCTTTCTGCCAATATTGCTAAGAAACAGATCACTTTAGGTAATGGTTTTTCCACCAAAATAAAACAACAAAAAAAGACAACTTATAAATAAACTGTCTATATATTTCCTTTGGTCAATTTAGGATTTTTGACCAAAAAATATTTTAATTATATATTATAATCATATATTTTACAATATTAAATGAAATATTTAATATTTATAATATTTATTTTATAATTATAAATATATTTTAATTATATATATATGAGAAGAATGACAGTAAAAAAGGAGATAGTAAGAAAAGCAGATATACCATACTTTTAAGTTATATTTTTTTAAAAAAATGTTAGTCTTTCCGGGTTCACAATTTGCCACAAACATTAAAAAAAAAAAAGTTTAAGGATAGTCACTTAAATCAAGGTGTGTGTCACTTCATGAACACCAACTTTCTATCTTTGCTTTTATCCTTACACTCTCTTGCCTTCTCTGAACTATTCCATATCCATCACTGTGATACTATAGCCTTCCCTATCACTCCACCCGGATCACAATCTGCATTCCAAATTACTATTTTATATAGTATTTATTTATCTCCTGGTCCGGACTACAAAAGAAGCACACATTCGCTCTGGAGAATTATCCTATAATTAGAAATGCACAAAGAAAAAATTTAATTACCTTCAATCTCAACACTCAGAAAAAAATAAAAACAAATAAACAAAAAAACACTTAACATTTCCAGGATAGCTTTCAGCTTTTCTTTCAAAATTGCCATCATATAGTACACATTGTTTTGGAACTTGCTTTTTCTCTTAATATACATTTACTCTACCTTTCTATGTCCCTGAGAAAAGGTTTCAAATGTAAGTAGTTTATTTGCAAAATACAGAAACGACAGCGAGGGAGTTGAGAAAATTCAGCGGAAAATTCAAGCTGAATTATTAAGCCTGCTATCACTATGGGCAACTGGAGCTTGACCTCATGAGAAAACTCTGGAAAACAACATAGAATATGAACTCAGAATTATTCTGCCCAAGGGTTGAGGGAGCTGAGGTGGTTCTATACCAGCACTTGTCAGGCACTGGTTGAGAGGCACGCCCAGGCTGCCCTGCAGAGAGATTCTCTAAGACTTCAGAGAAAGTCCTTAAGCAGAGATGAAGATGTTGGTGGCTGGAAATAAGCTTCTCCCATTTAAAAAGTAAGTAATAAAACCCAAGGGATATAAGACAAAGCACTGACAGCATCTCCTATACCCCACATCTTTAAATATTCTGCATCATTTGAAATTCTGTAAATTAAAATGACTTGATATAAAACAGAACTGCTTTCTATTCTACACTTGATATTTGCAAGCAAATGTGCCTTACGTTCTGTTTCCTGCGTACTGTGTCAGGGACTAAAAGAAGCATATCAGAAAATTAAAGGCAATTTTTGCAGATCAAAAACTTTTGAATATCTGCAATTTCAAATGGGTTAACCTAATATACATAAAACTTCAATTATTTCATTTTTTCAGTTCCATAACTACTGTAGCACTTATTTTCACATGGGTCAACTTAATCTACATAAAACTTCAATTACTTCATTTTTCAGTTCCATAACTACTGTAGCACCTATTTGCAAGGGCCTTCTACTTCTCATTTCTTTCTCTCTTCTCTCTTTCTTTTGCTCATGAGGAAACTTAGGCATAACAAACACAAACTAATGACCACTGATACACTAAAAATAAAACTTTTCAGCTGCAGCCAGGCCAGGTGTAAATGAATGAATGAATGAATGAATGAAGCAAAATAAGACTTACTTTTTCTTCAACTCCCTATGATTTCTTGCTTCCAACTAATAGACAAGCAATTACTATCTCAAAGGATTGGCATATTAAAGCACACTGGACTATAAAGTCAAGTCTGTGGCCAGGCACAATGGTTCACGCTTATAATCCCAGCACTTTGGGAGGCCAAGGTGGGTGGATGGCTTGAGGTCAGGAGTTCTAGACCAGCCTGGTCAACAAAGCAAAACCCTGTCTCTACAAAAGAATACAAAAATTGTCTGGGCATGGTGGCAGGCACCTATAGTCCTAGCTACTCAGGAGGCTATGGTGGGAGGATCACCTGAGCCTGGACATCAAGGCTGCGGTGTGCCATGATTGTGCCACTGCACTCTAGCCTGGGTGGCACAGTGAGACCTTTTCTTAAAAAATAAAATAAAACAAAGATCAAGTCTGTGATAGTAATAATTAAACCAGCATGTACGTTAAAATGTTTATAAACCTTTTTAAGTTTTATTTTCATGAAAATATATTCACAAGAAAAAGTATAACAAACATCTTTTATATTTAGTTTTAGCTACTATCAAATAATTGAAAAATGGAAGAAGAAAGAAAAGACAGATATATGATCATTTTTACCTGCAAAAGATTTCAACATAGGACTGTCCTCTACCATTATACCTTCTTGTGTCTTGTGTCCTAGCCTTTGCTTGTACTGCTGCACAAATTCTGTGGAACGGGCAGGATCCATAGGATTCATTCCATTTGACCATGTGCTCTGAATATCACCTGTATGTTCGGAAGAGCACAGCGAGTCTTCAGTATGCTGTTCTGCTTTCATCAGGTCACTGCCAGACAACATGCTTAAATTGACAGCAGGGAGCTTCAGAACAGCAGAGTCAACCTCACCAAACCTCAAGGCACTTGACATACCAAGGTCATCATCCTCAGGAATGGGGTTGTACCATATTTCTCCTTCATCATCTGCATCATTTTCCTCATTAAAATCTAAAGCACAGTTTTTCGATAATGAAGAGTTTCTAGCGTTACATACCACATATGTACAGTACTCTTTAGATGATTTGAGGAAAGACTGTGATAGCTGATGTTTAGGTAGAGACACAGGTGAGATGGATAAATGACTTCTATCTTGGCATTTCTTATTTTCTTCTTCCAGATTAAGAGATCTCAGAGTACTCTGATATAGCCAATTGCGTTTCTTTGAAACAGTGATGCTGTTAAGTGGCTTATGACCTCTGAATTCAATATTATCCTTCAGATCTTCAAGTTCTCTTCTCTTCATTGAAGACCCATAGGCATTTTCAAATAAATCTGTTGCAAAGATAGAATAGAAGGTAGAATACAATGTCTGGTATATCAGAAAGACACGTCACTTCAGCCCAGTTATTTAAAAAAATTTTTTTAAACAAAAAGTAACAACAATCACAGAGACTAAAATTGAACTAGAAAAAAATTGAATTTTACATATAAATATGATTTATATTATTTAGAAATCAAACTGCTAGTATGTGTCAAAGAATTCTAAGAAAAAGGATATACAAACTCGAAGACTGCCTTTTTAAAAACTACAGTGCTAACAAAGCCTTACCCTAAGTAAAACATACCTTATAAAAAGCTTATATAGAATGCTTTATACATAGCATACCTCTAATCAATATTTGAATACGTTTCCATTCATTATTACAAGGACCAGAAGTCCTTAAAAATATAATATTCCTCCTACCTTTTCACACAAAGATTAACTTTCAAACCTAACAAAGTATGCCTTACTGACATTAAAATGTCAACATAACATTGGCTTCCTATCCATATAACACAATAGCACTTTATGTAGGGTTTAAGTTCTAAATATCTAGGGCAGAACTAAAAACAAAAATCCCTTCAGAAGACCCCAGATTAGAAGCAGGTATGCTGTCTCACAATATGCACTACACAGCTATTATTTCTTTTGGCCAGGCACAAACTTAAGCAGCAGGGAAATAAGAATGAACAAAACAATCCCTTCCCTTAAGAAATTCACAGTCCAAGCCCTGCACGATGGCTCATGCCTGTAATCCCAGCACTTTGGGAGGCCCAGGTGGGTGGATCACGAGGTCAGGAGTTTGAGACCAGCCTGACCAACGTAGTGAAACCCCGTTTCTATTAAAAATACGAAAATTAGCTGGTCATGGTGGCACGCGCCTGTAGTCCCAGCTACTCAGGAGGCTGAGGCAGGAGAATAGCTTGAACCCAGGAGGCGGAGGTTATGGTGAGCTGAGATCCCACCACTGCACTCCAGCCTGGGCAACAGAGTGAGACTCTGTCTCAAAAAAAAAAAGAAATTCATAGTCCAATGGGAGACCTCAAATGCTTAGATATATGCATATCTTAAGTAAGACTCTACAAATGTATACATAACATTAATTTCATATAAAGAGGAAAATATTTTGTGTTTCCAGAGTTGTAAAGCAGGCTTCAATGACAATCCATAAGCTAAGTATATAACTATCATCAGAATAATAATTCACCATACATAATTAAAACCACATTTGTAAAAATCTAAGATCATCTCAGGTTTCTAAATTATGGAATTATATGGTCAACTCATCTTATTGGCACAGCAAGTAAAATATAATGGTCTAGGCCGGGCGCGGTGGCTCACACCTACAATCCCAGTACTTTGGGAGGCCGAGGTAGGCAGATCACAAAGTCAGGAGATCGAGACCATCCTGGCTAACACGGTGAAACCCCATTTCTACTTTAAAAATATAAAAATTAGCCAGGCGTGGTGACGGGCACCTGTAGTCCCAGCTACTTGGGAGGCTGAGGCAGGAGAATGGCGTGAACCCGGGAGGCCAAGCTTGCAGAGAGTTGAGATCGCGCCACTGCACTCTAGCCTGGGCAACACAGCGAGACTCCATCTCTTAAAAAAATTAAAAAATAAAAATAATAATGGTCTAAAAATAGAGTGATAAAACACACTAAGCTACAAGGAGCTTAATAACAACCAAAAAATCAGATTTATGTGTAATCAAGGTTTTCAATAACCTCCCTTCTAAAGAAATCTAAATGTCCAGCCTGGGCAACATGGCAAAATCTGAATGTCCAGCCTGGGCAACATGGCAAGACCCTATCTCTACAACAAATTTAAAAATTAGCCAGGTGTGGTGGCACACACCTGTCATCCTAGCTACTTTGCAGGCTAAGTTGGGAAGACTGCCTGAGCCCAGGAATGTGAGGCTGCAGTGAGCTATGATTGTGCCACTGTGAGCTATGATTGTGCTCTAGCCTGGGCAACAGAGTGAGACCCTGTCTCTTAAAAAAAAAAAATAAAAATTAATTAATTTTTCTTTCAAAAAAATCCTAAACATGTACCCAAACAAGCAGATTTGTAATAAATAAATAAATAAATCTTAAACACAAATTGCAAGTCACATTCAATTCCAGATGCAGGAATTAGACTAGAAATCAGAAGGGAAAGAAGCTCCCATGAATACCTACTATGCCAGGCATTGATTTACTCCACAAATGAGTGACTATTATGCGGCAGGCATGAGAGAGAAAGCAGTAAGGAGGCCCCCAACCTCATTTAACCTCTAGAACAATCCTATGAAACAGGTATGATTACCATCATCAGCCTCAAAGAATAAGAGAAATATGGTCAAGCCGCTAGCCCAGGATTCAAATTTAAGCCTATCTAACCTTAAAACCCATGCTCCGTTCACCATGCTACCCACAAACCACACCATGCTACCCATACCATGCTACCCACAAACAGTACAGAAGCAGGCAACCCTCTCTGAACATGGGGGTATTCATCTCAATTTATCTTATAAATTAAAGTGGTTGCTGGTAAGGACTAAGTGAAATAATGTTCAAAATACTTGAAAAACTATAAAGTTCTATTCAAAAACGTCAAATAACTTCTTCAAGAGCACCTTGTTGGTAAATGGGAAAGGCAGCACTCAAACTCATTCTGACTCCAAAGTTTGTGGTGATATACCTAGCCTACTATAAGGGAAATTCAAGAGTCTTTCTTTGGTTCTATCTCCATTACACTTAAAATTAACAACTGAAAAATCAAAACATACTCAGCATTCACTGGGCTTTCTGGGTTTTCAGTGATCACATGATTTTGCCAGGTGCACTGAAATCTAAATCTATTTCACATTTAAGTTCAAATCCAGTATTACTTGACAGTATTTCAGACCATCACAGGATATTATAGTTTGACCCAATTTAAATTTGAAGCAAACAGTATAAAATTACATTACTCATAATGGCTATGAGCCACATCTTATTTTATCTTTTTCTCAGACATCTCTTAGAAATTCCAAATTTTTATATAGCTAGACACATTCATTATTTTAAGTCTTAGTGTAGTTTTCCGACGTACACTATAAATGAGTCTTTAAACGTGCTTCTACTACTTTGCAAGGAACTGCAATGAGAAAAATAAAGCTACCAGTATCCCATATTTAAGCAAGTTGATACTTCCATTGATATAATCATTTAATGAAAGTATAATATTAAAAGGAATTTTTTTTTTTTACTAGATGGGGTCTCACTCTGTCATCCACGCTGGAGCACAGTGGCACTATTATGGCTTGCGGCAACCTCAACCTCCCAGGTTCAAGTGATCCTCCCACCTCAGCCACCCCAGAAGCTAGGACTACAGGCTTGCACCACCACAACTGACTAATTTTTTTTCTTTTGGTAGAGACAGGGTCTCACTATGTTGCCTAGGCTGGTCTGGAACTCCCAGGCTCACGTGATCCTACTGCTTCCCCGCCTCCAAAGTGCTGGAATTATGATGTGAGCCACCATGTCTAGCCACTATTTTCAATGAAATTACAAACCACAAAAGCTTGAATCCATTCACTCTGCTATTGCCGAATATTTTAAAATAAATGATGCTGAACTTTAAACTTATAGATAAATGGCACGTTATTACAATTTATGTTATGTATTATAAATATATAATATTACAAAGGCCAAATAAATTTATTAAACTGAATTAATCAACACATTATTCAAGATAATAAACTTTACTTGAGCAATTATTTATAAATTATTTAAAACATTTTTATCTCACTTAAATTAAATGGATCCATATGAATGTAAATTCATAGATATGGAAAGCTATTTGCAATCTTCCCTCCCATTTAATGCAATAATTAATGTTTAACCATATTAGCATAAATTTAGGAGTTTTAGCTTCATATATATGTAAAATATATATTATTTACAAATTATAAATTTTTTTGAAGAGACAGGGTCTCACTGTTGCCTATATATTATATGTAAAATATATACAATATATAATAAAATATATTATATATATAAAAATATAACATATACATTACACACACACACACACACACACACACACACACACACACACATTGAAAGAAGGTCCAGCCAGGCGCGTGGCTCAAGCCTGTAATCCCAGCACTTTGGGAGGCCGAGATGGGCGGATCACGAGGTCAGGAGATCGAGACCATCCTGGCTAACATGGTGAAACCCCGTCTCTACTAAAAAATACAAAAAAAAAAACTAGCCGGGCGAGGTGGCAGGCACCTGTAGTCCTAGCTACTCGGGAGGCTGAGGCAGGAGAATGGCGTGAACCCAGGAGATGGAGCTTGCAGTGAGCTGAGATCCGGCCACTGCACTCTAGCCCGGGCGACAGAGCGAGACTCCGTCTCAAAAAAAAAAAGAAAGAAGGTCCAAGTAAAAATATAAAAATAAGTATGCAAAGTTACAAGGCAAAAAAGTCCTTAGTCTCTTGCAACTATGCATGTTATGAGATAATTTTCAGATTCTAATTAAAGTTGTTTTACTTTGAATCTGTAAGAGAAAACAGAAGTGGCAATTAAAAGTTTTTCACTCAGAAAAATATTCCACACAGTGGTGAACTACCCAAGTCAAATCTGTTTTCTCAACTATTATTTCATAATAAATCTAGATTACTTACTATTACTGAACATTTAACTAGTGCGCCCAGCTCAAATGCATCAGCAAATTTTCCAATAAATTGTATATTTCAACCCTCACTGAAAATGTGTAGTACTGGCCAGGCACGGTGGCTCATGCCTGTAATCCCAGTACCTTGGGAGGCATAGGCGGATGGATCACGAGGTTAGCAGATCGAGACCATCCTGGCTAACACCGTGAAACCCTGTCTCTACTAAAAATACAAAAAATTAGCCGGGCATGGTGATGGGCGCCTGTAGTCCCAGCCACTCGGGAGGCTGAGGCAGGAGAATGGTGTGAACCCGAGAGGGGGAGCTTGCAGTGAGCCAAGATCACACCACTGCACACCAGCCTGGGTGACAGAGCTACACTCCATCTAAAAAAAAAAAAAAAAAAAAAAATTTTAAATGATGAAAGATGTCTCTCTAGGTACTAGATCTCTCTAGTGATGTCTCTCTAGAGACATCTTTCATCATTTTAAAAATTCTGCAGAAATAATCTCCTGCTTTTCCTTACATCTTTTTAAAAATCCCAAATAAAAGTATCTTATGAACACTGTATTAGATGTTTTAATCTATGTTTTAAAAGCATTAAACATTTTAATATTTATTAAAATCCTGTTTCTAAATGAGTACAAGTATCCCCTGCTTACAAACTTGGCAGTCCAAATGAAATTACTAGAATAAACTTAAGTCTTAAGTTTCTGTTTGTGTTTATGTGTGTGTGTATCTTTATCTTTCCTGGACAAATCTAAAGGGGGAGAGGGATAGAATGAAAAGGAAAGAAACATCTTTTTTCTTTTATTTTTCTTCCCTTGTGACTAGCAATAAAAACCCTAAAGAAAAAAAAAAAGCTGTGTGTTAGCTTTTGAGAGGGGAAAGTAGAGAAGAAAACTCTGAGACTGTTTTCAGTTCCACAAAAGTAACAGGGAGCAGCAAGAGAAAGAAGCACAAAAGATGAGCAGAATAAATAAATACCCCAAAAAGGTGTCCTCTAGCTCAATTCCCAGTGCTCCTAAGGCAGTACTCCTCAACTTCGATCTTTTCACTCTCCATCTAGAATCCTAATGATCTGAGGCAAAGCAGCATTCTCACAAAGCCTGGTTGCCTTCCCCTTGATAATAAGTAAGTACCAGGTACAGTACCAAATGGATTATCTTTTTTCATCCTCACAGCAACCTGAGGACTGAGGCTACACAAGGTTGAGTAACTTATCCAAGGTCACAAGTCTGGTAAGTGGTAGTCTGACCAGAAACCCAGAATCTCTATTCTGTTAACCATTGTACTATATGGCCTCCTCTCTTGCAGATTCCAAAATCTCACTAATATTTGTTAGTGCAAGATGAGACCAATATGGAGGGAACTGCTCAAATTTGTAATATATAAGTAGTAAGTACATTAATTCATATACATAAAACTGAAGCAAAAAGAGCCCAACTGCTTTGCTCTAATAGAGGTAGTTTAAGTACCAAGTATCAGAATAAGGTAGAATTTTTTTAAAAAAAACTTCAGGGATGTGAGAGCTCTAGAAGCTTACTATTCAAAAGTATTGTCCACCAGAAAGCAGCATCTACACTAGAAGCAGAATCTCAGCCACCCTACACCTATAGAATCTGCATTTCAACAAAATTTCCAGGGAATTCATATGGACACTAAGTTTGAAAAGCACTGCTCTAAAACAGTGAACCACATTTTTGAGTGGCAAAGGTCTAGCAAACAGCCTTCTTAAAAAATAAACACAACATTTCTTGGGAGCCACTGGTCTAGAAATGTAGGACTTTCAAATCAACACACCACTATTTTCTGCTGAATTTGTAATTCTCAAAGTTTTCCAGCCACCAGCAACTCCAATGTTCCATGGCACTCTTCCAGAAAAAAGGAAAGAAAAAAAAAAAAAAAAAAAAAGCAACTGCACTTGCTTTCTAGCACCACAACAGCAGAATCTCTCAGGCAGAGATTTAAAACTAGACGACTGAAAAAAAACTATATACCTATTGCTACCCATCTTGAAGTGGGCCAATACAGAAAAAAGTTGTTGGAAAAACTCATAAAGATTATATAATTCATAAAGATAAAAAAATCAGAGTTTACAAATACTTGAGAAAAGTAGGTGGGAATCAAGTCATAGTGTCAACTTCACTTTAAGATGGTTAAAGATCATACCAAACTAATTAATACTACCTTAAAATAATTGTCTAAAAATTTTAGACAAAATACTAAGTAATACAGTCAAGTTTTTTCTTTCACAGACCATGTAGCAGGAAAAGTGGAGTCAAAGTAGGCTAATTATTTTTTAAAGCAATAAAAGGTGCTTTTGAATTTGTTTCTGAAAACGATATGCTAATTAAAACTTATTTATAAAGATTTATAATGATGTATAGTTGGCAAACACATTAAGATTCCTTTGTAATTTTAAGGCTTGCAGAAACTTGACAATTTTTACTATGTGTAATGACTTTAGATTTCTTAAATCATCATCTCAATTAAGAACAAATCGGCCAATCTGTGAACACTACATACTTAACTGCATCAAATCATTTGGCATTATAATACTATCAAAAGTTCTTAGTAGGAGCCAGAAATCAAAATAGAAAATCATTTGTGTTTCCATTTGTCATATAGTCTCAAAAATTTTCACAATACCTATATAGATTAAGTATCTCCATTTCACTGAATAATTATTCGGTATTACAAATTCTAAATATAATTTTATTTTGACAGAAAATGTCCTATGAATAATATTGTACAGAAAAATGTGCTATAAACCATTTCGGATATTTAACATCTTTACATAAACAAGAATGTACTGGTTCATCTAGACCGCTCCAAGTAAGTTTTGCAGAAAACGTGATTTAAAAGTAGAAGTCAAGTAACATCAATTTGAAATAAGTAAATATTTAAAGGTAAAAGTTTAAAATGGATACAGCAATTACTTTTTAAAATATCCTTAAACCTAGCCTAAGAGTCTCCCATCTTCTTTGCAACTTTGAGGAAGTTACTTACCCCTTATGCCTTGTTGAAATTCACCCATATCCTCAATCCAAGCAATTTAATAGAATTAATTGGATCAGACCTTTAAAGAACTCTCGAGTCTCTGATCTTATATAAATAGGGGCTTTTTTCAAACTCATGACACCTTGAGTTTGAATCCACATAGTAGTCTGAATCCATATACAGGTACCAATTGAGTGATCTTGGGCAAACTGCTTAATCTCTCTGTTCTTTTTCTTGTTGTTGTTATTAAATGACAGCATATCTCCATTTTGGGGCTATAAAAATTATATGAGAACCACCTAATGTATCCAGAATGGTCTTAATAAGACCAACTACACTTTATTAAAAATAATTTTTTAAAAAGCTCTCCAAATCTATACTAGATACGTAAACACTGCACAAATTATTTTCATCTCTCCTGAAAGATGAATTAGTGATTTAAAAGGAAGGAACATCTGAGAGTTGTTTAAACCAGAGATTATGGTAGCTTTGGCTTAGATTTCTCATAAAATATCTAAAATACTATCATATAATTCTGTTTCATTTTAATTTCTAAGCAGTTTCATTTAGTTGCTTAATGCAAAAATCAAATTCATTCTTAAAGGAACTATATTTATTACTTTAAAAATCCTTGAATGTTTACTACTGAGGGCATTAAAAGCCATCACATGGTAAATGTTTTAGCACTGCAACAAAAGGGTGAAAAATATTTGACTCTTTTTTGTTATGGATGAAATTCAACTATGGTACCAAGAGTTAAAACTAAGCCAAAGTCGAGGAGGTATAAATATTGTGGCAATAAAATATAATAAATGATTACAAATTACTTTACTCCTGGAAATGCATGTTGAATATGAACTTAGTATAAAGTACACCTCTCTTAAAGAATTTATATTCTACTATCCTCTTGTTCAAGTGAAATGGAATATTTAACCTTGAGAATAAAATTTGACAGGTATGTATTAGCGCTGTATAGACAGGAAAAAACTTTGCAAGTTGGCACACACTTTGAATGAATCATTTGATTTGTCTTCATTGTTTGATAAGAAGTTTTGTGAACTTTGTTTCTCCCCACTGTTGTGTGTTTATTGGTTAAACAAAGTTAATGTGTATAAATCCAGTCCTGTATGATTTGTAATTACTAACAGAGAAACAGCCAAGTACTGTGAATACCTTTTACATTTCAGAATTTAAGGTTTTCAAAATTATTCCTGACTTATAAGTCTTTATGCTCACTAAAAATTTTTATATGTAAGAGTATTCAAAAGACCATGTTGTTTTGGCTCACTTTGAAGATATTATACTCCTTTCAGGAAAGATATTTTGATATTTACAACATAATTCACAGGTTTCTAGCACTGATAACCTAAACCTTCAGTGATAGTTAAAAATCATGCACATACAAAATAGGGAGCATAATCCTATTATAAGGATCAATATACTTTTTAAAAAACTAATTTACTTCTCATATAAATAGATTTTAAGTTTGCAAATGACTGCTTTTAAAACAAAAAAAAGTACCTGAGGGACATTTTTCTTTTGATGAAAATGTTAGTGTCCTTGATTTTTCACAATAAAAAGATTACTTACTTTGTTGGGGTTTCTTTGGTGAAGGTAGGCAGGTGGAGAGATGGTGTATATGAAATACTACCTGACTAAAAAATTCTACTTATAGTAGGTTTTTTTTGTTTGATTTGTTTGGGGTTTTGGTTGTGTGTATGTATGCATGTGTGTGCGTGCCTGGGCCAGACAAAAAAAAGTTGTAATGAGTAAAATGACAGTTTATGAAGCCTATAAAATCTACGTTGAATCAAATTCAAATTCACAAACTCCACAAAAGTCTATGGATTTGCCTAGAGCTACAAAGAATAAAAAATCAAGACAGTACCTCCCATCTGTAAACCTACTAAAAGTGTGTTAAACTTAACCTTTACTCATTCACTAATACTTAGGGAATAGGCACACTGGTTTTTCGAGAAGAAACACAACCCCAATTCTTCATGCCACTGTCTGATTAAAAAACAAAACAAAAAGCAAAACGAGTAAATGCATTATATTAAGTAACCTCGAAATTACTTTAAGCTGCCACTTACATGACACTTACTTTGGCCCGGTAACGTACCTGTCTGCAAAAACATACCTTTTTCTTGGCTTTTAAGACAGAAGCCCAGTCGATAAACAGTAAAGCTCGCGGTGCTAGCTATTTGATCGCAAAGTATCCTACCTGTCAGCGTAATCCTTTGGTCTGGGGGCACCGACAGGACACTGTTTTCACGCACTTTCAAAGCGCCCACATTTGGGGAGGCTGCCTGCGTTCCTGTGACTTTGGGGGCCGTCCCACGGGCACGACCCTTCATTCCCAGGGACAGCAGACGCCCTTTGTACATCCACTTCTGCAGCTTCTTGACTGTCACTGCAGGCGGCTTGAGGAAGGAGGGGCCTTCCCGGCGGTCTCCTTTGCCGCTGCGTATCACAGAGGACCCCGCTGGATCCCTGAAAGGGCTTCCCGAGGAGCAGCCGTGGTCCTTGGAGCCTGGAGGCTGGAGGCCGGTGGGTGCAGCCGCCCGGGCGCGGTCCCCACTCCAGCCGTCCATCCTGCCTCCACGTGGCGGGGGCTCGTCCCAGTCCCCGTGCCCGCCGCACCTGATCCAGCTGTCGCTTGGCCACCGCTGGAAGGGAAGCGGCTTGGCACCCACCCGGAGGCTCTCGAGGCTTCTGCTGCAGGACAGCCGCATCCGAGGAGTCCGCAGCTGGCCTCCCCCCGACTCCCTCTGAGGCGACCGGGGCGGGGACACCTGCTGCAGAGGCCGTCCGCCGCCTCGCCTCTCCCCGTCTCGGGGACAGGCTCGGCGGTCCGCAGCGCCGCGGGAAGGCGGCTGGCCCGGAGCCCGGGCTCCCGCGGGGAAGCCGTGATCCGCCAAGCCCCCGCCGCCCCGCCGCGCGCCCGAGTCAGGGGGCAGGTCGTGCATGGCCTGGATCAGCAGATAATAGGCCTCTCGCAACTGGGTCCGCAGCCTGCCTGTCTCCAGGCGGCCGCCCTCCGCCCCCAGGGAGGAGCCCGCCGCTGGGGGAGGCGGGGGACGCCGTTCCGCCTCCGCCCCCTCAGGCTCGGGCGCAGGCTGCGAGCCGCCGGGCAGGTTTTCGTAGTAGTCGGCGTCGTAGTCGTCTTCGTCCTCGTCCACTTCCTCCTCTCCGCTGCCCTCGGAGCCCTCGGGGGCGTGCAGAGAGGCATGGCTCCAGGGGGCGGCCTCCTGCCCGCAGCGCGGCCGAGTCCCGAGGGCCCCCGACTGCTCCGGGTGCCCTCTGGGGACCCGCGCGCCGGGACCCCACGCCGCAGGTGACGGCGGGGGCTGCTGTAGGCTCGGCCCGGCTCCCCCGGCGTGCTCACGTTGGGGGGTGTCTGCGGCACCCCAGGCGTCTCCTGCGGCTGCCGAAGAGGCCGCCACCGCAGCTGCCGCTGCTGCCCGGAGCCCTAGCCCCCCGGCGCCGCGGGGACCCCGCCTTCCCCGGAGCCTGGACAGCGTCCTCCTCAGAGGGTCCGCCATCTCCTCTGCCTTAGCCGCGAGGCTCACCCCAGCCGTGGGGAGAGGTCGGAGACCCGCTGCGGAGAAAACCGCGCTCGCGGAGGCGGAGGCGGCGGCGGCTCCCCATGACCGGCGCTGGCCCTCGCCGGCTCCTCACATACTTGGCATAACTCTGCCGCGGGAAGGCGTGGGGGAGGGCCCCGGAGCCCCGGGCCGCGACGGGACGCGCAGGCCGGGGGCCGCAGAGGTGGGTTCCCGGGGTGGGCGAGTGGTGCAGGTGGAGGCTGAGGTCGCAGGCCGGGAGGTGGGTAGTAGGTCGGCTGAAGCTGACCGACGGAAGCAGGGGTGGGCGCACAGAGCGCGAAGGGTGCGGAGAGAGTTGAGGCAGAGGAAAGAAGAACGAGCGGGAACATGAGTCTGGGCTGGTGCCTGCAAAGTTTTGGTTAGGGAGCCGGAGAAAGGGAAAGTGCCCTCCTGGCTGTCACCCCAGCACCTTCACCGCCACCCCTGCACGAGGTGTGTCTTAGGCATAGCAAGTCCTAGCTTGAGAGAAAACAAAGATTGTTTTGACGGACAAAGTATGAGTGCAGGTGTATCTCGGTGTGTGTGTTCTAGAAATGTATCAATCATTTTAATTGCCCAGAGAGCTAGCTATTTAAAAGAAATTTGCAGCGATTCCTTTTCTATAAGAGTCCTTTTATTAAAAACAAAGCAAAACCCACCCACCGATGTCGCTTTTAAATCTGTTTTTCCTTATTTCTTTCAATTAATGCATACTAACAAAATTAATTCTTACATCAGCCAAAACTTGTAAAATGAAGCCACGAACATAATGTCCCCCATCACCCTACCTACAAGACTATCAGGTTTGCAGCTTTCTGATATAAAAAAGCTAACACTTCATTTTAATTTAAATAGTGAGTTGAGAAGCAATTGAATTGAAATTGAGACACAGTGTAATCTGGAAATACCAGCCATCTCCCAAAAACATTAAATTCCAGGTTCTGGGTAGCAGTTGCAAACTAAAGTACCCCTCATTGCCAGAGATTAATTGATTCAGTGATTGACAAGAATCAGTCGTGCTATCATCCCTGATTTGAGTTACTTTTTTTAGTGTTTACATAGTAGAAAGGGCCTTTTTCTGAGTTACAAATGTACTAACACCTAGCACAGTACCTGCACTTAGTAGATACTCAAATACTTAAGAAAAATTTGTTGAAGAAATAAATGCTTGCATTACTGAATAAAATGAAGTAATTTTGCCTTAATTTACCTTATTCCCAGCTGCAGTATATTTTCCTATGTCAGTTTTGTTGTCCAACGGCTCCAATCTCTGAATGTGCTTTGACTATACTACTTTTATTAGTACCTAGTCTCCGCTTCCTGGAATAATTGTATCTGCATCTGAGATTTGCAGATAAGAGAGAAGATTTGCAGAAATCTTACCCACTCTATAAAACTCTGTTCTAGGACAGATGGGGTGGCTCATGCCTGTAATCTTAGCACTTTGAGAGGCCGAGATGGGCAGATTGCTTGAGCCCAGGAGTTCAAGACCAGTCTGGACAACATGGCACAACCTGGTCTCTATGAGAAACGAAAACAAAAACAAAACAAACAAAAAAAAGGGCCAGATGTGGTGGTGTGCACCTCTGGTCCTAGCTACTCTAGAGGCCGCGGTGGGAGGATCGCTTGAACCTGTGAGGTTGAAGCTGTAGTGAACCGAGATCACGCCCCTTCATTCCAGCCTGGATGACTGAGGGAGACTCTGTCTCAAAAAAATAAAAATAAAATAATAAAACTTGGCTCAACCACATTCTTTATGAAGTCATCTTGGATCTCCAGACAGGAACTCAAGTTCTTCTAAACTTCAATAGTACTTTACTCCCACCCACTCATAGTATAGTTACTGTTTTTTGTTTTATACAATTTGTATACATGCTCTTTCTCCTTCACAAGAAAATTCATAAACTCCCTAAGGGTGGAAACTGTTTATAATTGACTTTTATATTCTTTACAGGAGTATAAATTTAGCATCTTATATATTGTACATGATGAATAAACATTTTTGAATTAGTATCAATTTTAATTTAGAACAAGTGGCTTTAGTTCCAGTCTATTGCCTAACTCTCCACTAGACCATGCTATATTAGTGTTGTTTTAAAATTCTTTCTGCGATGAGTAAGAGACACAGTTTGTTAAATAATCTTAATTCGTATCTAAGAAAATGCAATGAAATGTGATGAAATGTTACACTATAATTTGCATATATTGATATTTATAGTTCTACAATATTTTCATTCCATGGGCCCCAGGCTATTTAATGAATAGTCAGAGCATAAAACTATGTCCCAGTGAAATATTCCCACAGGAAATGACCGATAGCAAAGTTGCCAATAATGGTTCTCTAAACACAATTTGATCTCTATCTCAGAAATTGTTTCCATTCCAACTCTGTTGCAAAATCTTTTTATTCTTTGTAGTTAACATAGTTGTTAAGAACACTATTCGCTGCATATATATCTATATGCAGATAGATATATATGAGTAGAAAAATATAACCTTGAAGATCTAGATTGAACTTCATACTGAATTCAGTTTATCCACTTGTTCAGGAGTTATAAAACATTGGTTATTGGCCAATATAAAATACTGTGCATTGTTCTAGGCGTTACTCAGAACTAAGTTTGATGCAGCATACCACAACTGAACTTAATGCTACTTTAAAGTTGAGAATGTTCTAACACATGAATTCACAATTTTAATCATATTTTGCATCACAACAGAAATTAATAAGGCAGTCATGGCCATGTGACACTATTTAAAGACCTTAATAATGTAAATTCCACTTTTCTGTATGTGCATTACACATCAATAAAAAGTTGGTAAAAATGTAATTCTAAAGAGACAGTGCCCACAAAACTTATATTATGCCTAATATAATTAAGGTAATGACAAGATATGAACATAAACTATACTTTGTAAAATCTTTTTTAACAATTTGTATACTGTTCCCCTACTTATCTCAATTTTCATATCTTTCTAATTCATAGATTCCCATGAAAATTAGGGGATGGGAATCATTTTTCAGTGTTTATGTTTGTTTCTTAGTGACTTGGAAATCATTTTGATGCCCCATGAATTAACAACTATGTGTTGGCACTGTCACAAAAGATACAACAACTATGAGATAACAGGGCTCCAGTAAGGCAGGGATCTAAACTAAGGATGTAGTAGCACTGACTCAATCTGGGAGAAGGGGGAAAAAAGCAGGGCAAGTTGAGGCAGAGGGCTAGATTTAACAGTAATGGAAGGGAAGTGTTTAGTTGTGTTATGGTTGTTTTCTAGTCAATTTAGAGTGCATATCTGTCTCACTGATGTTCAGTCTTCCATTATACTCTTAGCAGAACCAAAGGCAAATTTAGCTCTACCATTTGTCTAGTACTCTCTCCCTAAACTGCCTTAAAGGGATGCCCTGGAGTAGACCTCCCTGGTCTGCCATGCAACTCCGTTAGTATGAAGTAAAATGTACTTCAGTCTAAAGCTGACCACACTAACACTGCACTGAGAATCAAGGATGACATGTTCTCAGTACAGCAATTTTTACTGTTTCATAATTAATAATATCTGGCAGTTTGCAATATTGCTTAACCCATCCCCACCCCAACCAAAGTAATAAAAAAGATAGGCTGGGTCTGGTGACTCATGCCTGTAATCCCAGCTCTTTGGGAGGCTAAGGTGGGTGGATCACTTGAAGCTGGGAGTTCGAGACCAGCCTGGCCAGCATAGAAACCGTATCTCTACTAAAATTACAAAAATTAGCTGGGCGTGATGGCTCACACCTGTAACCCCAGCTACTTAGGAGGGCGAGTCACGAGATTCACTTGAGCCCAGGAGGTAGAGGTTGCAGTGAGCCAAGATGGTGCCACTGCACTGCAGCCTGGGTGACAGAACAACACTCTGCCTCAAAATGCAAAGAAAAACAAAGTTGTAAAAAAGAGACTTTTGCTTTTGCTAAATGCACATGTATTTCTGATGTTTTAGAAATGTATGCTTTAGAATAGTCACTGATATTTCAGAATCTCTTATTATATTAATATATTTGGGATTATAGAGTAACTTGCCCAAGCTCACCATAGCAAGTAAAGAAGAATTCAAATCCCATCTGTCTGATTCCATAGATACTACACTCCTGTGTTATTTCTTTGAATAGAAAAAGAGACTAGACAGTTGATGTAATAATCCTTGCACTGGCTTGAACCTTTGTTTTTATAAATTATTTAGTTGGTCACCTTTCAGAAAAGAGTTTAATAGTTTATGAGCTTTTGTGAAATGCATCTGAACATTGGGAAGCTGCTTGTTAAACATTTTAATGCTTCTCAGTACAGTCCAACTCAAGGGTGTTAGAACTAAATCCTTTATTTCCATTTAATGATAAATCTATTCATATTACACCACAGTGCAAAAGTGCATTCTGAAATGCACTTTGGTTTTAAACATAGGACAAGCTTTAAATACATTAAAGACAAAATATGCACTCAGATAAGCCTGTTTCCAAAGTAAATAGGCAGTGAGAAAAGGGAAAGTGTAGGCTGCCCTTTCCTAAATCACATCATTGGACTTCAGGGTAACAAATTAGTTCATGAAGGGAACTTGCTCTGTTTCAAAGTTGTCAATCTAATAAATGAAGAAAAATTGATACAAGGTTGCCATTTTGAAATAATGGATCTAGGCAAAAATCACCAGTGGCTTCTAACATCACAGAGACAGACAACCTGACCTGACCTCTGATCAAGTATACACCACCACCTATGATTTTATTCATGTTAGAGTTCTTAGAAAAATAAAACCTGTGTCTGACCAGTCTCAAGATTTGATTACCAATTTCCAGGAATTATAGAAAACAAAGAAGCATGTTAAATAACACCATGGGGATGCAATCAACAAAACCCAGACTGTGGGAAGCTACAGGACGAAGGCCACAGTTTCTTCAACATATTAACCAATTGTAGTGAATGGACTTTATTTGGAGTCTGATCTGAACAAACATCTGTTTAAAAAAAACAGGAAGATTTGAACTCGATATTTGATTATATTGAAGAATTATTGTAATTTTAGATGTGATTTTTTTGACAAATAGCACTTTATCTTTTAGAGGTAAATGTTGAAATATGGATGATAAGATATAAAGCCAGGGATTTTTTTCAAAGTAATTGCAGAGGAAGGAGACTGAGGATGTGGAAGAATGAGGGTGAGTTTTGGGCTGGTAAGTGTTGAAATTGGGTGATGGCTACATGGGGGATTGTTTTCTGTACATGTTTGAAATTTTCCAGAATATATTTTTAAAATCTTAACATGAATCAGACTTTTATAATAGATCCTGGCAACTGTTTAAAGCAACACAACTTTGAGGGCAGCCAAATGCAGAGATGGTAAGAGAATGTTGAAATCTAGGTCCAAGAACTATAATTCCAATCCAGACCTGAGGTGGTATAATGGAAATGACTGGAAATCAGACAGAACTAGTTTAAATCCTAACTTTATCAGTCATATACACCAAAACCACTGATCAGGGAAATGAACTCTTGCTCATCTTTGCTAATTCCAGACCATTATTCCCCTTTTCTAAAAGTCTGCAGCTCTTTTGAAATACATGACATTAAACGATACTACTGCTTTTTGCTGTTTATAGTCATCTGCTTTTTGTAGTTATCCACGAACTTCCCTCCATTCATTCTAGTGTCTCCCTCATTATTTCCTTTTCTTCACCATTTTTCTTGTCATCCTCTTGGTGATTTCATTATTCACAAAAGGGTCCATCCAGTACCCTGGTCTCTTATTTTCTTAAGTTTCTCTTCTCTAATAATCTTAACCTCCACCCACCTCAGCCACACCGTCCTAGAGTCTTACTTTAGACTTTGTCATAACCAATAACTACAAACTCTCAAAATATCACTTCCTATTTTCCAGCTCCCTCCCTCTGGCAGTCAGACTCCATTAACTCCATCCCACTAACCTACAGTCTTTATCATTCCCCTTCTGTCCTTTCCTCCCTGCTTTCTCTGTTGAGATTGCATGGTCCTTGTGGAATCACTCCCTTGCATATATCACCATGCTCTGTTGTCCCTCTTGATAGAAGTCTTCGTTTTGCCTTTTTGTAGAGATGGGGTCTCACTATATATCCCAGGTTGGTCTCGAACTTCTGTCCTCAAGTGATCCTCCCTCTTCTGCCTCCCAAAATGCTGGAATTACAGGCGTGAGCCACTGCACCCAGCCTGTTGTCTCTCCCATTGTCCTACTCACTTGGCACAACCTCAGCCCTGGTTGAAACTGATTTTCCTTCATACTCTGCATTGGCACTTGGAAGGCTTAAATGTGGCTGAAGAAAATCACATCACAAAGAGTCCCCAGGTGTTGCTAGATAACTTCACCAAATATCCCTGGTCCATTCACTCTCTTCTCAAGTTTCTGACACCACCACCCTCTCCTCACTCTCAGTTATCACTCTTCTTCTTGTTACACTGAGATAGACACTCAGGAGAGAGTTTCCTTATCCTTCCACCACCAGCTCTACCAGCATGTTTTATCTGTACTCTGATACTCTGCCATGTGCCTGCTGCCCTGTTACAATAGGGCTGCCCCTGCCCCTAACCGAGGCCAAATCTCTGGCTGCTTCTACCTCTCTCCTCACCCCTCTCCTCTCACTGCCATCCATTCACACTGGCTTCCTCATTGCTCACTAAATGCACTCCTGCCTCAAGACCTTTGCATCTGCTGTTTCCTCTGCCTGAAATGATTTCTTCATGACCTACTACCTCCTTCCATTCAGGTCTCATTTCAAATGTTATCTCCTCAGAGAGACCTTCCCTGACTCCCCCACCATCTAAAATAATACCCTTTGCATTTCCTAGCCACCTCATTTTGCTTTATTTTTCTTTATTATACTTATTACTATTTAACATTATATTGGATGTCCATTTATTTGTGGTATTGCCACCTTCTAAATGCCAGAACCTCACTTTGCAGAATATTTCTGTCAGGCATAGGTGCCCCATATATGTTTGTTGAATGAAAGTGTGATTGTTGTGCCCAAGAACAAGTAAATATATGTTTCCATTTCCTTCATGGTAAAATTGGTTTGCCATTGTTTCACAGGGTGTTGTTAAGAAAATTAAAAGAGGTAACAATCAAGGTAGATGAACCTTGAAAACATTATGTTCCAGCCAAGCCTGGTGGCTCACGCCTGTAATCCCAGCATTTTTCGAGGCCAAGGCAAGTGAAGTTCGAGACCAACCTTGGCAACATAGTGGGATTCTGTCTTTATAAAAAATACAAAGAATTAGCTAGAGATATGGCCTGTGCCTGTAGTCCCAGCTACTCGGGAGGCTGAGGTGGGAGGATCACCTGAGTGTCGGTGGTTGAGGCTTCAGTGAGGCTAGATTGTGCCACTGCCCTCCAGCCTGGATGACAGAGCAAGACCCTGTCTCAAAAAAATAAAAAACAAAAACATTACACTAAGTGAAAGAGGCCAGACACAAAAGATCACATAGTATGATTCCATTTATATGAACTGTCCAGATCGGCACATCCGTAGAGGCAGAAAGTAGATTAGTAGCTGCTCAAGGCTGGGGGAAGAAGGAAATAATGAATGATTTCTAAAGGACATGGGGTTTCTTCCTAGCGTGATGAAAATGCTCTGGAATTAGATTGTGACAATTATTGCACAAACTTGTCAATATGCTAGACTTTAACATGGTGAATTTTATAGTATGCAAATTTTATCTCAATTTTTAAAAAGAGGACTATTTTCTTGCATTATTATTATTAGTAGTAGTAGTAGTAGTAGTAGTAGTAGTAGTAGTAGTAGTAGTATTTTGAGATGGAGTCTCGCTCTCTTACCCAGGCTGGAGTGCAGTGGCACGATGTCGGCTCACTGCAACTTCTGCCTCCAGGGTTCAAGCAATTCTCCTGCTTCAACCTCTTGAGTAGCTAGGACTATAGGTGCCTGCCACCACACCCAGCCGATTTTTGTATTTTTCTAGTAGAGTAGTAGAGACAGGGTTTCACCACATTGGCCAGGCTGGCGAAACTCCCTGCCTTTTTGTCATTAGCTCTCCTCCCAACTAATATTCATGGAAAATCTTAACAAAAAAGAAAATGTTTTATTGGAACTTTTAAGAGAATATTGGAGATACAAATAGCTTGAAAGATACTTCATTGGGTAATTGTTGTCAGAAATACTGTCACATTTCCAAATGCTGGTTTTTCATAAAACCTTTGATTCTATAGAGTTTTTCGTTCAGTATCCTGGGTGGATTGGTTCTAGAATCCCACTCAGATACCAAAATTCACAGATGCTCAAATCCCTTATATAAAATGGCATAGCATTTTCATGTAACCTAGGCACATCCTTCTGTCTACTATAAATCATCTCCAGATTACTTATAATACCTAATACAATGCCTACGTATCACTTCATTCAAGTGGATTCAACACAGTACTCAGTGGATGGCAAATTTGAGTTTTGGTTTTTGGAACTTTGTGGAAATTTTTTTGAAAATATTTTAAATCTGAGGTTGGTTGAATTCATGGATGCAGAACCCACAGATATGGAGGACCAATTATCTACTCAACAAATGAATACAAATGACTTCTTAAAGTTCACTTTTCTCTATCAACTACCAAAGAATTCATATACAGACTTACAAAATTAAACAAGACTTCTGGCCCCCTCAATCTCTCACTTCCACCAAGAAAACAAAAACGTTTTTCAGCATTTAGAAATAACAGCCTACTTTCATTTCCTGCTGGAAACTCATGGTTCTTTCATGTAAACAAAACCAAAGAACATTACCCTTATAAGCAAAAAATTACCTGGAAAAACCATAATTACACTGAAAAATATAGGTAAGTAAACACATCTTTAGCCTTTTGTATTCTTTTACTGGACAATTTTCCCTAAGGTAGAGGGTAAGGAGCTATATATTATGTAACATTTTAGAAACAGCAGAAAACCAATTAAGGGGAAAAACACAAACCAAAACTACCCGTTAACTTCTTTCCTGATTAAAATTATCTTCCAACAATTCAATTATATGTAAAGAGGGAACTGTAGGTACACACATATTTATTAACTGTTTTTGGTGGTCCAGAGGAAGCTGGATTATTTTTACCATAAAAAATCAGTTATTTTCCTACCAGCCTCATTTTCATAAGAACACATACAATTATTAATGACTCTATAATTTTACTGTAGAAACACCTCGATTTTATCCCAGTTGCTGTTTTTTGGTGTTTTTGTTTTTGTTTTTGTTTTGAGATGGAGTTTCACTCTGTTGTCCAGGCTGGTGTGCAGTGGCGCGATCTCGGCTCACTGCAACTGGTTCACGCCATTCTCCTGCCTCAGCCTCTCGAGTAGCTGGGACTACAGGCACCTGCCACCACGCCTGGCTAATTTTTTGTATTTTTAGTAGAGATGGGGTTTCACCATGTTAGCCAGAATGGTCTCAACCTTCTGACCTCATGATCCGCCCGCCTCGGCTTCCCAAAGTGCTGGGATTACAGGTGTGAGCCACCATGCCCGGCCCTCAGTTGCTGTTTTAAAGTGTAGTGCATGCACGCAATTATGGCACACACAAGAAAGTGAGACATAGTGTATACAAGGCCAGATAAGTCCATTCAGTGTAGAAACGATACATTCCAAGAAACGTATTTCAAGTGAATTCTTAGGTCAGGAGTTCAAGACAGTCCTGGCTAACCTGGTGAAACCCCGTCTCTATTAAAAATAAAAAAAAAATAGCTGGGCATGGTGGCAGGCGCCTGTAATCCCAGCTACTCGGGAGGCTGAGGCAGGAGAATCACTTGAACCCAGGAGGCAGAGGTTTCAGTGAACCAAAATTGTGTTATTGCACTCCAGCCTGGGCAACAGAGCGAGACTCTGTCTCAAAAAAAAAGAAAGTATATTCTTTCAAAACAAGCAAGTTTTTAAGGTAACATGTTTTTAAAAGGTTATCAAAGCAGTGATAGATTTCGCTTTTTTGTATATTTGAGATAAATACTGATAAATCACATCAGGAATTTAGGATAGTTTCTTTGCTCTGAAGAGTTCTCCCTCCAATTACTCATCACAAGACAAGACAGTAATTGTCAAATTCTTTTCTGCATTAGTATACTTTCCTTGAAGGCTGACATCATGTGTTATTCATTGAATCCATTGGGCCCAGCCACTGCATGCCTCTTCCTATCTTTTAAAGTCTGGACATCAGTCTCGAGTCACGTTCCTGTCACCTTCTTAGCATTTTTACTAAACAAGTCATCCAAGAGTTAACAAAGTTATTTCACACACTAACACTGAATTCAAGATGACGAATAGAACTATCTATTTTGTCATCAGAGTAGACAAAATCACCATCTCTGACTCATTTGAGATGAAGCATAGGCCAGGTGCAGTGGCTCATGCCTGTAATCCCACCACTTTGAGAGGCCAAGGCAGGACAGCTTGAGCCCAGGAGTTCAAGACCAGCCTAGCAAACGTAGCGAGACTCTGTCCCTACACAACATAAAACAAACAAACAAACACATTAGCATTTTGGTGTGCACCTGCAGTCCCAGCTACTTGGGAGGCTGTGGCTGGGGGAATCACTAGTTGAGCCCAGGTGTTCTTGGATGCACTGGCACCACTGCACTCCAGCCTGGGCAACGGAGCAAGACTCTGTCTCAAGAAAAAAAAAAAAAAAAAAAAGAAAGAAAGAAACATGACAATTTTCCAAGAGAAGAGCAGCTTGAAAGCTATGTTTCATTGCATAATCACTGTCAGAAATGCTTTCACTTGCTATATTCTAGTTTTTTAATAGAGTCCTCAAGTCTACATATTAAACAAATAAATACAGTGGCTTCTTAATTAAGAGATAAGAGGAGCCTGTAGAGTCATCAGCAACACTGTGATGGTCACTGGAGAGGTCAGTACCCTATAGAAGCTCAGTAATTGCTCTGAAAAGAAAAATCTAATGTAGAATTCATGCAAAGACAACTTGATTTTACACATCTACAACAGGGTTCCAAACTCAGTGCCTGCTGGGGCCAGGTAGGTCCTGTCAATGAGTGTTCAAATCTAGACATAACCAGAGGACTTAGTAAAAAAGAGTAAGTACTTTCTCAGCTGAAAGAATGGAGAACTACAAAGAATCATTCCCTCACCCTTTTCCTGTGTTCCTTTCTTCCCCACTTTGGCTAAGGAAGTGAGTTTCACATTTTAAAATATACTACATAGGCTAACTCTGGGTGGGTCAACCAAACACACGTGCTGGTTGCCAGCGTTCGACCTCTGATCTTCAGGGAACAACACACAAAAATTGTTTCCAGAAGAAAGGAATGCATAATATCATAATTTTAAATAATCTACCATTAGCCTAATTACGAAAAGGGTTAAGGTCTATGGTAATGATAAAACTTCCCTCTTGCCTTATTTTGCATCATTATAATCTCAGTATCAGCAGGAACCTCATATTTGCACAGAATTTTATGAGTAGTAAACTGTTTTTACTTTACCTCTTAGTCTGATTCTTACCTAAAACCTTTGGAAATAAATAAGCAGAATAGAGATGATCGTAACCACATTCAGATGAGATAGCTGAGACCCAGAAGGGACAAGCCATTTTAGTCATGTTTATTCAGGTTTGAGGAGGATGCAACCCTAGTTGTCCAAGCTTCTAGTACAAGTATCCTCATTTGTAAAGCATGTTTTTTCTGATGAAAGTGATGCTTTCTTTTAAAAAAAAGATAACTTAAAAACATAGAAAAGCAAAGATAAACAAGAAGAAAAATCTCATGTAACCACTCCCACAGCCACAATTATTAAAATGGAATTGTTTTCAACTTCATGTGAAGAGTAGTTGCTGGAAACCATGTTTTTCAATATTTCAACTTGATAAGTAGTACTAAAATAATATTCTGGTAATACACAACAATTATCTTAGAGTGTGATATTTTATTGTAAACAGCATTGGTACTTGCTAGTATATTGGATGTAACATGTGAGGAAGAAAAAAGTTAAAAACTTATTTTACAATGAAAACATCAAATGACCCAGTAGGAATGTCATTTCTACCAGGATCTCTGTGAAATTACATTGGTGGTAAATGTTTTTCTTTAAATGTAGAATAGGCTCACTAACCTGAAAACTTTTTTTTCACCATGCACGCCAGTCAGCAACCTCATAATTAAGTGCCTGAAGATTGTTCAAATAAAAAGGGAACAAAGCTTGTAACAGAGTTCAATGCCTGAGTCAAGACTGCCCCGAGGCATGAGAAGTTTTATGTCTCTGTTTACCCTAGAAGTAAATTAAATAAATGCGTATTTAATACATGAATCACAGTTATATTTGGTTCACATATTATAGACAAGGAGAAACAAGAGAAACATATTATAGACAAGGAGAAACAAAATTTATTCTTTTTCAGATAAAATTTCTTAATAAAAAGCGAACATACACCCACAAGTCTGGATACTTCTCCCCAGAATGCAGTCATAACAAATACAATATAAAATAACTGCAAAGCCAAAAAGCAAACCAAGGTTTTGGGTGTTCTGGTTCTGGGTTTTGAGTGTTACATTTCTAATTATAAAATGTGGACATAATGCATGCAGCACCACACCTATTTGAAGACTCTGAAAGTGAATAGTAGCAGGTGGATTGTGGAAGATTAGAAGTCAATGGATGACCAAAATGATGATGAGTTTACTTCTTTTTTTCTTTTTCTTCCAGTATCTCTTGACCTGAATGCAATGCAACCTTAAACCTGGAAGTGGGCACTGGGGCCCAAAAAGGGAGAGCTCCAGGAGAAACCCTCTAGGTTTCTGTTACAGAGCTGGATAGGAACTCCTAATGCTCAGAGAAAGTACAGAAGTCCTCGGGGTTTTTTTTTCTCTCTGCTGTCTTGGGTTCCAATTCTCAAGCAGTCTTGTAGGGGTGATGGTGGGGACCACAATAGGAGCCTGCAGGAACCAACACTCTAAGAGAAGGGAACCTTTGTCTCTGAATGGTGGAACTGTGGCCCCAAGAGAGTGGAGCAGGCCCCCATTGCCTTTTTTTTCTCTCTCTTCATCCTTCTGCTACTTGGCCCTGTATGCAAGCACAGTTATAGGAGGGTGCAGCAGAGATGGGTAACTAAAGCCTCAGCTTGGTAGCCAAAAAACAAAAACAGGGAGCACCAGGGGACTGGAAAGAACTATAGAAACTGGGGAGATGGATTATGAATTCCTGAACTCATCAGCGAGCTCTGCAAACATGAATCTGATTCTAATGAGCACACCAAAGACTTTGAAAACCAAACTAACAAACGTGCCACCATCCAGGGCCCAAAATGGCCACCAGATAACCTATATGTGGGACAGATCTGAATAGCACAACAGAGGCTTAAAAAGCTGAGCTGACATTAGAACCACAGCTCACAGAAAGTGGGTTGAAACTTGCAGCCTTAACCTAACCAGGTTAATTGTCTGCTGAAAAAACAAACCAAAAAAAATCAACATTCACCATAGAATGTAAATAAGACCCAGAGATTCAGAATATGGTATTCAATATGTCCAAGAGACAATCCAAAATTACTTGGAGGTAGTCAGGCATGATGGCTCATACCTGTAATCCCAGCACTTTGGAAGACTTAAGTGGGAGGTCACTTGAGGTTAGGAGTTCAAGACTAGCCTGGGCACCATAGCAAGACCTCATCTCTACAAATAATAATAATTTAAAAATTACTTGGAGTACAAGGAACCAGGAAAATCTTAACTTGCCTGGGAAATGATAATAGACACCAATACAAACATAACACAGATGTTGGAATTATCTGACAGACTTTAAAACAGCTATTATATAAATGCTTTACCAAACACTTGTGAACACTCTTAAAACAAATGGAAAAATAGAAAGTCTCAGGAAAAAAAAGATATAAAGAAGAACCAAATGAAAATATTAGAATTGAAAAGTACAATGGCCAAAAAAAAACAAAAAACAAAAAAAACAAAACAAAACAAAACAAAAACCTTTACTCAATAGGCTCAAAAAAAAAAAAAAAAAAAAAAAAAAAAGATGGAAATGACAGAGGAAAGAATCAATGAACTTAAAGATATGTCAATATAAATTTTCCAATCTGGGCTGGGCACAGTGACTCACATCTGTAATTCCAGCACTTTGGAAGGCTGAAGTGGGAGGCTCATTTAAGCTCAGGAGCTTGTGACCATCCTGGGCAACATAATGAGACCTTTGTCCAAAAAAAACAAAAAGAGAGAAAAAGAAAAAAAAAGAGAAAGAAAGAAAGAAAAAGAAAGAAAGAAAGAAAGAAAGAAAGAAAGAAAGAAAGAAAGAAAGAAAGAAAGAAAGAAAGAAAGAAAGAAAAAGAAAGAAAGAAAGAAAGAAAAGGAAGGAAGGAAGGAGAAAGAGAAAGGAAAAGAAAGAAATAAAGGAAAGAGAGAGAAAGAAAAAGAAAGTAAAGAAAGAAAAGGAAGGAAGGAGAGAGAGAAAGGAAAAGAAAGAAATAAAGGAAAGAGAGAGAGAGAAAGAAAGAAAAAGAAAGGAAAGAAAGAAAGAAAAGAAAGAGAAAGAAAGAAAAAAGAGAGAGAGAAAGCTTTTAATCTGAACAACAGAGAAAAAAATACCTTTTAAAAAATGAATGCAGCCTTAGGGACCTGTGAGTTACTAAAAAAAAGTCTAACTTTCCCAGCCTGAGCAACATGGAAAACCTCATCTCTAGAAAAAATACAAATATTTGCTGGATATGGTGGTGTGTGCCTGTAGTCCCAGCTGCTCAGGAGGCAGGAGGATCACTTGAGCCTTGGAGGTTGAGGCTGCAGTGAGCTGTGATCATACCACTGCACTCCAGCCTGAGTGACAGAGTGAGACCCTGTCTCAAACAGCAACAACAACAACAACAAAACAAAAAACAAAGGCTAACATATGTAATTAGAGTTCCAAAAGGAAAAAGAGTATGGTACTGAAAAAATATTTGAAGACATAATGACTGAAAACTTCACAAGTTTAGCAGAAGACATAAACATAGAGATTTTAAAAAATTCAGTGAACTCTGAACAAGATAAAGCCAAAGAAATCCATGCCCAGAAATTATAATCAACTTACTAAAAACTAAAGACGAAGAAAAATAATCTTAAAAGCAGCTAGAAAAAAATGATGCATACCTATAAGAGGGACAGTGATTTCAATGACTGCAGATTTGAGTCTTGGAGATTGGAAGGAAATGTTGAAAGAAAAGAGCTGGAAACTCAGAATTATATACTGTCCTAGCTCTCTTTCGGGAATAAAGTGAAATAAAAATATTCTCAGAGGAAGGAAAACTAAGATAATTCATTGCCAGTAGACCAGCTCTAAAAGAACTTTAAATAAAGTTCTTCAGCTAAAAGAGAAATGACACTAGAAATAAATTTGATTGGAGTGTGCAATCCATTCAAATGTAGTAAAATTATTGATATGTTTCATCCAGGGGTGGTGGCTCACGCCTGTAATCCCAACACTTTGGGAGGCAGAGGCAGGTGGATCACTTGAGCCCAGGAATTTGAGACCAGTGTGGGCAACATGGTGAAACTCTGTCTCTACAAAAAATACAAAACTTAGCTGGGCATTGTGGCTTGTGCCTGTTGCCCCAGTTACTCAGGAGGCTGAGGTGGGAGGATCAGTTGAGCCCAGGAGGCAGAGACTGCAGTTAGCTGTGATCACACCACTTCACTCCAGCCTGGGCAGCAGAGGAAGATTCTGTCTCAAAAAAAAAAAAAAGAAAAAAAAAAATTATTGATATGTTTGGATTTAGGTCTACCCTTTTATTATTTGTTTTCTGTGTGTTCTCTCTCTGTTATTGTTTCCTGTTTTCTCTATTCTTTGGGGTTTTTGAATAATTTTTCATACTCCATTTTGATTTATGGCAATTTGGACTC
The DNA here is from genome assembly GCF_037993035.2 of Macaca fascicularis. Lineage (NCBI taxonomy): Eukaryota > Metazoa > Chordata > Mammalia > Primates > Cercopithecidae > Macaca > Macaca fascicularis. Next base: position 149,422,978 of record NC_088375.1, on the reverse strand, counting down.
TATCTCTTTATGCAGTTTTTTTTTTTAAATTAGTTTGGGGAATAATATACATACTTAACTTTCCACAGTCCACTTAAAATCAGTATTTTACCACTTCAAGTAGAATATAGAAACCTCCCAACATACCGGTCCTCTTACCCTCCCGGCTTTATAATAGTCTTATCTTATATCTATGTATATTGAAACCCTGTCAGAGAATGTTAAAATTTTGCTTTTTTTTTTTTTTTTTTTTGAGGTGGAGTTTCTCTTTTGCCACCCAGGCTGGAGTGCAATGGCACAATCTCAGCTCACTGCAACCTCCGCCTCCTGGGTTCAAGTGATTCTCCTGCCTCAGCCTCCCAAATACCTGGGATTACAGGCACCCACCATCACGCCCGGCTAATTTTTGTACTTTTAGTAGAGATAGCGTTTCACCATGTTGTCCAGGCAGGTCTCAAACTCCTGACTTCAGGTGATCCGCCCACCTCGGCCTCCCAAAGTGCTGGGATTACAGGCATGAGCCACCGTGCCCAGCCTCAGAAGTTTTCCTTTCAGCCATCAAATATATTTTGAGGAACTTAAAAGGTAAATACTAGTTTACTATGTTTACCTAAATATTTACCACTTCCATTGCTCCTCCTTCATTTCTTCAGTGAAAGTATTTGGTAGAATGAAGTGCATGTTTTTCTTCTTAACAAGACTGACCTGGTTAACAACTGCTGAGAGTCTAATCTGCCCTCAGCCTAGTCCATAGACTATAGTCCATAGTCCATAGACTGAGACTATAGAACAGCTGCCTTCATATGGAGGAGCCTAGCACCTTGGTAGCAGGTTGATGGTTCTGGATCCCTTCCAACATGGAGGGAATTTGTTCTCCCTGGACTAGAAACATATTCATAATATAAATTTGCTTTTCCTTCCTACAGCACATCTGCCAGTACCATCATCTGTGGACTTTACAGAATGCCTTATTCTCTGTCATAACTTTGATTCTGTTCAAGGAATTCAATAAAAGACAGATAGCATAGGATATGTGCTCAGATTTCATGGTCTTAACACTTATCCCATCACCCAGAAGCAGATAACCTGCTAGAAATGGTGGAAAGTAGCTGGGTGCAGTGGTGTGCGCCTGTGGGCCCAGCTACTCAGGAGGCTGAGGAGGAAAGGATTGCTTACGCCTGGGAGGCGGAGGCTGCAGTGAGCCAAGATCGTGCCACTGCACTCCAGCCTGGGTAACAGCGCGAGACCTTGTCTCAAAAGGAAAAAAAAGTAAGCAATGGTTGAATGACCTCCTGAAGGCTTAGTTATGGTGCCAACTGGGAGACAACCTCCTGTGAAAGGATAATGTTCTATTTTACAAAATGCAGTATGTGCTTTGTATCAGCAACCGATATGGGATCACAGTAGCAACAATATAGGAGTCCCAGAATCAAAGTGTAGCATTAGGGGGTAGAGGTTTCTTCTCATTATCATGTCTCAACTCTCTCACAGAATTTGTGCTTCCTGTCCCTGAAACTTTGTGCTCTGTTGGCTTAGAGGCCTTAATCCCCATGAAAACAATGCATCCATCAAGGAACACAAAAATATCTCATTGAATTGTAATTTGAAACTATCACCTGGTAATTTTGGGCTCCTCATGCCATTGAAGTAACAGATAAGAAGAAAGGTAAATTAGTCAGCTATTGGTGCAATAATAACTGTATAATAAAAGCAACCACAAAATATAAGGGGCATACAACAATGAATATGTACTTTTTGCTAATGGGTCTGCAGATCAGTTGGGGCAGCTCTGCTATCAGACTACAGGTCAGCTTGGCTACACATGCCTCACTCTGCTGCCTGGCTGAAGGAGCAGTGGCTACCTGTGACATGCCTCTAAAGGCTTAGGCATGGAACTGGCATGTCATTTCTGCTGCATTCCATTGACCAATGAAAGCCACAAGACCAAGGCCAAGGATACATATATTCAACTTTTCTAATTCCTGTGCTTTGAATTTCTAACTAGTTCCTATGGGCTGACTTCAGTCTTTCTCAAACCTACTATATATACTTGATACTAACTGGCATTCCATTTCTTTGGATAGCTGCTGACTGGGGCAGAGCTCCCTGATCCCTCCCTGATCTCTTCCCGTATAGAATCTAGTGATGCAAAACTAACATTTCTGGAGATCCAAACCCGTGCCAAGCACTAAATCATATATCATCTCATTTATCCTCATAACTCTGAGAAATAGGACTTGCTATCTCAACTTCACAGGCTCAGGGAGGGAAAGTAAGTCATCCAGGATCACAGAAGTGGTAACTGACTTTTAGAATTCACATGAAAAAAAAAATCTGATTTGAAAACTAAAAGTTTCCTTCTGTATCTTACTCATTCCCCAAATACCTAGTTCTTTTATGCCCCACTCTAGCCACAGGCTTATCCCTTTGTTTACTGAATCTTGAGTTCTAGCTGTTGTCTTTGGAAAATCTGATCAGGTCATTTCATAGTCTTAGGCAAAATGCTCATTGAGAAGTCAAACAAAGACTTTTGATTAAAGGTTTCCAAAAAGATTCGGTGAAGGAGGCAGGAGCCAAATGTTGGCTGGTAGAGATGAGTGGGAAGGCATCCACCCTTGTGGAACAGCATGAACAAAGGCAGAGAGGTGGGAAAGTACACTGTGTACTTGGGAATAGCAAGGGATCTGCTTCAATAAGAACATGGGATCAACTCCTAGGTAAGACTTGGAACAGGGAGAAGAGGTTTAACATTCCATTCAGGGAAATGACTGCGGTGAGGTCGTGTGTGAAAGAGGAATGAGTGCTTTTTCCCCAAAAGGAAATCACAGTGAAGTAGCAGTTACTGCCAAGGCCTGTCAAGGCTGAAGGAAAGCAAGGATTTCATTCCATAGCATTATGTTAACAAACGAATAAGCCAAACTATAAACTAATTCTCCGTGTAAACATTCCAGAACTACTGCTGGAGAAACACAGAGTATTTGGTATGCTAAAGAAATGCGTGAATGAGGTCAATTACAGGCCAAGATGGAAAGGCAAAGAGGGATCAGAAAGATTAGTTATAACTGGAAAGCTTACCAATGGAAGAGCCTGCCAGAAATCTCCCTTTGGGAAGACATGGAAAAGATAGCCATCAACATAAGCAAGAAATGCAAAGGCTGAAATTGAATTCATAATTTAATGAAAGGTTTTTTTTAGAAATTCATAATGGAGTTCTGCCCAAACACAAACATCCTATGAATATAAAATTCCATCCTGTTAATGTAATTCTTATTCATGGAAATAGACACTTTCTTTTTTTTTTTTTTTTTTTTTTTTTTTTTTTTTTTTTTTTGAGACGGAGTCTCGTCTCGCTCTGTCGCCCAGGCTGGAGTGCAGTGGCTGGATCTCAGCTCACTGCAAGCTCCACTTCCCGGGTTTAGGTCATTCTCCTGCCTCAGCCTCCCGAGTAGCTAGGACTACAGGAGCCCGCCACCTCGCCTGGCTAGTTTTTTGTATTTTTTAGTAGAGACGGGGTTTCACCATGTTAGCCAGGATGGTCTCAATCTCCTGACCTCATGATCCGCCCGTCTCGGCCTCCCAAAGTGCTGGGATTACAGGCTTGAGCCACCGTGCCCGGCCAGAAATAGACACTTTCACCATAAATTATTTCCCTGCACCCTTTAGAAAGGCAGTGATTTCTGAATCAATAAAAATAAGAATCACCAACGATTTCTGATTACCTATGGCCAGAGAAAAGGAAGGAGGAAATGTTACTGTTCTGTGTCCTTTGAAAGACCAGCAATGGATCAAAGTTGCTCATTTAGTTCATTTAATGTGTCCTCAGAGCATGATAAATCCATTTAGAAAACATGCTTAATTTCATTGGCATAGTGAAATGTTCTAAAGCTTTGGACTTTAGGGGCTGTCATTTAACTTTTGACTACTGACAAAATTTTAGTGCAGAAAATTGCTCAAGTTATTTATCATATCTATTTCCATTCAAAATTGTAAACGAGGAACTCTTTCCTAAATTTTAAGAATTTCACCATAGTTTTTATTTCCTTCTCTTTTTAGAGATAGGATCTTGCTCTGTCACCCAGGCTGGAGTGCAGTGGTGTGATCTTGACTCACTTCAGCCTTAACCTTGGGCTGAAGCAATACTCCTGCCTCAGCCTCATAAGTAGCTGAGACTACAGGTGTGTGCCACCATGTGTGGCTGATTTTTTTCCTATTTTTTGTAACAATGAGGTCTCACTATATTGCCCAGGCTGGTCTCAAACTTCTGGGCTCAAGCAATCCTCCTGCCTTGGTCTTCCAAAGTGCTGGGATTACAGGTGTGAGCCACCATTCCCAGCCACACTTTTTCATATCTCCACATTTTTGCATGTGACACACTTGATCCTGAACACTGCTCCCCTTCACATCCCCAACTCTCAGCTGCTTAAGCCCTTCAGGAACTTATTGCTTATAGAATACATTCCAAACCCCCTTCCTCAGCCTACAAGGGCCTGCATGATGTGACTTCTACCTGCCTTTATATCTTCACTGTCTTAGTCTGTTCCAGCTGCTACAACAAAATACCATAAACTAGTGGCATATAAACAACAGAAATGTATTTATTACAGTTCTGGAGGCTGGGCAGTCCAACATCAAGGTGGTAGTAGATTTGGTGTCTGGTGAAGGCCCACTTTCTGGTTCATAGATAGCACCTTCTCACTGTGTCCTCACATAGTAAATGGGGCAAGAGACCTCTCTTGGGCCTCCTTTATAAGGGCACTAATCCCATTCAAAGGTCTCATCTCTTAATACTACCACTTTGGGAGTTAGCATTTCAACATATGGCGGGTTGGCAGTGGACACAAATATTCAAATCATAGCATTCACTTCATACCACTCTCCCCCTCACCCTCCCACTATGCTGATTACCTTTTTGTTTCCCAAACCTGCTAAAGATTTCCTGCTCAGGGACTTTGCACAATAGTTCCTTTTTGCAGAGAATTCCTGGCTCTTGTTCAGCCTTCTGGTCTAAGCTTAAATGTCCTTGTAACAAAGAGTTTCTGGTCATAACCTATATCATGAACTGTAATTATCTTCTTTGTTGATATATTTTACTTATTTACTGTCTGTCTCTCCCACTAGGATGTAAACTCCATGAGGGCAGGGAAGAAGCACAGGTACAACCCAACTTATCCTTCAAGTGTCAGCTCAAATATTGTTCTTCATATATGCAGGGCCTGGCATATAGTCAGTAGTTGATGGATGGATGAATGGATAAATGAATGAATGAATGGAAAAGGAGTGAGGCAAAAGGCAGCGGCCTTAAAGCAGACGTGTAAATCAGACTGAGGTTGTGCAAAAAAAGTATTTCTGAAACTGAGATACTCCACAAAATCCTTGGTGTCAATAATATAGTATCATTTATAGACCCTGTAATTATTTGCTTTAGGTTAAATAAACAGGGTGTCAATTTGATACTGGCGGGATAGGTGAGGTCCTGAACGCTGATGGGACCTCAACCCTGGCTAGTGTGCCGGTTCTTGACAACATGGTAAGAAGGAATTCAATGATGAGTCAGAAAGTAGTGAAAGTACGAAGATTTACTGCAAGCAAAAAATTCACACTCAAGAAAGGGGAGTGCAGGCATACATAAGAGAGAGTCATGTGCATGGGGGTTTGAGGTGACTACCTTTAGGGTTTTCTTTAACTAAGGGGTAGAATATTCATGAAGATTCCTAGAAAAAGATAGAGATTTCTCAGAACTGTTGTGTCAACCATTAAATATGGGTGTCCCTGGAACTGTCATGGCACTGGTGGGTGATTTAGCATGTTTATGAGTATATAATAAGGTCCTAGGTGAAACTTAGGTCAAATCTAGCACCATATTGGGTCCAGTGGGGTCTTAGCCAGTTGGATCTACATCCTAGTTTTGGGGATCTTATAAGCCCCTAGCTTCTGCAGGTATTTCAACAGTTTCCTTTTGCTAGTCGTGTGAAACTGCTGCCTGGAATTCTCTATTCTCCTGCAGCCGCCCTGTATTATTTCTGCCTCACATTAGTTCAGGTTGTTAGAAAATAAATTACCTCAAAGTTGTTCATTAAAATTGTGGCAATATTTTAAATCAGAAAACCTGGCAATTCTTGCCACCTTCATATCACAGAGCTAATTATGGGAGCAAATAAAGTTGAAAAGTTCTTCAGACTTGAATATATGCTACAAAATGATATCTTCAAAATGACTATCCTAACAAAAAAAGGAAGGGTAAAATAAGTCATTGTTTAACATCGGCTACTTAACTGTGGTCTGCCACCACGGAGCCAGTTCTATTAAAGTATATCACTTAAGAAAAGAGTACCTTGCCATATATATTAAATGCTAAATATGCTTTAAATAACCAGTAGTTATGAATATGATTTAAATAATTGTATATATAACTTCTGTTTTGCTTTATAGAATACTAACATTGAAAAGTTAATTAATGAAATGCACATTAAGAAAGATAATGTTTTAATAGGCTACATCATTCCCAATAACAAGCTTTGACTTGCTACAGTAGAACAGAATGACCAGTTGTTATTCTTCCCCGCTTCAAAAGAAGAATGCTATTCTGATAAGGATTTTTGTTATTATTAAGTGCTAACTGCCTGAGATATTTTAAATATTTACATTATTTGGTGAGTGGAAGTCCTAATCTCTCTTCTAATTACATTTTTCTCCAAACATCCTGCCAAACAGCCTTCAAAATAACTTACATTTAAATAGCTGTTTGCATTTTTTACCCAATCTGTCCTGATTTTTAGGAATAAAACAGCAAATCTTAGCTAGGAATTTACTTTTCAACTGTGAATGTCAAAGATTACAACAATTTTAAGGAGGTTTTTTTTTTTTAACTTTTACAGATTGAAAACAGTTCTCTGAACTATCAAGAAAAAGCTAAAAATTGAAATCTGTTTTTTAATGGAAAATTAAGATCATAAATCATGGCAGGCAGAGGGGAAAAGTCATCTCAAAAGGGTAAAACACAATCCCCCAAGAACAGAACACTTGAGCTCAGCCTAAAGGGCATATCTTCAAAGTGCACATGTTGGTTTGTTATTTTAGAACTGCTCTTGAGAGCTGGGGTTATAGGAAAGGCCTTGTTTCCATTGGCTGCTATAAATAAAATGTGAACCATTATATCATCTCTTAAGAGAGTTTTATAGAAACACCAGGCATAGCTTCAAGTGTAGCAATTTATACAAGTACTTCTCTAAATATATGTCCTGGAATTGTTGCTAAACCAGGTAATAAGGGACATTACCACTTTTGCTAAGGCATATTTGTGTGACAGATTAGACCCTGTTTAGGCACCTATTTACAGGTCAAAGCCTGCAGGCCTTGAAAAGAGAAAGCAGGGAGTTCACCCAGCCTGGCCTCCAGCTCCAAGGCAGCTGTGTAATCCCACTGAACCTGTTTGGCAGCTCATGCAGTAACTGCTGCTGCTTGCAGATAAGACCCTCTCGGAAAGCCTGATAGCCCTTGTCAATAATGAAGCCTCAAGAGCAACTGGAATTTTCTAAAACATCAAAACACATTATCTGATTTGTGCTGATACCCAGTCATTACAGAGAGCCAGCTGAGTAAGATTTTTGTTAAGGAAAGATAGATGGCAGTTCTTTACATATGACACAATAGGTGTCATATGTAAATCTCGAATCTTACCTTGATCATAAGCAACCATTGTTTGCTCACCTATTGCATCACTGAAGCAAAGTAAGTCATACTAGCTATAAAAACAAGACTAACATTGGATTTCCACAGCTCTTTCAGCAGTGGGTTGGAAAGAGCTATTAAAACATGGCTGTTTCATAATTTCCCTATTGGTTAGGTATTGCAAGATCACATTTTTTACATTAGCATGAATTTTATTGCCTCTAGAAAAGCAGAACTGGTCTAGGTCAAGGGGCAAATGAGTGCCCTACCTACAACCCATAACAAAGTGAGGCTTTTAGCCAGAGGAGGAATGAAGCTGTTTAGCACTCTGGAGCCGGGGCTACATACTAAGGTGACTCACTCAGGGAATATGGAATGTTCTTGAAATTCTGCTGGGTCTATCCTTTTTGCTTTTCAAAAACCTGGTTACTGAAGAGAGAATACATTTATTAAAACTAGATACCAGTAAGCCTCTCATTGTGAAATAAAAGAAAAGTTACTGGAACACAATACTCAAAAAGACCATGAAGATGTTTCAGTCAGAGAAAGAAGAAAAAGACTGCGTGGGTAGACAGTGACAAGAGGGCTAGAATGTAGAAGCCCAGGGGAGTCAGAAAAGAGAAAAATGTGTTTATGTGTCTGACGAAGCTGTTTGAAACAGTGCCCTATCTCTCTGTGTCTAACCAGTCACAGTTTATGCTGTTAGAGCTTTCACTGCTGTCTTTTCCCTTTAATACCACTTCATAGTGTAAGAGGTAGAGTTCCTTCCACAGTTATGACTTAGCTCTTCTTTTGTAAACAGCTTTTCACTTGTTTAAAAGAAGTTGCACATACATATGAATGGACTCACAAGGAAATAACAAAAAACACTATAAATTCTGTGTTGAGGCTGTAGAGAACCAAAGTGTTCTAATAATAAGTTTGTTATAGTAAGTTGATAACCACAAAGTTCTATCAGATTTAAAGAAACAGAGTGAGGGAATAAACCATGAAATAGCATGTCTCAGAATATGAGGTTGTGGGCCATTGAAGAAAAAAATTAAAGGAGTTCATAAAAAATATCAAAAGAATATAAACCTTTTAACAAATTTTGTTCTTTTGAATCACAGTGAAAAGTTTCTCTCTCAATAACAAAATCTTAGTCAGATGTAACTGAGGTTTGCTAAATTTTATTACTTAAAGTAGCAAACTGGAAAGAAACACTTAAAAGTGCTTAAATATTTTTATTGTTTTAAATCAAGTTTAAATAAATGAAGAGACAATTCATTATTGCCTAAGTATTTTCATGACATTTCAAGTTTCTTCCTAAATTAATATCTAATTTAACAAGAAGTTTATTGGGGATTTTAATTCACTTATTTATTTCCCCAGTAATGTAAACAGCTTTGTGCTTTTCTGACTACATAAGTAATGAGTTTTTAAAACATTCAAAAACAAGTTATAGACAGAAAGAAAGTAAAAATGTCCTGAAACCTCATCACCTGTGATAACCACTGTTAACATTTTGGCAACCATCCTTTCATACATCATACATCTCCGTATACACATTTATATAAAGAGAGTAACATGTACGCTATTCTTATTATGGCGCTTAATTTTTAAAATATTGCTTGGTTGGTTGTTTTCTTCATCTTTGGGAATCAATATCAAAATATGGTATAAGTATGTTCTTTTCCTACCCCATGCTTACGAAATCATACATATATTTCCTGTGTGTCTGTGCATAATAGGGATTCTAGGCATTTCGCCTCTCTCATCTAAACTGTCATGGATTCCCCTCCAAAAACCTTGGATAGTTCTAAATCATTCTTTTTAATAGTTGCATAATTTTTCTATTGCATGCATGAACCATAACCTATTTAATCGTTTTTCAACCTAACACTTTTTAACTTTTTTTTTTCCCAATGGCACACCAGGATGCAGTAAACATCTTTCTATGTATAGCTTTTCTTACTGATGCTTTTACATAAGCAGGAAAATTCTTCCTATGAATAGATTGTTGAGCAAAAGAGTATATATCTTTTCAATTTTAATTTTGCTTTCCAAAATACTATAACAATTCACATTTCCATTAGCAATGTGTGAGAATAGCCTTTTCCACATATTCCTGAAAGCAGTAGCTGTTATCCCTTTTTCATTTTTGCCAATGTGATGTCTGTAGAGGGATAACTCACTTGTTTCTTTAATTTGCAGTTCCCTGACTCCTCATGAGATTAATCGTTTTGGCATCTTTTTCTATGTTTAGAGGCCATCTTGGACTTGCTCTCACGTGAATTGCCCGTTTACGTCCTTCGACCATTTTTTAGTTATGTGACCTTCTTAGCCTTTTGTACAGTAAAACTCTTAACCCTTTATTTTTCACATGCACTGCAAATATTTTTCCTAATTTGTTATTTGTCTTTTTAATTCGTCTGTGGTATTTTTTTCCACACAATAATATTTTTTATATTTGAGTAGTTCTCTCGTTTTACTTTTACAGCTTCTGGGTTTCCTGCCCTCCAACATTGGCCGGGCATGGTGGTTCACGCCTGTAATCCCAGCACTTTGGGAGGCTGAGGCAGGTGGATCACTTGAGGTCAGCAGTTCGAGACCAGCCTGGCCAACATGGTGAAACACTGTCTCTACTAAAAATATAAAAACCGAATGTGGTGGTGGATGCCTGTAATCTCAGCTACTCAGGAGGCTGAGGCAGGAGAATCACTTGAACCTGGGAGGTGGAGGTTGCAGTGAGCCGAGATCGCACCATTGCACACCAGCTGGGTGACAAGAGTGAAACTCCATCTTAAAAAAAACCCCTCCAACATCTAGGGCAAATTTTCTTTTTTATATTTTCTTATACTGACAAATAAAAATGGCATATATTTATCACATATGACATGATGTTTTGAAATATGTGTACATTATGGAATGGCTCAATTGAGCTAATTAACATATACATTATCTCACATATTTTTTATTTTTTTGTGATCAGAATACTTAAAATCTACTCTCTTAGTGATTCTCAAGAATATAATGCAGTTATTTACTATAGTCACCATGTTGTACAATAGATTTATTGAACTTATTCCTGCTATCTAACTGAAATTTTGTGGGGCTAAATTTTCATTGTTACTTTTTTTTTTTTAAAGAGACAGAGTCTTGTTCTGCCACCCAGGAATGCAGTGGTGGGATCGTAGCTCACTGTAGACTCGAGCTCCTGGGCTCAAGTAATCTTCTCATCTCAGCCTCCTGAGTAGCTGGGACTATAGTTATGCACCACCACACCCAGCTAATTTTTAAATTATATTTTTGTAGAAACAGGATCTCACTATGTTGCCCAGGCTGGTCTCAAATTCCTGTCTCAAATTCAAGCAGTCCTCCCACTTCAGCCTCCCAAAGTGCTGGGATTACAGGTGTGAGCCACCACACCCGGCCCCATTGTTACATTTTTAACATTTATAACTCAAGTCCATCTGAAATTTGTTTATATAGTATGAAGTAAGAGTCTCACTTTTTAGTCTAACCTATAGAGAGAGGCATTTATCAGCTAAATATGTGAAGCAAATAATTCTTAACCACTGAATCGAAGTATGACATTTTGCATTTACTAAGTTACCATATGTCCTGGGACCAGGGGTACCTCCAAAATATAAACAATTAAAACAGTATGGGCACAGACCAGTCAGAACAGACGCTGTCTGTAAACCACTGCAACAGGGATATCGTGCAAACTAAGAGGATAGCAGTCCTGCCTTGAATCTATTTCTGGGTTCTGTATTCTGTTTCAATGACATACTTGTCTATTCCTATGCCACGATCATATTTTTCTAATTTCAGTCATTTTTGAAGTATTTTAACATCTGAGCAAGCATGTCCCACATATTATTTTTTTTCACAACTTATCTGGCTGTTCTTGGACATTTGTTTGTACATGTGAATTATAAGTTCTGTTTATCCAGCTCCCAAAATAAACTATTCTTGTGTAAATAAACTGTGATAACATTATATCAGTTTTGGAAGATGTTACAGAAACTACAATTTCTCTTTACTATTCTCCTCTTCTTCCTTCCCAGTAAATGTTTTGGCCAGTTGCAGTGGCTCACGCCTGTAATCTCAACACTTTGGGAGACTGAGGCAGAAGATCACTTGAGACCAGGAGTTTGAGGCCAGACTGGGTAACACAGTGAGTTTGAAACAAAGGTTTCAAAAATAGCTGGGCATGGTGGTGCATGCCTCTAGCACAGCTTTTTGAGAGGCTGAGGCAGAAAGATTGCTTGAGCCCAGGAGGAGTTCAAGGCTGCAATGAGCTATAATTGCACCACTGAACTCCAGTCTGGATGACAGAGTGGAGTCAAAAACAAAGTTTAGGCAAGGCATATAATCCACTAGAATAAAGGCTCCATTTCCTAGCCTTCTTTTCAGGTACCAGTATGCATGTGACTAAGTTCTAGCCAATGAGATGTTAGCAGAATTAATATATGTAACTTTCAGGAAGTGCTTTATAGTAATACTTTAGAGCAGGGCCACACAGCAGGAGGCGAGCAGTGAGCAAACAAAGCTTCATTTGTTTTTACAGCCCCTCCCCATCACTCACATTGCCACCTGAGCTCCACCTCCTGTCAGATCAGCAGTGGCATTAGATTCTCATAGGAGCATGAACCCTATTGTGAACTGTGCATGTGAGGGATCTAGGTGTGGCTCCTCATGAGAATCTAATGCCTGATGATCTGTCACTGTCTCCCATCACCCCCAGATGCAGCCGTCTAGTTGCAAAAAAACAAGCTCAGGGCTCCCTCTGATTCTACATTATGGTGGTTTGTATAATTATTTCATTATATATTACAATGTAATAATAATAGAAATAAAGTGCACAATAAATGTAATGTAGTTGAATTATTCCAAAACCATACCCCCTGCCTTGGTTCATGGAAAAACCGAGGTACTTTTGGCACCAGTGACTGGTTTCTTCCACGAAACCAGTCCCTGATGTCAAAAAGGTTGGGGAGTGCTGCTTTAGGGCACTGCGCAGATACTACTTCATAGCTGCTGAACTCATTCCCTCAGCTGTTGGCTCTCAGCTGCATCCTGCTTCAAGAACTGCCATCAGCTGTAGGGAGCCACCTCGCCTAACATTGCTTCCTCTTCCCAGGGCTGCCCATCAACCCACCTCCAATGACTGGTCAGTCCAGTCCCCTTGCTTTAAGGGAAATCAGTGCTAAAGAGCTACCACACTTCTAGAACTCCTCAAGGAATTGGCTGAGGCCTTTGCTGCAAATTTTGTTGTAACTCTTTGCCCAATAACTCTTCCCCCAGATATTGATCCCAGGATCACTTCGCAGTAAACTTCCTGCTGTCAATCTCTGGCTCAGAGTCTATTCCCCTGGAACCCACCTTAGATGTATCCTTAAAGGGAAAGGGCATGGTCTCTCCTCCTGCTGGCTGGGTGAAGACATGGCAAAGCATCAAGGGAAAAGAAGCCTGAGGCTCTGGCATTCAGAGCACCTTACCAGCTCTTGAAGGGCCTACCCAGACTTTTACATAGGGAAAAATAAGCTTCTAGGTTGTTTAAACCACTGTTAGTATGAATATGTCCTAATATACAATAATTAACCTTTTTGTGATATTAAATTATCCCATCCTGGAACACGTTGAGATCTTTTTTTGTATCTCTCAAAAAAACTTATCATTTTCTTCATATGGGTCTCATACTGTTCACGTTAAATTTATTTAGAAATAATTTATAATTATTTCACTACTGCAAATAAAATATTTTCCCATTTCCATTTCTTAGTGATTATTTTTACTTTTTAGTTTTGTTTTTATTTTCTTAAGACAGGCTCTTGCCCTGTCACCCAAGCTGAATGCAGTGGCATGATCATAGCTCCTGGTTATTTTCACTATAGCGAAAAGAAATTATAGTGGTTTATTTGTTTTTATTTTTGTTTCAGTTTTTATTTTAGATACAGGGAGTACATGTGGAAATGTGTTACATGGGTATATTGCACTCAGGTAGTGAGCATACTACCCAACTGGTAGTTTTTTAACTCAGACCCCTATCTTTTGTTCCCATGTTTATGTCCATGGATGCTCGATGTTTAGCTCCTACTTATAAGAGAGAACATGCAGTATTTGGTTTTCTGTTTCTGTGTTAATTCACTTAGGATTATGGCCACCAGCTCCATCCATGCTGCTGCAAAGGACATGATTTCATTCTTTCTTATGACTGCATAGTATTCCGTGGTGTATATGTACCACATTTTCTTTATCCAGTCCCTCATTGATGAGCACCTACATTGATTCCATGTCTTTGATATTTTGAATGTGCAACAATGAACATATGAGTGTATGTGTCTTTTTGGTAAAATGATCTATTTTCCTTTGGGTATATACCCGGTAATGGGATTGCTGGGTCAAATGGATCTCTGTTTAAAGTTGTTTGAGAAATCTCCAAACTGCTTTTCACACTGGCTGAACTAATTTACATCCCTACCAACAGTGTTAAGCATTCCCTTTTCTCTGCAGCCTTGCCAGTATCCATTGTTTTTTGTTTTTGTTTGTTTGTTTTGAGACGGAGTCTCACTCTGTTGCCCAGGTTGGAGTGCAGTGGCACGATCTCGGCTCACTGCAACCTCCATCTCCAGGGTTCAAACTATTCTCCTGCCTCAGCCTCCTGAGTAGCTGAGACTACAAGCATGTGCCAACATGCCCAGCTAATTTTTTTTGTATTTTTAGTAAAGATGGGGTTTCACCATGTTGGTCAGGCTGTTCTCAAACTCCTGACCTTAAATGATCTGCCCACCTTGGCCTCCCAAAGTGCTGGGATTACAGGCATGAGCCACTGCGCCTGACCTGTTTTTTTGACTTTTTAATAATAGCCATTCTGAGTGGTGTGAAATTCACTGTGGCTTTGATTTGCATTTCTCTGTTGATTAATGATGATGGATATTTATTCATATGCTTGTTGACCGCATGTATATCTTCTATTGAGAAGTGTCTGTTCATATCCTTTGCCTATTTGTTAATAGGGCTGTTTTTTGCTTGTTGATTTAAGTTCCTTATAGATTCTGGATGTTGGACCTTTATCACATGCATAGTTTGCAAATATTTTCTCTCATTCTGTAGATTGTCTGTTTACTTAATTGTTAGTTTCTTTTGCTTTGCATAAGCTCTTTAGCTTCATTAGTTCCCACTGTCAATTTCTGATTTTGTCTCAATTGCCTCTGGAGACTTTGCCAAAAATTCTTTGCCCAGGCTGATGTCAAGAAGGGTATTTCCTAGGTTTTCTTTTAGGGATTTTATAGTTTAAAGTCTTACATTTAAATCTTTAATCCATCTTGAATTAATTTTTGTATATGGTGAAAGATAAGGGTCCAGTTTCATTCTGCATATGGCTAGCCAGTTAGCCCAGTGCTATTTATTAAATAGAGTGTCCTTTCCCCATTGCTTGTTTTTGTAGACATTGTCAAAGATCAGATGGTTGTAGGTGTGCAGCTTTATTTCTGGGCTCTCTATTCTGTTCCATTGGTCTACGTGTCTGTTTTTGTACCAGTACAATGCTGTTTAGTTACTATATCCTTGTAGTACAGTTTGAAGTCAGGTAGTGTGATGCCTCTGGCTTTGTTCTTTTTGCTTAGGATTCCTTTGGCTATTCAGGCTCTGTTTTTTCAAAGTGAATTTTAGAGTAGGTTTTTCTAATTCAGTGAAGAATGACGTTGGTAGTTTGATAAGAGTAGCATTGAATCTGTAAATTGCTTTGGGCAGTATGGTCATTTAATGATACTGATTCTTCCAATACATGAGCATGGAATGTTTTTCCATTTATTTGTGTCATCTCTGATTTCTTTCAGAAGCGTTTTGTAGTTCTTGTAGATAACATGTTTTACCTCCTAGGTTAGCTGTGTTCCCAGGTATTTCATTTTCTTTGTGGCTATTGTAAATGGGAGTGTGTTTTTTATTTGACTCTCAGCCTGGACATTATTGGTGTATAGAAATGCTACTGATTTTTCCATATTGATTTTGTATCCTAAAACCTTACTAAAATCATTTATCAGTTCTAGTAGCCTTTTGGTGGAGTGCTTAAGGTTTTCTAGGTAAGGAATCATATCATCAGCAAAGAGAGATAGTTTGACTTCTTTTCCTACGTGGATGCCTTTTATTTCTTTCTCTTGCTTGACTGCTCTTGCTAGGACTTCCAGTACTATGTTGAATAGGAATGGTGAGAATGGGCATTTTTGTCTTGTTCCAGTTCTCACAGGGAAGGGTTCCAGCTTTTGCCCATTTTGTACAATGCTGGCTGTGGGCTTGTCAACAATGGCTCTTATTATTTTGAGGTATGTTCCTCTGAGGCCTAGTTTGCTGATGGTTTTTATCATGAGAGATGTAGAATTTTATTGAAAGCTTTTTCTGCATCTATTGAGATGACTGTATGGTTTTTGTTTTTAATTTTATGTGATGAATCACATTTATTGATTCACATGTTTATTGATTCACATATGTTGAACCAGCCTTGCATTCCAGAAATAAAGCCTATTTGATTGTCACGTATTAACATTTCTTTTTTTTCTGAGACAGGATCTTGCTCTGTAGTGCAGGGGTGCAATTTCAACTCACTACAACCTCCACTTCCCAGGCTCAAGTGATTCTCTCACCTAAGCATCCAAGTAGCTGGGACTACAGGCACATGCCACCATGCTTGGCTAATTTTTAAATCTATTGTAGAGATGAGGTCTTATTATATTGCCCAGACTGGTCTTGAACTCCTGGATTCAAGCAATCCTCCCAAAGTCTGGAATTACTGGCTTGAGCCACCACTTCTGACCTGTATTAACTTTTTGATGGGCTGCTGGATTTGGTTTGCTAGTATTTTGTTAAGGATTTTTGCATTTGTGTTCAGCCTGAAGTTTCCTTTAGAAATTATAGTTCTTTACAGAGTGTACTGAGATTATTTGTTTTTGTTTTTGTTTTTTTTCTTTTTTTTAAGAGACAGAGTCTCCTTATGTTGCCCAGGCTGCAGTGCAGTGGCTATTCACAGCCAGGATCATAGCACACTGCAGCCTTGAGCTCCTGGGCTCAAACAACCCTCGCACCTCAGCCTCCTGAGTAGCTGGGACTACAGGCATGTGCCACTGTGCCTGACAAGATGCCTTTTTTTTTTTTTGAGATGGAGTCTCACTCTGTCACCCCAGGCTGGAGTGCAGTGGTGTGATCTTGGCTCACTGCAGCCTCCACTTCCTGGATTCAAGCAGTTCTCCTGCCTTGGCCTCCCAAGTAGCTGGGGTTAGAGGTGTGCGCCACCATGCCCAGCTAATTTTTGTATTTTTAGTAGAGACACAGTTTTGCCATGTTGGTCAGGCTGGTCTTGACTCCTGCCCTCAAGTGATCCACCCGTCTCAGCCTTCCAAAGTGCTGGGATTACAGGCATGAGCCACCACACCCAGCCAATTTTTAAATTCATATTTATTGCATAGTGGTTAAAGAGTACTCTAACTGACTCCACAGTCCGACTACCTGGGTTTGAATCCTGACTTAACTTCTTACTTTGGGAGAGTTTCTTAATTTCTCTGGCCCTCAGTTTCCTCATTTGCAAAATGGTTTGATACACCTCACTTATAGAGTTGTCATGAGGTGTTAAAAAGATAAACTTAGATACATTAAAAATATAAAGCACTTGTTTGAGCAGTCAATGATTGGGCAGCACCAGACCACAAGCAGTTTAGCACTCCACTGGGTGGGGGGTGGTGAGAAAGGAGACTTTTATAAGGTGTTCATGGAAGCAAAACAAAATGTATTTTGGGCTGGGCACAGTGGCTTACACTTGTAATCCCAGTACTTTGGGAGGCTGAGGTGGGAGGATTGTTTAAGCCCAGGAGCCCAAGAGCAGCCTGGGCAACATAAAGAGACCTCATCTCTACAACAACAACAATAACAACAACAACAAATATATATATATACACATACATAAAAATAGGCATATATGTATATATGTATGTGTATATATGCATTCGGCTAAAATAGAATGTCTCTGGTTAGAGGCTAGAGGTTTCTGATTAGTCAAGCTTAGGTTTTTTTTGTTTTTTTGCTTTTTGTTTTAGAGATGGAGTCTCACTCTGTCACCAAGGCTGGTATGCAGTGGCACGATCTCAGCTCACTCCAACCTCTGCCTCCCGGGTTCAAGTGATTCTCCTGCCTCGGCCTTGGGAGCAGCTGGGATTACAGGCATGAGCCACCACGCCCAGCTAATTTTTGCATTTTTAGTAGAGATGGGTTTTCACCATGTTGGCCAGGCTAATCTCGAACTCCTGACCTCAAGTAATCCACCTGCCTCAAAGCTTAGGTTTTTTGTACTGTTTGCATGGGCTTTGGTTTGCTTATATAGCAACCCAGGGTACTGGAGCTATCTCAACCTAATGGCCTCCCAATTAAATTTATTTTTAAAAAAGGATTAAGTGAATTTATACATATAAAGCTCTTAGAATATACTTGACACATAGTAAGTCCTATATAAGCATTAGCTATTATTATTATGATTTTTGTCATGAAAATTTCCAGCAAGGGCCCATCATAACAGACAGATAGTGAGTACTTTGTCCTTCAAGTCAATTCAAAGGCTTACATATTCTGGATATTATGGTAACTTGGTCATTACTCATTGTATTAGAAAAGGACAGATAATGTCATTGTATATTGAATGTCAATACAACAAAGGTTTATTTCTCATTCCACATGTCCAGTTTGAATTAGTGGGGGTTGAGAGGTGCACCTGCTCCAGTTAGTCATTCAAGGACCCAGGTGAATGGGGGTTCCCAGTGGCTTCAAGAGGAGAAAAATCAGGGAGATTCACATCCAATCTGAAATGCTTTGCACCAGATGTTGTCTACATTTCTTTGACTTACTGTCCCTTGATGAGAACTAGCCATGAGGCCTTGGCTTATTGCAAACGGGCTGGAAAATATGGTCTTCCTGTATTCCCAGGAAAGAGAGGAGAACCAGATATATGCAAGAAGTGATATATCTGTCACATCTATTCAACTCATTCTTCAAGGTGATTTCAAT
This sequence comes from Macaca fascicularis, assembly GCF_037993035.2. Classification (NCBI taxonomy): domain Eukaryota; kingdom Metazoa; phylum Chordata; class Mammalia; order Primates; family Cercopithecidae; genus Macaca; species Macaca fascicularis. Next base: position 149,404,300 of record NC_088375.1, on the reverse strand, counting down.
CTGTTGTGATGTTTTTTATCCAGTCATTCTCTAAAATGATGATATAAAGCATATAATCAGAATTGGACAAAAGTTGTCCATACAAAGAGTATTACAGTTGGGGATTATATTTTTGACAAAGGTCGTATCAATAATAACAATGATAGTGACAAAAAAATCACTATAATTTATTGAGAACTAATTATTAGTCAAAGACTTTTCCTGGATTATCTCATGCTGAGAAATTATTCCTAGTATTATCTGAATGTTATGGATAAGAAAATGAGGTTCAGATAGCTTAAGCAATTGGCCCAAGGTCACAGGTAGTAAGGAACAGGGGCAGGAATTGAATTCAAGAGGGCTGAACCCAAGATCCAGGTCTTACCCACTATGGCACAGAGTAGCAAATGTATCACAGCTGTGACCAGTGACATGCTCTATAAACAAAGCTATGATTTGAAGCCTCTCTATCCCTTTACAGTGACAATATCATGCTTTGATTCACATAAGTTGGTACTGGAAAGCTTCTTAGAGATCATGTAGTACAACTCTTTCTATTTTCTTCAAAAGAAACTATGTTAGGATGAAGTTAAGCCATGCCACCTGGAAAAGAAGTTTTTTTTTCCTCTATATCTCAGTTTTAGTGTGAATTCTAGGTCTTCAGGGTAGATTTGCTCCTCATGACCACTCAAGGACTGAGATGCCTTTTAGGAAATTGCTGTGCCCTCTCATAGGGCTTTGTCATCAAAGCGAGGCCACCATGGCAAGTTCCAGCCAGCAAGAAGCATGAAGAGAGCGTGCACGAGGTACATCTAGGCTCAGGCTTCCAAAACCTTAATGAAAACGGAAGGGGGAAGGAGAAAGAAGCCCCAAAGGGCAGGAATAAATGGTGAAAAGAGAACATGACATTCCTTTGTTTTTGTGGTAGAAGGTGATATTATGGGCTGAAAGTAGAGAATTTTATCAGCCAGGGGTTAAAAAATGTACACCACAGAACAAACTGCTTCATGTCTTTTCCCTCTTTTTTCTTTCTGTCTGCCTCCTGTTATTACAAGTGTACGTACGAGGAAGGGAAAGGCTGGTGCATGTCAGTGAGCCAGCACTTCATCCCTCCATAGAAAAGGAGCACTGAAAAGTGGGATGTGCTTTTATCCTGACAAGGTTAACTGGGATGCTGGGACTGAGGTTTTCTGGTTAATGGAACTTTCAATAAAGCCATTAATCAGAAAATTATTTTGCTTGTTTTGTATTTTTAAGTAAATTTTTAAAAGTAGACGATGCAGTCACATAGTTTAATTTCACATAGAAATTAAAATGATATTAAAAGATAAACACAGAGATGTGTATCGGGGAACACACCCTTGTTCCCAATCCTGTTGTGAAAATGCACTGGTCAATTAAGGAGATGATTTTATTCTGGCTACTGTAATAGTGAGAATGTGTATCAATAAGGAATGTTTCTAAGAGAAGGCAAGGGGCAGATAAGCAAGGGCATCACCATACATGGGGCTCATGAGAGTCCCGAGAGGGACAGAATTGGATCTCACCTCAGACAGCAGGTGCTCTTCGCTGGTTCCTGGCACACAAAGAATGGGGGATTTCCTTTTTTTAATTATTATGTTAGATGGAGTTTCTCTCTGTCACCCAAGCTGGAGTGTAGTGGTGCGATCTCGGCTCACTGCAACCTCCATCTCCCGGGTTCAAGCAATTCTCCTGTCTCAGCCTCCCGAGTAGCTGAAACTACAGGTGCCCACCACTACACCTGGCTAACTTTTGTATTTTTAGTAGAGACAGGGTTTCACCATGTTGGCCAGGCTGGTCTTGAACTTCTGACCTCAGGTGATCCACCTGCCTCAGCCTCCCAAAGTGCTGGGATTACAGGTGTAAACCACTGCGCCTAGTGGGTTGGGAATTTCTTAACCTTCATTGTTTTCTGGAAGCACAGGGCTTAAAGTTTGATATTGTTAGTGTCTACCCCAAACTCCTCCTGCCCTCTATACGTGAATATTTTTATTGGTTTCTTTCATGGTGACAGTATTTCCTAATACAAATGCAAGTATGAATATATATTCTTATCTTCCCCTTTCTTCCACAAAGAGTAGTATAAGTAAATATATCTTCTCCAACTTCCTCAGTTCGTTTTATTGTATATACTGGATATCTTTCCACAATCATATGGAGACTTTTTTATTTTCCTCATTTTCCCCACTGTGTAGTGTTCCATTGTACCATAGTTATTTAACCAGTCCCCTATAACACTTGAATTTCTTCCAGTATTTTGCTATTATAAACAATGTTTCAGTTAACAACCTGGTACCTATATCCTACACGGACAGGCATAGCTCCAGGATACATTCCCAGAAGTGAGATTGGTGGATCAAAGAGTCAATATATTTGTAATTTCTATAGATATTGTCAAATTGCTCTCTTTATGGGTTGGACTATTTTGTCTTCCTACCCACATTGTAAGGGCATGCTGTGTTCCCGTAGCCTTACCAACAGAGTGTGTTGCTAAGTGGAATTTTTCTAATCCCCAGTTGATAAGAAATACCATTTATAAGTAGTTTTAATTTGTACTTCTCATAAAAATATATATTTGATTCAACTATTGTGAAAACTAATTTAGAAAATAGCCAGGTGCAGTGGCTCATGCCTGTAAGAGATCCTTCAGGGGATCCTCCTGCCTTGGCTTCCCAGAGTACCAAGACAGGAGGATCTCTTGAGGCCAGGAGTTCAAGACCAGCCTGGGCAACATAGCAAGACTCTGTCAGTACAAAAAAAAAAAAAAAAAATTAGGCAGGTGTAGTGGTGCACCTGTAGTCCCAGCTACTCTGGAGACTGAGGTAGTAGGATCACTGGAGCCCAGAAATTCAAGGCTGTAGTGAGCCATGACCATGCCACTGAACTCCAGACTGGGTGACAGAGCGACAGAGTAACACATCGTCTCTAAAAAAAGAGAGAAAGAAAGAAAGAAAATACACTCTACAGAAGACACTAACCCTTTGAATAATCAATGATCAGTTTCTCATCCCCACCTGTGTAAGCCCAAGTGAGCATTGCCATTCCACAGGAAAGAGTATTATCATTGGTGGACAGTAGCATGTCTCAGAGTTTGTTCTGCACATTTTACGAAGTTTGAGACACTGGGACACTTTGCCAAGAAGTTAAAGAGGCTTCTTTATTTAATGACTCCTCAAAGCTTTTAAAACTTTTCTTTTTTTTTTAAAATGGATCGCTAGGAGGGGAGAATTTTGGACTTTAACGGACCCTTTTCTCAGAGACTCTTCCATTTTTTCCCTGGAACACATTTTGGGAAACATTGATTGAGAAGGTTTGGGAGGTTGGGTTGAATTTATACCCAGTTAAAGGCCAAGCCTGCGAAGTCATTTTCTTTAAGATAAAATCCCTATTGTTTTCTCATAACTTGTTTTTTTTTTTTTTTTTCTAATAATAGAGAAAAGGGGAGGATCTTGGTTAATGGAAGGTTTTTATTAGTTGGATTACCTGAGGTACAGGAGTCAGAATCCAGCCTTGATTAGCGTCGCTCAGGGCCAGCCCAAGGAAATGAAGACATGGGCAAACTGCTGTGTCTTAGGCCTCTTTTCTCCTTGGCTGGTTTGCTTAGTGCCCCTATCACAAACAAGCTGGCAGGAAAAGACCTGAAAACTCATTTGCTCTAAGATGGTGTTTGTTCATTTGCTCAATTGAACAAATTGTTACTTATTGAACAATTTCTAACTTTACTGCTTTGTGCTGGGTCCCTGAGGTAGTCCCAGAAGAAATATAAGGCTCCAGTGCACTCTCCAGCAGCCCCTGATCTCCTTAGGAGGGTAAAATATGCCCAGCAGTGAGCTAACAATGTAAGTGTGATTAAGTAGCAAGATGAGACTTAGAATAATGTTACTTCTCCCCAGTAGCTCATCTCTTGAGAGTCTGCTTTTTAACCCTCTGGTTAATGCTTTATTGGGAACTCCAGTTGTGGAATTTCCTCAATTCTACAAGCAAAGATAAGGAGGAATTTTCCTTCTTTTCTTTTTTGGGTGAGCAGGTGTTCCCTTATAGTTGGCTCTGGGTGACTGCCACAGTGAGGCCAGCCAGCTACTTTGGGGCATCAGAGAGGGCTGCCTGCCGGGCCACCATGTGTAATGCTTCAGTAGCCTTTAGCTCCACCTAAGGTGTATCTCTGCTAATTGCAATAATCTTGTCGATAATATATAAATGAAGGAGAAAAGGCCCAGTCTGCTTTATTTTTTTGTCCCAGTCCTCTTTTCACCTCCAAATTTGTCTTTAGTGCATTGTGGCCACAAATTCCTTTTGCAGAAGGCAAAATAAGTAGGTTCTCAATTTGAGCACTGATGAGTAGTTTCTTGGAGCAGTCTAAAAAGAAATGTGGTTTTTGACAGCAGTTAAAAAGAGGACATATTAGAAATGCCAAATTGCTGTTATAAAGAGCTGGCTTCTGGCAAGGGACTGAACAATTCGGACTTCAAGGATATGTAGAAATGTTTTGAAAGTTCTTGTTTAAATATGATCTCAAGAAGTTAGAAGCAGGTCAAGCCAACTAGATAAACTTTAAATGCACACGACTTCATCTTGAAATCTTACTCACAAAAAGTAGTTTTATAATCAAATACTACATCCAAATGCTTATTTACAAAGATGTTTGTCTCAACATTATTTATAGTGGTGAAAAATTTGAAAACCATTTTAATGTCCAGTGGATAAATTGTTGATTAAATAAAGTCAAACAGGCATAAAAATTATGAAAGACAAAGTCTCATTCTGTCACTGATATAGTTTGGATATTTGTCCCCCCAAATCTCATATTGAAATATAATCCCCTGTGTTGGAGGTGGGGCCTGATGGGAGGTGATTGGATCATGAAGGATAATATTTCATGAATCGTTTAGCACCATCTCCTTGGTGCTGTCCTCATGATAATGAAGGAGTTATTGTGAGATCTGGTTGTTTAAAAGTGTGTGGCACTTTACCTCCCTCCTCTCTCTTGCTCCTGCTCTTGCCATGTGACATGCCCGCTCCCACTTTGTCTTCTGCCATGATTATGGGCTTCCCGAGGCCTCCCCAAAAGCCAGGCAGATGCCAGCACCATGCTCCCCGTAGAGCTTAAAGAACCGTGAACCAATTAAACTCTTCTTTATAAATTACCCAATCTCAGGTATTTCTTTATAGCAACAAAACAAGGCCTAACACAGTCACCCAGCTGGAGTGCAATGGTACAGTCATAGCTCACTGTACCCTCGAAGTCCTAGGCACAAGTGATTCTCTCACATTGGCCTCCTAAGTAGCTGGGATTACAGGCAAGCACTATAACACCTGACTAATGTTTTGTGTGTGTGTGTGTGTGTGTGTGTGTGTGTGTGTGTGTGTGTGTGTGATAGTCTCTTGCTCTGTCGCCAGGCTGGAGTGTAGTGGCATGATCTCGGCTCACTGCAACCTCCGACTCCCTGATTCAAGCTCCTGCCTCAGCCTCCCGAGTAGCTGGGATTACAGGCACGTGCCACCACGCCCAGCTAATTTTTTGTATTTTCAGTAGAGACGGGGTTTCACCACGTTGGCCAACACCTGGCTAATTTTTTCTTTTTTTTTTTTTTGTAGAAATGGGCTCTCACTACGTTGCCCAGGCTGGTCTTGAACTCCTGGCCTCAAGGGATCTTCTTGCCTCAACCTCCCAAGCACTAGGATTACAGGTGTGAGCCATCGTGCCAGGCCAAAAATTGGGTTTTTAAAGAATTCTTTTTTTTTTTTTGAGGTGGAGTCTCACTCACCCCCGACCAGGCTGCAGTGAAATGGCATGAACTCAGCTCACTGCGACCGCCGTCTCCCAGGTTCAAGTGATTCTTCCGCCTCAGCCTCTCGCATAGCTGGGATTACAGTCACCTGCCATCATGCCCGGCTGATTTCTATACTTTTGTAGAGATGGGGTTTCACCATGTTGGCCAGGCTGGTCTCGAACTCCTGACCTGAGGTGATCCGCCCACCTCGGCCTCCTAAAGTGCTGGGATTACAGACATGAGACGCCATACCCGGCCAAGAATTTTTTTTTTTTTTTTTTTTTTTTTGAGACGGAGTCTCACTCTGTCACCAGGCTGGAGTGCAGTGGTGCAATCTCGGCTCACTGCAATCTTCACCCCTGGGTTCAAGCGATTCCCCTGCCTCAGCCCCCCGAGTAGGTAGGACTACAAGCGGGCACCACCACGCCCGGCTAATTTTTTGTATTTTTAGTAGAGACGGAGTTTCGCCACGTTGGCCAGGATGGTCTCGATCTCCTGACCTCGTGATCCACCTGCTTCGGCCTCCCAAAGTGCTGGGATTACAGGCGTGAGCCACCGCGCCCGGCCTTTGATTCTTATCTGTATTGTTTAGAATATGTATACATGTGCATAGAAAAAAACACTATAAGAAAATACTATTAACATGTTAACAGTGGATTTCTCTACTAATAATGATTTCTATTTTTAAATTTTTCTTTCAGAACTTCTATAGTAAGAATGTATCTTATCTTCATCATCAGAAAAAAATTTAATGAGTATTACTTTTACAAATAACTTATATGTAACTATATAACACTGATGTTATGAGAATTAAAACAATGTGACTTAAGTAGAATGAATTGTTACTGTGTTTTTGTTGTAAACATTGATCCTGTCCTTGAAAAGGCTAAGTATATTTGTAGTAATAAAAGCATGTAGAGGTTTTTTTTTTTTTTTTCTGTGCTTCTATGACATATGGCTTACCGTTGGCATTTCTGTGAGGCAATTGAAAAGCTGTTCTCCATCACTGTTTACCAAATTTTCACAAATCCCACTTGGAAAAACTAGTTGAAATCATGGTAATGCTAAGAAACCCTAATCCTCCTTCACCTACTCTCCTGGGCTTAAAAAAAAACGTTCAATGCTGGGCTGCATGATCTAAAATAAACCTCCAGGGCAAAAGATTAAATTAGGGACTGGTTTGCTGCCCAGCAAGACTGACAGGATAGTCTTCTTACTGTTGCAATGGAAACAAAAGTGGAAAAAGAATAGAAAAACCTAAGTAGTTCATAATTAGCCAGAGCAATTGGATGAATTCAGCAACTTCTAAGTAAGTTAGAAACACAGAAGACATTGTCCTATTATCTAGAAAAAGCCACTTTACTGTCTAAGATTTTAAGTAAACATTTCCAAGTTGATGCCAGAGGCATTAAAGAAATGGCAATCCTGTTTCTTTAGAACAGCATCAAATTTTTTTTGCGTATTGAGCAGCAGCAAAGCTGGAGGGGCCGCTTTCATGTAGAGCAGGAAATTCCAGTGCTTCATTCAGAATTAAATCATTTACCTCAGGGTTCCAGACAGTCTGGAACCCCAAAGTAAGCCCTTTTCCCACGTGGCAGCTTGGTGTAGAGAATAGAGAGTTTGAAAACTCAAAAGCACCCGACAAATATAAGGGCTTATTATCTTTCTTCACCAACTATGGAGCAGTCAAGAAAAATTAACCCTCTCATTTGTTAACCTCAATAACAGGGTTTAACTGATCTGTAGCCACGGATGGCTCAGATAATTGCCCTAATTAGTTTGGTATGAAAAGAGGCTGGAGTAGGGGATTTGGAGCTCAAATAATTAAGCCAAAATAAAAAGAAAAGAAAAAAGAGCTTATGCCTTACAGATTTGACATATGGATTCCAGATGTTATGGAAGAAATTTTACTGCTAAGGCTTTTAGGCCACTTTTTGTAGTTAAGGATAGGGTTGGAAGGAAGGCCTCAAGGCAAAACAGGCTAAAAAATGAGGGAAATATCCTATTGATGGTTACCGAACACTTCAGGGTGTATGTATGTGTACCGGTATATATCTCCAAACTGAAAACTAGCAGCAGGGTCTTAAAATGCCCCTAGGCTGGGGGTGTCGGGGGAAGGCCTTGGAGGAGTGATTTCTGAGTTGGCTTGTTTGGAGATTTTCTGGCAGATAAGTCACCTCCTCAGTTGGAAGTGATTGCTCTGTTAATTCACTGCAGTTTCCCTGAGGAATTCTAAATTTAAAATGTGAATGCAAACTTCCTAGCATGTTATGCGAGGGAAGGTTGCTAGGATCTGGGTCCCATTTAGGAACAGAGACAGGTAATTATACCAGGAAAAGGGCTACACTTTTACTTCAATGCCATGCACCAAATCCTCTGTTTCTCCCTTTCAGAAAATGGTAAACAAGGGAAAGAAAGAGGAGTTCCAGACCCTGCATACCAAAATATTACAGACACACAGGAAATGACTCTTCAAATCCAGGCTGTAAACCTGTCATTTTGTGGGCTTGTCTGTGGCTCTAGAAAAGCGAGACAAAGATCACACTGAAGACTTTCCTGTTTGGGGCTGGCTGGACTGGAGTACCTCTGGAGGCCTTTCCATGCCAGGTGCTATGATCCTAAACTCGAGCCATAAAATGAAATGTTAGAGGATAGTCAATGGAATTTGAGGCAAAATTTGTAGCTTAAAACTCATTTTGCTTTAAAAAATGTAGACGTTGAAAAACTGTTCTTTATAAGCAGCAAAAATTTTTAAAAGAAACTGAAAAGGTAAAAAATATATTTTGGGGGAAAGAAGTAATATTCTCAGACCTATTACTATCTTTTAAGGCTTTCAATTATAGATACTCCAAATATGTAATAAGTTACTAAGTCCTTAAAATATGTATTGATCGTCCTAAAACATTTGCATATTGACTTTAATCCACGTAAAAGATGTTTCTGGTGTATTCAACCAATGCTGCTCCTCTGATTAGTGAAATGGTTTTGGATTCATTAATTCTCCAAATATTTGTATTCTGAGTGCGTTCTAAGGGTAAGACATTCTTTGAAACAAACACACACAAAGAACTAAGCCAATCTATTGGTTAATGCAGGCATTCCTCCCTCCTCCAGCTTAGTGTACTGGCCCTGGAGTCAGAATGCCTGGGTTTCCCAGCTCCGGTGCCTTGAACAAATTACTTAACCTCTCTGTACCAGTTCTCTCCCCTGAGAAGTAGGGTTAGTAATAGCACCTACCTCATCAAACTAAATGAGTCAATACATGTAAAGCACCTAGAAAAATGCCAGGCACATAGCAAGCATTCAATAAACGTTGGCTATTCATTTAGTGCCGAGTATGAGGGAAAGCAATGTAGAAGTGGATATGGAGATAAAACAAAGTGCATTAAAGACGGAATATTCGAACTGGTTCTTGGAGAAAACGTGGAGTTCACATGGAAGACAAAAAAGGGCCAGGTCAAGCAAATGATGTGAGTGAAGGCACAGAGCTACGAAACTAAATAGCATATCTGGGGAATTGTAAATGATTCGTTAGAGCTAGATTAAGAGGCATGTGACATATGCTGCTGCCATTCAAAAGCAAAGATTTTAAAAAAGAGAGAGAAAAAATAGAGGCACATGGGAATGAGGGAGTAGAAACCACAGGATTTACTGACTAAACCTATGTGATGGGAAGTGAGGTAGGGCAGGTTTCTGGGTTTATGGTGATGCCATCAATCAGAAACAAAATATGGTACATGGTGTGACCTTTGACACAATGTGTTTGGACATACAGTATGGTAGGGACCTTTAAGACCCAAGTGGAGATGTACAATTGGATACACAAATCTAGCCTTTATAAGAGCACTTTGGCAAGCCATACAGTGTAAGGGATCATCAAAGTGTTACTGATTGTGGTAGCCATGAACTTGACTGAAATCTTCAAGAATAAGGGTAGAGAATGAGAAGAATAACAATGTAGACTACACTGGCAACCAGGGGCAGTTGGAAGAGAAGGAAGCAGAGAAAATAGAACCAGAATAGCATGGAGCCCCGGAAGAAACCAAAGGAATAAAATCAGTTTTGCACTAATTGATGGTTTTAGTGGAAAATGACAGAAAACCCAATTCAAACTTGTTTACATTGTTAATAAGACATATTGGCCCATATAACTGAAAACATAAGCCTCTGGATGGGGGGATAGCATTATACCAAGACAAATGACATGAGGAATTCAGCTTACCTGCAACATTTAGCAGTCATATTGAGTGCCTACTATGTGCCAGGCATTGTTCTAGTCAATGAAAAAAACAGGCAAAAAGTCCCTCATCTGTGGACAGAACACATAAGTGCCTCTTGGTGTCTCCCCACTCTCTTTTCATTGAAATGCAATGCTTCAAAAAATTTGGAAAATTATCTATGTGGAGGACGATGGAGAGAGAAAACTTTAGAATGTAATGAAAATTCCAAAACATTTGATGGGAATTTTAACATGATTTTGTAGGAATATGTGAAACTTCTGTACTATTATGAAATGGAGGGGTGACATAGGGAAGCAGTTCAGTGTGGTAAAAATTCTAAAAATCCAAAATACCACCCATCATATGTTTTCAAGTCCAGTTATGAATTCAGATTAGTCAGTTTTTGACTTAATCAAACTGAGTTGTGGAGTTTATTCAGATTATATAGACCTGTAAAAATACTTAGAGGTTTCAAATGTCTCTGGTAGAGCTTTGTACCTAACTTGTGTGACATATTTTATATGTAGATTATGTTCAAACCTGTATTAATCTGTTCATGTTTTAAATTTAAAAATATAATTTGCAATGAAAGCCTCATGCTCAGCCATTATATCCAACTAAGCACTACCAGTTTCTCCATCCCTCTCTTCTCTGAAGCTAACACACTGTACATCCATGGGTAAACTGTGTCAGCTCACTGGGCCTATTTTCCATTTCACAATTTGAAAATGATGAAACCTACCTAATTGGATTTTTGGAAACTAAAATATTATGTGACTAAACTTTGTGAATTCAAAAGCACTACACAGCATTAAATTTTAAGATTAGAAAGTTGCAAGTTTACAACTGAGTCCAGAATCTTACTGTTTTGATGGTGAAAATGCATTGCCAATTTTCTCAGTAATTTTTTTTGGCCAAAGCAGTTGACTCAGTAATATTTTTCTGATTCCAGTTGGAATGTTTCCCATAAAACTCTATGAAGCTATTTGCACTTCAAATTTTAAAACATGGCCCCCATATGCTTAGTTCTTTTCTCAAATTACCCTGTACAAAAAGCCATTCATGCCTGATATAGTTTATTTCTTTTTTTTAGAGACTGGATCTTGCTCTGTCACCCATGCCAGGGTACAGTGGTGCATCATAGCTCACTGCACCCTTTAACTCCTGGGCTCAAGCGATCCTCCTGCTTCAGCCTTTCCCAGTAGCTAGTGCACCACCATGCCTGGCTAATTTTTAAAATTTTTTTGTAGAGATGAGTTCTGTATTAGTCCATTTTCATGCTGCTGATAAAGACATACCCAAAACTGGGCAATTAACAAAAGAAAGAGGTTGAATTGGCCATATAGTTCCATGTGGCTGGGGAAACCTCACAATCATAGCATAAGGCAAGAAGGAGCAAGTCACATCTTATGTGGATGGCAGCAGACAAAAAGAGCTTGTGCAGGGCAACCCCCATTTTTAAAACCATCAGGTCTCGTGAGACTCATTCATTATAATGAGAACAGCACAGGAAAGATCTGCCCTCATAATTCAGTCACCTCCCAATGGGTTCCTCCCATGACACATGGGAATTGTGGGAGTTACAATTCAAGATGAAATTTGGGTGGGGACACAGCCAAACCATATCATTCCACCCTTGGCCCCTCCCAAATCTCATGTCCTCACGTTTCAAAACCAGTCATGTCTTCCCAACAGTCCCCCAAAGTCTTAACTCACTTCAACATTAACCCAAAAGTCCAGTCCCATGTCTTATCTGAGACAAGGCAAGTCCCTTCCATCTATGAGCCTGGAGAATCAAAAGCAAGTTATTTACTTCCTAGATACAATGGGGGTACGGGTATTGGGTAAATACAGCCATTCCAAATGGGAGATTTGACCAAAACAAAGGGGCTACAGGCCCCATGCAGGTCTGTAATCCAGCAAGGCAGTCAAATCTTAAAGCTCCAAAATGATCTCCTTTGACTCCATGTCTCTCATTTGGGTCACGCTAATGCAAGAGGTGGGTTCCCATGGTCTTGGGCAGCTCTGCCCCTGTGGCCTTGCAGGGTACAGCCTCCCTCCCCACTGCCTTAATAGGCTGGTGTTGTCAGTGACTTTTCCAGGCGCATGATGCAAGCTGCCAGTAGATCTACCATTCTGGGGTCTGGAGGATGGTGGCCTTTTTCTTAACAGCTCCACTAGGTGGTGCCACAGCAGGGACTCTTTGTGGGGGTTTCAACTCCACATTTCCCTTCTGCACTGCTCTATCAGAGGTTCTCCATGAGGGCCCCATCCCTGCAACAAACTTCTGCCTGGGAATCCAGTTGTTTCTATACATCTTTTGAAATCTAGGCAAGGTTCCCAAAGCCCAATTCTTGACTTCTGTGTACCTGCAGGCTCAACACCATGTGGAAGCTGCCAAGGCTTGGGGCTTGCACGCTCTGAAGCCATGGCCTGGGTGCTACGTTGGCCCCTTTCAGCCATGGCTGGAGTGGCTGGGACACAGGGCACCAAGTCCCTGGGCTGCACACAGCACAGGAATCCTGGGTCCAGCCCACAAAACCACTTTTTCCTCCTAGACCTCTGGGCCTGTAATGGGAGGGGCTGCTGTGAAGACCTCTAACCTGTCCTGGAGACATTTTCCCCATTGTCTTGGGGATTAACATTTGACTTTTCATTACTTAAGCAAATTTCTGCAGCCAGGTTAAATTTCTTCTCAGAAAATGGTATTTTCTTTTCTATCACATTGTCAGGCTGCAAATTTTCTGAACTTTCATGCTCTGCTTCCCTTATAAAACTGAATGCCTTTAACTGCATGCAAATTACTTCTTCAATGCTTTGCTGCTTAAAAATTTCCTCCACCAAATACCCTAAATTATCTCTCTCAAGTTCAAAGTTCCACAAATCTCTAGGGCAGGGGCAAAATGCCACTAGTCTCTTTGCTAAAACATAACAAGAGTCACCTTTGCTCTAGTTCTCAACAAGTTCCTCATCTCCATCTGAGACCACCTCAGCCTGGATTTCATTGTCCATATCATTATCAGCATTTTGGTCAAAGCCATTCAACAATTCTCTAGGGAGTTCCAAACTGTCCCACATTTTCCTGTCTTCTTCTGAGCCCTCCAAACGTTCCAACCTCTGCCTGTTACTCAATTCTAAAGTCACTTCCACATTTTTGGGTATCTTTTCAGCAGCACCCCACTCTACTGGTACCAATTAACTGTATTAGTCCATTTTCATGCTGCTGATAAAGACATACCAGAGACTGGGCACTTTGCAAAAGAAACAGGTTTAATTGGACTTACGGTTCCATGTGGCTGGGGAAGTCTCACAATCATGGCAGAAGGCAAGGAGGTGCAAGACACATCTTACGTGAAGGGCAGCAGGCAAAGAGAGCTTGTGCAGGGTCACTCCCGGCACTGATGGTTTTTAAAACCATCAGATCTCATAAGACTCATTCACTATCATGAGAACAGCACAGGAAAGACCCACTCCCATAATTCAGTCACCACCCATGACACATGGGAATTGTGGGAATTAAAATTCAAGATGAGATTTGGGTGGGGACACAGCCAAACCAGATCAGGATCACAACATGTTGCCCAGGCTTAACTTCCTTAAACAGGAGGAAACAATCAGAAATAGCAACTGACTCGATTCTCTAAAATGAAAGATACTTGGATGGATGATTTTTCTTATGTATATGGATTTTTAAGACTTTTCCCCACTAGGTTTCCACTAGCTCAACCAAACTTTACCTCAGTACCCACAGGGACGCTTGTGCAAACACGCTCCCAGGACATCTCTAAAGGGGAAAATAATCTATTCTCTAATGTGATGATGAACGTAGAGTGATATGAAAGTCCATTTTCCAACCAGGAGATACAAATGGCTGCATCAGACTTGCTCCAAAATATTTAGCCTCTTCCCTCCTAAGTCCTGTCTTCCCCCTCATAAAACATACTCTGCACGTCTTCCAGGAAAGAGAGAAGTTTGCTTTCATGCTAACTTAAGAACCTTGCAATGTTTTCAGTTAACTTCTGAGATATTTCTCCACCAACACATGCATCCAAATTTTAGATTTCTCCAGAGCCTGGGAATTACAACTTCACAAATATAACTTGGTTTGGTGTCATGTCATACTAGGGTCTTGCTTTATCACTTGATGCCACTCCCTAGTGTATGATACCACAAATTTCCAAATTCATTACGAAGACTACAATCTTAAAAAAACATACTCTTGCTTTAGCAATTACTTCAATTGTGCGATTCATGTATTTGCAAACCTGGAGGATGGGCAGCTATAGAATTGGTTTTTCTAAACTCAACATGTACTGGAAGCCATCATACTGTTACGGACCTTCTTCATTCCACAAAGCACCATGACTGTTGCAATCACTCTTAATGACTTTTATAAATTTTAATCTACTTGATACACATGCCTAAGTAAACAAATCTTGCACAATTGTTCAAATTTTGTCTTCCACAATGGGGAAAAACAGTTTAAAAAAATACTCAGATTATGTATTTTTCTTTTTCTAAATTTTCATTTTTTGTAGAGATGGGGTCTTGTCATGTTGTCCAGGCTGGTCTCAAACTCTTGGCCTCAAGCTATCCTCCCACCTTGCCCTCCCAAAGTGCTGGGATTACAAGCATAAGCCACCGTGCTTGGCTGTCTTGTTCTTATACACTGAATGTGCAGTGTTCTGTAATTCTTATCTCTTAAGGGCTTGAGATACATGGAAAGATTGATGCAGTGTGTAACCTTTTTATTGTTCAAAATGCTACAGATAACTGCATTTTGGAACTCAAAAGATTACACCTTCCCAACTACTTCTTGTTCATTTTATTATTACTATACGCAAAGCATTAAAACAGAAGAAGCTGGGTAGAGAAAACATGCAGAAGTAGGGTTACCAAATAAAAGATGTTCAGTGAAATTTGAATTTCAGATAAACCCATTTTTTGTATATGTCCTGAATACTAAACACACTAAAACATTATTTATCTGAAATTCAAATTTAACTGAATGTCCTGTAAACTTACAATTTAATAAAGAAATTAATGAATAACCATAAAGCACAGATGACAAGTACAGTCATACAATCAGGAGAGGAAAAGACCTCCACTAACAGATCTCCAGGTACAACAGAAAGGTACCTGGAAGAGATGATAACTGATGTCATTCTTGAAAGATGACTACATTTTGACTGATGGACAGGTGGTTTAATGTGAGGATTTTGGAGGTCAAGTGTCCCAAGTTAAATTCCAAATGAATCACTCACTAGCTGTGTAACATTAGACAAGCTACTCAAGCACTCTTTATTAAAAAATGAGAATACTAATAATACCTTGCTAGGTTTAAGGATCAGAGAAAACATATGCACAAAGCACCTGGAACACGGGAGGCACTCTTTAAATGGTAATACTTATTACAACTTAAAATGTCACATAACAAATAGGGTACTTGTCACAGACAAACATTCAAATGTTAATGTTATGCAGTAATAGTAATATTGAATAAGTAATTTTATTTCCATGATCTATTTACACTGTACAAAGACTGTTGAAAAGCACCCTACAAGTTCACAGTACATTACAATATATTTACTTTAAAAAGATATTCCTTTATAAAAGGTTTATAGAACATTGGCATGTCAACATGTGACAAAACTCTCAAAAGCATGTCACCAATTCTGTGAGAGCAAGAATGCATCCAAGTGTTATCAATTTCACAATCACAAGTCACCATTTGAGTTTTAAATACATACATGTTTTAAATTAAAAAAGAATTCTACAGTGGAAAGTTCTTGAGGCAATACTTATTAGTTCATTAACGTATGCACTTTCATGGAGATGTGGCATAATAACCCACAATATCAACTTAATCTGTCCAAAGAAACATTTCAACAAGTTTAGCAGTCCAGAAATTCTGGTCATTTGTTTCTACTTTTTCTTCTTTGCTGGTTCTCCTGGCTCTACTTTGCGCTTTTTAGAAGTATGCTCATCTTTTTCATCATCTTTAAATAGAAAAGGAAGAGTTTCGATCAGTAATTTAAAAAAACCCAACATGTTAAGCATTAAAATTTCACTGGCTTTATACCAAAATTATTACCCTCATCAACTAATGTTTCTCTCAGAGTTTCCCAATAAAAAACAAGAATTAACTTTTAGAGCTCTGATTTTTAAATGCAAATGAAAGTGAGCAATTTTTTTTTCAATTGCAGCCATACAAAATTCACAAAGTGACTCTTTAGCACTATATTAAGGTAGCTTAAAATAAGTGACTTGACTTCCCCCAAATCAGACTTTTGAAAAAGGCTCCCAAATACTCAGCAAGCTTATCCAACCTGCCTTATTTGTTGTTGTTGTGCTGTTTTGTTTTAGGCTTTTAGCAGCCTGAAGCCATGGTTTTTAGTTTCTGTCTCTAGTGATAAGCAGAAAAGGAGGATGATGAAGGGGCTTTATTGGCCAAACCAAAAACAGAAACTAAGAACTCATGACTGTATTCTCTCCCTTGGATACCACTACATAATAGTATTTACATTGTGTATATTCAAATACAATCAATGCTTTGTAATAATGGAACATATTGTTTTCTTTTTACAAAAAATAGGTATCAATCTAACCATGACATTATTTAAGTGGCTATCAGCTGTCCTTCTCCTTTCAATCTGCTTTCTCTCCTCCAAAAACAACTTTTTTCCCCATCACCTTCTCCACCCACCCCAAATCCTTATTTTGAGGTTAAAAAGCACTCACAAACAGGTTTCTCCAAATCTCTATTTGGAATTTTATCACGTACTAAGTTCTAATTTCCGCCCCCCTCCCCCTCCCATTCCTAGGACAGCCAGAACATTCTAACAGCAACAGAAAAATATGTATCTTGCTACTTCATATTATGGAGAATTTGGAGAGGGGAGGGAGGTTAGAGAAGAGCCTTACATTAAAACAATGTCCTTTACACCTTTCCAAAATCTTATTAGTATTTTAAAACGAATATTTAAAACTAGTATTTAAAAAATTAAAATAGAATAAAAAATTTTTTTTAATCCAATGTTTTAAAATATCCAACTACATGGTTAAAAAAAAATACAGGGTAGCACAGACTAGTTGCTAATTCCATCTCCCTAAACAAATGTGTGGTATTAAGAACTCCAAATAGACAGAGTAACATGGAAAAGATGTCATGATTTATAAAATACAAATTTATTTTGAGCACATTACTAATTAATTGTTGCTTTTGACTTTATTTTCTTGATCAACAGATACTCAAAAAGTTCAACAGGTCCTCAAGTGGAGATTTATAAAATATTTTGATATTGAAAGGGGCCTTCATATTAAAAAATGTGGGGAACTACTGACATCAAATCACACATTCCTTGAAGGAAATATACTTAAAGTCTTAAGCCTTTAATTCCCTTCTGCTAACTGTACCATAATCAGAATATCTCATTTATTGACACAGATAACAATCAGTACCATTCATCTTCACTCTTCTTCAAGCACAGCATGGTGATGTTATTCATATGCTTCACAGAGCACTATGGATTTACGTAGGCAGTGTAATAAAATAATAAAATACAATTCAGATCAACAACGCACCCCAGGAATTTACAAATCAAAGTTTTAATCAGTAGTTTATCATGTTCACACAAAAGCACTGGCTCTACAAACCAAGTAACATAGTATACCACTAAAACAAGCCAAACCTTTTACTTTTTTTTTTTGAGACGCAGTCTCGCTCTGTTGCCCAGGCTGGAGGGCAGTGGCGCAATCTCGGCTCACTGCAAGCTCCGCCTCCCAGCTTCACGCCATTCTCCTGCCTCAGCCTCTCAAGTAGCTGGGACTACAGGTACCTGCCATCACGCCCAGTTAATTTTTTGTATTTGTAGTAGAGACGGGGTTTCACCGTGTTAGCCAGGATGGTCTCGATCTCCTGACCTCGTGATCCACCCGCCCTGGCCTCCCAAAGTGCTGGATTACAGGCGTGAGCCACCGCACCCAGCACCTTTTGCTTTTTAACTGGAGTGAATTATCACTAAGCTCGTCCTTTGAGATTTTCAGTAGTGATAATATAGAAATGGAAAGTATTAAGTTTACAATATTCACTATGCATTAACATACATTTAGAAGATACTGAGATATTTTTGCTTTTAATTTGCCACTTATTACAAATAAATTAACTGAATAACAAAACCACAAACTACTGAAGTTGAAAAATAACTGGCCATCAGTGATTTGAGCAGAAGTGCTATGCCATCTAGTGTCATGACAAGGCATTGCTTTATAAACTAGAGTAGGGGGAAAAAATCTGAGCAATGTTCATTTATCAACTTTACTGAGCTTTTTTACTCCGTCTCATATAGTATAGATGTACTGGTGAGGAAACAGTTTTTTTTATTATGGAACTCAAATCACTCAAGTTAAGTAAGTTTAACTCATCAATAAACAAACTTTCTAAATTCTAAAAACGTAAACTAAAAATCACTGTATTAATTATGCTTTTACAATTAATTATACATGTCAACAAAGCTACAACTAATAACTAAGCTTTGCTTACTTACGTTTTACAACCACTAAAACCAGAAGTGCTGATAAGCAGCAAGACTCAGTGATGAGTTCTGAACCTTTCCCAGCTCTTCCTCTAACGTAACTGGAAGACAGATGTTAACCAGCAATAAAAGGCCAAAGGGCAGAATGGGGAAGCAAAATAAAAAAGTAACTTGATAATCTAAAATTTGGATTAGAGTGTAGAGTTTCTGATACATATTTTATGAATGAAAAAAAAAAGGCTAAAAAATTATGACATAAATTGATTTTACAGTGGGTTTATGATATAGGAATCTGAAATGGCAAAAATCACTTCTAAAAGTGGGTCTTTTTGTCATTTGATGTTGCCTGTATTTGTTTTCTGACAAAGGACCATCACATCATCATGTGATCAAAAAGACAGAAATTATCTATGTAAATAGCAGTGTTACTTATCATATATTTGGAACTCCTTCTAACTTAAAAGCTAAGCTGGAAGAAAGATAATTCTTGCTTGCTTGCCCTGGTGTATAATCCTGGTTTTTTCCACATAATGACAAAAATGTGAGAGCACCAGCCTATGGAAATCTAGTTTGAGTATCAACCCTAGTATCTTTACTGCCATTCTCCCTACAGAAGAATATCTGTATCTCAAACACTGTTGAGAAATAGCTATTCAGCAGGAGACCAAATACCAGTTTAATAAGGCATAATTTATATTTAAAGGTCTGGATTTGAATGCCTACTACTCTGCCTCTTTTTTAGCTGTGTGAATGAATTTGGGAAAATTCTCTAATTTGAGATTGTTCTATCATCTGTAAAATAGTAATAGTGAGTCATGTAGCACTTCTGTATCAGGTTGCTGGGAGTAATAAGAAAACTGTGAGAAAGTGTGTATTTTAGAACTTGGCATTTTCTAGTTTTGTGACCTTGGACAAGTGATGTAAGCTATCATTTCCACATTTCTCTTATTTCACAAGGTGTTGTAATAATTACAGATTACTTAAGCAAATATATTTTTACTAATTATGAAAAAGATTGGCTGGGCACGGTGGCTCACATCTGTAATCCCAGCACTTTGATAGGCCAAGGCGGGCAGATCATGAGGTCAGGAGATGGAGACCACCCTGCCTAACATGGTGAAACCCCGTCTCCACTAAAAATACAAAAAAATTGGCCGGGCGTGGTGGTGGGCGCCTGTAGTCCTAGCAACTTGGGAGGCTGAGGCGGGAGAATGGTGTGAACCCAGAAGGTGGAGCTTGCAGTGAGCCAAGATGGAGTGCCACTGCACTCCAGCCTGGGTGACCAAGCGAGACTCCTCTCAAAAAAAAAAAAAAAAAAGAAAAGAAAAAGATTGTACAATGTGAGGTATTATAAATGTTCACATCATTTTAGGTCTGCAAAAAGATGCCACTTACTGAAGAGGCTCCTTCATTGTTGACTTCTAATACATATTGAAAGTCAGCAAAAGTAATGGAAAAGTTAGGTAGAATCAAAATTAAAGAAAGAACTCCCGCTAGTCAGTTCTCCTTTCTCTTAAAACATCACTCCCTGCATGACTGTAAAAAGTGGCTAAGTAGCCCCTGTATTGTTAGAAGATCAGAAATCTGTTTAACAAAAATGGCATACTCTTTCTTAAAAATAATGGTCCAAAACATTAGTTCGATTCAACAATTATCTACTGAATACTTACAATGTACTTGATACAAACATAAACACTTCAAATCCTGCTGTTTGAGGAACTCATCATAAAACAGACAGACTTTTAAAAAACCACATACAAGTGATGAGGGCAATCAACAGCATTAGCATAAACAAGGTACAGAGGAGCAAATAATTATTAGAGGTGATACCTCAGATTTCTTCTTTTGAGTTGGATTTTGAAAGATGAATGAGTTTACTAGCCAGAGATAAGAAAGAACACTCCAGAATAAGGTGCAATATATACTGAAAGGCAGGGAACCATAAAATTCAGTTCTGGATTTCAAGATCTTCAAGCGCTAGAAAGGGGCCATTAAAAATGACTGTGGACAGGGAGAAAGGGCCTATCAATAGAAGGCCTTGACTCTATCCCATTGAAGGGTTTTAAGCAGGCAAGTTATATAATCAGATATGACTTTTAGAAACTCAACACTAGCTGCAGTGTGAAGGATGGAACAGATTGGATAAGAGTGTGTAGGCAAAGATTACTGTGACAGTCCAAGTAAGAGATAAAATTATGCTGTTACGAACTAAAGTAAAACAACTAAGTCATTATCTTCCTATTACTATGTAGTAATGCTCAGTTAAATTCATTTTGTCATAATAATTTTAGCTCTGAAGCACAACTGCTTTAATAGAAAAAGAAGCTTTCGGCCGGGCGCGGTGGCTCACGCCTGTAATCCCAACACTTTAGGAGGCCGAGGCAGATGGATCACATGAAGTCAGGAATTCAAGACCAGCCTGACCAACATGGTAAAACCCCATCTCTAACCCTCCCACCCAAAAAAAAAAAAAAAAAAAGCCAGGAATGGTGGCAGGCGCCTGTAATCCTAGCTGCTTGGAGGCTGAGGCAGAAGAATCACTTGAACTTGGGAGGTGGAGAGTGCAGTGAGCCGAGATCGCGACACTGCACTCCAGCCTGGGCAACAAGAGCGAAACGCTGACGCAAAAAAAAAAAAAAAAAAAAAAAAAAAAAAAGAAAATTAAGCCTTCGGCACTTTGCAGCCAGTCACAAGAATCCATGAATTGATTTGTGTTCTAATAATAAGGCCTCATAAAACACAGACTACTGGATGAGATACCAGATATTTCACTTTAAAGCCTGAACATTATGATCTTTCATTAATAACACAGCAACTATTAGCTATCAGAGACTTCATGTTAAAGCCAAATATATATGATCTTTCTCAAAAGCAGAGCAAGAAGTATCCAAAGACCATCAAATTAGTTTGCTAATTTGCTAGATTTAATTTTCATTCATTAAATATCTCATTTTTTAAAGCCCATCACGGGGATCAAAATAGATTACCACGGGATTCTGACTTTCCTTACCTGATTCCAACGTCTCCTCCCCTTCCGGTAGAAGCCTAGCTTTCTTAGCATTCTGTGGGGCATCATCACCATTGTCCTCATATATGTTAGACCATTTTATTGCCATGTCAAGCTCTGGAGGAGGAGGCTTCTTCTCAGTGGTGTAGGTCTCAGGAGGTGGTACATAATTTGACTTCCATATTTTGAATTCCTTTGGAGGCTGTTAAGCAAGCACATTAAGAAGCACTGTGACGAACCGAGGTTCCTATGATGGACGTGGGCACATGCAACTCCCTGCCGTTCGCTTATCGTTCAGGCTTTTTTTTTTCTTTAAGGTTGAAAGACACATTTTTCCATCAAAATCACAATACTGTTAAGTGAAAAGCCAAAGGGTTCCCTATATGAATAAAGCTAATAACTTTTAGTTACCAAAGAAGAATCCAGTCTCAGAGATACTACGCCAAGGCTGACCCCTTCAGGAGGCTGCAGCAGACACTGTCTTGGAGGCAGCACCGCAGGCACTTCGGCGTCAAAGGGAAGGGGTCTCAGGGAGAAGCTGCAGCGGGGGGGGCGGGGGAGTCACCACCGTTAGTCCTCGCCGCGCGGGGTCGGGGCACCGAGCGCGGAGGTTTGGGTCTCCTCACAAGGGGGCGGGGCTGCGGGTCCGGTCTGACACCCACCAGGCTGGGGGAGGGGGCCAGGTTTCCCAGGGCTTGAGGTGGAAGGGGGTGGTGCGGCATCCCGCGGGGGTGACTGCGTGTGGGGGAACGGACAGCAGGTCCCCAGCAGAGGGCTCAGGAGGAAGGGGGCGCAGGCCGGGGCCGAGACCGGGAAACGGGGTCGGGGACCTCACCTCCTCAGGCGCCTTGACGACGTGCCTCTCCCAGTCTATCTGCTTGTTGAGCGGATTGTAGAGAAAGGCCGGGCGAGTCACGCTCCTAAACAGCTCGTCGGGTCCCGGGAGCCGCTTCTCCGCCTTGTTCCTACAGCCGCCCGCCGACTTCGCCAGATCCGGGGTTCTGCGACTCGTCTCCTCCGGCTCGATGTTATCCTCCTCGTCCGAGGAGTCTGAGCTGCTGCTCCCGTATGCCGCGAAATAGCTCAGAGGGTCCTTCTCCTCCGCTGCCATGACGGCTGCCAGCGACGACCCAGCACTCTGCCGGAAGCCGGAAACCGGAAGTCAAGCCAGGGCCCGCCCAGCGCGTGGCCCCGCCCCAAGTCTTACAAATAAGCCTGCTCTCTGCGCCCCCTGGCGGCTGCGCCTCGCTCCTGTTTCCTAGCGAAGGGGCTGAGGCTGGAGGCGGGCCCGGCACGTTGCCAAGCAGGGGCGGGGCTGCTTTTGCTCATTTCTGAAGAGCTCTGAGAAGAGACGAAGTATGCTCATGAGCCAGGGATCCCAGCCAAACTTCCCGCATTCGATAGCATTTACTAAAGGCATAGAAAAGCTAAGAATTTTGTCTTTTCGCTGTCACTCCACTTTAGCCCTTGCCCAGAGAGGGTAGGATTTTTTCCTGATCCACTGCATCTCGTCTTCCAAATAAAAATTACTCTCAGTGTGATTCCTTAGGTTGTCATGGAAGACCTCTAGGGGTGGTGGACTTCCCCCAAGCCAAGAACTAAATCCTTTCCTGCTTGACGTCATTCAAGTGAGCTCTGAACAGCTTTGATAAAACTCTTGGATCATAGCCCACCACTTGGGTCATCCAAACTCTCTGGCTTCTCATTGTCAGCCTCTTCTCCGCCTGCTTTGCTCCATATGGCCCTTAAATGTTGGTGTTTCCCAACATATTGTACTATCTTTCGGTGATGCTTCTAACATTTTAAAGGGCGTTACAAAGTTGCAACTCAGCCCATCCCTTTCCACCGCATTAACTATGCTATGATTCCCAAATCTGAGTGTTCAACCCCAATCTTTCCACCCAAATTCTAGACCCAACCACCATGTGGATCTTAAATTTTCCATATGGTATCTTTCTGGGGCCTCAAACAACCACTTACTGGAACCGTAACCTGTCTTTTCATATAATTTTTCTCTGCATTTTTGTTCCTTCTTTTGGTAAATCGTGTAACCATATGACTAGTATTCAGGGAAACTAGAACTCTTTGACTCCTTCTGGTGAACTAAATAGGAATGATACCCAAATGAAGTTATCAGTGTAAAAATTTAGATTTCACTTAAGGATGCCTGCCTGTTTAGATACTCACACGTACACATAACTTGCCATTCCTCCCTGGAAGTAGGCTCCAGGGCAGAGTTATATAACTATCTTGTTCACTCCCTCTTTCCTGTGGTACAATGTCTATGAGCTCCTTGAGGGGAGAAGCTGGACCGTGCTTTGCTCATTTTTAGATTCCTAGTACGCAGCGCAGTGCTTGTCACAGAGCAGGTGGTTAATAAATATTTTTTGATTATAATAATTTATGATGGTGTGGGTCTAGATAAGTGTTTCTCAAGTTTTCTCATCCAGGTTCCTATGTTGGCAGAGGAAAATGATGGTCTCAAAGTGCAAAGTTTGGGAGTCCCCAAAACCATCCTCACTCCTGACACCAATTTCAGGTTTTGCAAACTTCAGACTACCCTCAGGTTTGGTAATTTACTAGAAGGACTCACAGAACTCACTGCAAGCCATTATACTCATGGTTACAGTTTATTACAGCAAAAGAACACGGGGGAGGGGGGGGCGGGGGAACCAAACAACTAAGGGAAGAGGCATATAGTGCAGAGTTCCACATTCAAAGCTTCCAGTTGTCCTCTCCTAGTGGAATTGTGAACAGTATGCACTTCTCCTGGCAGAGACACGTGATGGTATGCATGGAATACTGCCATCCAGAGAAACTCACCGGAGCTTTGTTGTCCAGAGTTTTTATTGGGGCTTGGCCATATAGACACAGTTAATTGCCCAAGAGTGACCTGGGTCTCCAGTTCCTCCAGAAACTGAGCTGATACTTGTGGCCCAAAGTCCCATGGGCATATGTATTTTTTTTTAATACAAGATCTTGAAAATGTATGGAAATTTTGCATGGTTGTGTTTAATAAAGCTTTCTTTTAATAGACAAAAATATTTAGAATTACTTATTACTGAGTAAAACTGACACTCTGAGTAACTTTTAAAACGGACTCACTGTTGAATGCCTCGGAGACTGAGGTACTCAGTTTGAGCAACATGAGTCCTTGTTATCAAACCATCGGTGGTCTCTGTGAGACTTGGTCCAAAGACCACTTCTTACTTGACCTTTCAACAAGATACTTGCCTTCTTGAAATGCTTTTCTCTTGCCTTTCACTAGATCATACACTTTAGTTCTCTTCCTATTTCACAGGGCCCTTTTCAGTTTTCTCTGTTGTCTTCTCTGTATCACCTCTAGATGCAGAAGCATCTCAGGCTCACTTCTGAGCCTTCCTCTTTTTTGTCTACCCTCCATTTCAAGGCAAACTCACCAAGTTCCAAGGTTTTAAATACTGGTTTATGCTAATAACTCCCACATTTACATAACTGGTCCAAAAGTCTTCCTGAACACCAAACTCCTATATGCAGTTTCCTACTTCAATGTCTCATAAGCTCCTTAAACTTAGCATTTTTGTAGCAGATTATCTACAAAGATAGCTGCCAACAATTCCTCTTGTCTCATGTTTCCTAATGATTTGAGTCAGGTTATGAATCTTTGGCAAGAATATTATGAAAGTGGTATTATGGTCTTCTCACTGCCTTCTACCAGAAGGCACATGATTTCAGTTTGTCCTGGCACTGATGACTTTACCTTTGATTTGTTTAAGGTTGTATCTCCCAGGCTTCTCCACTGTAGTTACTTTTTTCCTCCTTTGTATTTTTGTAGTGAGGTATTTAGAGACTTTGTCAACATCACATTCTCCTCCAAATTATTTGTCTATTTATTCATTTTGCTTGAGACAGAGTGTCACTCCATCACTCAGCTGGAATGCAGTATCACAATCTCAGCTCACTGCAACCTCCACCTCCCAGGTTCAAATGATTCTTGTGCCTCAGCCTCTTGAGTAGCTGAGATTAAGGCACCTGCCACCACGCCTGGCTAATTTTTGTATTTTTAGTAGAGACAGGGTTTCCCCATGTTGGCCAAGCTGGTCTCGAACTCCTGGGCTCAAGTGATCTGCCCACCTCAGCCTCCCAAAGCGTTGGGATTACATGCATGAGCCACTATGCCCAGTCTGTTCATTTATTTATATTAGCATTAACTAATGGTTTCTTATCAAATGAGTTATAATCCATTATTATTTATTTTGATGTTGAAATTCTCTCTGATTTGGCCAGTGGGAGCCCCTCCAAGCAGGCTTCTGCATTCTTTGGACATGTCCTCCCCAAAATTCTTTGATCACTTGGTCTGCTTCCTGAAACAAGATGTTTCAGGCTCATCTTATACTTTGCACTGAAATTAGCCATTTCCAAGGAACTTTGATTCCTTTTAATGGAGAATGGTATTTAGAAGCCAAGGTCTGGGTGCTAGGTGAGCTCATTGCTAATAAGATGTTAATGTTTCCAGGTTCTCTCACTAATTCATTCCTACCTCAGGGCTTCTGACCTCAATGTTACTTCTGCCTGGAACTCTTCCCTTTAGAACTTCCCATGGCTGGCTCCTTTTTATGAGTTAGGTCTCTGCTCAAAGCCTCACCTGCTCTGAGAAGCCTTCTACAATATTATTATCAAGTATCTTCCAAGTTACTTTTTAACTCATGCCTTATTTTGTCTCCATGGTAACTAGAATTATCTTCATTTTCTTTATTTTTGGACTCTCCCACATGTGTTGTGTAAGAACACAGGCTTAAGAGTCAAACAGCCCTAGATTTTAATCCTAAAGAGCTGTGTGATTTTAAATCATTGACTTTATCTTGAGTATCTCATCTGTAAAAAAAAAAAAAAAAAAAAAAAAGACAATAAAACCTTCCTTGCAGGTTGTTATTAGGATTAAAAAACAAGAAACAAGATCACACATGTGGAAACACTAAACTCATTATTTGGCATCTAGTAAGGCTGTGGATTCCAAACTTTGTTGCCTGCTGAAAATCACCCGGAAATCTGATGCCTGGCTTCCACAACCAAACATTGTGATTTATTGGGTATGGCTGGAGATTGGGATCTTTAAGTGCTCCTCAGTTGATTCTAAAATGGACAACAAAATTTGGGAGCCATTGAAATAAAGAAATATTTCTGGTAATTAAATAGTATGGTAAATTCAGTATGAAGATTTTAGCCGCAGCACTCAAGTTTTTTGCATATTATCTGTCCTTAAATTCAGTTCTCCTTTCAGAAAGCCCTCATAAGATTACATTTAAAAACTGTAGATGAGTTTGCTTCTTGGTTTGCTTTTTCTCCAAAGTCAACAGTGGATATATTTATCCAGTGATACAATATAATACTAGAATGTGAAACTTCCACCTCCTTTTTACATTGCTTAGGTAAAAAGATGGTAGCTGTTAAGACTTGACTTCTACCTCATACCATACACAAAAATTACTTTGAAATGGATTATAGCGCTAAATGAGGAACTAAAACAACTTCCAAAAGAAAGCGTAGAATATTATCAGGATGTTGAGATGGCAAAAATTTCTTAAACAAGAAACAAAAATCACTAGCCATGAGAAAAAAATGTGATAAATTGGATTTAAAATAAAAAACTATCTATGAAAACAAATAAACAAAAAACTGCCATTATCTTGGCCTGCCCGTATTTTACCAGTGTTTGACATTGCACACAATGAGTGATATGCTGACTAAAGACAAATCACCTCTTCAAAAGTGAACTCTCCCTCCCCTGAAAGTAGTGAATTATCTCAATTGATTGTTCAGTCACAGGCAGTCACAGTCCTTGCTCTACTCTTTCTCCCCCTCTCACCAGTGAACTTGGCAAGTTTTTAAAAGTAAACAAACAAAGTGAACTCATCATGAAAAGACCTGGAAGAATTCTGATGCACATTGATAAGACAAAGAAGCCAGTCTGAAAAAAGCTACATACTTTGATTCCAACTGTATAACATTCTGGGAAAGATGAAACTACAGAGACAATAAAAAGATCAGTGGTTGCCAGGGTTGGGAGTGAGACGAGAGGGAGGAAGGTATGAATATGCAGAGCACATGAGCTTTTGAAGGCAGTGAAATTATTCTGCATAATGGCAGATACATGATATTACACATTTGTCAAAACCCACAGGACTGTATAACACAAAGAGTGAACCCTAATATGAACAATGGACTTTGGGTTAACAATAGTATCAAGATTCACTCATCAGGCTGGGCGTGGTGGCACACACCTGTAATCCTAGCAGTTTGGGAGGCTGAGGCGGGTGGATCACCTGAGGTCAGGAGTTCAAGACCAGCCTGGCCAACATGGTGAAACCCTGTCTCCACTAAAAATACAAAAATTAGCCAGGCGTGGGAGCACACGCCTATAATCCCAGCTACTTTAGAGGCTAAGGCAGGAGAATCCCTTGAACCTGGGAAGTGGAGGTTGCAGTGAGCTGACATTGCACCACTGCACTCCAGCCTGGGTGACAGCCAGACTCCATCTCAAAAAAAAAAAAAAAAAAAAAGATTGGTGGCTCATGCCTGTAATCCCAGCACTTTGGGAGGCCGAGGTGGGTGGATCATGACATCAGGAGATCGAGACCATCCTGGCTAACACAGTGAAACCCTGTCTCCACTAAAAATACAAAAAATTAGCCGGGCGTGGTGGCGGGTGCCTGTAGTCCTAGCTACTTGGGAGGCTGAGGCAGGAGAATGGCATGAACCTGGGAGATGGAGCTTGCAGTGAGCCGAGATCACGCCACTGCACTCCAGCCTGGGTGACAGAGTGAGACTCCGTCTCCAAAACAAACAAACAAACAAACAAAAAGACTGACTCATCAATTATAACAAATGTGCCACATCAGTGCAAGATAATATGGGAAACTGACTGAGAAAGGGGTATTTGGAAACACTCTGTATTTTCTGCTTTTTTATAAACCTACAACTGCTCCAAAAATAAAGTATTAATAATATATACATATACATAACATTTTTGTATTATGATAAATATGGTATCCCTGAAAAGTAACTTTTTCACTGCTGCATTAATGAACTTAGTTAACAAATTGCATCCCGTCAGTTATCCTAAATTACACACTTTTGGCAATGGCTAGTTTTCAGGGCTAAAAGGAAAAAAAGAAGATTTTGTAGAAGTCAAAAACCCACAAACCTAGCTTTATGCCAACCTTAATCTTATTGTCTATGTAGTTAGAAAACAGTCTGAAAGAAAACTCAGTGTTAAAACTAATCTATATATAGGTGTTATTGTATATCTAAATTATAATCTTTGATTCAATTTTTAAAAAGGTGTCCAGGAATTGAATTTTAAAGTCTGCTTCTGCTTTTTAAATCACCTTCCTTAAATGTAACCTATTTTCTTTCTAACACCACTATTTTTGCTATGCATTGGAGGTGAAACATTTCTCTATAATCCTTAGAAAATGCTTACACTAAAAAAACCCAATCTTTAAAAAATTTTAAAGCTAATATGCCAATCTTCTTCATGATGGATAAATTCATCAGTCCATCCAGAAATAGAACTCGATCTCACAATCTTAAGTAATGTTTTCTATAAATATTGGCACATATTAAAAAAACTTTTAGATACTTCCTATTGAAAATTTGTAACTCCAAAATAGCACTACTTTAAAAAAATTTTATTGTTAATAGGAAAATTTCAATTTCTACATTTTTGCAATTAATAATGGAAATATATAGGAGACAGATGCCAGGAAACAGATAAATTGTAATTTAAATAAAAACAGTGAGAACATAAGATTTAT
Source organism: Macaca fascicularis (assembly GCF_037993035.2). Classification (NCBI taxonomy): domain Eukaryota; kingdom Metazoa; phylum Chordata; class Mammalia; order Primates; family Cercopithecidae; genus Macaca; species Macaca fascicularis. The sequence continues at coordinate 149,374,972 of NC_088375.1, read as the reverse complement.
AAATGTGTAAAATTAGTCAAATTTTGTTATATAACAAAAAGACAAATCTGGCTAATGGCCCACTTATAGCATTAAAAACAGAATTGTCACACACACCAAAAATAATTTTTTCTAGTTATTTCAACTGTACATTGGTCCTCATTAAAAGAGAATGAAAAGTACAGAGAAAATATTTTTTTAAAAATCTCATCAGGCTAGGCGAGGTGGCTCAAGTCTGTAATCCCAGGACTTTGGGAGGCCAAGCTGGGTAGATTTCTTGAGCCCAGGAGTTCAAGACCAGCCTGGACAACATGGCAAAACCCCATCTCTATAAAAAAACACAAAAATTAGTAAGGCATGGTGGCACGCACTTGTAGTCCCAGCTATATTACTTGAGAGGCTGAGGAGGGAGGATCACGTGAGCATGGGAGGCAGAAGTAGAAGTGAGCCCAGGTTAAGCCACTGCACTCCAGCCTGGGCGATAGGGCAAGACTCTGTCTCAAAAAAAAAAAAAAAAAAAGAGAGAGAAAAATACCTCATCAAATTACATCTAATAACTGAGGTTTAGGCCAAGATATTTGTCTTTAAGAATGAAAATGATTAAACCAAGAATGTGAAAATCCTAACAAAGTAGTATAATTAGTAATGTTAATTAGAAATGAATGTTGGCAAACTGAGATCTGAGGTGGCTCATACTCCATCAAGTGTTCCTCCGGTCTCAAAAAAAGGCTGTTTAAGTGCCTATATGGAGTGGAAAAGAGATTTTTTATTTTTATTTTTCTATATTGGCAGTTTTCCCATCAGTGATTGGTTTTATTACTGAACAGGAACAGCTTAATGCTGAAAATTTGCTGCTGAATGACTGGCAAAGACTATTAGACTGAAAATTTCAAGCACAAATGCACTGAGGAAAAAATGTTCTTCCCAGTAAGAGTCTATTCTCAAATAGAGATATATTCCCTATTAAAATCAGTCTTAAAATAGAAAATATTTTAAAAAATAGTGAAAGACCTTAAAAAGGAAAAAAAGAAATTACTAAAAAGTACATGATCAACATGATTTACAATTAGCTATCTTAAAAGCATGCTTTTTTAATTCTAAAAATCCTATTTACAAAGTATGCTTACATCGCATTTTAAAAGACATGTATCAAATGTAAACAAATCATTACAGCCATTTTATAAAAAGATTCATATTTTTTAAAACATTTTTTGTCATCATTAAAAATTAAAAGGCAATAAAGTGTCATTGTCGTGAAACAGTACGTGATCTTAAGGGAAGAAACATCTCACTAGAGTTTCCACAAGTTCCTTCTTCTTCTAACTGCAGGTCTGGCGGCAAAGGAGGAGCCCCTGGGTCCCCAGGTCTGGGAAGTGTAGTTGAAGAGAAGATGGTATTTTCAGTTCTGCCTACTTCTAGAACAGGCAAATTCAGAGAAGAATTAGTGGAAAAAAAGGGCGTCGTGCTGGATTCTCCTTCTGGATGGTACATGACAGTGGATGCCCTCAGTTTTTCAGAGAAATTACTCTCATTTGAATTTGATCTGGAGAGGTTGTTCGTGGCTCCATCTGGAAAAGGTTCACAGCTGCTACATTTTAGTCCTACAATAAAATTATTCATATGTAAATGAAAAAGTAACTAAAAAAAATGGAGTCACTGTCCATCTTGTGACTTGTTAAAGATTACAAGCTAGTTACCCCACAATCAAAATTTAAATAGCAATTTATAATTTCTGTCATAATCTATTTCAAATCTAATTTGCTTTTCTCAACAACCATGAAGTATACTATTATTTGCATTTTCTAGATAAGAAAATAGTCTCATGGAAGTTAAACGACATGTTATAATTCTTATTTAAGGTACAGTGTACATATAAACTTAACCATCTAAAATTTTTTATAAAATAAGAAATAGCTTTCACAATAAATATTCTTTAGTATTCTGGTACAAAAAATATTAGCCAATAAAAACAAAATGTAAACAGGGCAGATGCTAAAATTCTATCTGTTGATCAATGGCAATGGCTAGTTCTTGAATAATAGGATATTAGAACTAAAAGGAATTTCAGAGGTCACCTAGGATAGTCTCTTATTATTAAAAATGAGAAAAAAGGGCGGAGCATGGTGGCTCACAGTTGTAATCCCAGCACTTTGGGAGGCCGAGGTGGGCGGAACATGAGGTCAGGAGTTCGAGATCAGCCTGGCCAACACGGCGAAACCCCGTCTCTACTAAAAATACAAAAATTAGCCAGGCGTGTTGGCAGGTGCCTGTAATCCCAGCTACTCTGGAGCCTGAAACAGGAGAATCGCTTGAACCTGGGAGGTGGAGGTTGCAGTGAGCCTAGATCGTGCCATTGCACTCCAGCCTGGGCAACAAGAGCAAGACGGTCTTTAAAAAAAAAAAAAATAGAAAAAAAAAAAGGCACAGGACAGTTAAGTCATGTCCAACATTCCAGGACTACTTTGTGGGAAATTGAGAACTACAATTCAATAGATAATGTCCTGTTTCTCAACCTCATAGTTTACTCAAATGACAGTGGTTGTTCCCAACAGCTATGGTATGAATGTATCTGCCAAAATTTCACATGTTGGAAACTTGGTTGCCACTGCAGCAGTGTTAGGAGCTGAGGCCTTTGGGAGGCAACAGGGTCATGAGGGCTCTGCCCTGGACTAATGCCATTATCATGGGAATGGGTTACTTATTTTGGGAGTTCGACTCCTTTTTCTTCCCTTTCACACTCTTGCCCTCCCTCACTCTTCCATCTTCTGCCCTTCCACCATGGATGACCCTTGCCAGATGCTGGCACCATGGACTTGGACTTAACCAGCCTCCAGAACTGTAAGAAATGAATACATTTCTTTTCTTTATGAGTTACCCAGTCTCAGGTATTGCTACAGCAGAAAACAACTTAGATACCATCAAAGAATTTTATCACATCCAAGGGGTATAGTTAACCATTATCCACAGGATTGAAAGAATAAACACAAATACAATTTACCCTTCTGTTAGGCTTAGCAAATATTCAACTTACAGGCACAGAAACCCTGAGTTGACAATTTTTAGGTAAAACTTGCATAGTCTATAAAGGACACTTACATGTCACTTCTTCCACTAGTTTTTCAACCTTACAGTCAGCATGTCTATTCCATGCTATAGAAACTACTTTCTTAGATATGGCTCAAAAGGGAAAACTTGTAATGTGTCCCAGCAAGGGGACACTTACAGACTATGAGTTCCTTAAGGGCAGAACCCTAAATTATTCTTTTCTGTATCCCTAATGCCTAGAACAGCTGTAGAACGTCACATGCACATTTATGTGTTCTGGAGAGAGAGAGAGAGACAGCAAGGAACAGAGAAAGGAGGGGGTTGGGGATTTAAATTGTGTAGGCAATTCCACACAATATTCCAATCAATGAGTGTATATTCTGGAGTGAGAGTCAAATGGGACAGGTGAATTTGCTATTCTCTTAATGTTTCCATGCTTTCACATCCTGCCAGACTAGTTTCAAGTCACGAATATTTTATGCAACGTGATTCCTATAAACAAGTGCCGATTACTTCATCTTGTGATCGATCAACTGGTGATCACAAGAAAAACTAGCAGAGTTGGACTTTTAAAATACTTTGCCTAAATACTGTTCTTTATGTGCGATGTACAGTATTTTCAGAGGTTACTCTTGAATAATTTTATATTCTGCTGACTTTAGAAACAAATCCTTATGTATACAGGGATTTCATAATAGTTACGTTTTCCATAAATGGTATTAAATGAATATAAATGCAGTATATTGACAGATATTCCACTTTTTCAATGTAGTAAGGTCATATAAGGTAAAATAAATGCAAATTGAATATAATTTTGAAGTTTAAACTCTTTGAAAGCCAAATGATCATTTCTGGTTTTTTTTGTTTTGCTTTTTTGAGACAGGGTCTTGCTCTGTTGCCCAGACTGGAGTGCAGTAGCACAATCATGGCTCACTATAGCCTCAATGTCCCAGACTCAAGTGATCCTCCCACCTCAGCCTCCTGAGTAGCTGGAAACACAGGTATGCACCACCATGCCTGGCAAATTTTTTTTATTTTTTGTAGAGACAAGGTCTCGCTATGTTGCCCAGGCTGGTCTCAAACTCCTGACCTCAAGCAATCCTCCCGCCTTGGCCTCCTAAAATGTAGGCACCTGGCCTGCTCTGCATTTTTAAAAAGCATTGTTACATTTAAATTAACTCTTAGATAAGTAAGATATCTTACCTTTCAGATGTTCTAGTTTTATATTTCTAAGTTTCAGCACTTCATCTGTAATCTTCTGTATCAGGAAGTTCTGTGTTTTTTCTCGCCGAATAGATTCAACAAGGGTGTCTAGACCTTTTGGGTTTTCCTGTAAGTAGTCTAACAATTTTCCAGCCCTTTTTCTACTTGATGTTCGACAAGAAATTTCTTCAGTGTCTTCTCTACTGAGTATTTTTTTTGCACGTAGATGATCAAAATGTCTCTCAGCTATGATTTTCTCACACAAGTATACACGTAAATTTTCTAAGGCCTAAAAGACATAAAATATGGTTCAATGTTATTTTATAACATCTAAGAAAATCACATAGGTGACTATTAGTTGGCAATCTTAACTGGTGTGAGATAATGTCCTAAAGTCAGGCGGCTCAGGCCTTCTAAAATGCATGCTAATTAAGATGAAGGTCCAAGTAGACACAAGTAGGTCCTAGACATTCCTCACTGCTTTGATCTCACCTTCAAACCTAAAAACCAAGACCAGGCTGTTGTGAGGAGGGACCGGCTGAATCTAGAGGGCCTGGGTCCTTGGAAACAGGGAGGTCTGTTGAGGGCCATCTTCGGGAGTAAAGATGAGGGCAACGACTACTGTACATTTTAGCTATCAGTTAGCAACGAGTCCAGAATTAGTCAGGACCAGTAACTAAGTGAGAGGTCTCACAGTCTGTAACTTTCTCATGTTTGTTATTAATTACTCCATTTCCTTAGAGTAAAACTATTAAAAACAAAAAACAAAACCCTAAATTGAAAGAGCCCATATGTATCTGTCTTTGGAGTCCGCTGGAAAGACTACACTCTAACTCAGTGAACCGGCCTTGGTGGAAGGGAGATGGAAAGATGTGTGGGGAATAGTGTTGGAAAAATGAAAGAAATAAAGAAAAAGGACACCACAAAAAAGCAAACCTAGACTTGAGAAGTGCCTGAGAGCTTAATTAGCAGAAAACCCATGTTGATCTCAATAAATGGCATTAATAACTTGATATCGGTGACTGTATTTGAGCTCCTCGATTGACTAGATATACGATCTTGGGCAGGTAATTAACTCCTCTGTGCTTGTTTCCTCCGCTGACTGTTATATGAGGAATAAAGATAGGCAAAGTGCTTAGAAAAGTGCTTGGTACACAGTAAGTGATCAATATATGTTAGTAATGATGACAAAGGTAATGGAAGGCCAAGTACCCTAGTACATGATGTCAGGAAAGTAGGCTAAGTGAAGGGTTCCTGTGGTTCTTGGTCTACTGAAGTTCAACATTTACTTGTTTATTCACATGACAAACATTTTACATATCTTAATTCCTAATATGCCGAGTGTTGAGCACTGAGTATACAAAGATGAACAAGATTTGAATCCTACATGCAAAGGGCTCATGGTCTAGGTGGGAAAACGATAAATATCACAGGCAATAATTATAAAACAACGAGATAGGGCCCAGAAAAAAAAGATTGTAGGTCAAATACTGGAAAAGCACAGAGTAAGCAAATAACTATGTCCAGGACCTGGTCCTTATCATATCTGGCATGGATTATTAACAATAGAAACCTAGCTGCACTTACTACCTCCTTCCCCCTCCTCAACATTTCTCCTTCAAGAGAAAATGGAAATCTGGAGTATTATATGAATTTTACTAAACTTGTTTTAAGGATCTCACTCTGTCACCTAGGCTGGAGAGAAGTGGCTTGATCATAGCTCACTGCAGCCTGGAATCCCTAGACTCAAGTGATCCCCATCTCAGCCTCTTGAGTAGCTAGGACTAAAGGTGTGAGCTACCATGCCCAGCTAATTTTTATTTTTATTTTTTTGTAGAGGAGGGATCTTTGCTACATTACCTAGGCTGGTCTTGAACTCCTGGCCTTAAGTGATCCTCCCACCTTATCCTCCTGAGTTGTTGGGATTACATGGGTGGGCCACTGTGCCCAGCAAATTCTAATATTGAAATTTTGTTAATTTAAAAACAATTTTAAAAACAATGTTCTGCCCTGTCTTAAAGGATAAAGTTCCTTTACGTGGCAGAATAGTAGAGAAGTTAAGAGCATGGCTCTAAAGTTGGACCAACCTCAGTTCAAATCTTGAATCTAGTACTCACCCTTGTGAGAGCTGGCCCAAGTTACTTCACCACTCTAAGCTTCAGGTATGTTATTGATAAAATAAGAATTAAAAACTTAACTCACAGGACATAAAGGAGGACTAAATGCAAATACTATATATGAAGGTCACGCATAGTCTCTGTACACAGTAAGTAATAATAACTAATTAGTGAAGACAAGGTTCATTGATAATATGGCTCCTGCCTACCTCTCCAACTTAATCTATCATTACCTTTGTCTTGAAAATTTATGCTCTACCTAAAACTATCTGTCTCTCTACATTTCCTTAGGTATTTTTTGTCTTCTTTTCTTTTATCAGACCCTAAAGCCCCTATTCATCCTTTAAGATTTAGGTCAGTGGTCATCTTCTTTGGAAAGGTTTACCTAACTTCCCAGAATGAGTTAGGCACCCCCTCTTCTGTCCTTGTAGCACCTTGTGTATACATTTCACCTTTCTATACACCAGGACTCCACTTATTTCACCTTATCTCAAAATTCATTTCCAGATACTTCTATCCTGTCCCAGTATTATTCTTGAAGTCACCAATGACCCCCTTATTGACAAATCTTTTCCATCTGCATTTTATTTTTCAGCTGCATAAACACAGTTGACTACTCCCTCCCTGAAACAATAAAATTGTTACATGAATACCACACTCTCCTGGTTTTCTTCCCATCTCTGTGGACACAAGTTTTCAATCACTTTCTCTTCTTCTTTTTTGTTACCCTACTTTCAAGCTAACAATTCACTTTTTTAAACTCTTTTCTTTAAAGGTTTTTAAATCATTTTTCTCTTCTAGCTCTCAGCTTTCTAGGTAAAATCATTCCATCCCACACTTACATTTCTAGCTCAGATCTCTCTTCTGATCTTTAACTTTGCAGATGTAATTGCTGATAGGACATTTCCATGTACTAATCTAATTATATCCTCTTCCTCAACTCCCACGTTCAATCCATCACCAGGTCCTATCCTTTCTAGTTCAGAAATTGCATCTGGAATTCTCCTGCTCCATCCATCTCCACTACCTTCACCCTGATCCAAATCATCATCATCTTTCATCTCTATAGATTCCAAAAGCCTGCTCACTGGCTTCCCTGTTCTTATTCTTGTTCTCCTCAGTCCATGAAACAGGCAGAGGGATCTTTAAACAACATAATTCTTCAACATGTCTCTACATTACTTGGCGGGGGGGGGGGGGACGCCAAATACTTTATTTACTAAAAGGCTCTTCATGAAAATGGCTCTAGCCCACCTTCCTAACTTCACTTCAGATTACCCTCTGCCTTCCTCCGATTTCCCCAAGTCACCAAGGTCTTGTATGTCTTAGGTCCTTGACAAATTCTATTCTGCCTAGAATGCTCTTCCCTCAGTTCTGTCAAATCTTTCAGGAATCAGTTTAAATGTAACCTCTCCTGACCATCCCATCTCAAGTCGATTTCCCCTACTATTGTCTTAGCACTGTTTGATTCCTTCATAGTAATTGCCATAATAAAAACAAATATATTTATTTGTTTTAAACTCTAACATCTCTGTTTGAAGCAGACAGCTACAAGGTATGTTTTAGCCAACACTGTATATTCCGTCCTTACCAGAGCACCAAGCGGTTAATGTTTCAGATGAATGTAAAACTCACTGCACTTACTTTGTGATTTAAAACGATTCCCCTCAAGAAACTGAGCTCTTTTCAAGTTAGGATTGTGTCTTCATTTTTAATTTTTGAACTGTTAGAACCAACCACAGTATCAGCTTCACAGTAGCATGTAATCCATATTTATTAAACTGAACTAAATCCAACCAACACAATGAGACAAATAACTAGATAGAAGGGGGAGACACTAAAGAAGTGGGAGGTCCCAAGGCGAAGGGTGGTAGCACACCATTCATCAGGAAAGGCAATGCAGCAGCAATAGCAAGCAACTTTGGGAAAAGGATAATAAAAAACTCAATTTTTTGACAAGGTGAGCAATCTGTAGGATGTAAAAGTAGATTTCCGGTAGACATTTGGAAATAAGGACCTAGAGTGGAGAGAGAGAGAAGTCCAAATATGTGGATAATTTTAAAACTAAGATCAGAAAACATTTTGAAAATATCATGAAAAAAATCTCAAAGAAAAAAGCATGCACGTAGTTTTTTTTTATAGACCTTTTGAAACCCATCCATGGTTTCCTCAAGGTTACGCATTTCTAATATAGGCGTAAAATGAAATCCTGAAGACAGATAACATCAATGAACTGACAGAGAAAAACAAAGACCTGGAAGCCCCTCTTCACATCTGTACTTATATACAGATCTTATTTCCTTCCACTTGTAATTTCTCAGTTCCTGTTTTATTAGCTGTAAAATGGGAATGGCAATTATCTTCTTTAGAGGTTGTTGTGAAGGTTAAGTGGGAACATTGTAAACTGTGTGACACAGCATCTGGAACATAGGAGGACTAGCTATTGGAAGTTCAAGGTTCTACTGGCACTCACCATGAATAAGACAACATTTATTCTACAGTAGTTATTTATGTTCCATTCTTATCTCTACTAGAATGTAAAGTAGGAAACTGATCTTCATTTTTCTGTATCCTTCCAGACCCAAGGCCAGTGCTTTCCATATAGTAAGTGCTCCATAAATCTCTGTTGAATAAGGAAACTAAGCACAACTCCCAGTCACATCCAGTTTCCTTCTGCTGGTGAGTCACACCAATTGTGAGTACAGTGTAATAAAGCTTACAGGGAAGAGGAAGGGATTTGAAGTGGATGAACATTTAAAAAGTTGCCATCCTGCCCAGTTCACCAAAATGACTTTGTGAAAGTACTGCAGTGTTCAGTAAGAACACGTTTCATGTTGAGTTTCTGTTTTTAATTTGAATTCACATAAAGTATTTTAGTGATACTCATACAGGTCTCATCTGGTAAAACAAGTAAACGCAAAGGAAAAAGAATGTCCTATCTCAACAAAGCCATTCGTTACAAATAAATATGAAGGTTTATGTAGTTCTGCACCATCCGAGAAGAGCATAATTTAGCTACTGAGTATTGTCGACGTTTACCTGTACATTAATTCTCAGCTACGTGTATTCACTCCCCCAACCCCAATTTAAATATGTGGGCGTCTGCTTACTAGGGGAATTCCAGGTTGTGCTTTCAGCTGTTGAGCTTCCTCAAGCCCCCTATGCAAAAGAGCTTCACATTTTTGGTCCACTGCTTGGGATCCTTCACCTGGTACAGCCTTCGCTCCAGGCTGAGAGAGCAGCCTAGGCAGCCTGACTCAAGGATGAATCTGAGCCACCGGTCCATGACGAAGCAGCTCCAAGAACACAGTGTGGGGAAAAGCAGGAGGGGATGGGTGAGGAGTGGGCAAGAATCAAAACTCCACTGGGCAACAAAGCCCAAGCTCTGCGTTTAGCGACGTAAAACCTGGATTGACAGGTCACTGGAGGACCACTGCCACCAAGGTCCCTCGGATACAGGGCTCGCCACAGTCTTCCTGTGCTAGGACTTTCCGCTCCTCGGACCTGGAGGATCCTCTTTGTCCTCGGACTCCAGGCTTCCGCTTCCCTCGCCCGCTGGGCTGCAGCCCGCACCCGCCCACCCTGGGCACAGTTGCGTTACTCACGTCCTTCTTCACTTCAGTGAGGTCCTCCTCGGTGAGGGACGGCGCGGTGGGCTCCATGGTGGAGGCGGGAGATGGCGCTTCTTCCGGGTCCGGGAGCTCGAGCTGCGCCGCCCCGCCCTGGCTGGGGGCTTCGGTCTCCCGGTAATGGGGGAAAAGAGGAGGCAGAGCGGGTCGGGAGAAAGACGGCAGCCCCTTCGGGAACAGAGGGACTCGGGGGGTCAAAACGTAGCGCTTCCGGCCCCGCCCCTGGGGTAGACGGCGCCGCAAACCTACGCGTCGCGACGCGGAGCTCGGAGGAGTGTTCCTTCCCTCTCTTAGAGCCTCAGGCGCAGGACCGCCCCGCAGCGCGTCCCTTGGCAGAGCCCGCCCTGTCTCTGCGGCAGCCTATTGGCGCCAGCCCGCGGGCCGATCCTGTTCCCGCCCCCGATCGGAGCCTTTCGGGTGGCTCCACCCACAATGGGCGGTTCCTCAAGCCACGCCTGCGCAGGTCGTCGGTAAGTGGCCCAGGTTAGCTTCCTCATAAGGCATCGTTTCCGTGGGTGGGGTCCGTGAGTGCCCAGGCAGCTGGCACTTTCAGCCTTTGCTGCCTGCTCACTTCGGGGGAGTCTGGTCTGGGCTTGTCAGTACCTTCGGGTTCCTCCCCTTTTCCCAGACCCTGCCCTACAATGTCCTGTTGCTATGTTTGCCGGTTACTGTTTCGGTCACACACGAACGCACTCATATACACATACACGTGCATACACACAAACAGCCTAACTACTAAAGAAATTTTTGAAAGAAAAAAAGAAAGCACCTACAATCCCACCACTTTAACACCTAGTTTAATGTTTGCATACTTTTTGGTCACTGTTCATTGTAAACGTAATTTTTCCTCATTAGTTAATCTGTGTAATGGAGATAGATATGCTTACATTTTAGGGCTGCTGGGATCATATATAAAGTTCTTAAAGATAGTTGGCACACAGTATGCACTCAACTGATTATTTATTTATTTATGGAGACAGGATCTCACTCTGTTGCCCAGCCTGGAGTGTAGTGGTGCGATCTCGGCTCACTGCAGCCTCCGCTTCCACGGCTCAAGCGATCCTTCCACCTCAGCCACCAAGTAGCAGGGACTCCAGGCGTGCACCACCAACCAGCCCAGGTAATTTTTTTGTATTTTTTATAGAGATGGAGTTTCGCCATGTTGCCCAGGCTGGTCTCAAACTCCTGGGCTTAAGCCATCCACCCGCCTTGGCTTCCCAAAGTGCAGGGACTATAGGCATAAGCCACCCGGCTCATCCTACTCAAACATTTATTGAGTCCTCACTAATATGTTCTAGGCAACTTATACTATGAGTCCTCCATTTTATAGGGGGAGACTGATGAAGACACGACTATCCCCAGACCATATTCTAACTACTATGGTGCTGTGTAAAAAGCAACCTGAGAAGTGTGGATGACAAGCTACAGGTAGGGCCCTGGGCCCAAGATGGTCGCTTGGACAACATGCTAAATAAACTATAAATAAACTCGATGGTATTTGAAGCCACAAGAGTAGATAAAAATGACAGGAGGACCAAGGACAAACTTGGGAAAGCCAATGTTTAAGGAAAGGGAAAGCAAACACACACACACACACACACACACACACACACACACACACACACACACACACACAATGTAACCAGAGCCACAAAAACTGGAATCTCAGCACAGGGATTCTGATGTTTACATTATGTCCTGTTTCCATGTTGACACATTATACAAGGACAGTATTTTTTCTGATTGCTTAATTGTTCATCATCTTCCATCTGATTTGCTTAACCATTCATCCTTTCATTTAACAAATGTTTTTTGAATGTCCACTATGTGCCAGACACTGTTCTAGGTGCTAGGAAAACAGCTGTGAACAAAACCAATAAAAATCCCTTTCCTCATGGAATTTATATTCTAGCGTATGTGTGTTTGGGGCAGAAGAGGTAGGCACCTGAAAAATTTTATCTAAGTTTATTTATTTATTTATTTGGAGACAGAATCTCACTCTGTCACACAGGCTGGAGTGCAGTGGCACGATCTCGGCTCACTGCAACCTCTGCCTCCCAGGTTCAAGTGATTCTCCTGCCTCAGCCTCCCGAGTAGCTGGGATTACAGGCATGTGCCACCATGCCCGGCTCTATCTAAGTTATTTTAAAAAATTAATTTATTTATTTTTTTGAGACGGAGCCTCACTCTGTTGCCCAGGCTGGAGTGCAATGGCACCATCTCGGCTTACTGCAACCTCTGCCTCCCGGGTTCAAGCAATTCTCCTGCTTCAGCCTCTTGAGTAGCTGGGACTACAGGCGCATGCCACCACATCCGGCTAATTGTTGTACTTTTAGTAGAGATGAGGTTTCATCACGTTGGCCAAGTTTGTTTTAAACTCCTGACCTCAGGTGATCTGCCCACCTCAGCCTCCCAAAGTGCTGGGATTACAGGCGTGATCCCCCATGCTTGCCTATATGTAAGTTATTTAATTTATTAGAAGATGATAAATGCTAAGAGGAAAAAATAAAACAGGGAAGCAGGATGAGACTGTATGGATTGGTTAAAATTTAAACTAGAGTGGTCATGACCTCACTGCTCACTTTGGGAGAGTCTGCTCTCGGCTTGTCAATACCAAGATAAGGGATTTCATTTATGCTTAAAGGAAGTGAGGGAGTAAGCTGTGTGGATATAAGGAGAGAGCATTATGAGTACAGCCGGCAACCAACAAAAATGCTCAGTGTAACTGGAAGGAGATGAACTCCTTGTGTGCTGAGTCATGAGTGTGCTGAGTCAGACGGGAAGCCACTGGAAGGTTCTGAGCAGAGTGACATGATCTGATTTGTGATTTGAAAGGAAGCAGTTTTACTTTTGTGCTAAGGGGAAAGAAGATGGAAGAGGGAAAACCATTTAGGGAGTTATTGCTTTATCCAGGCCCCAGAGGTTGTGGTTCAGACCAGGGTGGAGCAGTGAGGGTGGTGGGAGCATTTTGAAATGAAGCAAGGAAGCAGTTTGATTTCATTTTGAAAGGATCACCCTGGCTGCTAAGTGGAGAGTAGATGGCAGGGGCAAGGGCAGAACCAGAGACTGGGTGGAGGCTACCACAATGTCAGGTTCATGACTGCACCAAATGTCATGCTTGGGGTCAGGTTCCAGCCCATGCTGAGGTCTAAGGGGAGTGGGTGGATGAGCAGAAAGAACACTCAGGGGACTATAGGCAGGTGAAAGATGATTTTACTCAGCAGCAGCTCTCGTCAACAGCTTTCTTACACTAGCTCTCTACACTGTCCACCTTGTCTCAGCTGCTTAGTCTGGCGGCTCCCCTACACAGCTGCGTGGCTGACTCTCCCTTGCCTTCAGGGTCAGCAGCTTAACTCTTTCTCCCTCTGGGCACAAGCAAGCCGAGCTGTGTCCTGGCTCCCCACTGTCAGTCTCCAAGATGGACAGCTCTGGCTCTCTCTCTCTCTCTGGGTGCCAGCACGTCTGCACAGTGTCAATGGGCAATTATACCTTTTACAGACAATAGTGGCTTAGAGCCAAGGGATGGCCTTCCCATGTAATGACTGCATAGCTCTGATAACAAGTGGAGTTATACGCCTGCGCTGTAAACTCGCTGAGTCCCTGTGGATGTTTACCTTGGCCTGTCCTTGACCAAACCACAGCCATGTTCCTTACACACAGCCATCCAGGCACAGCTTAGGGTGGCGTGACCGGGGTTGGGGCAGTGGTGAGCACTCACCACTGACACCTTAAATTGTTCCCAAGTGTTCATTGTTACTAAAAAATTGTCATAGAATTTACATATTTTCATCAGTTTTCCTTTCAAATTATCATTGCCTTTGCATAAGTTCCCAGAACCAGGAGTACAAAGCCCAAGGAAATGAATATTTTATGGCTTTTCGTATATATTTTTGCAGGTGCTCTCCAAAAGGGTTGTATTGATCTATCTGTGTGTGGGAATGAACTGTTTTTACCACAGTCAGATCAGTTCTGCTGATGAAGGAGAGGATTCACTCATCAAAGCAAGTGAATTGAATGCTGCCAGTTTAATGCACTCATTTTGAGGTTGCTACTGCACTGTTGTTCTTTTTTAAAGGAAACATTTTAAGCCCACCAAACTATAAAGAATATTACAAACACCCTACGCTCACTGCCAAGATTGAACAGATATTGATATATTGCCACATTTGCTTGTTATGGCTTTTGATTATCAAATGTTAGTGGCAGACATCTTTGATTCATGAACATTCTTCCATGCCCTTACTATACATCTGAGTCTTTCTCTTTCCTTGACCATCATTTCATTTCTGACACCTCCAACCCTTTTCTATTCTCAGTATTCATTCCCTTATTTATTTAGTCAACTAAAAAGTTAAGTGTCTGCTCTGTGTAAGAATTGGGAGTTACAGAATGAGTATCAGGGATTGGGTGGGACTGAATGAGGATTACAGGAGTTTTTTATAGCTGAAAGAGTAATATTTTGCTTTTCAGACTATGTGTCAATGTTCCCAAGATGGATTGCCTAGCTTAAAAAGCCACATCTGAATACCACGTGCTTAATCACAGAGCTCGTTTGTGGCAGGCTTTGCAACTCCCCATCCTTCTTGCTTTCTAATGCATCACAATTCTTTCATTAGTAAACTAATTTTCCTCTTTCTGCTAAATCACAGGGTCTGTCTAACAATGAAGTTTGGGCATAGTTTCAAGAAAACAGCCCTGCCCATCCACTACCTTGCAATAATCCTACTTCTTCCTCATCCCTTAACACAGCCTCCATACCACCTCAACTTCTCGGTACTCCATCTGCCTGCTACTGTGAAATAGAAGGCACCTGAGAAATGTGCTATGAGGGATACGGTTTAGGTGCTACAAGCATAAGGCTGCATAACATCGTGGTACAGATGAGATATCATTAAGAATGAGGATGTCTGATCCCTGACAGACAGTGTATTAGTTTCCTAGGGCCATCATACCAAATTACCAAAAACAAGGTGGCTTAACAGATATTTATTCCCTCACAGTTCTGGAGGCTGGAAGTCCAAAATTGGCAGTGCCATGCTCTCTCTGAAGCCATGAGGGAGGATTCTTTCCTTGCCTCTTCCTCACTTCTGGTGGCTTCTGGAAATCCTTGGCATTCCTCAGCTTGTGGTGGCATCACTCCCACCCCAGCCTCCATCTTCACATGACCTTCCTCTCTGTGTCTCCTCCTGTGTTTCTGTGTCCACGTTTCCTTCTTTTTAAAACTCCAGTCACTGGATTTAGGGCCCACCCTAATTCAGTATGACCTTACCTTAACTTGATTACATCTGTAAAGACACATTTTTTTATTCTTTTGAGACGGTCTTTCTCTGTCACCCAGACTGGAGTACAATGGCACAGTCATGGCTCATGGCAGCCTCAAATTTCTGGGCTCAAGCAGTCCTCCTCCTTAGCCTCCCAAGTAGCTGAGAATACAGACATGTGCCACCATGCTTAGCTATTTTTTTTTTAATTTTTACTTTTGTAGAGACAGTGTCTTGTTATGTTGGCCAGGCTGGTTTCCAATTCCTGGGCTCAAATGATCCTCCTGCCTCAGCCTCCCAAAATGCTGGGATTATAGGCATAAGCCACCATGCCAGCCAAAGACTATTTTGAAATAAGTTCACATTCCAGGTTCCAGTAGATGTGAATTTTGGGGAGATGCTATTCAAGTCAGTACAGCTGAATTCTACATTTGCCGATTATTAGCTGTAGGATCTTGGATCAATTAGTAAGTATGCAATAAAGATAGTGATAATAAGAATTCAGAGGTAGGGAAGAGGAAACCATTCTGACTGATAAAACAACATGAAAGAGGAGTTCACCCAGTATTTAAGCTGGGTGGGAGGATTTTAACACGTGGAGCTTTAACTGCTTGTTGATTATTTATTCCATACTTCCTGTCAGATGTCAGATGCTGTATTGAGCAACAAATTCTATTCCAGGTGGTTGTGGAATTGTAAATTATGGATTATCCATTTTCTGTAAATGGTTGGAAGAAAAAAGTGGCCAATTCCGAGACAGACACTCTTAGGTTTTAATGGCAAGATACTATGTGGTGAAATTCAGATGTTCAGCACAGGGACTTTGTGAAGACTCCTGGGGGTCCTGTCTCTAGGAATGGCTCTCGGCTTGGGAAGGAAAGACCAGGAAAGTGTAGGGTGGTGGGCGTGGACCTGAGAAAATGCTCTGACAATATTTGCTAGTGCACCCCAACACTAGGACATTGCTGGGGCTGATGAGGGAACCAGAGATAAGTGATCATTCCCTTTGCCTTCCCCCTAGAAGACTAGTTTGAAGAGTGCAGGCAGGCACCTGCTATGAATCCTGAATGTTTGGAGGTTGTATACCAATATACCAGCAGGGGGATATTGGAGGAGGGGCTAGATCTCCCAGTCTTACAACTCCCTGGGAAGAAATAATCACTAGCAGTTTATTTCACATTCACTCTGAGCCAAGCGCTTTACATCTGTGGTGGGAATTTAATGCCTATAACAGTCATTACAGGTAGGCTTTATTATCCTCACTTTAGAGATGAGAAATCTGAAGCTTAGAAACAAGATTTGCCCAAGTTCCTTCTCCCACCAAGTAGCAGAACTGGGATTCCAGTTCAGCCTTGATAATAAGGCCAGTGTTCTTAATTATTAGCTGTAGACTGAGCTAAGTGCTTCAGGACATAATGATTCAGAAGAAGCTAGGATGCTTGAGCATTCTCTGAATCATTATATCCTGAGCCTCACAAATGGGTGTATCTGCTCCAGCTTAGGATTCATGAAGGGCAATGTGCAACAATGAGAGTAGCTGAAGACCGGCAATGTTAACTAATGCAAGTCTCAGAAAGAGGAAGATGATATTTGCAAACTCCAGGTGGGGTTTGATGGCAAGCATAATTCCAGAAAATAACTTTTTTTTTTTTTTTTTTTTTTGAGACAGGGTCTTGCTCTGTTGCCCAGGCTGGAGTGCAGTGTTGCAATCTTAGTGATGGCATGGGTGGCCCATCTGGAGTGACTGCTGTCATGACACTGGCTGCAGTGGCTGGGGTGGGGAGGGGCGTGGCCAGGGCTGCGAGGTCGACAGAGCTGGGAGGAGCTGGGAACTGTGGAAGCCCTGCCCACTTCTGAGCTGGCAGGGTGGGAGCCTTTTGCTCCCCCAGTGCAGCTTCAGCTGCCCAGGCACAGCTCCAAACCTGGACATCCCTGTGCTCTTGGGGGCCAGAATCAGGCAGGTCCCCTGCCCTCCCAGGCACAGCTGCAGCCATCCAGCCACGGCTGTGGACCCAGGCATCTCTTGGGGGATGACTTCTGACCCTGCCCCTGGAGGCTCAGAAGTGCCTGCTCCTGCTGCCTGGCTTCTCCCCAACTCCCGGTGCCCACTCTGATTTTAGAGCAAAGTTGAGGCCAAGCCCAGGCCCTGTTGCAACCCAGCTGGGTGTACGCATGCTCAGAGCAGCACTGAGATGCCAGCCCCCTGCCGCCTTGCCTCCCCTCCAGGCTTTGGGCACTGATGAGCATAGGAGGGAGACTGAGGGAGCACTGAGGGTGGCTCAGCGTGGGCCTGCAGGCACCCCTCAGCACAAATAGCTTGGGCAGTGGAAGGAGGCAAACAGGCTCCTGGGCAGAAAGGGGCAGGTCCCTGGTGAAGCCTCACCTTCAAGCCAGGGATGGCCTAAAGCCTGGTGGTGGGGCTGATGGGCCAGAATGGGAACTTAGGGTGCTGTTTTCAGGCCCGCCCATGGCCACCCATGAACCAATCAGCATGTACTTCCTCCCCTCTGAAGCCCATAAAAATCCCTAGATTCAGCCAGACTCCGATGACCAGATGACCTACCTTTGGAGAGGAGCTATGTGCTCCAGGATTTCCTCTCTGCTGAGAGCTGGGCATAAGTTGGGACTACCAGCTGCAGAGAGGAGCTGCCCACTCTAGGGTCTCCTCTGCTGAGAGCTGAACACTGTTGGGACAATCTGCCTGTGGAGAGGAGCTACCCACTGTGGTTTCCTCTAAGCTGTTCTGTCACTCAGTAAAGCTCCTCTTTGACTTGCTCACCCTCCACCTGTCTGTGTACCTCATTCTTCCTAGACACAGGACAAGAACTTGGGACATGCTGAATGCCTAGGCTAAAAAAGCTGTAACACAAATGGGTCTGAAATACGCCCCTTGCTCACCATGTTGTGGGCAACAAGAAGGAGAGAAGAGCTGCAGCCCTTCTGGGAGCCCAGACCTAGGAGCTCCCCAAGCCAGGGCTGTGACACCCTCTATGGGACTCTGTGGTTCCTGGCATCTCCAGGCTTCCGGGTGCCACTGCATTCCTCAGTGCCAGCCATGGAAGCTGCCTGCAGTACACCTGGTCCCATCACAGCCTCACAGGGAGCTGGCACCTGTGCTGGTGCTTGGAGCTGCCTGCCCCACCGCAGCCAGTGTGCCTGGCTGTGCTCAGTGGCTGGGCCCCATACTTGCTCACTCACACACCCCTCGCTGCTCTGTGCCTGCCTGGCTGCCCCTTGGCAGGCATGAGATTCAGGCCAGTAGTGCAAGCTGTGCACAGCCTGCCAGGCTGATTGGGTGGGACAAGCCCAGCAGGCCCGAGTAAAAGCTCAGACAAAAGCCCCACTGGCCACACAGGTTTCTGGCTGGTGAAGTGACACCCACCCCATGACATCAGCTCACTGCAGCTTCAACCTCCTAGGCTCAAGTGATCCTCCTGCCTCAGCCTCCCAAGGTGCTGGGACTACAGGCATGCACCACCATGCCCAGCTAATTTTTGTATTTTTTGTAGAGATGGGGTTTCACCATATTGCCCAGGCTAGTCTTGAACTCTTGGGCTCAAGTGATCCATCTGCCTTGGTCCCTCAAAGTGCTGGGATTACAGGCATGAGCCACCGTGCCCAGCCTCAGAAAAGAATATTGAAGGAGCAGCTCTTGAAAGCCTAGAGTGGGAGCGTCTAGGCTTTCAGGAGCTACTTACTCCTTTAATATTCTTTGCGGGTGACATCCCTCAAAATCAGTCATTTCCCTTCCCATTCCCATGACTGGAGTCAGTGGTCCTCAGTCTAGGCTATTTAATAGAATCACTTGGGAATGGACATCCAAGTCCCACCTAGAGCAATTAAAACAATTCTTTGGAAAAATCCAAAGTGAATGGAAGGAGTACTGAGCTGTTATTTCCACCATCGTCTCTATTGCTTTCCAGAGTCCATCCCTCTCACTAGGGAGAAGCCATGATTTTAGTGTATGTGCTAGAGAATTTCCTCTATTTAAAGGAGGTATTTACTGCCAAGGGGACACTGTATATAGAAAGACCAAGAATGGAATATGAATATGAATAAGAAAAGGTGCCTCCACTCTCAAAGATCACAGAAGCAAACAGAGCTGTGTCTTGGAAATATGAAGGAAAGGCCTATATTCCAGACTAGCCCCAAGGGTGTGGGGTCAGAGAAAATTTCTTCAAGCAGTTCTGAAGGCTGGAAGTCCAAGATCAAAGCACCAGCATTTGGTGTCTGATGAGGGCTGCGCTCTGCTTCTAAGATGATGCCTTATTGCCAGCATTCTTCAGAGAGGAGAAATGCTAAGTTTTCATATGGTGGAAGGTAGAAGAGCAAGAGGAATGAATTCCTTACATGAAGCCATTCTATAAAAGCACCAGTTCTATTGCTAAGTGAGGAGCCCTCATGGCCTAATCACCTTTTAAAAGCCCCACCTCTTAATACTGTCATATTGGCAACACCTGAATTTTGAAGGCTACCTATTCAAACCATAACACTTGTTTTATATATATTTAAATTGTTCTTTAATAAAATACTTTACCTAACAAAAATTCTGTGGATGCCAAAGCAGTGGTAGTTACTATCTTTGTGGTAACAGTTTTATTGAGGTATAATATACATACCATACAATTTAAGTATATGTTTATACATATACAATTTAAAGTATACAATTCAGTGGTTTTAAGTATATTCACAGTTCTACAACCATCACCACAATCAATTTCAGAATATTTAATCACTCCAAAAGGATAGTTGTATCTGTAGCCACCCCTAATCCTCTCATCTTTCTTAGCCCTAGACAACCATTAGTCTACTTTTTATTGCTATAGATTTGCCATACTGAACATTTAATATAAATGGAATGATACAATATGTGGCCTTTTGTGTCTGGCTTCTTTCACTTAACAATGTTTTCAAGGTTCATCCATGCTATAGCACAAATCAGTACTTCATTTCTTTTTATGACTGGATAATATTCCATTGTATAAATATGTCACATTTTATTTATGCAATCATCATTTGAGAGACATTTGGATTATTTCCACATATTTTGGCCATTATGAATAATGCTATTCGTATGGCTATATGGCTGTTATGAATAATATTATAAAAATTCATTTGCAAATTGGGACATCTAATCCCTCCCCCAGTATTCACCAGCTGGTATATAGGGATGTGGCCTTCAGACATTTGAACTTGGGTTTTCATTTTTCTTGGGTATATATCTAGGAGTGAAATGGCTGGGTTGCGTGGTAACGATATTTAATTTCTTGAGGAGCAGTGGTAGTTTTAAAACTTCCCAGTTGATTCTAATGCAGAGCCAGGGCTGAAAAGCAATGATCCCGATGAATGATGAAACTTAAAAGGGCACACTCTGACAGCTTCAGGGAGACATTTACAGGGTCTTTCATAAGCCTTGGGGGTCCATGTGGAACAATGAGATTGATTCGCACCTGGCTTTCCTGCCATACCCAAGACACAGTGATTGCCATCCGCATGCAGGGAAATGTATCTTAATGCTCTGCTCTCAACTCTATTCGATTCAACATTTATAATAGTGACTTGTGGGATGAATATCTGGAACAGGGGTTTTCAAATGTTTTTCTAACTATGCAACCCTTTCTTCCAATAAAATTCTCTGTGGAAACTAAACTCAAGGCCCTGTCTACTGGGTCGGTAGAAGTTTTCTCTCTTGCCCACCCACCTTGCCCCAGTACTTCTGAGCAACTTCCTCAAAGCACCAAGGGCTTTACAGAGCATTGTTTGAAAGCCACTTATCCAGAAAGCATTTTTATTAATTTGTGGATAACCCCAAACTGAAAATATAAAATGATTTTTTAAAAATTAATTTTATTTTAAGTTCCAGGATACATGTGCCAAATGTATAGGTTTGTTACATAGGTAAACGTGCCATGGTGGTTTGCTGCACCTGTTGACCTATCACCTAAGTTATAAAAAAATTTAATGTCAGAGTCAGTATAAGGTTAACAAAACCAAACCAAACCTAAACTCCTCTAGAGTGAGCTGCATTGGGAAGTAATGTTTCTTTCCTGCAAGGTATTCAAGCAAGCATAACCCAAACTCTATATATATGTGTGTGGGTATGTGTGTGTGTATGTATATATGTGTGTGTGTGTGTGTGTGTGTGTGTGTGTGTGTGTATTTTTTTTTTTTTTTTTTGGTGAGGGAGTCATAGAAGGTAATTAAAAAATGAGAAGTTGGCTGGGCATAGTGGCTCATGCCTGTAATCCCAGTGCTTTGGGAGGCCAAGGCAGGAGAATCACTTGAGGCCAGGAGTTTGAGACCAGCCTTGGCAACATAATGAGACCGTATCTGCACCTGTAGTCCTAGCTACTTGGCAGGCTGAAGCGGGAAGGTTCCTTGAGCCTAGGAGTTAAAGGCTACAGTGATTATGATTGTGCCACTGCACTCCCACCTGGGCTACAGGGCAAGACTCTGTCTCTTAAAAAAACCCCCCAAAACCAGAAGGTGATGTGATTGGCCTAGTGATTTTTATTTTTCTTTGAGACAAGGTCTCACTCTGTCACCCAGGCTGGAGTGCAGTGGTGTGAATAAGGCTCACTGCAGCCTCGACCTCCTGGCTCCAGCGATTCTCCTGCCTCAACCTCCCATGTAGCTGGGACCACAGGTGCACACCACCATGCCCAGGTAATTTTTTAATTTTTTTAGAGATGGGGGTCTCACTTTGTTGCCTTGGCTGGTCTTGAACTCCTGGGCTCAAGCAATCCTTCTGCCTTGGCCTTCCAAAGTGCTGGGATTATAGGCATGAGCCATGGTGCTTGGCTTGGCCTAGTGATTTTGAGTGTGCCCAACTCTAAGCCGCTATTCACACTGCCAGAGCCACTTGTATCTTGGGCATCTCTGCTAGATGAGGAAGAGCTTGGCCTGAAGGGTCAGAAGTTGTTATTTTTCTCCTTTATTCTTCCTCTAATTTGCTAATCTGGTTTTACTGGGGTTTTGACTTGGAAAGGGCTGGCTATGACAACAGGGCATATGCAATCTATTATTTTTAGTGTTTCATATTTAATCTATTATTATTCAACTAGGGTGTAACTCCAGTGAGGCCAGTATTTTATTTACTTTTTCAATGCTGCTTCTAGAACAGAGCCTGACATATGCTAGGTGTTCTGTAAACACGTGTTGAATGAGTGACTGAGAGGTCATTCTTTTTTTTTTTTTTAGCTGGAGTTTTGCTCTTTTCACCCAGGCTGGAGTGCAATGGTGTGATCTTGGCTCACTGCAACATCTGTCTCATGGGTTCAAGCGATCCTCCTGCTTCAGCCTCCGAAATAGCTGGGATTGCAGGCACCCATCATCATGCCCAGCTAATTTTTTTGTATTTTTGGTAGAGACGGGGTTTTGCCACGTCAGCCAGACTGGTCTCGAACTCCTGACTTCAGGTAATCCGCCCCTCTTGGCCTCCCAAAGTCCCAGGATTATAGGCGTGAGCCACCGCACCTGGCCTCAATTGGAGGTCATTCTTAACCCCTTTTATGTCAGCATACTTTTTTCATTACATTCGTGGTTCCTCTCAACAGCCATTCTTACTTCTGGGATACACCAGGAAACAGCCAAAGGAAAATTCAGTGTTCTGTAGTTCCTCCTGGCCTTGGTTCTAACCTGCTTGCACCAACCCATTCCTTGCCCCATTCTCCATCCTGACCTCCGTCTTTATCATTTCTGACTCACGCCTCATTCACTGGTTTTCAGACTTACTTTACCTGGGGTTGAGTCACTCCTTGTAGTCCTGTTACTCACTGTTTGGGTTCAGGCAAGTTACCTGAATGCTCCATGCCCCAGGTTCCTCATCCACCTAGGAAAAAGCTTAAATAGGAGAAGAGGGGTAAAGGTGGAGTATTGGGAAACACTGACATTTAAAGAAAAAGAAATAGCAACATCTTATCTCGTTGATTCATGTAAAGGTTAGAGAGTGCTTAGTTTCTGCATATACCATGCAGGCAGGAGATGGGAGTAATGATCAGGATTTCACTATTCTTGAGACTTAGTATCATTATTAATTCATCCTTTAGATCTGAAACTTGTCAGCACCATCTTCTTGATGATAACCTTGATTTATTTCAGCTACACTGCAGTTTCTTCCTTCAACCATGCTTCCTTGAGGAAACTCAGCCCCAGACTGCCTCCCTGGGTGAGTTTCCTCTGGGCAATGCCTGTACACTGCTGACCTACCTTCAGAGCAGAAACATAACTCGCTATTGCTAAGTGAGTTGATTCTGTGTTTCTGATCGGGCAATCGTGTACCTAGTTTGCTTTCACCCATATCAAGATGCTAAATTTAGGGATTAATCTGCAGCTCCTCAGCTTCCAGGCAGTGAGCTTGCTTCCTGTGCTTTAAACTGCTTGGTGACACCTCTAAAGCCCCCAAACCAACCACTCGTGATTATCTGGATTGCTGTTGAAATTAGTTTACCTCTGTCAATGACCTGCAGTTCCTTAGAATCTTTGCTGTTGATTTCAACTACGGGTAGTTCCTAAAGCAATGAAAAGCATGTCAACCCTCTTTAATAGGAGTAGCATTTTGTTCTAGTTTCGTGAGAAAAATGGATTCCATTGTGCTTTTTCTAGGTATGCTTCTTTCAGCAGATGAGCGTGTGTCTCTCAGTGTCTATATTATCAGGGGCTCTTTGGAAAGCATATTGCCAATTTAGGATGTCCACTTCAGGAAAAAGCTAGTGCCAGGATTTGATTTGTATTTTAGGGGACAATCAGTCCACCAGGCAGCACTATGGGGAGTGAAGTGGATGATAGTAAGACTGGGGCTCCAGAAAGGACTGCAACTTGAAGGCTAAGGCGGTCATCCAGGCAGAACTCAGGACCCAAACTCAATGCAGTGGCAGGAGTGAGAGAGCCCAGAGAGGTGGATTTGAGGGAATCCATAGAACTTGCCAGAGCCAGCTGGGAAGCAACACCCCAACTCTGTTTTCTATAAGAGATCTAGTCACATTGGCATTTTGTGATGCTTAGGAAGTCACAGACTGTTTGGGAATATTTTTGCAGAAAATCTCATGTTACCCCACAGCTTTCTGTTATCTCCAGTCTCTGAATCATGCTTTCCTGCTTTCAAAGCTCAAGACCTTCCTTGCTACACCACAGGGCAGTTTGGTCTCCACCTTCTAACATTATCGTTTCCTTAGGGTTATGGTTTATGATGTCTTCTTATGCCACAATGTAAGCTCCAGAAGGGAAGAGGTCTTTGTTTTATTTTCTAATATACTGAAGATGTTTACAACAGTGCTTGGCTTATAGTAGGTACTAATAAATATTTATTGCAATGGAGTGAACAAAGAAAAGATTGTTCAATATGTTGCATGCTGCAGAAAATTCAAGTAGGAAGATAACTGAGAGCAGACCCCTGGTATTAGGGTAGGGAATTGCTGGTGACTTTAGAGAGAGTAATTTCAGTAGAGTGTGTTGTGGAAGCCAAAATGAAATGTTAGTATTGTTATTTTAAATTCACTTTTTGGAAAAGATGATGAGGCATATGGTTTTGGAAGGTAAGGAAATAAGGCCACAAGGTTAGACTCATCTTCTGTATAATGTTTTGTCCATTTATTATGTTAGCTGATGGAGGTTGAAATATACTGGTCTTTATTTGGTGAGATGATGGCTCCAGTGAAAATGTGCCTGGCAATAATCATCTAGATTCTCAAAAGGTATTCCATTTTGCATAAGAGAAATGGAGACAAAGTGCAAATGAGCAGGAAGGAAATTTCCAGTTTCATTGGATAAATAAATCACAGAATATTTTGTTAATATATGTAGATGTAGCATTTTGGGGTCAGGTTTCTTCTAGAAATATTTTAGTGCTTGCTGACGTGAAACTGCTCTTTCATCTTTGCTCCACACCCCCTCAGGGCTGTGTTGTCAGGTGTTGTTTGGCATCAT
Source organism: Macaca fascicularis (assembly GCF_037993035.2). Classification (NCBI taxonomy): domain Eukaryota; kingdom Metazoa; phylum Chordata; class Mammalia; order Primates; family Cercopithecidae; genus Macaca; species Macaca fascicularis. Next base: position 149,349,814 of record NC_088375.1, on the reverse strand, counting down.
TATAAGTCAGGTTCCCACTCCTTGGAAAGCACTTCTAGGAGAATTTATGAACAGTGCCAGAGCTGATCTGTATCTCAACTGGTTATTGTTTTTCTTTGTTGTTCTCAGAGGCATGGACAGAGGATTCTTTGAAGTCATCCTGACTGAAACAGCAGATTGAGAATTAATTCACTTGTGACTGGGCGGGGCGGCTCACGCCTGTAATCCCAACACTTTGGGAGGTCGAGGCGGGTGGATGGATCGCTTGAGGCCAGGAGTTCGAGACCAACCTGGCCAACATGGTGAAACTCTGTCTCAACAAAAAAATACAAAAAAATTAGCCAGGTGTGGTGGTGTGCACCTGTAGTCCCAGCTACTCAGGAGGCTGAGGCACGAGACTCTCTTGAACCTAGGATGCAAAGATTGCAGTGAGTGGAGAGTGCACCACTGCATTCCAGCCTGGGCAACAGAGCGAGACTCCGTCTCAAAAAACAAAACAAAACAAAAAAGAGAATTAATTCACTTGTGACTGGGTGTCCTGACCTTACCATCTATACCTACAAAATTTTAAATTTCCTTTTAAATATAAAATTGTGGTAGCCAGTACTTCCTTCCCTTGGTCTGGTGATTGGAAACTGTCCTCTGGCCTATCTGAGGGTCCCCAGGGCCATCTTATATGAAAGCAAGATGAGTCCTTTGTGTTCTGCTGCCCCAGTCTCCTTGTTGCCCAGGCACATTGCTGTTGGTGACACTCGAGAGGTCACCCCCCTGCTAAGCACAGCTGTCTCCTTGGGCACTGCTACTGCTCCCACCACTCTGGCCTGAGGGAAGGGGACATTGTTCTCTTCTTTGCTATTCAGGCTCCAGAATGGGCAGACCTTTCCGCTAGGTTGTCATAACACAGAATACACCCTGCTGTAACCTTTAGCAAGTATTTACTCCATGTAAAAGTAATAGAAAGTTCAACAATGAGAAGAAGTTAATTAACAGAAGATGTGGCTATCCTTAGTGCTTATGGGCTTAGAACAATCATATCTTAGGTTGGATTTCCCAGAAGCTGACTTTGAGGGAAGGAGTTGACAGCAAGTAGTTCATTTGATGGATGGATGATCCCAGGAAGCATTGGCAGGGGAATGGAGGCCTTCGGGGAAGGAAAGGAAATCTAGAAAGGGGACATCAATCAGAAGATTACCACTGTGGGCAACTGGGGCTCAATCCCACTGGGAACCTGTGAGAAAGAGTATAGAGCTTCCCTGACCTATAATATGGTAGCCACTAGCCACTTGTGACTCCTGAGCATTTGAAATGTAGCTAGTAAGAATTGAGTTGCGCTCCAAATGTAAAATACACATTGGATTTATGACAGTATATATATATATAAAATGTAAAACGTATTATTTTTTATATTGATTACCACATTGATATAGTATTTTAGGTAGACAAGGTTCAATAAATATATTAATATTAAAATTAATTTCATCTGTTTCGTTTTGCTTTTTCAAACTGTGGCTACTAGAAAATGTGAAATTACATATGTGACTCTCAGTATATTCCTAGCAGACAGAGCTGGTATAGAACATGCCTCAGAATTGTCTCACCCTGGTACATGTCCCAAGATCCAGGTTCCCCACTCAACTCTACAGGAGGACATCCACAGTTCAGCCCAGACTCTGCTGAACTAAGCCAGTCCAGCTACTTTTTCTGCTTTCTCCTCCATGTGAGGTCCACATGTCTGTCCTGTAGCCCTGCAAGAAACCGTGTGAACGAGAACACACAACTCCACAATAACAAGGCTTATATACAGGCACAATGCCTGATCCTATGTATGAAGTGGGTTAATGTTTTAAATAATTCACTCTGTGTTCTTACCCACCCTCCCCCCCGCACACCTCTTCCAGCTTTGTGTTCTCTGATTTTCTTCACTTGCACTCTGATGATCTTCCTCCCAGGCCAGACGAGATATGAGTTATCATTGCTTTAGGGGAAGGATGTTGCTTTTGAAGCAGAGAATTAGCCAAATTTGTAGCGTTTCAGTTCAAAAGTCACCAGTGCAGGTAGAAGACAGAAACAGCATGCTGCATAACTGCAAAACTGCAAAGAGAGCTTTGCTCTCCAGACTGAGGATTCCACAGGCTGGGGATAGGGAGATGGTAAGGACCCCAAGGGCAGAAGGAGAGATAGTTGTCCTCTACTGAAACATGGACTGTGGCCCATCAGCTCCCTACTCCTGGAGACCCCCACTGGTCCTCAGGACCTAGATTAGATGTCCATGTGCTTGTGGTGAACGTTGCTCATGGCCTGCAGTCACAGTGATTACTAGCAAGGCCCAGAGACAACCCTGTGCCCTAGGGCTTTGTCCAGCCCTCTGCCCCTCGCACACCATGTGAAAAGTCCCTGCTCCCAGCGGTCCAGGGCACTTAGAAGCCCCAGGATTGAAGACTTGGTCTCCTAGAGGGTCTTCATGGAATAGTACCCAGGCAAGAAGGGACCAGACAGAACTGGCCCCAGACCTCTCAATAAATCAAGGCAGTGGTGGACACACTGGGTTACATATTCTTATATTCTTCGGGTAGGAATATGCCTCCAAAGGAGACATCATCTTTGGAAATGTGTCTCTGTCCATAGTTAAACCAATTTCTTACTTTACTGTGCAGAGCTGCATCTGTCTTTGAAGCCACATTATTTTATGCCCCTCTTCCTCCCGTCTCTCTTCCAGTCTATCAACAGGATTCCCTCAACAGAGGAACAGTTTTTTTTTTTTTTTTTTTTGAGACGGAGTCTTGCTCTGTTGCCCAGGCTGGAGTGCAGTGGCTCAATCTCGGCTCACAGCAAGCTCTGCCTCCCAGGTTCACGCCATTCTCCTGCCTCAGCCTCCGGAGTAGCTGGGACTACAGGTGGCCTCCATCACGCCCAGCTAATTTTTTGTATTTTTAGTAGAGATGGGGTTTCGCCGTGTTAGCCGGGATGGTCTCGATCTCCTGACCTCATGATCTGCCTGCCTCGGCCTTCCAAGGGAACGGTTTCTTAAACATAAATTTGGTTGAAAATTACCAAGTATTAAAAACAAACAAACAAAAAAAGGGTATGATCTCACCTAGTGTCATCTTATAACACATGCAACTGGGCTGTAAAGCCAGAAAAACCAATGGAATGAGTCAGAAATAGTCATCGCAGGAGGCATAAGGCTGCATGAGCTGGTTTCATAATTACCCACAGAGAGGTGTGTTTGCGTTGCATTCAGAATATACTCTATCTTGTTTTGTTGAAATGGTTGGACTCAAGTGGATACATTCCAAGAGTTGTTTTCTCAGGCCCTGACATTGATGAAAGAGGAAGATGGAAAGCTGCCCACAGGATTTCTGCAGCATTTGGCTTCCTCAGGCCAATGTAGACATTAAAACATTTCTCTGTCATTGACCCACGACCTCTGTTTTAGCTTCCCTAACACTGGAAACAAGTGTTTAATGCCCTTAGTGACCCAGAAAATATTTCAGAGGGCAGCCTCTTATATTTTATGCTTCCACTGCCAGGTGATTGTTGGCTAATGACAGGAAAGACAAATGGAAAACATCTGGACATTTAAAGGGCAATGACCATAAACTGCTTCTCAGATATTGGAGACTGTGCACACCATCTGTTGACTAAGGTAAAGATGTTTTTGGGGTGATCCCCAACTACATACCCCTTTTTGTGAACCCTGTACCAGCTGCCACACCCATACAGTGTGACCCTCTTCCCTTCATAGTTGAGTGGACAAGATGTAAACACTGGACCCAAGCTGGACTCACCAGATTTTCCCCTGTGGAATTGCGAAATGGGCCTCCGAGGTTCTTGAGCAGCGTGTTTGGCTCCTGTGCACAGGTCTGCAGTGAGAGAGCAGGAAATGGATGCCCAGAGGAGGGATGAGGACAGTGCAGCTGGCAGAGCAGCAGCGCGGCAGCCCCTGGCCCCTGGCTGGCCAAGTCTGGCTCTCCCCTGAGGTCTTGTAGTGCCACATGTTCCCACGTGCCATGACATATCAACAGTAGCCCTCACCTCTGCTTAAATACCTGTGGGTGTCTGTGAAACCTGTGTTCCCTCCCAAGGGAACAGTTTCAGACGCTCAGTCTGTATGGTGAACACAGGTGGTGTGGCTGGAACCATTTCCAGAAGGGCTCTGCACCCGAGCGCCACCACATTCCCGACGGTGTTCTTTTGCATCTTGAACTGTTCTCCCAATAAAGATGCCTTCTGGGCCCTGCGGTCCATGTTAAAGAGCCGGGTGGACATGTCAGCAACGGACAGAAGAACAGCTTCTTTTTGTCTGTGGTGGTCTATATTTTAAGGTGTCAATTCAAGTGGGCAAAAGGAGAGGAGAGCCTGCCTGCCTTTCTCTCTTTCTCTGTTTATTCATTCAAGTGACTTTTTTTTTTTTTGAGATGGAGTTTCGCTCTTGTTGCCCAAGCTGGAGGGCAATGGTATGATCTCAGCTCATTGCAAACTCCACCTCCTGGGTTCAAGCTATTCTCTGGCCTCAGCCTCCCGAGTAGCTGGGATTACAGGCATGCACCACCATGCCCAGCTAATTTTGTATTTTTAGTAGAGACAGGGTTTCTCCATGTTGGTGAGGCTGGTTTTGAACTCCCGACCTCAGGTGATCCACCCGCCTCGGCCTCCCAAAGTGCTGGGATTACAGGCGTAAGCCACCGTGCCTGGTCTTTTTTTTTTTTTTTTTTTTTTTTGAGACTGAGTTTCACTCTTGTTGCCCAGGCTGCAGTGCAATGGCATGACCTTGGCTCACTGCAACCTCCGCCTCCTGGATTCAAGCGATTCTCCCGCCTCAGCCTCCCAAGTAGCTGGGATTACAGGCACCTGACACCACACTTGGCTAATTTTGTATTTTTAGTAGAGATGGGGTTTCACCATGTTGGTTAGGCTCGTCTCGAACTCCTGTCCTCAGGTGATCCACTGGCCTCGGTCTCCCAAATTGCTGGGATTACAGAAGTAAGCCACTGTGCCCAGCCTTAATTGACTCTTGTTAGGCACTTATGTGCTAGGCACTGTTTAAGATCCTAAAGTTATTGTACCTCATGGAGCTTACATCAGAGTGGAGCGAGTCAGGTAATAAATAAACATACAGTTAAATAATTTCAGATCACAAACAGCTGTGAAGTAGATATAACAGGAAAGTAACATAGAGAGTGACTGTGTGGTGGCTCCTTTAAGAAGGATGTCAGGAAAGGACATTCTGAGGGGGTGATGCTGAATGGACATAGGAATGACAGAGAGAGAAGGAGCCGGCCACAGGGAAACATGTAGGAGCAGCTTTCTAGAGGGAGTGCCAGCATATTCAAGGGCGCTGGGACCTCTTTCCCTTCTGGCCTCCCTTGCTTCTTTCTTTTCCTTTACCTTTTCTCAAATATTAACTGAGCTGGCACTAAGAGTCAGGAGCTAACTGAAATGGATCAAAAGAAGAATAGAACACAGGACTTTTTTTCTCTTCTTTTTTTGAGATGAAGGCCCCACTATGTTGCCGAGGCTGGTTTTGAATTCTTGGCCTCAAGTGATTGGCCTCTTGAGTAGCTCAGATCATAGGCGCGAGCCATCATAACTGGCTAGGACAGAGTTTTTGCCATGGAGAAATTCACAGAGCAGGGAAGGAGAAAGAGAAGTCATTAAAATATAGTGGTTGTACTTAGTAGAAGGAAGCATAAAGTGTTATTAGGAAGACCATGAAGCATAGACTGCCTGCCGGGTTCTCCTAAACATCTGACCAGCAACTGGGTCCTCACAGGAGAAGGCTGAGTCTCTGAAGAATCAGAAAGTTCCATTTCTTTCCAATATAATGCTCTCTACCTTAGGAGCCTTCGAAAATTCTGCAGAGTGGGGAGCTTCTTTGACCAATCCAGCAAAGCACACACACCAAACACTAATGGGAAAATGGGAAAGTGGAATTGATTCAAGTTGCTGAGAAAATAGGAAAGGTGACTTTTATTTGCAGGACCAGGATGCGGACATAAAATACACATGGGCTTGTGCACACGCGCGCGCACACACACACACGCACACACACTCAGAGGACAGAAGGCAAAAGGAGGAGTTGGCAATCATCCCTGGAAATGTGTAATCCAAGAACGAAAGTTTACAGAAAAGGAAGAAGCCTTACACAGGGTCACAGTGAACCCCTGGGGATTTATGTAAGTGCCTTAGGGTTTAAAGCGAAACTGTGTGTTGACTTAATGGTATGACTCATTTAAATGGAACGGACTTTTAAAAACACACACACGAGGATTAGGTTTTCCATTTATTGTTGTTGTGGGGCCATGTGATGCTTAATGACACTGAGGTCCAAAGATGTGGAAGCTGCCAACAGAATGTGTCTGTGTAAGAACAAAAGAGAAGCAGGTTGCATCCCTTAAACAGTTGGAAATGCTAGGCTCAAGCCACGATACCCTGTGGGGCCTCAGACTAGAGCGGGTGGTGAGTGGGTGCTGGATGCTAGGTAAATGGAAGAAGAGACTGCGGTGGTGGGAGGTGTGAATGCCAGCACATAGCTTTGGTTTGTGGTAAACACCAGACAGGGCATGGAAGAGCATGTTTTAGTTATTCTGTCAGAATAGCATAGATTCAAGGGTGACCAGATGTTCCTCTTGAGGGAACTTGTCACTCTATAAACATTTTGCCCTGAGAAGACTTTGTGGGAGAGAAACGGTTCTTGGCTAGCACTGGTCCCAGTCAGAGTTCCTTCTGTAACTGGTGAATTTGGGAGGGAAAAACTGGGAATGTGGCTCGAAACCTTGTGTCCTCTTCCTGGGAGCACTCGTCTGCTGTGAGCATAGGCTCTGCTCAGCTCCTCCAGGCAGGCTCTGGCCAGGGTGGAAGCTTTCCCTGGCCCAGCACTCCCATGAAAGGGTCACACCTAAAACTGAGGTTCCATTTGCCAAGAGATACGAGCTAGGCCTTCCAACCTAAACTTTATCAATGGTGAATGTGATATTTTGGCCTCTAACCACTTGGTCTTTTATCTTACTTCTCAATAGGTTCAGAAATCAGGGTGGGAAGTGAAACCCTATTACTAAGACTCCAACAGGGTCCTGGGGAGCACCTTAAAGGGCCTTCCAGAGTTGTTGAAATTGAGGTTCAGCCAGAGGCCTGTGTACCTGCCAATCTGGAGAGACAAGTCTTGTATGTCAGGACAAAGGAAACACATATGGTTTCTGATACAATCCCCACGCCAGAAATTACAAGGGCAGACACACTGAGTGCCAGGTGTTAATTTGTAGTTGAGCCACTTCTCACCTGTGTGGATCTAGGTAGCATGCTCCAGGAGGAGGGTCACCGCTCGGGAGAGTCATGTCTCTATCCCAGTCATATAGGGATGCCAGCTAGGTTCTCAAAATACCACCGATTGCCTTAGGGACTGGAATGCGCACAGCAACCAGAACCAACACCCCCCAAATAAACCAACCCAGCACTTTAACTGATGGTATCTAACACATATATAATAGTTCTTGTCCTGAAAAATAAAACAATAAAGCATAACTTTCTATATAGCATTTTAGAGTTAAAGCACTTTTAGACACATCTACTTTGACTTACGTCACAACCTCAGAGTGTTACTATGATTTCCATTTACATGAAAGAATGAAAAGAGGAAGAAGGATGGGAAGGAATAGAAGGGGATAGAGAGAGGAAGGCAGGAAGCGAGTTACATCTGTTGGGGCAGATGTCTGGGATGACTATGTGTAACTGTGTATCACAAGTATATGTACTGCACAATCATCTACGGTGGTCTCAGAGATATCTGCCAGGTCAGAAAGAGCATAGAATTGTCAGATTATTGTGTTTTATATCTCTAACTACATCAAATTCCAAAACAACTTAGGCTACCGAGTAAGGCAACAATTCTGCCACTCAGCAAAGTCACATTATTCAGGTTTCATGCCCAGGTTTTGGGTTCTAAGTGTCTTGCTGTGCCAGGACTGGGTCTCTCCTAGGGTTTTCTGGGGCAGGCATAACCGCAGTGGAAGGAAAGTTCCATTTCTTGAGCACCCGCAATGTACCACACCTGCACAGAATAGGAGCACATGTGTTATCCTCTCAGTTCTCTTCATGACCCGTGTGGTAGGTCTATGCTAGCTTCATTTTATAAATAAAGAAGTTGAGCCTCAAAGAGGCTAACAATCCAACTCTGGGGTTAAATGGGCTCTAAAATCTCTAGAAGGAACAGGACAAGCATTAAGATGAATTAAAGAAGTTGGTGGATGGTCGCAGTGGCTCACGCCTGCAATCCCAGCAATTTGGGAGACTGAGGTGAGAGGATTCTTTGAGGCCAGGAGTTCGAGACCAGCCTGGGCAACGTAGGAGGATACTGTCTATACAGAAAAAAAAGTCACTGGGTGTGGTGGCACGTGCCTCTAGTCTCAGCTACACAGAAGGCTGAGGTGGGAAGATCACTTGAGCCCAGGAGATTGAGACTGCAGGGAGCTATAATTGCGCCACTGTACTCCAGCCTGGGTGACAGAGCAAGACCTTACTTCTCTATAAAAATAGAAAAAAGTAAAAAAGAAAGGAGTTAGCAGCAAGAAAGATGAATACTTACTGAAGACAAGGATGAAAGAGTGCCCCTGAGAAAAAGCCACCAAGAGGGCAGTGTCATCTGGGCTGGGAACCCAAAGCAAGCAACCACCCAGATCCTGAGAATAGGATCATTTTTTGCTTTTGTTGTAGTATGGGAAGTGTCCAGTTTTCACAGAATGCAGAATAAAATTACACTAATATATGAGTGTGGTATTTTCTGAGGCAGATTAACTGAGACAAATCACTTTTTAATGTATCTAAACCTTTACTTTTTACTTTGGGAATTAAAACAATATATAAAACTAGAAAAATATAATGGAATTCCATGTGCCAAATATTTTTTATTTTTATTTTTTTGAGGTGGAGTCTCGCTCTGTCACCCAGGCCGCAGTGCAGTGGTGCGATCTCAGCTCACTGCAAGCTCTGCCTCCTGGTTCACGCCATTCTCCTGCCTCAGCCTCCCGAGTAGCTGGGACTACAGGCGCCCGGTACTACGCCCGGCTAATTTTTTTGTATTTTTAGTAGAGACGGGGTTTCACTGTGTTAGCCAGGATGGTCTTGATCTCCTGACCTCGTGATCTGCCCATCTCGGCCTCCCAAAGTGCTGGGATTACAGGCTTGAGCCACTGCGCCCAGCCCCATGTGCCAATTATTTGCCTCAATAACGATCGGCATTTGCCACTCTCACGTCATGTGTCTCTCCACATGTTTTTTTCCTGGATTATTTTAAACCCCTGTTATCACATCACTTTTACTATCAATACTTCACTATATATTTCTATGAGAAAAAGATGTTTTTAATATAATCATAATGCCATGATCACACTAACGCAAATAACAATAATTTCTTAGTATCATTCAATATCCTATCTATATTAAAATTTGCTATAAATGTCTTTTTATAATTGGTTTGTTTGAATCAAGATCCAGACAAGGCTTGCACATTGCATTTGATGGTTATGTCTCATGTGGAACTTTCCACCTATACCCATTGAATATTTATTGGGCATTGATAAAACCATTGACCTCGAGACAATCTGGGGTCAAGGGGCTGTGACCTACTCAAGCTAACCAGACTACTACCCTGGAGAATCAGACACCTGCAGAGGTTAAAAGGGATGATCAATAGAAAATGATGGATTTTTAAAAATCTAAATATTGCACCCAAACTACTTACCAACTACAGATGGAAAGATAGTTAGGTTTACAGTGGAGAACTCAGCAGACACCAGCTTAACCAAGTGATGAATGTAAACATTTCCAGTAATGACACATCAACATTATGAACACTTTGATGTGATGAGAGGAACATAATATCAATTTTGTGGTATTCTTGCCAAAAATGCATAACATGATTCCAATCATAAGAAAACATTCTACAAAATGAAGAGACATTCTACAAAAGAATTGACCAGTACTCTTTGAGAGTGTCAAGTTCATGAAAGACTGAGGAACTGTTCCAGACTGGAGTGGATGAGAAGACATGACAACTAAATGTAATGTGGGGTCCTGGTTAGGATTCTGGAACAAAATAAGGACATTAGCAGAAAAAGTGGTGGAATTCAAATAAGGCCTGTGGTGTAGTCAATAATACCATATCAATGTTAGCTTCTCGTTCTTAATCATTATCCTATGGTCATGTAAGATGTTATCATTAGTGGAACATGATGAGGGATATAGAGAACTCTTTGTACTATTTTTGAAACTCTTCTGCAAGTCTCAGACAAGTTCAAAATATTTTTTTTTTTTTTTTAACAAAAGCCTGACGTGTTCTTTTAATATGTGTCCTGGTTTTTGCAAATATAAAGTCAACCACAAATAAGCAGCTCCTCCAGCAAGAACTAAATCCATATTTTTTTAAACAACCAGTGAGGGTTTTAGTTCATCTTTCCTAATTGCTGGCTATCCTGAGGGATGGATCATGATCATTTTCTCCTGATACCACACATGGCCCCACATCCTGCTCGTGGTCACCATCATCATCGTCATATACACTGGTTTTCTGATAAAAAGTTTTCAGACCCAATTCCCTAATAGGCAGGGTTTCCTAGGTATTCTACTTCCCATTCCTACCCCTTCTGTCACTCCTCTCCCAACTCCCAGGCACAGGGCTAGTTCCCCCTGCCCTCCAGTCTTTCCCCTTCCTGGGTCCCCAGATCACTCACTGCCCAGTTCCAATCTGCCCAAGATCAAGAAGGGTTTGAGAGACAACCACTACACTCCAAATGGCAGTGGGTAGTATGAGCACCTGTGTCCAGGCTCCTACCAGGAAAGCCTTCTGATCTGATCTCTGTATCCACTTTCCAGCCAGCAGCATGTGCAGGGGTTTGCAGCAGCCTGGACTCTGAATTGTGCCACCTCAGATTAAGGGCAGCCCCACTCATCCTTCAGCAGATGGGAAGGAGGGGAGTGGAGGCCTAAGGGGCAAGGTTGGTTTGTAGCTGAGGACAATTCTGGCAGGGGGAAATCCATTTTCATTCTATCCCTGGATGGTGGTATTACTGTGTCTCTGCTTCCATCTTCAAGTAGCTCCTAGCTGTTGCATCCTGGCTGTGCTCCCCATGGCCCACCCGCTCTTTGAGGTGGAGGCTAGGAGATAGGCAGAGGCTGTGATTGTGAGAAAAGCCCGGGACAGTACCTAAGCTCGTTCAGGATGGGGAGAGAGTTGTAAACTATAATCTTTTCTTTAACACCAGAGCTTGGTTGGGTGCTGGCATATAGTACATCCTCAATAAAGTTTTTTTGAGTGAATGAATGAGTGGTGAAAGAAGGCAGTTCCATTTAGTCAGTCTTTCTAAATCAGTTTTTCCAAAGCCACAGACTTTTTGAAGTACTCAAACTCCCTGTTTGCTACAGTTTGGGAAGTGGCCCAGGGATTCCCAGAGAGAGAGAGAGAGAGAGAGAGAGAGAGAGAGAGGTCTGTTTTTTAAAGAGCCTTTGTGGTCCCTTGGTTTTCAGAGGGATGTTCCATGAAGAAACTGGCCAAGCAGAGCCAACCCTTGTCTTTCCTTTAGAGTGTCTAACTCTTGGTGTTTGCTGCCAGAACTGTTCTTGTTTTGAAGAGCTCAAAATGTACAATTCTTATTATTCATTCAGTCAATATTCAAATCAATATTTATTGAGCTCCTTCTGTGTGCCAGGCCACATGATGGTGAGCAAGCCAGGATACAATGGTGAGAAAGCTGGGTCTTGCTTTTTCCAGGAATGAGCTGTCCCATGGTTGCCACACTGGATCTTCAGCCGGATCACGTACAGGCCAATCCTCTGCATGGCCTGAACTTGATCCCAGCAATCTGGGGAGGGATGAGGGAGGGTCTCTCTGCCCTTTCTCATGGGAGTGGCTAACCTCCCCTTGCACCTCAGCCCAGAAATTGCATCTGAGCCTCAGAATTTTATGTTTTTTCCCTGAAACCCTGAAAACCAGTCCTATGTCCCCTCAGAGAAGCCCTCAAGATTTCTCTGGATTTGGTAACGTGCTGACTGGGATTCTAGCCAGAGTATTCTCATTCTTGAAACTGGACGTTAGACTCATTTTGGACAATTGGCAAATGAGCATGTGTTATGCTGCTTTAATGCAAGAACAAACAATGTCGATGTTTATAAAATCCTAAAGGAAAAAACTCCAAGATATGTGAGCATCCCAAGGTGAGGGGAACTAGGAAGCCTGATTCCTTATGGTTTCGCCAACCCCATGGGATTGCCTTTGTCTTCCTGGCGGAAGCTGCTTTACCAGGACCAGGTCTGGGTTTCTGCATATTGGAAGGTTGGAAAGGAGAAGAAGGGCATGTGGCTTCTGTTTTAAGGATGTGTCCTATAAACTGTTCATGTCATTTCCATTCACATCTCATTGGCTAGAACTTACAGCTGTAACTATAAATTAGCTTTAAGGGAGGCTGGGAAATGTAGTCTTCAGCTGAGTGGCCAAGTGCACGGTAAAATTTCAAGAACCTATTACTAAAAGGAAGAAGGGGAGAATGGATATAGCTGGACAATGACCAGTTTCGATCACACACTCCTTTAGTCCCTTTTCGCATGACTCAGACTGTTGTGTCCTTACATTATTGGGCTTCAGACCTAATACCTCATTCCCATGTTCCCTGACCTGGTGGCTCTCTCTGGAGTCCTAGACCTGGGCTACTTTGGATTGTTCCTTTTTTTCCCTCTCCCTCTAACTCCTTGTAAGTAACTTGCTTAGGGAGGGGCCCTTCCGAGGGGAGGGGGTGTCACCAAGAGAGAAATAAGATGTTGACAGCCAAGGCCAGGGACATCAAGGCCAGACCCACTTACTCTATAGATCTGTGCAGGCCCCCTCTTTACTTCAGCTGAGTGTGGACGAATAAAACCATGCATGGTGACACTGCTGAGACATTTCAGGTCTCATGGTCAGGAGGGACAGCATCTGTGGATGAGCACTTGAGGGAGGGTCTAAGTATAAGCTGGCATCTCTGCCCACCGGGAACCATGATTTCATTTCCTCATCTTCCTCTTCCTGCTTCACTTCCTCACCTGCAACCTCTCCAACATCATTGTAATCATTACAACTGTTAGAACTGTACCATTGATTGAGCACCACCAGGGCCCGATATTCCACATGCATCTTCTGTTTCTAGCCCCCACTCCAATCCCAGGAAGTAGGTATTATTGTCTCTATCTTTTGAGAAACTGAGGCACAGAATGGTAAGGACCTACTTCATACTGTTGTTGTAAGGATTACATGGGATAATTCACGTAAAAAACATCTGGGTCAGTGCCCAGCAAACAGAAAGTACTCAATAACTGTATTAGTCTTTATTGTTGTAACAGAGAAGAAAACCAAGGTTTAGAGAGGAATGGAGATTTGCCAGTGTTGGCTCCAGAATTCACATAGAGGAGGGGTTTATGGTGGTGATGGGGTGGTGGGGGCACTGCTCAGGGAACTGCCTTGCTGCTGTGTTTGCATAAAAAGCACACATATTAACTTAGATTGTGATAAAAAATACCAAAACATTCTCATGTGGGTATATTTATACTTTATATAAGCGTGAGAACTGTCCATCACAATGATGATGGTTATCATCACTTGGGACAGCTTGGGAACTCATGGAGGTCACAGCTGTCTAACATCCCTCAAGCTTCCCTTTGGTGCTACCACAGTAATGGGCCAAGCAAGTAAATGATAGAGCCAGGATTTGACAGCAGCTCTGATGGAGAGCAGTTCTGATCCTAGGTCCCACATCTTCATCGCTACCCACTATGGTCTCTGTGAGCTGGCAGAAGACTTGGCTAACCACAGGTTTGCTTTTCCCTCCGACCTGAGGAGCTGGGGGTTGCTGTGCTCCCCAAACTTCTGTGAAAGCTCTGTACCTACCTAACAGCTTCTTTTCACTCACCTGTGACTCTCCCTGGGGCCATCGTTAATGTTTGTTTGTTTGTTTGTTTGTTTTGAGACGGAGTCTCACTCTGTCGCACAGGCTGGAGTGCAGTGGCGCGATCTTGGCTCACTGCAACCTCCGCCTCCCGGGTTCAAGTGATTCCTCTGCCTCAGCCTCCCGAGTAGCTGGGACTACAGGTGCCCGCCACCACGCCTGGCTAATTTTTGTATTTTAGTAGAGACGGGGTTTCACCATGCTGGCCAGGATGGTCTTGATCTTCTGACCTCATGATCTGCCCGCCTTGGCCTCCCAAAGTGCTGGGATTACAGGCATGAGTTACCGCACCTGGCCCATCGTTAACATTTTTACAAGCAAAATGGAGGCACAGAAACCCAAAAGGTGGATTTCTCTTTCTTGCATTTTCTGAGCAGCAGAGACTTTTTAGCAGGTAAGTACAATGAAGCCGAGCCGGATCTCTTCACTCTCTTCCAGATTGTTCTGGAAACCTGCCTCCCAGCATTAGGGCAGCTCTCCAGTCAGAAGAGTAGGCTTGCTAGGTGTGACAGAGTCCACCTAATCAGAACTTTTTTTTTCTTCCTGTTTTTATCCCCAGTAGGAAGAAATCAGAACTTTCATCCTCCCCTGGAAGGGCCCAAGGTGCTGTCATAGTCTCCTGACAGACAGCAGTAATTGTACAACCTTCCTGGCTTTCCTCCAAGGAGTCCTGTTGGTTTTGACAGTTTCTGGATAACTGTGGTGACAGGAAGCAAGGTTGGAATTTTACAAAGGTTTCTCAAGTCAGTTTGAAGAGAATATCAGGATACCAGTTTGTAAAAGCCTGTCTCTGATCCTGACCACAGGTAAGAGTGATTCTCAGTTCCAAATGAGAATCTGAGCCTGCTTCATCTCTGGGGAGATGGCCGGCTGGCTTCATTCTCTCCCTCATTGGCTGGTCTATTCATCCCTGGGTGACCAAATATTTACTGAGCACCAACTATGTGTCAGACATCATGCTTAGCACTGGGGATGCAGTGACCTACTCGGCCCCTAACTCAAGGAGCTCTCTGTCCTCTATAAAGGACATAGGTGTATAATGAGACAACTACTCTATGGCATGGCACGATCTTGGCTCACTGCAGCCTCCGCCTCCTGGGTTCAAGTGATCCTCCTGCCTTAGCCTCCCAAGTAACTGAGATTACAAGCATGCACCATGATGCCCATATTTTTTGTATTTTTAGTAGAGACAGGGTTTCACCATGTTGGCCAGGCTGGTCTTGAACCCCTGACCTCAAGTGATCTGCTTACCTTGGCCTCCCAAAGTGCTGGGATTACAGGCATGAGCCACTGTGCCTGGCCTATGTTTTCTTTATATTGGACCCAGGTATGTGCATTTGTTCATTTCTCCATTTTTGCACTTTTAAAATATCCTGAGCACTTACCATTTCCTGTGTTAGTTCTTGTGCTAGATCCTGGGATCTTGTGCTAGAAGAGGCTGTTTCTGTCCTCAGCCTCTACTCTCTAGTAGGAGAGCAGCCTGGCACAAGCAACCAGAAGGCAGCGTGGCCGACAGGTGCTGCCATTGCCAAATGGGAGGGTAATTGCACGTGTGCTCTTGATTGGACCACGGGGTGCCCAGATACTTGATTAAGGTGATTTCTGTGTGTGTCTGTGAGGGTGTTTCTGGTTAAGATCACCTGTGAATGAGTGGACTGAGGAAAACAGAGCCCTCCCACTCCCAGTGTGAGTGGACTTCATCATCTGTTGAAGGCCTGAATAGACTGAGAGGCTGAGTAAGGATGGATTTTCTTTCTCTGCCTGGCTGCCTTTGGGTTGAGACATTGGTCTTCCTCTGCATTCGGATTCGAACTGGAACTTACACCATCATCTCTCCTGGATTCGCAGTGTGTTGATGGCAGATCTGGGACTTGTCAGCCTCCACAATCCCATGAGTCAATTCCTTATAGTAAGTCATATATATAGCATATATAGTAATTCATATATATATGATATATATTTTTTCTGTTGGTTCTGGTTCTGTTTCTCTGGAGAACTCAGAGTAATACACTAAGCAATGGTGGGAGTCCATGGGAGCCCTGAAATGTCTTGCGAATTGAACAAGAGTGCACTTGCAAATTCTTTATGCATTTGAAGCCTGGACTAGGGCAATGAAGACTGAGTCAGACTGCAGAAGGGTCTAGCTGGCCTCCTCCCCACCTCTTTCCTCTCTCCTCCTCTGTCCTCTGCTTCCCTCCCTTCCTTTCTCCTTCCCTCCTCTCCCCTCCCTTCCCCTCACTTCCCTTCCGTTGTCCTCCCCTCCCCATTGCCCTTCCTCCCTTTCTTCTCCCTTTCTCTCCTCTTGCCTTCCACGCCTATCGCGGGCTCTCATTATTCTTAGGATCTTTCTTTTTCCCAGAAACACCTGCTACCAGGTAAGGGTCAGATGAACGTATTTCACACGAAGATAGAAATAATTAGAGTGTTGCTATCCATACCCCAACCCTAGGGCTTGGTGATTTTTTTTTTCCAAAACGGGAACAATCCCTTAGCTAATAAGCCGCTGCTCCAGGGGAGGAAACGTAGGCTTGGGCCCAGAGATAGGTGGCAGCAGGGGTTTCTGGCCACGAAGCCTTCAGGCCCTTCCAGGTCCCAGCGTGTGTGGATCTTAAAACACCCCCTACTAAGGGCTTTGATTCCAATTTTGGTTTCAGCTGAGGTGGGAGAGGCCACGCCTCAGGATCGCCCCAGGCCAGGGCTGGGAATGGGTCTCCGAGGTGACTCCGCAGGCCCACGGGTCCTGGAAGACGCACTTTACTCAGTGAGGAGGTCCCAGGCGTCCCAAGCCCACCAGGGGGCAGCAGTGGCATTCTTAGCCCCACTTCGCGCTCTAAGGCAGACTGAGAAAACTCGAGTGACCACCTGAGGGCGCTGTTACTCCACAATTTTTCTGCAAAAACTAAGGTCGGCAAACATGGATATTCGGATTTCCTTTGCTTTTGTGGCTAAATCAAAGGATGCCTCTGGGGAAAAGGGGCAACACGCACTGTCAGATCGGCATTCATATGGAAAAGCAGAGGTAGGAAACATTTTACGCATTTTGAAAATACTTTGATGTGCAGTAATTTTGAAACTTTCGCAGGGCACCTGTTTTTCAATGGGCAGTAGAGAGTAATGCTGCAATCAGAGTTTGAGCCCCAGTACCACACCCACTAGCGGTGTGACTTTTCCTGGTGACTGAGTCTCTCTGGGCCTCAGTTTTGTATAGGGGACTTGTTCTGCCCCTCCTTGTCCTATGTGTAAGTACCGCGTTGGTGTTGCGCTCATAGGCTCACCTGGCCAAGGACCAGCTTCTGTCTACACTACTCTCAAACTTGCCACTTGCAGCATATTTCGTTCTCATACCCTTTGGCTTCGCACTGCTACTCACACCAGCTCAGAAGGGCAGAGCAATGGTCAAAATGTAAGACTGGGGTTGGGACTGTGAAAGGAAAGGAACAATTACCAGTTAGCAAATTACTATAATGGCCACGTGGGTTCCAGGGCTGACATAATGAGGAGCTTGGTATGTGTGGTAATTACACACACTTGAGCTGAGTCTTAGGCAAACATATAAAAGAAACGTTATTTTCTTTATTTCTAAAGGCTATGAAGGTAAGAAGCATTCCATAAGCAATTATTATGCAGCACTATTTCAAGGGTTGGGCTCTGTCAATGAGTTTTAACCGCTAAAGAAAAGGAATTCTAATTGGGGGCGAAGGTAGTTTTAGGAATGGCAGCTTCCGAGTTTTGTACTGACAGGTGCTGGTGAAAAGCTGATTAATCCCATTCAATACTATAATAGGCTACATTTGTATAGCACTGCATAGAGTGCCAAGTACTTTTATATAAATCCTCTCATTTGATGTTCCCAACCACCCTTTGAGATATGAAGAGGACAAGGAGAATTATTGCTGTCATTTTAAAAACCAGTTTTATTGAGATATAATTCATATACCAAACACATCACCCATTTAAAATGTGCAATTCAATGATTTCATGCTTGTTCACAGATATATGCAACCATCATCACGTCAGTTTTCATCACCACAAAAAGAACCCCCTACCCTTTAGGTATCACTCCCTTATCCTCCCTCTCCTCCCTTCTTGCACTCTCCCCTCCAAAGCAATCACTATTCTATTTTCTGTCTCTACAGATTTACTTACCCTGGATATTTCACATAAATGGAATTGTATAATATGTAGTCTTTTGCGACTGGCTTCTTTCACTTAGCATAATGTTTTCAAGGTTTATTCATGTCATGTTCAGTACTTCATTCCTTTTTACACCTGAATAATATCCCGTTGTATGGATATTTTTGTTCATGTGTTCATCAGTTGGTATCCATTTCATTTATCCATTCATTCATTGGTATACACGAGTTGTTTGCATCCTTTGGCTATTTTAAATAATTGCTGTAAACATTCATGTGCAAGCGTTTGTGGGGGCATATGCTTTCATTTCTCTTAGGTATATTCCAGGGACTGGGATTGCTGGATCATATGGTAACTCAATGTGTAGGTGTCTGAGGAACTGTCAGAGTGTTTCCCACAGTGGCTGCATTTGACATTCTCATCAGGAGGGTATGAAGGTTCTGATTTCCCCACCTCCTTACCAGTGTTTGCTGTTACCTGACTTTGATTGTAGCCATTCTAGTGGGTATGACGTGATCTTTTTCATGTGGCTTTTGGCCATTTGTATATGTTCTTTGGAGAAATGTCTCTTGATCCTTTGCCTATGTTCAAACTGTCTTTTCTATTATCAAGCTGTAAGAGCTTTATGTATTTTAGATAGAAGTCCCTTATCAGATATATAATTTGCAAATGTTTTCTCTGGTTCGGTGGGTTATCTTTTCAGTTTTTTTGTTTTTTTAAGAGATGGGGTCTCACTTTGTCACCCAGGCTGGAGTGCAATGGTGAGATCATAGCTCACTGCAGCCTCGAACTCCTGGGCTCAAGGGATCCTCCTGCCTCACCCTCCGGGGAAGCTGAGACTACAGGTATGTGCTACCGTGCCTGTCTTTCACTTTCTTGATAGTGTCTTTCGAAGCACAAGTTTTAAAATTTGATGTTGTTCAATTTAGTTTTTCTTTTGTTGCTTGTGCTTTTGGTGTCATATCTAAGTGTCAATTCTGAGGTTATGAAAATTTATCACTAAGTTTTCTTCTGAGTTTTATATTTTAGCTCTTATATTTAGGTCTTTGATTCATTTTGAGTTACTTTTTGTATATGGTGTGAAGAAAGGATCCAACTTCATTCATTCTTTTGCTGGATATGTGGGTATCCAGTTGTCCCAGCAGCAGTTGAGAACACTGTCCTTTCCCCTCTGAATAGTGGTGGTACTCTTGTTGAAATCAGTTGACCTTAGAGACACGGACTTATTTCTGGACTTTCAATTCTATTCCATTCATCTATCTGTTTATCTTTACACCAGTACTGCATTGTCTTGATTACTGTTGCTTTTAAAGTTTTGAAATTGGGATGTGTGAGTCCTCCAAGCTTATTCTTCTTTTCAATATTGTTTTGGCTATTTGAGGCCCCTTGTAATTCCATGTGAAATGTAGAATCTCAGTTTCTAAATGTAGAAGCCTGTCAGCTTCTACAAAGAAGCCAGCTGGGATTCTAATAGGGCTTGCATTTAATGTTTATCAAGTTGAGGAGTGTTGTCATCCTAACAATATTAAGTCTTCTAATACATGAACATAAGCAGGTTTTCCATCTATTTAGATATTAAACTTCTTTCAACAATGTTTTGTAATTATCAGAGAATAAGTTTTGGACTTTTACTAAATTTATTGCTAAGTGTTTTATTCTTTCTGATGCTATTATAAATGGAACTGTTTTCTTAATCTTATTTTTGGATTTGTTTACTGCAAATGTATAGAAACACAATTTTTAATATATTGATTGATCTTTTATCCTAAAATCTTGCTGAAATCTTTTTTTTTTTTTTGAGATGCGGTCTCACTCTGTCACCCAGATTGGAGTGCAGTGGTGTGATCTTGGCTCACTGCAACCTCTGCCTCCTGGGCTCAAGCCATCCTCCCACCTCAGCCCCCCAAATAGCTTGGACCACAGGCATGCGCCATCATGCCAGGCTAATTTTTTGTATTTTTAGTAGAGACAGGGTTTCGTCATGTTGCCCAGGCTGGTCTCAAAACCTGAGCTCAGATGATCTGCTCACCTCGGCCTCTCAAAGTGCTGGGATTACAGGCGTGAGCCACCGTGCCCAGCCTCATTTATTAATATATTTTTAGTGGATTTCTTAGGATTTTCCATATAGACGAGCATGTCAAATAGAGATAGTTTTATCTCTTCCTCTCTGATCTGGACGCCTCCAATTTAGCCTTTATCTCCAAAGAATCTACCAATTTCCTCTCAACTGCCTTTCACCACAACCACCACTGTTTTTGAGAGCACACTTAGACTTGAACTTCACACTCTGTTGCAAATGAAGTCAGTTCTCTAGGGAGGGATTCAGCGCTCTTCCTTCCACAGCCTGATTGTCCCCTGGGGAAAATCTCTGAGCCATCATCTAGGGGGTTGGGGGCAGGGAAATGTGGCTCACTTCTCTCTGAATGACACCCTTGTTTTTGTTTCTCAGTGCTAGGTAGAGAGAAGGCAACAGACTCAGGTCTTTTTGGTTTGCTTCTCTGGGTTAGAACTCCTGCCCCATGAGCCAAGGCAAGGACATTCAGGCTCCCTGTATCATATTGGTACCATGCTCTCAGAGTGGAGCCTCTGTCCCGAGAGTTGGGGCTTGCAGGAATAAAGGAGACCCTCCTGGCAACCCTCACCCAGAACTTAGTCTCAGCATTAGGTCACGAGTGGGAAGGGCAGGATAAGCAACGCTGACATCCTGTCTCTCCCCAGGAAGACTGACTTTCAGTTAGGATCTGTGGGGAAAAGAGGCCTTGCGTTCTTAGCTCTACCCTACATGTGCAGAATGTGCAGGCTTGTTAAATAGGTATACCTGTGCCAGGGTGGTTTGCTGCACCCATCAACCAGTCATCTACATTAGGTCTTTCTCCTAATGCTGTCCCTCCCCCCACCTAACAGGCCCTGGTGTGTGACGTTCCCCTCCCTGTATCCATGTGTTCTCATTGTTCAACTCACACTTGTGTGTGAGAACACGCAATGGTTGGTTTTCTGTTTCTGTGTTAGTTTGCTGAGAATGATGGTTTCCAGCTTCATCCATGTCCCTGCAAAGGACATGAATTCATCCTGTTTTATGGCTGCATAGTATTCCATGGTGTGTATGTGGCACATTTTCTTTATCCAGTCTATCACTGATGGACATTTGGGTTGATTCCAAGTCTTTGCTATTGTGAATAGTGCCGCAATAAACATATGTGTGTGTGTGTCTTTATAGTAGAATGATTTATAATTCTTTGGGTATATACCCAGTAATGGAATTGCTGGGTCAAACGGTATTTCTAGTTCTAGATCCTTGAGGAATTGCCAGTTTCACTTGGGAGTGACTCCATAGAGCTCCTCATGCTACCATATTGAAGTTGTAACCCTTACTACTGTCATTTAATAGATGCTATGATTTGAATGCGTTCTCCAAAGGTTCAAGCACTGGAAACTTAATTGTTAAAACAACAGTGTTGGGAAGTGAGGCCTAAGAAGAAGTGATTGGGTCATGAGGGTGGTGCCTTCACAAATGCATTAATGTCATTGTCATAGGAGTGGGTAAGTTATCATGGGAGTGGGTAGTTATTAAGGTGAGCCCGATCCCTAGTGCCTCTGTCTTGTGCACTAGTTTCTGCCTTCCACCATGGGATGACCCTTGTTAGATGCTGGTGCCATGCACTAGGACTTCCCAGCTCCAGAACCGTGAGCCAAATAAACTTCTATTGTTTACAATTTACCCAGTGTGTGGTATTCTGTTATAGCCACAGAAAATGAACTAAAACACTAGATGAGGGCAATGTTCATCTATTTGGGAGACTAGGGGTGGCAGAGGGGAAACTAAAGTCACGCAGAATCAGAATATAGTACAGAGGCCTACTAAAAGATTCCAGGGTGGGAAAGGAATACCTTGGTATGGATGTTAAGTATATCAGATGTTACTGGATAGAACAACCACTCCTGCACATGGTCCTTCAAACGCTACTTGAACACCCCAGGAAAGGGGAATTCACTACTATTAGTTTAGACTGATTATTATCCCCATAAGCAATATGACCAAGTAAAACCAAAACAGCTGTGCCTGCCAAGATGAGCAGGATGTAAAAACAAAAGGGAAACAGAAAAGAGGTACTTCAGGATCCTAAACAACTTCATGTTACCAGAAGGTCATGGGCATGCTACAAAAAGGCAGCTAGCTGTTTTGGGATACCAGGTGCCCAAGAGACTGCTCTAATTTTAGAAATAACACAGTGCTTACTAAAGAGGTCCAGGACTCATGGGTCTGGAATGCAACGTTCTTTCACCCTCAGGCCGTGCATACTCATATTCTGTTGTTGATTCTGCTCCAATTATTTTCTGATATTGAGGGAGGGAGGACCAGGCCACAGAACTGGTATGTGCCTAAGGAATCTGCCAAGAATTATTAAATGATAACTTAAATAATACATTATTTAAATTTACAGAGAGTTGTAAATTTACAGAGTTGGTGATGGCCACTGTCTGATAGGCTGAGTTCATTTTCACAGTGGCCTTGTGCTGATATCCTCTGACTCTCCAGATCCATCCTCTGCCCTTCCCTGCCAGTCCTTTGCCCTAGGAGGCTGACCTCCTAGGCTGGAGGCATCCCCTGAGCCGCCAATTGCATCTTGCGGTTGTGTTCAGCCAACGGGGAGCACCAGCAGATCAGAGTGAAGAGAGAAAGGTTAAGGTACTTCTTCTCTGTGCTCTGTCTGAGTCTGTGGCCCTGCCTTCTCTGTTCTATATTTTGCAGCACAATTTTCTGTCCTTGTCCTGTTGGGCCTAGGAGTGCTGCTGACATCTGCTTTCTGGGTGTCTTACCACCCCTTGTTTTTACCCTTAACACTCGTACTTCTGAAACAGACCTTCATTAAGGTCATCTATTTGAACCAAGTGGGAATGACTTCTACTTCCTAACAGACTCCTTGTTACTATTATATCTTGCCCTGCTAACAACATTCCTTCTGTCTCTCCCAATTATTATCAAGCCTGGAAAGAAGCAAACCCCATGTTACTATCTTAGCATTAGGGGACCTGATACCCTCATCTGGGTCCCCTGTAAACAAAAAACAATTCCCTGGAATTTTAAGCCTCTGTGAATCAGTATTTATTCCATTAGCTCCTTTTATAAGCTAGACTGTTGCTTGGAATCAGAACTTGTTTGGTTCCTGAGCTTTTCCTGCATCAATGTGAAATATGCAGTCTTTGCGACCTGGTGGGATAGGGGCACATTCAACCTATAGCATATAGGATCCTAGTTTAATTTTGAACAGTGGTCCTCTGAGTTCTTACCTCAAAGCCCTAGCTAATAAATAAGCTTTCTTGTCCATGAGCAGGAACTTAAAAGATTGCTTTTAAAGTGAGAAATGGGGAGATGCCAAAGGGTGGAAAGTTTCAGTTTTCAAGACGGATAAATGCTGGAGATCAAATGTATTGCAATGTGACTATAGTTAACAATACTCTATTGCATACTTGAAATTTGCTAAAAGGAACGATTTTAAGTATTTGTTATCACCAAAAAAAAGAAAAAAAAGAAAAAAAAGAAAGTGATAACTATGTTAGGTGATGGCTATGTTAATTGACTTGATTGTGGTGATTATTTCACAATGTCTATCTAAGCATCAAGTATATACCTTAAATATATACCATTTTTATTTGTCAGTTAGACTTCAATAAAGTTGGGGCAGCAAGCTACCTCCTTAGGCCTGTGTTAATTCACTCAAGCTCTTTCTCAGTATTCATAGCCAAATGACTACACTTTCCATTTATAAATAGAGGGGGCCTCCCAAGACCTAGAGACCCATCATTGCTTTTAGGCATTCATGTGACACGTCAGCTCAGGCAATATTTTACCAAGTTCATACTGTTTGAATCTTTTATTTATTTATAGTGACAGTAATACATTTGACACTTACCCATCCTCCTAAAAGCCTGATAACCCCAGTTATCTTGTGCTATAAGTGGCCTAGCTTTCACTAACTTAGAAATGAGGGTTTGGAGGGGGCAGGGAGATGGGGAACATTCCGATTAGCCAACAGTTTCCTAATGCAAGTAGGTCTGTGGCACAGCCATGTCAGCTACCAGGAAAACCTGTGAATTCACCACAGAAGCTGTCAGGCCAGCTTAGAGGCATCCGTGATGAAAATCCCAAGTTATTTCTGGAGTAGGTGACTGATGTTTCAAATAGAAGATGACATTTTGATGGGATCTAAGCTTGCTGTGATCAGAGTTAATAAGGATAATGATGATGATAATGATATTTACATTATCTCTTTCATCCAAAGAACTCTTCAGTTCTTTTATCGCATTTGCCTTGAAAATGTCCCTCCAGAGTTGGGAGGGGAAGGTGTTATTAATCTGTTCTTCAGGAAAGAAAATATAAAGAGACTTAATTGCCAGGCTTTCAGGCTCCATTTTGGTGGTAAGAAGAGATATTTAAATAACAAATTAAACTTGGAGAAATTAAGCTTGGCGAAACACCAGTCTTTCTCAGTTCCCAGTCATCCTATATAATGCTGCCAGATCAAGATCCAATAATATCACTTCTTGACCGAAAAGTCTTCAGGGGATCCTGGCAGACTGCCAAATTCAGTCCAAATATCCTAACTCAGCAGGCAAGGCCCTCAACGTTCCAACCAATGTTGTCTCACCATGCTCTTATATTTACCCTGCGTTTCAGCCAAATAAATCCGCTTGCTCGCCCCTACAGCCTGCTCTAAGCACCCCATTCTCCTTCAATAATGTTCATTCCCCTTGCCCTAACTTGTTCAATGTCTGTCTTCCCTGTTGCATGTACAT
The DNA here is from genome assembly GCF_037993035.2 of Macaca fascicularis. Classification (NCBI taxonomy): domain Eukaryota; kingdom Metazoa; phylum Chordata; class Mammalia; order Primates; family Cercopithecidae; genus Macaca; species Macaca fascicularis. The sequence goes on along the minus strand of NC_088375.1, from coordinate 149,324,942 downwards.
TCCAGGAGGGTAGGGACAGTCACCACTGTATCCTCAGGGCCTAGCAGAGTTAACTGGCACTTAACAGGGGCTCAAACACTTGCTTCTGAAGTGAACATGATGCTCACCCACCTCCATGCCTTTGCTTCTGCGGCTCCCTCAGCCTAGACAGCCTGTAGTCCCATCTCAACCTATTGAAGCCAGAGCTGTCCTTCCAAGCCCAGAATAAACCCCAATTCCTATGTCTGGTCTCCCTGACTTGGGAACAGATGTGGCATTGTTCTTTTGTAGTTTGTACCTTCTGCTGTATCATAATCATTTGTGTAATTGTGTAGTCATCCTTCCCTGCCCTTCCAAACCATCAGCTCTTGAAAGATAGGAGCTGTACTCCAGAGCCTGGCAGGGTGTGGGCACTTGTTAAATATGTGCTCACTTGTCTAAAATCATTGATGACCAGCATTCTTCAGTCAGCAAAATTCCCACTTCCAGAATCTGTAGCTTGTCATGAAAGGGCATTTTTCTGTTTCCTCTCCCCTTATTCTTTCAGAGGTGTGGAGGAAGGTCAGTCAGGGAACCCCTGCCAAATCTTTCTTAAAGAAGTATCTCCCTTTCTCCTCTGGGAGGAGCAGTATATCTGGCACTGAGGTGGAGGGCTCCATTTCTGACTGGGACCCACAGCAGGTTTGCAAGGTTACATTTGGCATTTTTTAGCTTCACTGCCAGCATCAATCTAAATAACGCAGAAATAATCAATGCAACATCAACTGAGAAGGTGTGAGTAAATCAATGGCCTCCCCAAGGAATTTTAGAATTGGTCTTCACATCTGATGAGCATTCGCACAGACCATTCAGTTATTATAAAAATACACCACATGAACTAGCTCTGGGGCTGGGTGAAAGCTTAGAAGCGACACATTTTTAATAGACTGAAGACCCCTGGCTAATAGCAATGCGGGCATATTGACTATCTGTGATGAAACACTACGTATAATTTAGAAAGAGCTGCTTGAATAACCACGTTGTAGAATATTCAGGGCTGTTAAAACTGATGATGAAGATCTACATTTGTTGAGATGGAAAGATGCCTACAATATTGCTAAGTCGAAGGAAGCAGACTACAGAACAGCATGATTATGTAAAATTATTGCATATTTATACTGATATCTATTTACAGATCTGTGAATATTCTCTGAAATGTTAATAATAGTTCTCTCTGGGTGATAAAACCGTGGGGTAGTTTTTTCTTTACTTTTATAGTTTTTTGTGTTGCTTGAATTTTAACAGTAAGCAGTTATTTTTACAATTATTGAAAGAAAACAATACAGATTGAAAAAATTTGTTGAAAATAAAAAAGCCTCATTTAAAAAACCTTCAAATTTCCTAAAAGATGCTTACTATAAAACAAAAACAGGGGCCGGGCGTGATGGCTCACGCCTATAATCCCAGCACTTTGGGAGGCCGAGGCGGGCGGATCACGAGGTCAGATTGAGACCATCCTGGCTAACACAGTGAAACCCCATCTCTACTAAAAATACAAAAAATTAGCCGGGCGTGGTGTTGGGCACCTGTAGTCCCAGCTTCTTGGGAGGCTGAGGCAGGAGAATGGCGTGAACCCAGGAGGCGGAGCTTGTAGTAAGCTGAGATCGTGCCACTGGACTCCAGCCTGGGTGACAGAGCAAGACTCCATCTCAAAAAAAAAAAAACAAAAAACAAACAAACAACAATAACAACAAAAACAACTCTTGTATGAGCAAATTAAAAAACCTTTCACCTGCCTGCATAACTGAACCACGTAACTGACTATGTGCTGAATATGGTTAGCAGTGAAAGGGAAGAAAGGGACACCATTTGAGGAGAGGCACAGGAGAACTCAAGCTTTCCTGACCTAGTGTGCATAATATGCACACTTTTTAAGTGCCTGAAGTATGAAGTATCACTTCAAATATTATTTTAACCCAAGCTTTGATGGTAATTTATTTACAGGTACATTATTTTTCTAAGTTCATAGCCCAAAGCACAAAAGAAAATATCCCATGACTGATAGCAAAGAAATGATGACTTCATTCCCCATGGCAGTTTCTGTTGCAAAGAAAAGAGACATACGCTGTTGATCACAGTACAACTCACATTTTATTCCATTGTGATTGGTATACATGTAAGATTGAGACAGCAAGAGGCTAAAAATCAGTGTAGAACTTCTCTGAACTAAAGGCATGATTGGTTTTGGCACACAGAGTGGATAACCATACATTGACTGGAATGAGGTGGTCAGGAAAATAAAATGCACAAATCTAACACCATGCTGAAATCATGTCTGAATTCTGGAGAATGTTAAAGTAAATAATTAGAAAGACTTACATGCAACTCTTTACCTTACATTATTCATCTACAGACTATTTTTCTCCCTTAGAGATGAGGAGATGGCCTTAGTAATCTGTTCACAGTAGCTGCAAAGACCAATCAATACACATTAGAAAGATCTGCCTGATTTCTATAGCAATTCATTATAGCTGAAGAAATAATGCTAAATAATGTATTTTCTCTTTATCATCCTTTAACTAAATTGAATCACATCACCCAAGTAATTCTGACTTAACTTTTACTTAGTTAAATATAATTTCTCATGTCTTTTAATGTCAAAAAGCAGTTTCTGTTAGTTTATCCATTGGTGTATATCACAATGGATGTGAGGAAAACTTATGTGATAGTATCTTTCCTTTTCAAAAATAACATTATGCTAATGAGAACATCAAAGAAGTAACACTATGTTGCAAGTAATTTAGGTTTTCACATCATCAATCACATAGGGAGTCCAAAGAAGCCAGCCTAGCGGGTTATGTAGCAGAGCAGAATGCAATGCAGAAGAGGCACACAGAGTCTAAGTGACTTCTCCAGACAGAGAGAAGGAAAGACAGACAGAAGCAAAAGAAAGGAAAAGTGAAAAACAGTCTTCTGCAGAACAAATTGTTACAAAGAAAAATCCATTTGCTTGCAATTGATAAAACATAATAGAGAAGAGTTCTTTGATTTGGGATGGCAGAAGTAAAGATATTAAAAATTATATACTGGTAAGCCTAAACTGGCTGACTGGGCCATTTTTCCTGTGGTTGTGTTTGAGATGTTGAGCTCTCACAGGGAGAATTTTTGCTTTTGCCAAGGAAGGGCCAGATTTAACCCAAAAGGGCAACCTTGACTGCTGAGAACATTTTTTCTTTGTTAACTTGGGCATGTGGCTAACATTCATTCTCTCCCTGGTAAAAAGATGATATTCATCTCTCATGAGATGGTTCAAAACATGACAGTGACCAAGACGTGGTTTATTCACAGGATGCGCATAATTGGCTATCTGCATATGGCATGAATTAAAAAGTTAAGCAACAAGGAAGAGAAGGAGGAGAAAAAACTTTTACAAATTTCTGGCATAAAATCATCAAATAAAAGAGAAAGATAGTGGTTAAGGATGTTTTCATTTTCTCAGAGGTTTCTCACTTCCATCTGCTACAGGGGAAATGAAATGAATGAAAGTAATTCTCTTTAGGTCACCAACATAAGGAATCTTTGACTGCAAACATAGAGGTGAGCAGAGCAAGACTTGAAGTGATATTTCTTAACCTCTTTGACTCTTAATCTTAAACAACAAGCCACAGGCAATACAGGAAAGGTGGAGATGACTAGGAAGTGTGATAACGTGCCTGGATCAGTTACCATTCCTTGGAAAGTACCGTTTCCCCTTCCTGTTAATAGGCTGATTCCTGCAGGTTTGAGTAAAGGAATCATCTCTTCCTTCAGTGCTGCATTGTTCTTCGTAAGAGACCTGTGTCAGTTGAAAGTTGTGTAATTTAAAGGCTAGAGAAGAAATTTAAATTGGATTCCACAGTAAATAGTCACGGATATTTCAAAGTAGAATTGTCCACTGTCTGGGGTTGGTTTCAAGCATCAAGGTGATCGCTTCCTGAACATGTTCATTGACCATGAGGAGCTGTTTACTCTGGCTCATATTGGACTACCAGTAATCATTTTCAGACATGATGTCTCTTTTGAAAGAAATGACTTTGCTGGACCAGGATAACTGCAAGGGGTAGAAGACTGGAAACAGGGTGAGTCAGGGTAGGTGGAAACGGAAATGAGTTGAGGGGGGGGGGGAAAAAAGAGTTCCTTCAAGGTCATATATGGTCAGTAATGAAGCAAAAATTCAGAGTATGTGACTTGAAGACTTTCTAAGACATTGTTCCCATGGGATGTTTCCAAGCTTCTTGATCTTTACTCTCTTAGCAACTTTCTGATACTGGATTTACCTTCCTAGGTGTGGTGCCCTACTTCTGGAATTTAGATCTCAGGGGCAAACCCTGCCAGGATGTGTCTCTGTGTAGTTAACGCTGCCCCAGACAGCAGCGCTGATTTCAGTCACAGTTCTGCTGAGGAGCCTGTCTGCCCCTGGCAGGGGTGAGGGGAGGGTTGTTGGTGGCAGATGTAGTCAGAGGCAGAGGAGAACAATGGCAGACAGGGTGGACCTGCAGGAAGGTAGCCAGAAGGAAAGACCTTGGGTTTTACCCAAGGTCAAGGTGGCTGTGATAGAAGAGCGAAAGGCAAAAGTAACTAACTGAAATTCAGAAGTAAAAGAGAAAGGAGGAGGATCCCTGGACCAGGGAATTTCACAGGAACCAAACATGATTCATGATATAGAGGGAAAAAAAAACAAAACAAACAAGCTTATCTGACTGATCAAGAAGACATTCTTCAGAATATACTGACAACTAAATAATTTTCACACCAATAGTACAAACACTAAATGAGTGTTTCCTTACTATGATTAATCACATTTTGATAATTCATTAGCTCTATATCTTCTAGGTTGCTTAATTCATGTAGCAAATCCACAGCTTAGGTACCACCGCGAGGGGAGGGAGGGTGGGGGTGCTGAATGAAGCAATTCAACTTAGAATCAAATTTTGTAAACAAGAGTTAGTAGCACAGTGGCACAGTAGATTGTCAAGAAAAACAACAGGAGTGGGCACAGAGTCATTGGCCTTGCCTGTGCGGTCTTGCCGCCTACCAGGGAGGACTCTGAAGCTCAGGAGTCTACCTTCTTGTTAATTAAAACTGAGCAGCAGGTGAGCAGCCCGTCCACCTTTTCCAGTTCAGACATGCTCACGGGGATCAGCATATGGTCCTTCAGTTTCTCATAAACCTACAGTGGGAATCAAGGAAAAGGAAGAAAAAGAAGGATTATGTTTCTGCCTGTTTTACCATCCTCAGAAGTGGAGAATCAACTTGATTTGTGCATCTAGGCTTTTCATTCATTTAATCCCAAGACACACATGCAGTCTCAACCACACACATGCCCACAGTCATCCCCACAGAGCTGGTGGGAACTGGTTAACCACTAGCTCTGTGCTTTAACCTCAAGGCCAAAGATGTGTCAGAAATGTGGTTTTGCTAGAGATGCCTTTACTCTGCCATTGTCATTGCTAGATTAAGTGGTACGTGGAAGTTGGTGGCCATGTGTCAGTCTGAATATTACTCTTTCCTCACACTTTTTTTTTATTTATTTACATATTTTTGGAGACAGGGTCTTGCTCTGTCATCCAGGTTGGTGTATAGTGGCATGACCATGGCTCACTGCAGCCTCAACTTCCCAGGCTCAAATGATCCTCCCCCTCAGCCTCCAAAGTACCTGGGACAAACAACAGACACACACCACTACGCCTGGCTAATTTTTATTTTTTATTTTCTGTGGAGACAGGGTCTCACTATATTGCCAGGGCTGGTCTTGACTTCCTGGGTTCAAGTGATCATCCTGCCTTGGCCTCCCAAAGTGCTGGTATTACAGGCATAAGCCACCACGCTAGGCCTTCTCTTCACACTTTAAAACCCTCTCAACTATACTTTTGGTTTATTTTCTTACCAACACCACTGGAGAAATTTGACAAGATATAACTTAAGTATTTCAGGTTAAATTGCTTTTAAATTACAGGTGTAAATTTTATTAGCATCTTTTGACACTAATAGAAAGCATAAGTCAGAACTTCAATTAACAGTTAATAGATTTTTCTGTGATGATCAAATAAAGCATATTTTTAAAAACAAAGTGACTTGAAAGTGTACTGCCTAATAACAGTCTACTGTGCTTCTTTAGGAAGCACTGTGTTTCTTAAAATTCAGCACAGTGGTTAATTAAGAGTGTTGGAGCCAGAGTAGGGTACCAAACCCAGTTCCATTAACCTACTACTTAAAGAATTATTTCAGTGAAGTGACATTCCCTCTGAGCCTGGTTTACTTCTCTGTAATACTGGAATAGTAATGTTGCCCCATAGGGCTGTTACAAGGACTGAATAAGATAATACACCTGGGATGCCTGGCACCCTGCCTGGCACTGGGGAAGCCCTCAGTAAACAGGGATATTATTAATACTATTGTCATTTTTCAGAGAGACACGGCTGAATCAGGGGGACAGTGAATAATCATCTGGTAGGTCAGATGATCAGTGTGGCTAAAGAGGGATGAATGATTCAGACCTGTATTTCTCAAAGTGAGTTCTGTGACTGGGTGCTTGTTGATATTGCAGATTCTAGGGTCGGGGTCCAGGAACTTGCAATTTTAGCAACCCTGATGTGCCTTAAAGTATGAGATCCATTACTCTTCTAAGAGCTGGGTAAGCCCCAGTCCTGGGTCAGGAGTTCTCTATTTTCCTCAGGGTCACATTTTCAGCCATGGAAATAGAAAAAAGTATCTATGTATTCCCCCCACCCTTTTCTTTTTATCTGCTCAGAAAGAGGCTGTGATTAGAGAGTGAGTCTAGTAATTATATAGTATTGCATATTTAAAAGGTAGTATAAAATATTTTCTAATATTTGCAAAGCTTAAGACCAAAAAAAGATCAATGATTACTAAAAGCTCTTCTGAAATGCATAGTATAAATATCTTGTTCTTCTGGGCAGAGATGAGATGCTGAGTGCCTAGAAGATATGGATACTTGAAGAATCTATGGACGAGCACTGTTATGTTTGCTTGGTAGGGTAAAATCGAAATTACTAAAGTATATAGATGAGACTGTCAGAGTATGCTGAAAAACAAGGGAGATTTTCTTAGACCAGGAAAAGCATTTCAGATCCAGAGACAGCTCCCTTATTGGAACACAAACGCAGAGACTCCTGGAGGGACCAGTTGGCTGATTTCAAGTGTACCATATTTCTTCCTGCTCTATCTTTTCAATGAAGAGCTTTTTGCTGCCTAACATGGGCAGTTTCTTCTTTCTGTAGCCCTGACAATGAACACCCACCACTCTGGGTCATTCATACTCCTCTACCTAAAGAAACAAATGGCCAGGCATGGTGGCTCATGCCTGTGCACTTTGGGAGGCTGAGGTGGGAGGATCCTTTGAGCCCAGGAGTTCGAGACTAGCTCGGGCAACACAGGGAGACCCCATCTCTACAAAAAATAAAATTAGCCAGGTGTAATGGCGCATGCTTGTAGTCCCAGGTACTTGGGAGGCTGAGTTAGGAGGATTGCTTCAGCCCAGGAATTTGAGGCTGCAGTGAGCCATGATTATGCCACTGCACTCTAGCCTGGGCAGCAGATCAAGATCCCATCTCAAAAAAAAAAAAAAGACTGGGCATGGTGGCTCATGCCTGTCAGCCTATCATCCCAGCACTTTGGGAGGCCGAGGCAGGCAGACTGCTTGAGCTCACAAATTTGATACCAGCCTGGGCAATATAACGAAACCCCATCTCTATTAAAAATACAAAAATTAGCCAGGTGTGGTGGTGTATGCATGTAGTCCCAGCTACTCAGGAGGCTGAGGTGGGAGGATCTCTTGAGCCTGGGAGTTGGGTTGCAGAGAGCCAAGATCGTGCTACGCACTCCAGCCTGGGTAACAGAGTGAGACCCTATCTCCAAAACAAAAAAAAAAAAAAGAAAAAGAAAAGAAACAAATGGCCCTTTTCTGAGGGGCAGCTCAGCAGCTCTGTCAGAAAACAATGATACCGCTGACCATCTAATTGTAGGTCTTTATGCTTAATAAGTATCTGAGGGTGGGAAAGTACATTTAATCAGAGCTGAGGCATAGACTTGGGTGAGTACTTATTTGAAAATCTGAGTATTATTTGAAAAGCTTTGACTATCCAGCATGATCATCTCAATTACTATGCATACATTAGTGAGCAATGGCATGAATGAGAAAAGTGAAACACATTTTCCTTGTGCCCTAAATTGTATTATCCTTCCTTTTCTTAATGGTTTGGTATGTATAGAGGAAAAGGAGGCTCCTATTGGTCACTCCATTATGAAAAAGTCCCCAGGGAGGCCGACCCAGCTGCAGTGGCCAGAAGGGATATTTTTTTACCTTTGCACTTTCTGGATACTCTTCCGGGGTTCGGTGCAGCAATACGTGCCCTTTGTTGGGGATATTTAGATATATACAGTTTGCTGCTATGTCATCAGGCACAGTGAGTTTGTCGTAGCGGTGGTCACTCATCTGTTGCATGATCTATAAAGAGAAACAAAGCAGGCCTAAGCAGAGTATCTCCCCACACTTTCAAACAGAAGGAAGGCAGTGTGGTAGGATACAAGCTTGTAACTGACACTTTAGGCTGTTCCTCTGTTCAAATTCCCATCTATTACCTCCCGTCACTTAGAACCAGACAAGGAAAACTTGATTAAGCTATGAGTCTTTGGAAGAATTGCAAGGGTTTTTGTTGTTCTTTAAAAGTATGTGTTTGTCTCTCTTTTCTTTTAAGGTTTTAAAACTGTCTATTATTTTTCTAGTCTTTGTTCAGAAGACCTATCAGTAAGATAAAAATGGCACATGTAAGGCCCAGCAGGGGTTTTGCTATCTTTGGCTGAGTAAGCAGGGCTGCCTCCTCTATAGGAAAGAAGGGCCATACCAGTAATCAGAATAGTCGATAATGTGAATCTGATTTAGCAGTAACACCACATGTGTGCGCACGCACGTACACACACACACACACACACACACACGCTTTGCTCTTCATATATTTTTAAACTGAATTCACCTGTTCATTGGCAAGTGATGGCCTTAATACAGTGAGCATAAAAGCCACCTGGGGAGAATGAGAAAATCATATTTCCAGGCCTCACCCTTAGGGAATGCTGGTTTGGCAGATTTTGGGTGAGGCATAGGAATTTTGCATTTTGAAAGCCCTACAGATAATTTTGAGGCAGAGGGTCCCTGGACCACAACTGGAAAGAAAAAAAAAAAAAAAACCTTCTTGGCAGGTCCGTTCTTCAAATGATGAACTTATTAGTATCTTAACATAAAATAACTTTAAAAACAACACAAAAATGAACTCTGCACAAAATTTAAAATATTGATACCTCATCCTTACCTCCTCAACATAATCAAAACTCTCAAAAAACAACACTCCTCCCCCTAACAACAAGAATATCCAAATTTTAAAAACCCACAAAAACAAATATTATTTTGGGTTTGGTCATGTAGACTCTTTCTACTCTTTATCAATATCCATACAGTTTTAAAGAATCTGCTGAAATGTCATGCTAGGAAGGTATAACATGATCTTTTCCACAATCTGGTTCTAATCTACCTTTATGGTCCCATCTACTTTTACTTTTCAGTGTTTGTATGGAAATGTGCTTCATATTACTAGGTAGACATGCCCACTCAGTCATGGGTGCACTGGATAGTAAGATTTATGGTATGAAGAGCAGAAGAGAGACAGAATACTTCCTGCAGAAAATTCATTCCTAAGAGAGGCACACAGTAAGCCCTTCCTGACTCACCAGTCAGGTAAATCATTCACTTCTAGTGTGGAATATGTCAAGGATGGAGAAAGGCCAAGAGCAATCCCATAATGGAATACCCTTCACATGGAAGGTGACATCAAGAATGGGGATGAGCTTAAGCACTGTATGAAAGGCTGAGACATACAAATGAACAGGACCCAGACCCAGTTTTCCAAGAGATTACAGTTTAGTGGAGGAAACTGACAGAAAAATAGATAATTATATAACAATAAGAACTAGCAGGGCACCATGCCAAACATTTTACATTTATTATCTAATCTCAAAATTCTCATTTTACAGATGAAGAAACTGCACTGAGAGAGGTCAAATAACTTGCTCAAGGTCATACAGGTAGATTCAAACCCAGATCTGTGCAACTCAAAACGTTTCTTAATCATCTCACTTTGCTCTTTCTCAACTTCTGTAGCAGCAAACTATCTCCTACAAACTACATAACACCTACGTTTTCACATTCACTTGGTACTTATTATTTACTCTCTGGCAGTACCATTAATTCTTTTCTTATATGTAATCCCATTATGACTTGCTACAGTCTGGTATAGGTAAAGGAGTTAACTGGACACCTCTCTTGCACTTTTGAATTTAAATTGTTCTTGAAGGGATAGGCCCATAGAGGGGATCACCTATGGAGTGGGTCTTTCTTTACAGCCCTGATTAGAAACCTTAGATCTAATCCAACATGTGGGCAATTAAGAAGTTAAAGACACTCCTAAAGATTAACTTTTCTAAGAAAATTAACAACATATTCCATTTAGCCCTCTTTATAAAATAGATATGCCCAGAAATAATATGAAGAAGCTTGAGAGAGAGAGAGAGAGAGAAAAAAAAAAAAAAAAAACCGGACCCAAGTAGCTCCTTTGTTATGAATTGTAATTTAGTTCTTCTTATGCAGATTTTCTTTTTGGTTGCTTCCAAAACACAGCAATAGCAGCTTCCATTTATTATTGTGTGCAAGGGAACAGATGAAGACCGCCTGAGCCCAGGAGTTTGAGACCAGCCTGGGCAACATGGCGAAACCGTGTCTCTACAAAAAAATTAGCTGTGTGTAGTGGCACACACCTGTAGTCCCACCTCCTCAGGAGGCTGAGGTGGGAAGATCATAGAGGTGGCAATAAGCCAAGTTAGTGCCACTGCACTCCAGCCTGAGCCACAGATAATCTGTCTTGGAGTCTAATCTTTAGTCTTAAAAACCACAAAAGATTAGACCCACCATATTCGCACAATTACTTCTTCAGCTTCCTTCTTTCTAAGGCCTATGTTAACACACAATCTAGTAGTGTTGCAAGCTTAGCATCCCTTCTACCTAGATCCCCTAGAGAGATAATTGCTATAAAGTTCCCAAACTTTTCGGAATAAGGACAAATTTTACTGTGAGTTTTTGTGCAGTTTCTCTCTCTTCAACCAGACTGCTACCTCCTTGAATGCAGATCCAGGCATAATAAGGTGGACAGAGCATGGGCTTTAGAGTCAGAAAGGTCTGGGTCTGAAGGCTTGCTCAGCCGCACACTAATTGTGTGACTTTGGGAAAGTCACATATGCCCTGTGAGCCTCAATTCTCTCAGCAGTAAAATGGGATGGGAATGCTATACCTATCCTCCACAGGGTAACCCTGAGGATTATTAAAAAAAAAAAATCCAAAACAGATAATGTACATAAAATGCTTAGCACAAGCTTCTAGCAGAAATTAAATGTGTAATAAAAGTCAGTTCACTTCCCTCTTTGTTTCTTGCAAGTCACTTGACATATAGCAGGTGACCAAAATGTGTTTGCACTAACTGGTTCATTTCTTCATTCCTTTCACCTTTTTAAAAGCTATGGAGAACCTCAGGAGGGCACTGTGATGAACTATGTGGTCAATCACATGGGTAAACAATTGAATTCCCTCAGAGAAACAAGGTATGGTCTATGTCCAGAAATAGAAATACAATTCATTATTTTTAATGTGAAAAAACATGGCTAAAATCAATGAGGCCAAGGTTTGTCTGTTTTTCAAAGCGAAAAAACATGGCTAAAATCAATGAGGCCAAGGTTTGTCTGTTTTTCAAAGCCATACAGAAGGGCACTATACTCTGTGGTCCTAACTAAAATGACTCTGGATGACAAAGTAAGACAACAGAGGGGTGGACCTGGAATTACCTACAGAGTATGTGGCACCTAAGGGCATTCACAGAAAGAAATAAAATAAAAACTTTTGTGTATATCAAACTGAACACACAGGCCTCTGTCAGGCTGTGACCCCAATTGAGTAAAATAGTCCAGAAACCCAATGGGCAGACTGACTTCTTCACAGTAGAGTAGGGCTGCCTCGATATGCAAGGTGGCAGTTAGGATTTGTGAGACTTCTAGACAATAGCTTTTGGTCAGTCTCACAAACATGCTTTTTTCCAGTTGCAGGGAATGGGGTTCCACTATGTCTAAATGTCTGCTTATTATGTGCTGTTGAGGGTGGACCAAGATGGCCAGTCTGCTGATGTTTGCAGTCAGAACAGGACAGTCATCCTGTCACACAAATTGGACCTAGTTTACCGGAGAAGTTCAGAATTTCTTCCAGACCACTGGGGAGGCAGTTCTCTGAGCCAGAGGTTTACTAAGTAGGACCCCAGTGGTTTGAGGACCTCAGAGAGATCCTTACAACATGTATGCACAACCACTGCTACCTGGTCAACCTAGACACGAACAAAACAAAATCTAGAAAATCTGTTATTCCCATTGACTTACTTTTCTAAGCAAATGGGAGAACTGTGTGTAGCATATTGTGGCCCACACACACCATTCATAATCACCAGATAACTGCCGGTTGGTTTTCCATTTTAATTCGTGGTCTGCGATGCTTCATTGTACTCTTTATCTACAGATAAATAAATCACCCATGTCTCTTAGTACCAGATGAGTTGAAAGAGAAAGCAGCACGGCAAGACTACATCTCCTAGGCCTGACTTTATTCACTGGATCTAGCGGTCTGGGCAAATCCCCCCACCTCTCAGCATGACTCATGCATGTCCGGTGGTGACTACAAAGCAGAAGTATGGAATGTCATACATTCCAGAGGAAGTGTTCTCAGGGATTGTTATCAGTGCTGACTTCTTGTTTACCAGTGAGGAAACAAACTAAAATCTCCAAGGTTGTGCCCATCTCAGAAAGTACCACGTGTCACTGGAGCGACAGGGCCTGTCCAGTTGACTTCAGCTGTTTCCATGCTCTGCCCTATCCCCCAACCTCACCTCCTTGAGTGAACAATCCTCTCCCCTACTTGGTTCCTATTTGAATTGTTCTTCAGTTACTGGCATGTATTTGAAATTCTAATCACTGTTTTGTTTCCCTCTGTAATGCTTCTTCCTTTTCTGAGTCTTATTTTTATCATTTAAAGGTTCTGGTGGGGACATTCCTATACTTACTAACATAAAGGCCAGTACCTACTTTAGAATTATTTGGGACAGTTTCAATTTTTCATTACTGGGAGAAAAGGAATTATAATATCTTTAACGGGGAAATAATTTAATGCTGAGAATATATGAAGTAATTTACTGATAAATTCCACTGAGAGTTACTCTTAAAATAAATGTCTTAACAAAACCAACAAAGCCACCTTAGGAGAAGCTTTTCTATTAATTTATCAAGACTCCACGGTTATCATTTTAAGACAGATTTAAGAATATGCCCAAAAAATGACTTTTAATAATGAACAGGCCCCATTTGGAGCAGTGAGTGGTTCTGCTTAACTGAAAACAATTACAAAAGGTATGTCAGGCATAGCCTTTCTAAATGAAAGGGATTTATGAAGTGGTAACAGTAGATAACAAGAAATATGCTTTTCCCCCTTGAAAAAGCTAAAGGTGCTTATTATAAATACAAAGAGATTTTGTCTTTTGGGACAACGAAAAGGTTTCTCCTTTCCTGTTGGAGTAATTATTTTCCTTTCTCTTGTATGTTGTTATTGTCTGAATAAGCTTACCATTTATTTGTAGCTGGATTCAGGAGACACATGTATGTACACAAGGCAGGGTGCTGGCCATTCAGCAGGGAACATGCAGAGAAAGATGCAGGAAGGCTGTGTTGCTTTCGAACATCTTTCCCTTCTTACACCCTAATGGGCACCATGAGGATGCATTCACGCATCCCGCCTGGTAGGGCATCACCTCAAAGAGCTCGGGCTCCTGAGGACTGAGCAACAGTGAGGCCGAGGAACAGGTTCTGTTTGCCCTTTGTGGATGCACAGAGGCTTTGTTAAAAGATGAGCACCATTTCAACTATCCCGAGAATGCAGCTGTTGAGCTGTTTAGTTCTGTGTTCCAACATTTTTTCCTAAAAAAGCATGAAGGAGGTGGTACTGCTCCAGTGCTGTATGTAGTGTTTTTCCAACCCCAGGGACTGTACTTCCTGCTTCTCACTGTGCCTCAAGCCCGAATGGAAAGGAGACACACCTAAACCCTTCACACATCAGTCACCACAAATTCCTTTCCCTAAGAGCAGATTACTCGATATCCTGAGAGGCCCCAGACTCAACTCTGAATGATACAAATGAGTTCTACAGGATTTGGGGAAAGATCTCAGAAGTCAAGTTGCTGTTCCAAATGCCCTTTCTGAATTTTGCCAAAGGAATGATTCCACTTTATGTAAACTAGTGTGAGCGATTATTATTGGGATTGGCTCAATTAGTGGTCAGCTCTGTTCAACAATCTTTTATGGTACGCCCTCTTCGGGCTCGGCACAATGGCAGTGTGAGGTGGGAAAGGGAAAGAGATGCCTTCAGGAGATGAAAATCTATCATTTAAGGCAGGACAAGCACATGAAGAGTATGCTAGCAGTAAAAAGAGAGTCAACCTCACTTTTATCATCGGCAACTCCTTAATGAAGAAGGCACACAGCTGTAGAGAGGAAATGGCTCTAAGAATCATCGTGGCCACGCTGTCATGGTCTGTTACACAGCTGCTGGTTGGAGGAATTGGCCTTGCTCCCCAGGGTGGAGCTGTCACAAAATAGAGTGGGAACTGTCTGGCTTTCAGCCCAAGAGAATCTGCATGGCAAGTTGCATTAACAACCAGGCATTTCCGGCAGTTCCCAACATTTCTGGGAATTTTCTCATCCAAAGGACTGAAAGCCCACTCCATTCTCTTGCTTCTTACTCATGCTTTCTTTGTATTACGGTAATTATGTTTTAAAAAATCCTGGGCTATGTTGTTTTGTGGAACAATTTAGAACTTATTGGTCAAACTCTGAAGCAAAGGTATATAAAAGGTAGTTAGAGATGTTTAGGGAATATTCAAAGCACAGTTTTGGGTCACTCATAATTGATCTTTCATATATATATATATATATATATATATATATATATATAAATACATAATGTACCCATCTTAACATATCAAAGCTAAACCAATATTAAAAACAACTGACTATAGACTCTATTGATACAATATATGATGCCCAAGTACACTTTTTATTGCTACTGCATATCTAAAATCATTCATTTATTTATCCATCCATCAAGAGTGTATTGAGAGCCTGACAACATACCAGCATCAAGCCCTGGAGGTCTTTTTAAGGCTGAGCCAATATAGCTATGGATACCATTCTAAAACTGATAGCATATTTTCATGTTTTATAGTCTTTCCACAGACTAGTTCAAAATGAACACTGCCTGAGAAGGGCTTTAAGATGACTGACTAGAGGCACTGGACACCTGTTTCCCCAGCAAAGAAGAGCCAAAATAGCAAGTAGATAATCATACTTTGAATAGACATCTGAGAGAGAATGCTGGAATTCAGCAGAGAAGTGACGGAAAACACCTGAGATACTGAAAGAGAGGGAGGCAAGGTAGACAGCCTGGCTGGAATCAGCTGGAAGTCCAGAGAGGGTCCCTAGTGAGAGGAAAGGGTAAGTGAGAGATTCCCAGTGGTCTATGTTCCCACACTGACTCCCAAAATCCTTGTCATGAGAGTCTCTCAAACCCCAAGGACCCTGAAACTGGTATTCCCGGGGTCCATGTGGCAGCATTGCTCCAGAGAGGGAGCCCACTTGGGTCCCATGTACCCACTTAGTCCTGGACAGATAGCCAGCTAGTTAGAGAGCCCATTTCCCACCAGACTGCATTGTGTCCTGGGACCCAGCAACCCTTGTATCTTCACATCCCCGGAGCCCCACTGACAGAGGGCTGCAGGGTGCAATGCAGGTTGGACCCAGTAGAGGGGCAGGGTCTCTAGCACTCTAGCCCACACATTGTCCTGCACACTGGGGACACGGATCCTGGGACAAAGGGAGCTGAAGCACGTTTTTCAGAGCATGAAACCTGACTTCCTGGGGCCACTGTTACTGACAGAAAACCCTGCTCCCATAGTAGAAGGGCTACCTCACACTAGCATGTGTCCTGAGGACAGGCTGCCACCATTGCCATAGCCACCTGAGCATACCATCTGGGGCTTGGGAATTGCTCTGCCTTGTTCACCACAGCCTGGGCCCATGGGCCCCACGGGGGGCCTGAGAAAAGGCTTGCCTAGCCTGGCACCACCCCTGTCCTCCCCCAGTGCCCATGCACATTGCCTGGGGGCCTAGGGATTGCCCCTCCCCATTGGTTGACCCAGGTGCACATTCATGCTATCAGAGGGCCTAACAACAGATCCAGAAAACCTGCTGCTGAAACCCAAGCATGCTGTCTGGAGCCTGGGGGATTGCCTCACCCTGTCTACCACTGCTGGCATCTGGGCAATCCTCCCAGGACCTGAAGGTCTGCCCAACCTGCCACCACCACCACTGCTGGCAATCTTCTGCATGTACTACCTGGAGGATTGGGGACTGGGCTGCCAAGCCCATTGCAGCCACTGCAATTATAAGTGAGTGCCCATGGGGAGCCTGGGTACTCATCCAGTCATTGGCACACTGCTGCCATAACCAGCACCCAAGCAAGCTGCCTGGAGGCCCACAAATCAGCCCATCTGGACTTGCTAAAACTGGCGCCCACATATGCCACCCTGGGACCCAAGAACAGGCATGCTTGGTCTGCCGCTGCCAACAGCAGGGCCTGAGGACTGGCCCACCTGACATCCTATCCCCAGGAAAACCTCAGCATAACCTCCACTAACAACTGCAGCCTGCACCACTGAGGAAATCACAGACACCACTGATGGTGTATAGCCAAAGAAATCCTGTGGAGACTACACCACTATATATGCCCAGAATAAAAGCGAAAGTGCCCCAACCAACCAACACCATAGATGTACCTACAGGAAAATGTCTTCCCCTATGAAAGCCAATCTAAAAAATTGGAGGAAGTGACTGTTACACCTGATGCACAGATATCAATGAAAGGACACAGAAATACAAAAAAGCAAGGAAATATGACACTTCCAAAGGAACATAATAATTCTCCAGAAACAGATTCCAATAAAAATTAAATTTATGAAGTGCCTGATAAAGAATTCAAAATAACAACATTAAGGAAGTTCCATGATATACAAGAGAACACAGATAAACAATAAAAAGAAATTTAAAAAACAACTCAGGATATGAATGAGAAATTCACCAAGGAGATAGACATATAAAAAAGAACCAGAGAAATCCTGAAACTGAAGAATTCAATGAATGAAATAAAAAATACAATGAGAACTTCAGCAGGATACTAAATCAAGAAGAAGAATTTCAGTACTTTAAAAAGAAAAAAAAGAAGA
This sequence comes from Macaca fascicularis, assembly GCF_037993035.2. Taxonomy (NCBI): domain Eukaryota; kingdom Metazoa; phylum Chordata; class Mammalia; order Primates; family Cercopithecidae; genus Macaca; species Macaca fascicularis. The sequence goes on along the minus strand of NC_088375.1, from coordinate 149,307,519 downwards.
AAGTCAATGTGACCTATGGGATATCATAAAGCAACAAAATATTTGAATTTTGGGTGTTCAAAGGGTGAGAGAAGTTTAATGGCATAGAAAAACAATTTAACAAAATACTATCTTTAAACTTCCTAAGTATAGAAAGAGTTTTAGAAACAGGAAGTTCAAAGATTTCCAAATAGATACAACCCCAAAAGATCTTTCCCCAGCACATTATAGTGAAACTGTCTGATATAGTCAGTCTTTGTGTCCCCACCCAATTCTCATCGTGAATTATAATCCCCATAATCCCCAGGTGTCAAGGGAGAGACCAGGTGGAAGTAATTGGATTATGGGGATGGTTCCCCCCATGCTGTTCTCATGATGGTGAGTGAGTTCTCATGAGATCTGATGGTTTGATAAGTGTTTGGTAGTTCCTCCTGCATTCATTCTCCTTCCTGCTGCCTTGTGAAGAAGGTGCTGTGCTTCGCCTCTGCCTTCCACCGTGATTCTAAGTTTCCTGAGGCCTCCCTACCCTTGCAGAACTGTGAGTCAACTAAATCTCTTTCCTTTATAAATTACCCAGTCTTAGAGAGTTCTTTAAAGCAGTATGAAAACGGACTAATACAGTGCCAAGAGTCAAAGACAAGTAATTCTAAAAACAGCAAGAGAAAAACATCTGATATGCTTTGGCTCTGTATCCCCACACAAATCTCATGTTGAATTATAGTTCCCAATGTTGGGGGAGGGACCTGGAGGGAGATGATTGGTCATGGGGGCAGATTTCTCCCTTACTGTTCTCATGATAGTGATTTCTCACAAGATCTGATGGTTTAAAAGTGTGTGGCATTCCCCCCTTCACTCTCTTTTCCTCTTCCTCCACCATGTGAAGAAGGTGCTTCCTTACCCTTCCACCATGATTATAAGTTTCCTGAGGCCTCCCAGCCATGCCTCTTGTATAACTGGCAGAATTGTGAGTCAATTAAACCTCTTTTATTTATAAACTACCTACTCTCAGGTAGGTCTTTATTGCAATGTGAGAATGGCTTACTATAGCATCTAGACACAAAGAAATCCCCATCAGACTAATAGCACATTTCTAATCTGAAACTTTACAGTCCAGAAGAAAATGGGATGATATATTCAAAGTGCTGAAAGAAAAAACCTGTCAATTAAGGGTACTATGTCTAGTAAAATTATCCTTCATAAATGAAGGACAAATTAAGAGTTTCCCAAACAACCAAAAACTGAGGGAATTCATCACCAAGAGACCAGCCCTCCAAGAAATGCTTGAGGAAGTCCTATTCCTGGAAGTGAAAGAACAATACCTTCCATCATGAAAGCACACAAAAGTATAAAACTTATTGGCAGAGCAAACACAGGAATGAGGAAGAGAAAGGATTCAGATGTTACCGCTACAGAAAACCACCAAACCACAATGATAAATAGTAAGAGAGAAAGAAAAGAACAGAGGATATACAAAACATCCAGAAAGCCATTAAATAACAGGAATAAGTCCTCACCTATCAATAATAACCTTGAATGTAAATGGCTTAAATTTTTAACTTAAAGATATAGAATGGCTGAGTGGATTAAAAAACCTGTGACCTATCCAAAGTAATGAGGGTTATTACAATTTTTTTTTTAAACCCATGACCTAACTATATGCTGCCTAGTGAAACTCACTTCACCTATAAAAAGACAAATATGGGCTGAAAGTAAAGGGACAGAAAAAAATACTCCACACAAACAAACCAAAAGCAAGCAGGAGTAGATATATTTATATCAGATAAGACAGATTTTTAATGAAAAACAATAAAAAGACACAAAGAAGGTTAGTATGTAATGATAAATGAATCAATTCAGCAAGAGGATATAACAGTTCTAAATATATATGCACCTAACACTGAAGCACCGAGATATAAAAAGCAAATGTTGGCTGGGCATGGTGGCTCACATCTGTAATTTCAGCCAGCACCTCAGCCAGGCTGAGGTGGGTGGATCACTTGAGTTCAGTAGTTCAAGACCAGCCTAGGCAACATGGTGAAACCCTGCTTATACAAAAAAATGCAAAAATTAGCTGGGCATGGTGGCGCATGCCTGTAGTCTCAGTTGCTTGGAAAGCTGAGGTGGGAAGATGGCTTAAGCCTGGGAGGCAGAGGTTGCAGTGAGCCAAGATTGTATCACTGTACTCTAGCCTGGGTGATAAAGCGAGACCCTGTCTCAAAAATAACATAACATAACATAACACAACACAACACAACACAACACAACACAATACAATACAATGTCATTAGATCTAAAGGGAGAGAGAGACAGACTCCAATACAATAATAGCTTTGGGACTTCAACACTCCACTCTCAGCAAAAGACAGAAAGTGAACAAAGAAACGTTAGATTTAAACTGCACTTTAGACCAAATGTACCAAACATCTGTGAAACATTTCATCCAACAGCTGCAGAATACACATTCTTCTTATCAGCACATGAAGAACATTCTTCAGGATAGCTATTAGGCCCCAAATAGGTATCAACAAATATTAAAAAAT